>NC_064636.1:117130401-117751026 GCF_023864275.1 Schistocerca cancellata | reverse complement strand
CTGTGAGAAACAGTATATTGGCTAAACTGGCCATAACTTTCTAACACATTTCAAAGAACATACTACTGGTACTGCACGTACGAAATCAATATTTTGTCAACATCTTGATGGATACAATCATTCTGAGGGTTGCAATTCTAACAATTTGAAAATATTACATACTGTGCCAAAAGGACCACTGCTAAATACTTTAAAAGAAATTGAAATCTTTTCAGTTCACAAAAGTAATCCATTATCTGTTTTAAACGAACAACTTCAGTTCAAAGACAAACATTTCTTTCAGCTTTTCGATGATCTGCCTTTAGTCTGTTTACTCTTCTGTCCTTCGTTTTGTAAGATTATTAAGACTTTTAGGAAATATTATATCTATACATTGTAATTTTATTTCACCAAACATTATTTTATGACTGACGATCTGTTTTAGAATTTTTGCTTATATGCTTTTAGACTGTATATTGCTAATTCACATCCTTTTATTTTTGACACTATGGCTCATAATATTATAATTTTAAATTCCTTCCATTTTCATTATTTTTATTTGTTTATAAGGCTGTGCATATAACTTAATGAATAGCAATGCCCTTAAAAAATTGTCACATGTAATTTACATACCAACTTCATTGACAATATTTCATATATATGGACAACTACTTCGTATCATATTTGTGCAGCATGTAGTATACATGTCAGCTACAGATTAATGCAGCCTACTCTTTGAAAATCGTTTCAATAAAGACATTTTGCTGCTGAATAATACATCGTTTGACGTGACAGTCTTCGCCATTCCACTTTCGCAACAACTTCGTTGGAAAGAAGCCTGCTGCCACATCTTTGCACTGGCATTTGCCCTCACCATGGCAACCACTAGCTCGCCTATCGACTTTACAACAACTTCAGTGGAAAGAAGCCTGCTACCTCATCATTGGAACGGCGTCCAATTTCACCATGGCAACCAGTGGTTCCAAATGGTTCACTAACAGGCCTTGAGAGGGCAACCCGTGTACTGCCAAACCGAAGTTCATTTATCCTACAGGTTTAAATATTTTTAACGCTTCTTAATTGACAATAGCTGTTTAATAAGCTAAGTTTAGTGTGTATTTATTTTTAATTCTTCACAATATTCTTTTCATTAATAAATTTTAAATTGTATTTCGACTTATTGGTTAGTAATTACATCATGCCGTCAGAAGGGGGCGGAGCCTCCATTATATATAGTAAGACGTAGTGATTCTGCAACAGAAAGAGTTTCCTACTCAATGGTAATTCATGGTTTTATAGCTTTACAACTTTATGTATTTTTTTAATGTATGTAGCCCTCTAATTAAAGATTTGTATACAACTTGTAGGTCCGAAGATGACCACAGTAGTGGTCGAAACCAGTCACCTTGAATAATAAAACATGATCAAGACTGTTTTTTATAGTGAATATTTGTAAGACTTTGATCACTGCCTCTCCCATAATGTATTCAAAAGTAAATAATTCGTTAAGATTTTAAAAACTGTAATTATTGCCATCAGTGTCATCATCGTCATAAATCTCTTATGGCAACATAAATTTGTATGAAAGCTTAAAAATATCGTTAAAGTATGTATCAACATAAAACTATCAGTGCACGTCCCATTCCTCCCAATCCACAATACACGCTGTAAGTGCGACAAGAAACAGTGCGTAAACCATATATTTTCAACTGTGTCATGCTGCTGATTATCAGGTGTGCAATACTACTTTAGAATTTGCCCACTTACTGTCAAATGCATTTAGCCTCAATGTACACTACTGGCCATTAAAATTTCTACACCATTAAGATGACGTGCTCCAGACGCGAAATTTAACCGACAGGAAGAAGATGCTGTGATATGCAAATGATTAGCTTTTCAGAGCGTTCACACAAGGTTGGCGCTGGTAGCGAAACATGCAACGTGCTGACATGAGGAAAGTTTCCAACCAATTTCTCATACACAAACAGCAGCTGACCGGCGCTGTCTGCTGAAACGTTGTTGTATTGCCTCGTGTAAGGAGGAGAAATGCGTACCATCACGTTTCCGACTGTGATAAAGGTCAGATTGTAGCCTACCGCGATTGCAGTTTATCGTATCGCAACATTGCTGCTCGCGTTGGTCGAGATCCAATGACTGTTAGCAGAATATGGAATCGGTGGGCCATGCTGGATCCCAACAGCCTCGTATCACTAGCAGTCAAGATGACAGGCATCTTATCCACTTGACTGTAACGGATCGTGCAGCCACGTCTCGATCCCTGAGTCAACAGATGGGGTCGTTTGCAAGACAACAACCTTCTGCACGAACAGTTCGACGACGTTTGCAGCAGCATTGACTATCAGCTCAGAGACCATGGCTGCGGTTACCCTTGACGCTGCATCACAGACAGGAGTGCCTGCGATGGTGTACTCAACGTTGAACCTGGGTACACGTTTGCCAAAACGTCATTTTTTCGGATGAATCCAGGTTCTGTTTACAGCATCATGATGGTCGCATCTGTGTTTGTCGACATCGTGATGAACGCACATTGGAAGTGTGTATTCGTCATCGCCACACTCACGTATCACCTGCCGTGATGATATGGGGAGCTATTGGTGACATGTCTCGGTCACCTCTTGTTCGCATTGACGGCACTTTGAACAGTGGACGTTACATTTCAGATGTGTTACGACCAATGGCTCTACCCTTCATTCGATCCCTGTGAAACCCTACATTTCAGCAGGATAATGCACGACCGAATGTTTTAGGTCATGTACGGGCCTTTCTGGATACAGAAAATGTTCGACAGCTGCCCCAGCCAGCACATTCTCCAGATCTCTCATCAATTGAAAACGTCTGTTCAATGATGGCCGAGCAGCGGGCTCGTCACAATACGCCACTCACTACTATTGATGAACTGTGGTATCGTGTTGAAGCTTAATGGGCAGCCATCCAAGCTCTGTTTGACTCAATGCCCAGGCGTATCAAGGCCGTTATTACGGCTAGAGGTGGTTGTTCTAGGTACAGATTTCTCAGGATCTATGCACCCAAACTGCGTGAAAATGTAATCACATGTCAGTTCTATTATAATATACTTGTCCAATGAATACCCGTTTACCATCTGCATTTCTTCTTGGTGTAGCAATTTTAATGGCCAGTAGTGTAATTGGGCCATGGCTGCTTCGTCTTATGCCTTGCATTAAACCTTGGTTGCTATTCTGTGCTCAGTGTCCTGGAGTTATCACGATCATTCTGCTATCCTCTCTCTCTGCAAGTGGCAGCAGCAGCGTGTATCGATATTTACATCCTTGTAGTATCTTTGGCCTCACACTTATAGTTTAAGGCTGTGCCATGCGGGCCGTTGGTTGGTTTGCGTGGAGCAGCGAGGAAGTCTCTGTGGCGCGTGTCTGGCTGGCCTGCTGGTGCAGTCCACATGCAGTCGGAATGTGATGGGCAGTTCCCATTGCTACAGGGTCCGTGGTTCACCGATCCCAGGCACGAAAGTTAAGTCTTTATTTAATCTACCAGCCATCCTCACCTGTTCACATTGTGTCTTTGATGTCGTAGTGGGCTGTTGGGACATTCCCACAAACAACAACGTGTGTTTTCAAGTTGGCGAAATTCTAGCCGCCCTCCTGTGTAGTTTAACTTAAATCGATTATTTTCGAATTGAAGTGTACCAGCGGAATTTTCTACCTTGTGGTCGATAACGCCCCTGTTACCTGCCCTGGCCGTTGATGTAAACTCGGGCAGTGTATTTTCCTCGTCGTGTTGTGGCTGTCCAGCATGGCGTGTAGTTTGACAGTTGAAGATGTAATTCGTTGTGGGCGCCGATACCTTCTGCGTGTTGCATTGAACTCCCCATTGTGTGCTCGTCGGGTGGAGCGGAAGTTATCCTTTCGCTTGGTCCATTGACTGCCTGCAATTGGATTGCCGACGGATTGAGAATTGTTGGGCCGACTGCCTGTCTCACGTAAGTTAGCATTAGTGGTTGAGTTCCAGGCCGACCCCTGGAAACTTCTGAGCGCCGTTTGATGTGCTATTTTTTCTTATTTGTCCTTGTTGTTTGTTTATGTATGGCTTCTAGCCGACTTTAAATTAAAGTTGTTTTGCCCTTGAGGCGTGAGATTGTATGGGCCTTCAACCTAATTTTGAGAAAAGTTTTGAGATAAGGCCGTCTGCCTTTTAAATTCAAATTTCTGTTTTTGAGTCTTCAGTTATTGG
Source organism: Schistocerca cancellata (assembly GCF_023864275.1). Classification (NCBI taxonomy): domain Eukaryota; kingdom Metazoa; phylum Arthropoda; class Insecta; order Orthoptera; family Acrididae; genus Schistocerca; species Schistocerca cancellata. Next base: position 117,746,823 of record NC_064636.1, on the reverse strand, counting down.
CCTTCAGCCGATTTTTTGCTGTTAAGGCATGAGATTGTTTTGACCTTCAGCTTAATTTAGAGAAATGTTTTAAGCTGAGGCCTTCTGCTTTTTAAAATTCAAATTCTTGTTTTTGAGTCTTAAGTGGTTGGTCTTCAGCCGGTTTTAAATTAAAGTTGTTTTGCCTTTGAGGAGTGAGATTGAATGGCGTATTTAACCGGGAATTAAGTTCTAAAATTAATGTTTGGCTTGCTCTGTTTTTAATGTTTCCTTTACTCTTGTAATGTTTGTAAAATGAATAAAGTAGTATGTTCGAGTGCAACTGACAGCGACTCGTTTTGGCCCCTCTCCACAAATTGAACTATCTGTCCTGTAGTGCGGGTATAGCAGGGGATCTCACTGGTAGCAGAGCATGATTTCGCTTGTGTTTGCTATTCCAGTTGCTGTCAGTCTCACTCTTGTTCTGTTTTTGTGTTCTGTGGAACCATATTGTTTAGGCTGTTACTTGTTTCAGGTGTTTATCGTAATGGCAGTCAGACAGTGTCTGGGGATACGCGTGCTCAGAAAGGACCACCTTGTTTACAAGTAGGCAATAAGGCGCCAACCGACTGAGGGCAGTGTTCCGGAGTTAGTAGCCCGTTTGCGCGCTGCCGTTCTTCATCCGGTTGACGTCACGTCGGCGGTGGTGGGTGAGACAGGAGCAGCAACTGAATTTTTGTTTGAGGCTGTTAGAGGCTTTGAGCAAACTATTTGTGTTTTGGAGGGAACCCAACCTAGTGACAGTTACCTGGATAGGGTGCAGGCACAGTTAATGCATTTAACTAATCAGATAGCGGATTTAGGCACGTTAGCTTCGGAAGATCATCACTGGAAATTAACTGTTCGGTTGGGAACTTTGGTGAGCACATTACAGGTTAAGCTTGCGTATTTGGAGTTGGATGGGAGGAGGATTGAAGATCGGGATTTGCGCTTTCAGGGAGAGGGTGAGAGCCAGCCCGGTGGGGTACTGTTGCATCCTCTCTTACGTTAGATGCTGTATTTGCCAAGTTGCCTAATCCTCTGGCCTATTTCTTCTGAGATATTACTGAATTGATTGTGGAGCGACTTGATGAGGCTGAAAATTTTTTATTGTTATTGGTTGCTTAGAATAACAAATGGCTGCCTTTAGCATTCCGCACCAAGTAATTTTGTCATCATTGTACCCGTTAGCTAGAGGTGAGTTGCAGAACCTCCTCTTGCGAGCTATGGCGAAAGGGTTTTTCCTGCAGCAATTAATGGAGCTGGTGATTAGGCAAAGGTTGACCACCGGAATTCGTAAACAGTCAGAGTGTCGTTACATTTGGGAAGTACATGGTGTGGGGAGCTGTTACATCAGTATGTCGATAGAGTACAGATAGCCTCTTTGACATTGTTAATTGATTTACCTGAACAAGAGTTGGTCTCTATTGTTTTTAGGGGAATGCGCGCAGCGGATTAGTCGCATTTTGTCTTCCACAAGCAGCCTTCAACCTGGGAAGAGCTCCGTGACGTAGTGGTAGCAGCATCTGCAATACCACTTGGTAACAATGTACGTTACAAGGTTAAGGGGCAGGTCGGCAGCCCTGATTCCAGAGTATCTACATCCACTGAAGCTATCAGAAGGGACCGCTGACGTTGTTTCAGGTGCGGCAGTATGGCGCGTTTGGTGTGCTCTTGTGTTCATCCTCGTGCGCCCAGAGTCAATAGATGACGCCGGGCTGGGGCGCGAACTCTGGATCGAGCATTCAGACCTTGGTGTACTTATGTACGTTTGTTCTCGGATAGGTGGCGAGCCGATTTGTGTTCTTTTGGATTCTGGTAGTTCCTTTTCATTATTGAGCTTTGAGTGGTTTTCGGAATTTGGGCATCTTACGAAACTTCGGTCAGTCCCTTCGCCGGTGCAGAGATGTTGGGTGGCCAGTGGCCAAGTGTTGCCTCTACATGATTAGTTCCGGGTGAGTATATAGGTCGGCGATTTTTCCTGGCCTATGTCTTTAGTCTTTGTTAAGGAACTGCCAGTTGATCTAATTTTGAGATGTGATTTCATCAATAAAACTGGGTTGGTCTTGTATTGTTCTGGGCACACCTTTTCCTTTAAGTTTGCTCCTGAGGAGAAGTTTAGCCTCTGCGAATGCGCTAAACCTATTGTGCATCGTACTGTTAGGGCATTGGCTGTTGAGTTTCATCCGGTCCATCTATTGCCCCATCAGGCTTCTCAGTTACGCAATTTGTTGCACAGTTTTCGCCACGTCCCGAGTGATAACTTGGGTGTTACTAACGTTGTTGAGTATCATATCCGTCTGTCCGACAATATTACGGTTTGGCAGTACCTATATCGCCTCTCACCCTCTAAGTTGAAGATACTAAAGGCTGAAATACCTCAGATGCTCCAACAGGAAGTGATTAGGCCTACTACATCTGCTTATGTTTCCCCAATATCCCTTGTGCCTAACGATTTCAGACCTGTGGTTGACTACCGCCGTTTAAATGCTAAGATTGTCGTTAAATCGGTACCCTACCTCATCAGCATAATTCTTTTACTTGGTTTGCCGGCGCTAATTGGTTTACAGCCCGTGATTTGAATCAGGCTTATTATTAGATTCCCTTGGCTCAAGCCGGCCGAGCGGTTCTAGGCGCTACAGTCTGGAGCCGCGCGACCGCTACGGTCGCAGGTTAGAATCCTGCCTCGGGCATGGATGTGTGTGATGTCCTTAGGTTTAAGTAGTTCTAAGTTCTAGGGGACTGATGACCTCAGAAGTTAAGTCCCATAGTGCTCAGAGCCATTTGAACCAACCTTGGCTGAAGAATGTAAACATGTTACCGCATTTTGTACTGATTGGAACTTGTTTGAGTTAAACAGATTTCCTTTTGGGCTAGCCACTGGTGCGGCTGTGCTTACTCGTTTGCTTGATAATGACCTTGGCGTCTTGAAGTTAGTTTATGTGTATAATTATTTGGATAACTTAGTTATCTATAGACGTTCGTTTCAGGACCATTTGGAACATATACACCAAGTTAAGATTACAGGGAGCCGGACTGACCGTTAAGCCTACTAAGATGACGCTAGCGAAGCAGCAGGTATCTTTCTTAGGTCATATAATGTCGAGTCACAGTATTCGCATTGACCAAGAGTGAACTAAGGCCTTACGGGCTTTGCCTCCGTCTACTGACAAGCGGGTAATTGCTAAATTCATAGGCATGGCGAACTACTTTAAGCGTTTCGTTCCCAATTTTTCTCAGTTGGCAGCACCCCTAAATCAGTTACGCCAGAAGGGCGCGCGTTTTGAATGGGGACCCGCCCAGGAGGCTGCCTGTGAGCACATTAAGGCAGCAATAACCAGTCCTCCGGTTCTTGGAGTTCCCGATTTTAATAAAGGGTTTGTTATTCAATGCTTCTAATGCTGGTATTTCAGCCGTTCTCCTCCAGGCGTTTGGGGGGCAGAGACAGCCATTACACTATGTGTCTCATCGGTTAACTGATGCTGAACTTAAGTACTCTGTTTACGTGTGCGAGGCTTTGGCCGTTTAATTTGCATTAGAGAAGTAGCGCTTCTACCTTGAACATCGGGCTTCCCAGTTAGAAACCGACAATTGGGCTTTGAGCTGGGTGTTGGCTAGGCCACGTAAAACTGGCCATATTGCCAAGTGGGCAGTGAGTATTTCAGCATTTCAGTTAGAAATTAAACATGTGAGAGGCTCTGAAAATATCCTCACAGATGTCTTCAACTGGATGTTCGCCGAAACTACACCTAGTAAGGGAAACCAGCAGGTGGAGGGGGACAGTATTAATTGTATGGTGTAGGGTGAAATTCCCCTTTTGTTTGATGATGTTGCTCAGCATCAGGCTCAGGACTCTGTTTTGCGCCCCGATTAAGCAACCTGTGATGGCAGGACAGATGTCGGATGAGTATGTTGTTAAGAGAGGTATTCTCTGTAAGAGGGTCGGCGATGCTAAGGAGTGCAAGATCTGTTTGCTTGTAGCTTTGGTGCTCCTGGTTTTACGTTATTTTCGTGATTCGTTGATGGGTGGCCACTTAGGTACTTATAAGATTCTCCAAAAAATCAAGGAGCATGTAACTTGGTCCTCCATGGACTGGGATGTAAGAGAGATGATATCCTAATGTCAATGGTTCGCAGGAGAGCTTCTGTAAAGTTTGGAAGGTAGGAGACGAGGTACTGGCAGAAGTAAAGCTGTGAGTACCGGGCGTGAGTCGTGCTTCAGTAGCTCAGATGGTAGAGCACTTGCCCGCGAAAGGCAAGGGTCCCGAGTTCGAGTCTCGGTCGGGCACACAGTTTTAATCTGCCAGGAAGTTTCATATCAGCGCACACTCCGCTGCAGAGTGAAAATCTCATTCTGATATCCTAATGTCGCTTGTGTAATGTAGCCAAACCCAAGAATGTTCTTCAACTGGGTTAGTTGAGTTCTGAACGAGAGTCCTGTCCGACGCGCAAGCTCTACATTGATTATTTAGGACCTTTACCTCGTACTAAGAAGGGTCATCGATATGTGTTAATTATTATTGATGCTTTCTCCAGATTTATTGGCTCCTTCCGAGCCGTAACGTTACCGCTGCCAACACTATTTCTCATTTAACTAATGTCTTCAGTGTTTTTGGCCCACCTAAGCAGCATGTTAGCGATAATGCTCCTGCTTTTCTTTCGGCTCCTTTCAGGGCCTTCTCTTTTCAGAACGTTGTCAAACATATCACGACCACCCTGTTTTATCCCCTGGGGTTATTTGTGCAGAGATTTAACCGAAACCTTAAGTCCGCTTTGATAATTATCACCAGAAAACCCCTAGTCAATGGAAATCCAATCTTCCTTATCTTAGTTTTGCCTTTAATACGGCCAGTCATGAAGCTTTGCGAGCTACGTCCACCTCCTTGATTCTTTCCTATCCCATTAATTCCCCTCTTTCGAACTTGTGGGGTATTCAAGATCTTATTCCAGCGGATATTAGTCCTCAAGTTATCAAGGAAAACTGGAACCAGGCCAGACGTAATATACTCAGGGCCCATAATAAACAAGCTGAGCGTTATAATCATAATTGAGAAACCTTTAAGGGGAGGCCAGGGGATCAAGTCTATGTCTGAAATTTCCTGGGGAGGCAGGTGCTTGGCGGGAATGTTAGCAAATTTACTCCCCATTTTCTGGGGCGTTGCACCATCATACGTATCTTAGGCCTGATAAGTCTGTTGATCAAGGATAACTGTTCAGGTAAGCAGTATAGGGTTCGCCTTAGCCAAGAAGTTCAGATAGCTCAGGGGTTGAGTCACCCCCTACCTGTGTTGAGTTTAAGGGGGGGAGGTTGAGCCATAGCTGGCTTGTCTTATGCCTTGCATTAGACATTGGTTGCTATTCTGTGTTTAGTGTCCCGCAGTTATCACGATTATGCTTGTTATACTCTGTCTCTGTGAGTTGCACCAGCAGCGTGTATCGATATTTGCACCTTTGTACTATCTTTGGCCTCGCGCTTCTAGTTTCTGGCTGTGCTGTGCGGGCAGTTGGTTGGTGGCGTGCAGCAGCGAGGAAGTCTCCGAGGCACGTGTCTGGATAGGCCCGCTCCCGGCGTCCACGCGCAGTCATAGTGTTCCCATTGCTTCAAGGTCCATGGCTCAGCGATCCTCGACAGCAAAGGTGGGTCTTTACTTAACCTACCAGCCAACCCCAACAGTTCACATTGTGATGTTTGAATTTAGTTGTGGGCTACTGCGACATTCCCGTGAGCAACAACGTTTGTTTTCAAGTTGGCGTAATTCTAGCTGCCCTCGTGTGGAGTTTAACTTAAATTGATTATTTTTGAATTGAAGTGCACCAGCGAAATCTTCTGCCTTGTGGCCGTTAACGTTCTGGTATCCAGCCCTGGACATTGACTTAAATTCAGGAAGTGTATTTTCCTCGCCGTGTTGTGGCTGTCCAGCACGGTGTGTAGTCTGACAGTTGAAGGTCTAATTCGTTGTGGGCGCCGATACCTTCTACATGTTCCATTGAGCTCCCCGTTGTGTCCTGGTTGGGTGGAGCGGAAGTTATCCTGTCGCTTGGTCTGCTGACTGTCTGTCAGTTGGGTTGCTGTCGGGTTGAGAAATGTTGGGCCAACTGCCTGTCTCACCTAAACGAGCATTAGTGTTTGAGTTCCAGGCCAGCCCTTGGAAACTTCTGAGCGCCATTGGATGTGCTGCATCTTCTTATTTGTCCTTGTTGTTTGTTTATGTATGGCTTGTAGCCGATTTTAAATTAAACGTGTTTTGCCCTTAAGGCGTGAGATTGTTTGGGCCTTCAGCCTAATTTAGAGAAATGTTTTAAGATAAGGCCAGCTGCCTTTTAAATTCAAATTCCTGTTTGTGAGTCTTAAGTTATTGGCCTTCAGCCGATTTTAAACTAATGTTGTTTTGCCCTTAAGGCGTGAGACTGTTTGGGCCTTCAGTCTGATTTAAAGAAATTTTAGGATAAGGCCTTCTGCCTTTTAAAATTCAATTTCTTCATTTTGAGTCTTAAGTGGTTGGCCTTCAGCCAGTTTTAAATTAAAGTTGTTTTTCCCTTGAAGAGTGAGATTGAATGGTGCATTTAGCTGGGAATTAAGTTCTAAAATTAATGTTGGGCTTGCTCTGCTTTTAATGTTTCATTTACTCTTGTAATGTTTGTAAAATGAATAAAGTAGTATGTTCATGTGCAGCTGACAGCCACTTATTTTGGCCGCTTTCCATAAGTTAAACTATGTGTCCTGGCCTACAGCTATAGCAGGGGATCTCAGTAATATCGAATGAGGTTGAAAAACGTAGAATGATATATTACAAATAATCTGGTGTGATGTCAGGAAGAGTTTAAATTGAAGAAACATCCCACAGAACTCAAATACTACATGGTCATTAGACACACTGTCATAAAGGTCTACTCACACGTGAAACAATAGAATAACAAAAGCATTTGACAATGTGTTTCAAGATGTATGAATGGAATGTTAAGGTTTCTTGGGAAGAAAGTATTGACACTGATGCATGGAGGAGGGGGGAGGAGAAGACGATGACGATGAAATTGCTGTCGTCATCTGCTAATACCACAAGTTAATCTACATTCACCATGCTTCACCCATATTACAGTATCGGATTTCATACATCTGCGTCTACCTAGTTCTTATTTTATTATTATACTTTGTTTTCTTGGCACATTGCTAACTTTCTATGCCAAGTTGGTTTATTTTATTGAATGTTCTTCCATAAGATAGGCTAGACATCTGAATGCACAGTACAAGGTAGGTTTTTCAGTAGCAGTACAGATGAAAAATTCAACATAGTGTGCTTGTGTGTGTGTGTGTGTGTGTGTAGTTCTGTAAATAAGAACAAAATTTATGTATCAGTTTCTTAACAGTGAAATAGTCAGCTCTATTGAAGAAAAAAAAATCAGCTATTTCTTACATTTTTAGTACATAGAAAGAAAAGAAACAGTGGCTAAGGTGAAAAGACACTGCATAGTATTCCAGTTTTGTTCGACAGGTTTCTACATCTATAATTTCTTTAGCAAATGTTAGTGACGATGTTCAGAAATGTTTAGCCTACACTTTTCCTAGTGATTCAATTCCCAGTAATTTAACGTGGAATCGCTGTAAAGAACATCCTTTATGATTTAGCTTTGGCCATTCATAAGCTTATGTCGGTTCATGGCTCATGTCGGTACCAATGGCGTGTGGAAGCAGAGGAGATTCTCTCTGGTTTCGGGCAGCTAGTGGATATGGGAAAGACTGCCAGTGTTGCTTGCGAGATTAAGGCGGAGCTCACCATTTGCAGCATCGTCAACAGAACCGAGTGTGGTCCTTTGGTGCAGAGCTGAGGGCCTGAATCAGAGGCTCAAGTGATTCTGTGACCGTGTAGGCTGCAGATTCCTTGGCTTGCGCCATCGGGTGGTGGGTTTCTGGGTTCCGCTTAATAGGTCAGGAATCCACTACACACAGGAATCGGCTACACGGGTAGGGAGGGCTGTGTGGAAGGGTCTGGGCGGCTTTTTAGGTTAGGTCTCAGGGAACCACAGAAACGGCGTCTGTCTAGAAGGGGACAGATAAAACACAGTATGTTAGTTGTAGAAACGATCGGTATTGTAGTTGTAAATAGTCGTAGCTGTGTTGGAAAAGAACCAGAGCTCCAAACCCTTAATAGAAGGCACTGAAGCTGAAATAGTTATAGGTACAGAAAGCTGGCTAATGCCGGAAATAAGTTCAGCCGCAATTTTTCAGACGATCTAACAGGGTTCAGAAAATATAGATTAAATACAGTTGGTGGTGGAGTATTTATTGCTGTCAGAAGTAGTTTGCCTTGTAGTGAAACTGAAATAGATAGTTCCTGCGAAATTGAGAGAAGGTATAGAGCTGGGTTTAGTGTCATTTTGTAAGGAAATACGTCAAGTCTCCTTACCTTAAACTAACGATGTAGTATGTAGCTTCCGTTGGCTATTCCGCACACATCCCATCAGAAGTCAATTGCTCAGTGGCTGCGTAATTTCTTGCTCCAAGTTCAGGTAGAGAATCCGGCACAAGAGCTACAAACACGATATCCTTGATGAATCCCCATTTAAAAAATCGAGTGGTGTAAGGTCTGGGGAACGTGGGGGCCATGAAATTGGCGCACCACAGCTAATACATTGACCTGGAAAGCGGACGCTGAAAAAATCCCAGATGTCACCCGGGTACTGGGGTGGTGCACCATCTTACATGTAGTAAAAATTTCGTTCTTGGTCATTTTCATCAATCTGTGGTATCAAAAATTGTTGTGTTATCCAGTTACACTACCCCTTTGATGGTTGTCTCAGGGGGCCATACACTTTGTTGTTGCTCAGTGCTCAATAAACGTTCAGTTTAAGTCAATCACGAACATGTTGCAATGTTTGATGTGGATTTTCACTGCCCCACATCCTACAGTTATGTGTGTTAATCTTGCCACTCAACTGAAAAGTCCACTCGTTAGAAAGATGATTTTGGGCAAGAAATGTTCATCTTCACATAATCGATTTAACATATCTGCACAGAAGTTCCTGCGAGCAATTTCATCAGTGTTGTTTATTCCTTGTACGGTTTCATAGCCAAACGGCTCCTCAACTCGCGCCAAACGGTCGTATGTGGGATATGCAGTTCACGATATGCGCGCCAAGTCGATTTCGCAGCGTTGCTCACAAAATGTTGCCTCACTCGCCCAACGACGTCGTCAGACGTGCTTGGACGACCTGATGATTTCCCATGTCTTACCGAGCACCCTGTTTCTACAGCACATTTATGCCACTCATAAACTGAAGGTCTACTAGGAGAATCTTTAGCGTACTTGGTATGGAAAGTACACCGAACTGTTGTCGCCGAATTTGATTCTTCAAACCAAAACACACAGGCAGGACGCTCAGGTCCAGCGAAGGCAACCATCTTTAACGCAGCTGCCGCTAGAGCAGTGCCTTTCAGCACTAGCGAAATACGCGAGGCAAAACTTGATGTATTTCCATACAAACTGACACTACAATCGCCTCTATAAGTACTATGAATTTTTTCTCAGAATTGTTCTCTTTGGAATACCCTATGTACCGCTCCCGTTTCAACTAAGATGTAACTTTCATGCACAAAACAAAAATAGATATTTCCACGATTCCGACAAGGTGTAACACATCGACGCTCGTGGTGCCGTGGGACCAGAATAGGAGCTCAGTCTGGGGTGAGTGACAGTGGAGAGGGTAACAGTCGTCCGCCGGCAGGGACGCCCAGGGTCGCGCACTCGACTCCCCGTTACGCGGAGCAGACGACGTCACGTGGCGCCGCCTGCCTAGGGGTGGGGGTGGGGGAGGGGGTGGGAGGAGGGGCGTTCCGCTGTGTCCGGCGGCCGACGCGGCTCTGCCTCCCACCCCCGGAGTCGAGGGACGCAGTATCAGCGTTTACTTGTGTGTGTGTGTGTGTGTGTGTGTGTGTGTGTGTGTGTGTGTGTCGAGCTGGAACAGCGGTTCTGCCCATTTGCTCGGCTGCGCTGCTATGAAGACAATAAATAAGTGAATAAATAAAATACTGAAAACAATACTTGATGTGTGTTGTTAACACTGGTTAATAGGAAGAAAAACTTACTCTTACATTAAGTTACTGTGTGACATGACGATATTCACGTAACTGCTATAATTATTTATGGATCAATAAAGAAATTTAACCGGAATGATCACTGTTAATACTACATGTCAGATCCACCAGCTACGTGAACAACTCTTTTTGCATTTGTATTTATAATCGCAAACATTTTTCAGCACGTTTCTGCTCCTGTCACTGGGTACTGTTTAATCGAATCCGGATGTTTTCAACTGGCAACTACGCTACGAACACTGGGTCTGCAGACAGTTTCCGGCTGCCGTTGTCGTTACCTCAGTGTTCCTCCACTGCTGCGTCACGCAGGACCCTCCGTAGTCTGCCGCACGCTGGCAGCGCGCCACCTGTTATCACTGAGCGGCCAACCCAGAAACCAGATCCGTCTGCTGGTGGCCTACCAGACGGATTCCAGAGGCACAAAAAATTTGGTCCTCAAAACTTCGTGTGATTACTAAGTGAAGTTAAAAATTAAAAATGCTGACAACACTCATTAAGTGATATAAACTTATTTTAATAGTTCAACACAGAAATGTGTTACAGTCAAAAACCAATTGTCCTCTTGAGGCAGTATAACTGCCACGACTTTCTTCATCCAATATTTGAGAATGACACAACTTAGCAACTCCCAGCAAACTTTACACATAATTTCAAACCTTCTTTTTACAGAGACTGACCCCCTCCTTCCTCCCTCCCTCCCGCAACACACCCAAATTTACAAAAGGAGAGAACTTTATTGCTTACAGAATTTTCGCTGTTCGTGCAGTAAAACTTAAACATCAGAGATACTATTTTCAATTTATTGGTCTATTACCATCTCTGTTAGCAGCGCAAATGCAACACTCAATGAACGCGCAAACTTCTACCCTCTTACCCGTCAATGCAGTGGAGATACAGTAAAGCGCCAAAGAAACTGCTATAGACATGTGTATTCAAATGCAGAGATATGTAAACAGACAGAATACGGCGCTGAGGTTGACAACGCCTAAATAACACAACTAGTGTCTGGTGCAATTGTCTAGATCGGTTACTGCTGCTACAACGGCAGGTTATCAAGATTTAAGCGAGTTTGAACGTCGTGTTGTAGTCGGCGCACGAGCGATGGGGCACAGAATCTCTGAGGTAGTGATCAAGTGGGGATTTTCCCATACGACCATTTCACAGGTGTACTGTGAATATCAGGTATCTGGTAAAACATCAAATTTCCGATATCGCTGCGGCCGGAAAAAGATCCTGCAAGAACGGGACCGATGACGACTGAAGAGAATCGTTGACCAATGACGACTGAAGAGAATCGTCGACGTGACAGAGGTGCAACTCTTGACAAATTGCTGCAGATCAATGCTGGGGCATCAACAAGTATCAGCGTGCGAACCATTCAGCGAAACACCATCGATATGAGCTTTTGGAGCTGAAGGCCTACTCGTGTACCTTCGATGACTGCACAACACAAACCATTATGCCTCACCTGATCCCATCGACATCCACATTGGACTGTTGATGACTGAAAACTGTTGCCTGGTCGGACGAGTCTCTTTTAAAATAGTACCGAGCAGTTGGATGTGTACGGGTATCGAGACGACCTCATGAATGCATTGTACTTCATGTGAGCAGGGAACTGTATAAGCTGGTGGAGGATACTCCGTAATGGTGTGGGGTGTTTGGAATTGGAGTGATATGGGAGCCCCCCCCCCCCCCCCCCCCCGCCCCGATATGTCTTGACACAACTCTGACTGATGACACGTACGTGTGCATCCTGTCTGATCCACTGCATGCATTCATGTCCATTGTCCACTCCGACGAATTTGGGCAATTCCAGAAGGATAATTCTGTACCCCATACGCCCAGAATTGCTAGATTGGCTCCGGGAACACTCTTATGAGCTTAAACACTTCCGCAGGCCACAAAACTGCCCAGACGTGAACGTCATTGAGCATATTTGGGATGCCTTGTAAAGTGCTGTTCAGAAGAGATCTCCACCCCCTGGTACTTTTACGGATTTATGGACAGCCCTGCAGGATTCACGGTATCAGCTCCCTCCAGCAATACTTCAAACATTAGTGGGGTCCATGCCACGTCGTGTTGAGGCACCTTTGTGTGCTCGCGGGGGCGTTATACGATATTAGGCAGGTGCACCAGTTTTTTTTACTTTTCAGTGCATGACGTCATAAACACCGAAATGCATGAAAAACATGCTTTTGGTTAACGTAGCGCTCAAATTCCCCTGGCTGTCTTACCTAGTGTTTCATAATGACGCGACGTATATACCTTGAGTATAATTTCAAATGTTTTCTAAATTTTTTGTCACTTACGTGCTTACAGCCGGATATTTGACATATTAACTCACTTGCAATGTAATGGGAAGCTTAAAGCTGTTTTATACATGGAAGTGGATTCTTTAAAGAATCGGAGGTTTGGTGGTTAAACAGACAAACTGGGAAGAAGTGCCTCACAACACGTTTCACCCATACATGTGATCTCACGATGTTCCACTGATCGAGGGCGTGCTTTGTAACGTACCTACAACTAACGTGTAACGTAGCTACAACATATATTGTCTACGCTCAGCTGTGAGAATGGACTTGATAAGTAACCTGAGGTATCAGTATTCAGTATCTAACCTGTATAACACTGTGTGCGTGTTGTATGAGTGTCGGTTTCACTGTCATTTAAGCCCTCAACAGATCGTTACATGACAAACGTAAAACTAATAACATTTGGATGAGCTAACTGACTGCGTATTTGAATATGAAAAAGTACAGTAAGAAATGAACCTGTAACAACGAATACCTAAGCTATCTCAGTGCGTTTTTGAACAAGAATTTGCAAGTGATACAGAATCTGGCTTGTGAAACGGAATTTGCTGGATTAGAGTACATGACATGTTGAGGTGTGTCAGTGTCTCTGTTTGGGCCCTGAGTTTGATCTCACCCCTTTAGATGACTGCCTTTTTCCATGTGGTTTACAGAAATTGCCGGCCGCGGTGGTCTAGCGGTTCTGGCGCTGCAGTCCGGGACCGCGGGACTGCTACCGTCGCAGGTTCGAATCCTGCCTCGGGCATGGTTGTGTGTGATGTCCTTAGGTTAGTTAGGTTTAAGTAGTTCTAAGTTCTAGGGGACTTATGACCTAAGATGTTGAGTCCCATAGTGCTCAGAGCCATTACCATTATTACAGAAATTCGCAGCAACAGCGGCTGCAGCTCATTGTCACTAAGAATCAATTTAATAAAACTGAGTTTGCTTGGGTCTTGTTAACTGCTAAATAACTTGCAATAAGGGATTTCACAAATTAAGTCTATTTAAAAACTTTAGAAATCATCATGACCAATAACAGACAGTGACAACTAAATATCAATAATGGCTAAGTGCCAGATTAACGAATTATTTCGATTTCAAAGTTACATTAACATTTAATAACCACAGCATATTTATTAATTAGATGTGGAGAGTAATTATTAGTATTCGGGGGATAAGGCGGTTTCTTTTTAACTCACAAGAAAAACGTTGGATTATTGCAAACTCGGTCTAACAATCAGGAGCCTAACAATGGAATTATGCTTCACGCTATGCTTGTGAATTTTACTCTGAATTCCATCTTCAAGCGTAGTTAAGCCATCTAATTCTCTCCTGGCTATGTAAATGACAGGGCAGCGTGACACGCCTTCTGTCTCCGAGCTCTCCTCAGACACCACTACTTCCACTCCCGCAGACAGACCTCGTCTCACAACAGTGCTTAGAATCGCGCTCCCGTGTTTCGCCCTCAGATTGTTACTATCGATATCTGAGTGCTTATTTATTTCCAATCTTACAAGATGCTAAGAATAGCGTTAAGTTGGCTATATTGTTTTCAATGTAATGGACAGTTCTGACACACTTCTTACAGCTTGTGGTTGTTCTGGCATTTTTAGAAACTGATGAACACAGGTGACTCAGTGGTCCAAGCATTGTGCATAATTTGGAAATAAATGGGCCGAAGACCCGAAAGCCCACCATTGTTTCACTAACATTCACAACAAGGCCCAAAGAACGGAAACTACAAACCTATTCACTGAACACATATGTCATCATTTGCTAAACGATATATTGACCACGAACTGTTTACAACTGCCGCAAAAGGGATCGACTTAGGAAACAAGAGCAGGTGGCATTTACAGATGGACAGTTGTCCGGGACGTTGCAGTGACCATCAGTACATGGCAGAAGATCATTAAAAAACCTCGCGTCTCTCCAAAGTTATGACTGAATGAACAGCTTTGTCACGCGCCCCATGGCAACGCCAGTAAAGAAACACACACACACACACACACACACACACACACAGGACGATCAAATGGTGAGTGGTCTGCCGTCCCACACTCGACCATGTCAGATTTGGGCTTCTCTGACTAATCAGAGGAATATGTACTGATTTGTAGCCCACACAGTGAGACTGGTAGTTGAATGTAGACAAAAAATACCGGTGACACAACAAAATTTTGGTCGAGACTGGAGCACCGTATTTCAGTGTATAATTCTGGTAAGACGGTAAAACCTGGAAGGCTGGTTGGACTGTTTACATTGTAAGATGGCAAGAACTATGCCCCTTACATGAAGTCATTAAAGATCACCTAACTCACGTTGAGCACACAGTAGGGCTGAACAAAAATGACTGACAAGGCACAATGCATCTTGTAGAGGGTGTAGTATTGACGTATTGGAATAATTAATGTCGGGTGATGGTTTTAAAGTAATTCACACGACATGAAAACTTTGTGGAAACGCGTCGATTTACTGGAGGCTAGTTTATCCCTGGGAAGTATACAGAGTTGACCGTAGCTAACTGGAGAGCAGTGAAGGGAAGCGACAATAGGCAGCTTAGGGTGGCTCAAGCTCTGAAAAAGCTGCCTCCAGCTGCCTTAAGATGAGTGACAGTGAGTGGGTGGTTGACCCCGACTCCATGCTGATGTACTGGGAAACAGACGGGGAACTTTACACCTGTTGATAAATGCCCGTCGTCCCGTTTTCTGTGAAGCATGCAAGAAAGCCGCGCAAAGCTATGGTGGAGCGGTCAATTGAGGTCAAAATATGCGTGTTCGTGATTATAGCAACTTCACAGTGAATTCACGGTCTGCAGAGCCTGAAGTAAATCAGGTGAAGAGCGGCAGTATGAAATGCGCCGGCCTCCGATGGGAACATAGGACCAAGGAATTTGAAGTACTCCTCAGGGAGTCAGAAGTCCGAAAAAATTGGTGTTTTGTGCAGACACTAACCTTGATGGGTGGCCTGGGAGGAGCTAAATAGCAGAAGTTGAGAGGAAGGGAAATTTTGTGGGCATTTGTTCACTTCCCAGAGCAGGCATTGGTCGGCGCTGGGAAGCGATTCGTAATTAACGCGAGTTGCGCTGCAATTGGCGTAAGTGATTTTTCTGGAGGGGAAACAGAGCCAAAGACTGGACTGGGTGAAGTCTCCGTAGTGGTCTTCCGTTCCCAGCTTGCCTAGAGTGCGGACGTGGCGTGCTTTACTCAGCTTGCCTGAGAGAGAGTGAACATCTCTGCAGTTTAGGACTTAGCAAATAAAATGACTGAGCTTGGAGATAGAAAGTTTAGGTTCAGCTATGTACTGAGCAAGATAGCTAGGAGTGAATAGACGAGCACAGCGTTGCAGCACCACGACGCCAGCCGACGTCCTCACAACGATGCTTCGCCGCCACGCTGAATTCGGTGATATTGCACCCGCTCCGGCTTGAATTAGGCCACATGAATTTGTTGGATCACGTCGGCAAAGTTTCCATGAGGATTTCATGGGCCGTGTATTAGGGAATTCTTCTCGCACTTCGCGTTACGCCTGGGTCTGTCGATAGAAATTAATTTTGATTTATCGCGCTTTACTCCACGTAAAAGCAATTTGTTACCACTGCCTGACAGGAGGGTCATGTAATGCGATGATGGAAGGTTGTGAGTTAAAATAAATTTGTGCTAATCGACTGCATCTGTTTTCAATCAAGAAGTTGAAATCCCAAGTCATCTCCTTAATTAATTTTATGTTCAACCTTTGCATCTGGTGATCACTTGCTGAATATAACATCAATGTGCACCCCTTTTTAATTAAAAGTGATCAATTCTGAATCAATTAATGTCAACACTGCCACTGCAGTTCAATCAGGAGTCACAGGGCCTTATTCCTTTTTTGTGTTATCCGATATTGCGGCAGTTTTGCACTCTCTGTTGCTCTGTTAGTCAATTAGCTGGGGTGAGCACACGCCAAAACCAGATAAGTGACAGGTGGTGTGTTACATGTGGCAGACCCATGCCAGGATACGATACTTTGGGTTTTGCTGGGAAGTAATCTTGAAAAAGGAAACTCTTCCACATGATCCATTACTTAGCAAATTTTAATTGAAACACGAGTAGCATTAGTTACAATAAGTTACATTGTCTTCTTCATGTGCTGTCCTTTCAAATTGACATTTATAGGTGCCTGTGCAATGTATTTGTGATTTGTTGGAGTACTTATGACGTGCAGTGCCGTAATCAGCCGATGCTGAGCACACAGAACACAATCATTGGTACTAGCCGCTTTGGGGGAATGCTTCATCAACTATTTGTCGGGTCACTGCTCACACCCAGTGTATCAACTTGTGTCCTGATAAACGTTTTGCGTAACCTAATTATTGAGAGTAAGGGGTACCTTGGTTTTGAGTTTTCGTGTAACATAAAAGTGCAAATGATAACGAGGGGAAAAGCCAAGACAACGGCAGAATATAATCAGATTGTTACTCGGGAGAACATGGGTGATAGTAGGGATAGCTCTACCGATGAGCGTGACGAACGAGAGCTGCAACTTCGTGAAACTGTGGCTCACGACTGGTTTAGTCCGCTGAATAGCAAGGACGTTGATTCAGGCAGTGATACTGAGGGCTCGGGGAACGCAGGGAGTACAGGATTAATCCATAAGTATGGAAGATCCAGCCTAAGAAGCCAGAGTGTGTTGGAACAAAACGGTGTCCGACCATTATCATACGATACATTCACAAGTGATCCGACGGGGGTGCGAAGACGGTACTTGTCTGGATATGGAAGGGTTCTTCAGAACAGAGGAGGAGTCGCATTTTCAACCACAAAAGGCCGAGGATCAAAATGCGGCTACTCTCAAAATCATTACGGACCTGTTGCAACAGATGCAAACGGTGAACTTAGAGCTGAGCGCCAACCTTAATGCTGAAATTAAAAA
Organism: Schistocerca cancellata; assembly: GCF_023864275.1. Lineage (NCBI taxonomy): Eukaryota > Metazoa > Arthropoda > Insecta > Orthoptera > Acrididae > Schistocerca > Schistocerca cancellata. The sequence continues at coordinate 117,729,528 of NC_064636.1, read as the reverse complement.
GGCGAATTCGGAGCTGAACTATAGGCTCACAGAAGTTCATAGGGAAGTAAAAGAGGAGGTAAAGAATCTCGGCGTCAAAATAGAGAAAGAGATTGCCATCATCAAACGAATGGCAATTGAAGCCAAATTAATTGCGAAAGGTGCAAGGAAAATAGCGAGAGAAACTCGGGACTCCACGCAAAGCACGGCAAAAGTAGGAAAGGTCATGTTATCAAGGCTACAGAACCGGATTAAACGCGACGAAGAAAAGCAACAAGAGCAACCGGACATAGGGCCTAACGAGATGTGGAAAGAGGAGGTGGCGTTATTAAAAAGAAATTTAGAGGACGAGGTAAAACGTCTCATTACAGAGACATCAGGAAAGGAGACGGGTGTAATTACTGCATCGAATGAACCGTCACTTGCCGGAACACAGATAACCGCTTCATGATGTGACGAAGTTGACTCTATAAGCAACGGGAGCCACGTCTTCATTCACAGCTCTGAGGCAACGACCGAGGTAAACACGGACAGCGCGCAGCAGTCCAGTGAGCACAATTGCTGTCAGCTGATTATATGTACCGAACAACTGTCGAAAATAGAGGGGGGGAGAGATGACGATAGCGTGTCGGAACGAATTAGTCCACGTCCCGAAGTTCATACGAATCGTAAGAACGGGCGAAAAGATAACTGGAATGACGACCGGTTTGACTACAAGCATTTTGTATCAGTCCGATGCTTCCATCACTACAAGGACGAAGGTAATAGCTTGCATCCAAAAACTTTTATGGGACAATTCGAGTTATCTTTGCCCCCACACTGGCCATTGATGTACCAGCTGGATGTTGTGTGCTCCCATATGGAGGGCGCAACCGCTGAGTACATGTGAAATGTAGCGAAGACGAGCGTCTCGTTCGAAGAATTCAAAAATTCCTTCTTGGGCAAGTATTGGTGTGAAGAAACCCAAGAAAGGATCAAACAAGAAATTATGATGTCCAGAGATATGGAAGGGGCAGGGTACCGGAGTCAGGTCAAATTTTTAGAAAATATGACAAAAAGGAAGCAGTACCTAGACAACCCATGTAGCAGTGCGGAAATCATCAGATTATGCTACATGAAACTTCTCATCTCGTATCAACAATCACTTGCCGGTCGTTGTGGTAGCGATACTGAGGTATTTAAGGGCATTCTGCGCGCACTGGGATTCGCATTTCAAGAGGAACAGGCGTGGGAGAAACGTCGACAGCTTGAACAAAATAACAACCGTCGCAATAATGGACCTCAATGGGGTAGTAGGCCAGTGACGAACTACAACGGCCACAATCAAGATAAGAGTAATGGAAACTCGAAAAGAAGGTACGCGGAAGATGAGCGACACCCTCCGGTGCAACATAATAAATTACAAAGGACTTGTGGCGGTAATCAGCAATCGGGAAGGAACAGGAATAATAGTTACCAAAGTAACAACCACGAAGAGGTCGAAGTCCGCCCTCCGAAGCCTGGTCCATCCCACCTTAACGGGCAGGATTACGAAAAACTAGACCAGAGCGCGGACAGGAGTTGCAAAACGTCCGTAACCTCGGAACTAGTCAGTAACATAAACATTATCGAATACGACGATGTCACCCAGTTACTCCTCGAAGAAAAGGAAGGGCAACAAAATAAAGAAATATACCCCGTAGTGAAAATCAAAATGGGTGACTTAACGGTGGCCGCTATAATTGATAGTGGAAGGCAGCTTTCAGCGATCTCAGAAGAGGTATTTAAGACATGTAAGAATGTGCTGAACCCACCGACTCTTGCCACACAAAAGACGAAGGTGAGGGGTGCATTACTTGGAAAGAGTATAGAAATATCTCAACAGACACGTTTAGAATTCGAATGTCAGGGACATCAGTTGACTGCTAATCTTTTTGTCATTCCTAAACTGTCCACCGATATTATCATTGGCATGGCTTTCCTATCAACGAACAAAGCCATAATCGATTTGGGTCGAGGAGAAGTCACATTAGGAGAGGGTGACAAAATCCACCTTCGTTTCGATGAACAGGCAGTCCCAGGGTAGGTACAAAAGAGCTGTCTCAGACTACAGTTTCCAAACCAGGAGGAGTCAACAGGTGAAGCCGACGGCGGACAGGACAATCGAGATAGTACTTCGAAAGAAGCACAGTTAGTAGAAATACAAAAGGAAATAAGCGAGAAATTGCAGGGCACAAAAGGTCGTAAGAGACGCAGACAAAGAGGGGTTACACAATGTGCTAAGAACGAATATTGAAGTTTTTCTCTCCAAGACGGGCTCCATAAAGGGCTATCAATATAAATTTGACGTAAAGAGGCACAAATCGTTTCGAGTACCGCCGTACCCGATTCTGTGGTCGTACCGAGATCGTGTTTCTATCGAACTCCAGCGAATGCAGAGGGAGGATGTGATAGAGCCAGCAAAGTCACAATACAACAGCCCCCTCAGGATCGTAGACAAAAGGAACGGGGAAATTCGACTTGTGTTCGATTCCCGGCAGATCAATACGATCATAGTTCCGGAAACCGACAGACCCGAGAGGCTCGATGAGTTGCTGCAGAAATTCCATGGAGTTTCGGTGTTTCCCTCTCTGGATTTGAAATCCAGCTTGCGGCAAATCGAGTTGGATCAAGAATGTAGAAGATGCACGGCGTTCATCGCATTTGGTAGATGCTATCAATTTAAGAGACTCCCCTTTGGCCTGAATATTTCGTCTGCAGCATTTATAAGAGGATTAGGAACAATTCTGGATGAGGGGTTAAGGGAGAGAATAACATGTTACGTTGATGATATCCTCATTGCGGAAAAGACATTCGAATCTCACAACAATCTTCTAGGAGAAGTGATCTCCAAATTAAGAAAACATGGGGTGACGGTAAATATAATAAAGTCCTGTTCTGGAGGAAGACAAGTACATTTCTTGGGTCATGTCATCTCAGGGGAAGGAATTATGCCAGACACAGAGCAGATTAGGGCAATCGCAGAATTTGCAACGCCTACCACAAGGACACAGCTGAGAGGCTTTCTCGGTGTGGTGAATTTTTACAATAAATGCATATATATAGAGGCATTGGCGACACCACAGCTGTGGCAATTAACCGGAAAGAATGCGGCGTGGGTATGGGACAATGATGCAGAAAGCGAATTCAGTATGCTAAAATCAGCTCTGGTAAAGGCTCCGATTCTGTCACATCCTGATGTGGCGCATGACTTCTGTATGGCCATGGATAGCGCGAAAACTGGGCTAGGCGTAATGGTCTTCCAAGAATATGAAGAAGATGGCGTAAAGATACACAAAACGATCGCGTTCGGGAGTCGGATGGTGAGTAAAAGCGAAAGGAACTACTCAGTAACCGAACTGGAGGCCCTCGCAATAGCATGGCGGTTCTAGAAGTTCAAGTACTTTTTATTCGGACGTAAGACACATGTCTATACCGATCGTAGAGCTCTGGAGTTCTTACTTACTGCCAAATTAACGCATTGGAGGCTTGCGAGATGGGTTGCTGTCCTCCAGGATTTCAATTTCACAATAGTCTACGTACCGGGACCCAAAAATGTAATAGCGGATGCGCTATCCCGTTCCCCTCTGGGGATAGGCGATTATCAGGCTGAAGAACTGGAACAAGAATATTTCTCCTTGTTCTATCTACGAAAAGTGGCATTTCAAAATTATATCACAGTGACAATGCGTAATATTGGGCGAGAACAAGGCAAAGATCCTGTTCTGAGAGGAATAAAAGAAAAGTTTAAAGACAGAACGCAAGCCAGGCTTAGGCAGCATTATCTGTTAGGAAAGGGGCTCCTGTTTTACAGAAGAAATCCGGGTGAGTCGTTGTGGGTCGTATGTGTGCCAGAGGATGTAATAAACAAACTCATCTGGTATACACATCTCAGTTATGCTCACTTCGGACCCAGGAAGTGCTTCTTGAAACTAAAAAGCGTATGTCACTTCAAAAACATGGAGAAACGAATACGCAAGGTTCTCGCGGTATGTAAGAAGTATCAGAAGGCGAAAACAATTACTGTAGCCATGCAGCCACCTCTGTATCCCATTATTCCGGAGAAATTAAGACAAACAGCGGCGACGGACTTGATGGGTCCGTTATCAACCACACAAAGGGGTTATAGATACATCATGATGGTCTTAGAATTAACGTCTAAGTATGTCACCCTGACACCATTGAAAAGAGCAACCGGGACAACGGTGAGCAGGGTGCTACGTAGAGATTTCCTGGCACAGGTAGGGCCAATAGAGTATATTTTGTCAGACAATGGGCCACAGTACAGGTCGGAGGTATGGAAGAGAACACTTGAAAGTCATGGAATTAAACCAGATTTCATATCCCGCTTCCACCCCAGTTCTAATCCCTCTGAAAGGACAATGAAGGATTTACTTAACCTTTGCAGATTGTACTGCAGTAAGAAGCACGCCACATGGGACACCTACATCAAAGATTTCCAGGAAAAAATTAATGAGATACCCCACAGCACCACCCTGTTAGCTCCAATCATGGTACTAAAGAACCGGGACCCGCCGGACAGGCTCCGTCTGTTAGTGGAGTTTCCTCCAAAAACACGGCAGCGACATGGGACTGTCGTGGAGAAAGCCCTACAAAATATCCGACGTGCAGGCAAGAAGCGCAAAGCACGCGCGGATAAAGGGGCGCGAGTACGACAATTTGTGGTTGTGGAAAAGGTACTCATGAAGACACACCGACTGTCAAACAAGCAAAGGACGTTGCGCCACAAATTCTTCGCCGCGTATAGTGGGCCTGTGCGAGTGTGGAGAATAGCGCATGCCAACGCATTGGAAGTAGAATCCATAAAAACAGGAAAATCGCTGGGAGTACATCCGATAGCACATGTAAAGGCATTTGTGGAATGATGAACTGCAGACTTTGTACATGGAATTGTAGTAAATATAGGCTTACAATAAGGATTTTTGTTAAAGTGTCTTGTTTGTTTGCGTATATACTGATCTTAGTAGTAGAATGTCTAATTTATATGAGCCGATATTTAGCGGCCGGCCGAAGTGGCCGCGCGGTTCTGGCGCTGCAGTCTGAAACCGCGAGACCGCTACGGTCGCAGGTTCGAATCCTGCCTCGGGCATGGATGTTTGTGATGTCCTTAGGTTAGTTAGGTTTAACTAGTTCTAAGTTCTAGGGGACTAATGACGTCAGCAGTTGAGTCCCATAGTACTCAGAGCCATTTGAACCATTTTTTGATATTTAGCGTTTTCATTATTAATAATGATATCTCGCCTCTCGATGTGGTGAAAGTAAAGTGCACTAGAGTATTTTGTAAAAACACATGATAAAAGAATGGAAAAACAAGTATTTCTAGGTGTACCCCTAAAAAAATATTTATTAGGAACTCTGTAAATTACAGAAAAGTTCCCCGTGGTTATATCTCAGTCATTGGAGAACGTATTTAGGGTGGCCAGTCCCATAGATCGTTACGAGGACGCACTGACGCATCTCGTATGCCCCTGAATACGTAAGAGGTGGACAGCTATGCGCAGTAGCGTGAATTAGCGCACCCAGTGCATGTTGATAAAGAACCGGATGTAAGCATCTACAGAGTGAACAGCAGCACTGATATGCCAGAAATACTTGTTGATTCCAAGAGAGTGTAACAACTGCGAGTGTGAGCAGTGAGCTATATTTGTGTTGTGCCATTGTGACATTGCTAATCCGAAACATGTTCACAGGCCTTATAAAATCATTCATAACAAAAGGAGAAAACGGGAAGAAAATAGAGAAGAGAAGAAGTGTCGCAATAGCACACGATAAAGGACGCTATCCAAACATCCAACAAAAATCTTGATAAGACTGACACATGTCTAAGTTTGTTGTGTTTCATACAAGTTCGCAGGCACAATAAGAGGGACGTCTGCCACATAGGGAACTCAGAAGAAAAAACAAGATTAGAGAAAAAAAGTAGTAAATAGTAAATAGGTAGTCGGGTTGGCCAACACAGGGGTAGTCGTAGGAACTGGTAGTTAGAAATGGTGATGGGATCCTGTCCAGATAATCTTGATTCCCTATCCCTTGATTGTGTGTGTGTGAATGACTGTGAGCAAGTTGTCTTGTACATTTTTTATGTTTATGTATAAAACAAGTTCTGTTTCATTTCAGTTTTAATTGATCCTGATGTTGATTTACAAACAAGAAAATCATTCCTTTTGTAACGAGACAATGTCATTGTCTTCAGAAAAAATAAATGTATGGTGCTGAAGGTTAAACATCAGCACTTTCCATGTACTAAAATTATTTGTCTTAGTGTGTTAATGTAGCGTTATTGAGCAAGAGGGAGTTGAAGCTACGACACCTGGCACACCACACACGAGCTGACAAGGAACGAGGACGACTGCAATGAGGGGAGCACACAGCTGACGATGGTGATGGCATGCAGACCACGCCATGAATCGACGGGGACGGTGGTCAACTCAGCAGCCAAGGAGAGGTGACATCCAGCACCTCTGTGTATGACAAAGAGGTCGGTCCTGATCTCTGAACACGGTACAGATCGGGGGCAGCAATGAAGAGGTCCAAGAAAGTTTCTATATTTGTTGCTTGCCACGTCAGGTGGAGCGACAGCCCAGACGACGTTTCGTGCGTAATGACACCAACTTTGAAGGCCTGAGCAAAAAATAGGCTCTTGTCTGATCACGGTCCCTCCCTTGCCCTGAAACGTCTATCAAAGGGGCAATGACCTGTGGCTGAGCTGCGAAAGGTCACCAATCATAGATGCACCGATGGGGTCTTGTGCCTGTCGGACAAGATGTCAACAACGAGCTCTTAGGTGAGAGCCATCCTCCCTCAAGAAGATGTGGGCGCCTGTGGCGCCATCTCCGTAATCGACGTTGCTCTCTTCTCAGCCGTTAGCCATCCCTCAACTTCTTAGTCAGAGCTAATGTCACCTCCATTCCTGCAAGAAACATGTGCCGTGTGTGTGAGTGTGTCAGTGTGGATTCAAAAGAATAACATGCTCCACAACGAACGTACTCATTTGTTCTGTTTATGAATTATGTTATAAGGTTATGATTGTATAAATATGCCATCTGTTAAAACGTCATATATTTGTCTTTCCACGTCTGTTTGTGTTGGAATAAGATTTCATACTTATGCCTTGTTACAAATACACAACAGTGGTTGCTCAATATGCAATGATTCTTGTCATTTTGCTTGTGTTTTATATATATATATATATATATATATATATATATATATATATATATATATATATATATATATATATATATATATAAAAGGTACATGTGTGTACACAATCCAGACACTGGACTGGGCCAGACCTTGTTGAATTGTGTAAAGATGACACTTACACCATGCACAATATAAACGTCCAGAGACAGACACAAAAAAAAAAAACAAAAAAAAAAACCTTTATATAGAAAATGCCAATCGGGCGTTCACATATAACTGAATGAAAGCAACCACTACCAAATTCACAAAATGTTACACAAATATTGTTCATGTATGTTTTTAGTAATTTAAGTCGAGTAGGGATGGATAACTGAGAGTGAATGGACCTTAAGTTATAATTGTGGGTCTTGCCATTCAAATGACAAGCACAGAGGTGCTTAAAAACGTGTATTTGCCCTTTGCGACGTGTGTCCTTGTAATATAATTGTAGTTTTCTTTTGAGTATTCTGACCAATAATTGTCTCAGGAATCGGCAGAGATTAAGATAAAATTAGACTAAATAATGACCACGTCTTTAACACTAAATCCAGTCACCGAAGGCAGGTACCCTAGGAATGAGTGGGAGTTTGCATCAGAGAGGAGGCAGTGGTAATCCATCACCCGTAACTAACCATGCGAATGGATTAAAATAACAGTTATGTAGATATTAATTTTGTGCCACAGGTACCTGTACTACAAAATTGATTTGAAGAGAGGGGCTATGTAAGATGGCAAGAACTATGCCCCTTACATGAAGTCATTAAAGATCACCTAACTCACGTTGAGCAAACAGTAGAGCTGAACAAAAATGACTGACAAGGCACAATGCATCTTGTAGAGGGTATAGTATTGACGTATTGGAATAATTAATGTCGGGTGATGGTTTTAAAGTAATTCACACGACATGAAAACCTTGTGGATATGCGTCGATTTACTGGAGGCTAGTTTACCCCAGGGAAGTACTCAGAATTAACCTTGGCCGCCGGGAGAGCGGCTAAGGGAAGCGACAATAGGCAGCTTAGGGCAGCGGTAACGTGGCACGGCCTCCAGCTGCCTTAAGATGAGTGACAGTGAGTGGGTGGTTGAACCCGACTCCATGCTGGTGTACTGGGAAACAGACGGCGAACTTTACACCTGTTGATAAATGTCCGTCGTCCCGTTTTCTGTGAAGCATGCAAGAAAGCTGCGCAAAGCTACGGTGGAGCGGTCAGCTGAGGTCAAAATATGCGTGTTCGTGATTATAGCAACTTCACAGTGAATTCACGGTCAGCAGAGCCTGAAGTAAATCAGGTGAAGAGCGGCAGTATGAAATACGCAGGCCTCCGATGGGAACATAGGACCAAGGAATCTGAAGTACTCTTCTGGGAGTCAGAAGTCCGAAAAAATTGGTGTTTGTGCAGACGATAACCTTGATGGGTCGCCTGGGAGGAGCGAAATAGCAGAAGTTGAGAGGAAGGGAAATTTTGTGTGAATTTGTTCACTTCCCAGAGCAGGCATTGGTTAGCACTGGGAAGCGACACATAATTAACACGACTTGCGCTGCAGTTGGCGTAAGTGATTTTGCTGGAGGGGAAACCGAGGCGAAGAGCGGACTGTGAGAAGTCTCCGTAGAGGTCTTCCATTCCCAGCTTGCCTAGAGTGCAGACATGGCATTCTTTACTCAGCTTGCCTGGGAAAGAGTGAGAATCTCTGCAGTTTTGGACCTAGCAAAGGGAACGATTGAGCTTGGAGATAGGAAGTTTTGGTTCAGCTATGTACTGAGCAAGATGGGTAGGAGTGAATAGACGAGCTCAGGCTTGCAGCACCACGAGGTCGGCCGACGTCGACACGACGACGCCGCTCTGCCACGCTGTATTCCGTGCTATTGCGCCGGCTCCGGCCACTGATTAATTTGTTGGACCACATTGGCAAAGTTTCCACAAGGGTTTCATGGGCCGTGTATTGTAGAATTCTTCTCGCACTTCGCATTACACCTGGGTCAGTCGATAGGAATTACTTTTGAGTTATTGCGATTTACTCCACGCAAACGCAATTTATTACCACTGCCTGATGGAGAGTCTTGTAATGTGATGATTGAAGGTCGGGAGTTAAAATAAATTTGTGCATCTGTTTTTAATCAAGTAGTTGAAATCCAAAGTCACTTTCTTAATTAATTTTAGGTTCAACATTTGCATCTGGTGTTCAATAGCTGAATATAACATCAATGTGCACCTCTTTTCAATTAAAAGTGATCAATTCTGAATAAATTAATGTCAACACTGCCACCGCAGTACAATCATAGGTCACAGGGCTATATTACTTTTTTGCGTTATCCGATATTGCGGCAGTTTTGCTCTCTATGTTGATCTGTTAGTCAATTATTTGGGGTGAACACACGCCAAAACCAGCTAAGTGATGGGTGGGGTGTTACAACTTAAATTGCTGCGACTGAAACAAGTAACCATAAAATCCATATTCTTCCTTCTCGTAAATATTAGTCTCTCTATTTCGCTTAATTGTCGTCTTTCGAGTGTGATGTTCAGCTATAACCTAAGAGGACAGCTTAAACTGCTGCGAGTGAATCGAGGTGCAATAACATTCAGATTCCTTGTCACAAAATCGATAGCCAATCATGCGGTCGTCGATATTGCGAGTGACGTCAAAATGACGTGCCGTTTGCAGGAAATTCGTGAAACGAGATTTACCCTTTCAAACATCCAAATGAAACATCAAAACGTCTTGCCTCTGATTGCTCCTTTCAAAAAATAAAAGCAAAATATGTGTAGACTGACAAAGTTCATTTTTTCTCATTTCAGTCAACAGTTACCTAATGCTCCATTAAAAATCTCCACGACCAATGGTATTTAAATTTATCAAATACCCATATGCGAAAGTCCACACCTTCCCAGAGTTTCTTCAGTATTAGTAAGTCTTACCAAGGATGAAATTATGCATACAGCAATAACCCACCAGGTCAGTCCATGTTCACCTACCATTTTTCTTTCTCTTCGTATAACAGAATTCCAGCCTGCATCACAACAATATTTTCGTCAATATTAAACTCTTTAATAATTTATCTCAACATACACTGTCCACGTCTCTCCACCAACTGCTGAGCTAGCAGGTTTACGAAGTTTTTCTTCTTTCGTTACATTCATACATACCTTGTCTACAATGATTCATTCGCTGTGCTGCTCGAAGTAGCTTACCTACATTCTAATTTTCTTATTCATTATTAGACCTGTTCCTGCATTAACTCCGTTTAATTTAGTGCTGCTGATCCCATACTGACCTGACTAGAAGTCTTGATCTTCACTTCTGTCATTACATCCAGCGTTTCAATTTCTCTAACATATACACCCACTTAAGAGCACTAACACTTCACACTCTTACCTGTAGAATGCCAGTTTCGTTCTTCTGACTACATCACACTTTTCAGTAGTCACAGTCTGGAGATTGGTGTGGGCGATTACTTTACCTTTGTAATATTTTAACTAAGACTGTACCATCACCATTTAAGCATACAGTAGAGGTACATCTTCCTGGAAACAACAGCTGCTATAGTTTCTTCTCGTTTTGAGACATTCGCAGTAGCAACACAGCAAGGCCATGTTGGCTGATTTTACAAAGCAAGACCAGTCAACCATCCAGACTGTTGCCTCTGCAGCCACTGAAAAGCCTTCTGGCCTAATTAGAAGCCACATGTTAGTCTGACCTCTTCACATATACTACCACAATGTGGTTCCACGTACAGTATTGCTATGGTAGATGCACGCAAGACATTCCACCCCGGGAAGTCCACGGTCCATATAACCTACAGATTTGATAATTTATGTTTTGTACCATACTGTATACAGACAATAAGTAATAATTTGTTAGCTGCCATTATTCGTGGTGTTTTTATTTTAGTGGACAGCACACTGAAGGAGGAACAAGATACTGATAAAACCTCGAGCTAAAGAGTCTTGCGCCGCCAGGAAGAGAGAACTCTATCTACTAGGGCCCTTTTTTTTCATCCTCCAATCGCTTAGTACAGAAGCTACGCAAGCGGCAGAAAGTGGATATACGCTGTAGGCTACTGCGCAACTCTCGCACTACACACTCCGCCATTGCCGACCTCAAGGGCTTCAGACTGCGTTGCACTACAGCCACGTAAACATGGCTGCCGTCATTGTTGCTCCCGCCAAGTGTGAATTACGAAGTGTAATTCGGTTTCTGCAAGAACAAGGGAACAGAGCAGCAGTAATTCATCGGAGAATTAGCAGAGTGTATGGTGATAACTTCATGACTGATTGTGTTGTGCGTGAATGGTGCCGAAAGCTTAAAGATGGCCGAAACGACGTGTGTGATGAAGGGGGCCAAGGACGCAAGTCTGTCGTTATAGCCGACCTTGCTGAACGAGTTGACAAAATGGTTAGAGAAAATCGTAGGTTCACCATAACTTCTTTGTCTATCGAAATTGTGGAAGTTTCAAAATCTGCCATACACTCTATCGTTACTGAACATTTAGGCTACAAAAAACTTTGTGCTCGTTGGATTCCTAAAATGTTCACTGACGCCCACAAAAGTCACCAAAGGGCGTTAGCTTTGAATTTCCTTGACTGTTATCACGATGAAGGAGACACGATTTTGAAATGAATTTTTAGTGGAGATGAAACTTGTATCCAACACGACGCACCAGAACCAAAAGCGACAATCATAACAATGGATGCATCCAAATTCACCAAACAAACAAAAAATATTCAAACAAACGTTTAACAACAGAAAGGTTATTGCTACAATGTTTTGGGACCAAAAAGGTGTGTTGCCTATAGAGCTTATGCAGCCTGAAACCACCATCGGTGCAGCTGCTTATTGTGGAACTTTATGACGTTTGCGGAGAGCCAAAGAAAGAAAAACAATGAGGAATGCTAGATAGAGATCCTCACTCTACAGCGGAGTGTGCGCTGATATGAAACTTCCTGGCAGATTAAAACATTCTGCCTGACCGAGACTCGAACTCGGGACCTTTGCCTTTCACGGGCAAGTGTTCTACCATCTGAGCTACCCAAGCACGACTCACATGCCGTCCTCACAGAGAGTTCTAGTCTCGGTTCAGCACACAGTTTTAATCCGCCAGGATGCTTCAAAGAGGAATGCTGACTTCAGGAATTGTGTTGATACATGACAACGCTCGTCAAAACACTGCTGACACAACCCAACGGCTCCTTGAACAATTTCAGTGGAACATTTTCGATCATCCACCGTACAGCCCTGACTTGGCACCTAGGACTTTCACATTTTTCCTTAACTGAAGACTGGGCTAGGAGGGCAGCACTTTCAAACCAAAGAAGATCTTTAAAATAACGTCAATGCTCATTTGAAATCATTGGCGGCAAAGCTTTTACATGGGTACAATAAATGTCTCAATCTTTTGGATGATTATGCTGAAAAGTAACCATAAGTATAAAAAAATTTTGGTACAAAAATAATTGTTTTCTGTGAACTTGTCTTTTATTTGTAGCCTATTGGAGGTTGAAAAAAAAAAAGAAAAAAAAGCGGCCCTGGTAATTCCGTGGGCAGGCTGTAGAGGAGAAATTCCGTAATGTGCAGGGCTGCAAAAACCTCCAGTAACAAAACCGAACGACACACGAGTTTCAGATTTATTCTAACAGACACAGTGTATACCATCGACAGTCATTCATACAAAAGTTACGTGGATCGTTTCATAGGCGAGGTCAACTTTTACATCTACATCTACATTTATACTCCGCAAGCCACCCAACGGCGTGTGGCGGAGGGCACTTTACGTGCCACTGTCATTACCTCTCTTTCCTGTTCCAGTCGCGTATGGTTCGCGGGAAGAACGACTGTCTGAAAGCCTCCGTACGCGCTCTAATCTCTCTAATTTTACATTCGTGATCTCCTCGGGAGGTATAAGTAGGGGGAAGCAATATATTCGATACCTCATCCAGAAACGCACCCTCTCGAAACCTGGCGAGCAAGCTACACCACGATGCAGAGCGCCTCTCTTGCAGAGTCTGCCACTTGAGTTTGCTAAACATCTCTGTAACGCTATCACGGTTACCAGATAACCCTGTGACGAAACGCGCCGCTCTTCTTTGGATCTTCTCTATGTCCTCCGTCAAACCAATCTGGTACGGATCCCACACTGATGAGCAATACTCTAGTATAGGTCGAACGAGTGTTTTGTAAGCCACCTCCTTTGTTGATGGACTACATTTTCTAAGCACTCTCTCAATGAATCTCAACCTGGTACCCGCCTTACCAACAATGAATTTTATATGATCATTGCACTTCAAATCGTTCCGCACGCATACTCCCAGATATTTTACAGAAGTAACTGCTACCAGTGTTTGTTCCGCTATCATATAATCATACAATAATGGATCCTTCTTTCTATGTATTTGCAATACATTACATTTACATTTTTCATTTTACATTTTTCTGAAATGCTGTAGAATTTTTCAGGTGGTAAACATGATTCTTGTGGTACTCGTAACGAACTTTGAACTGAATGCGTCACGCAATTAACTGATGACTGTAATCTGAAATTGCTACTGTATCAATTGCGTGGGTAAATGAGCAAGAAAAATTTCGCACTGTTATTAAACATTTTACTTCGAAGGATTGGGCATTCGAACTGATGAAAACTGAATCATGTCAAGACCGAGGGACTTTGCACAGCGCGTACTCCCAGGAACAAAGCTGAAGATGGATTGCACTTTGGACACTTAGCGACTCCAGCAAAGCAGAAGATGGTGATGAGCCCCGTTATTTCGTAACACATAGCAGCTGACATAGGCTGAGTTTAAACCGAGAATACAAAGCAGTGTCAGGTAGCGATTAATATAAATGTACAGGGAATTTTACATCACATCAGAGACGAAAAAGCTGACAAAACATGAATCATGAGTCTTTGGAGTGTGCAAGTGGAGGCGGAAACCATTTAGTTAGCTGATACTCCGTTGAGCAATATACATACAAAACAATGGAAAATCAATTTAATTGGGAGTCATAGTACTTTCTTTTCAGTCCTTTTACTAGGCATTAAGGATTAATCTTTTGGTGAGTAATATTGTGATCCGTTGCCCTTAAACACTTGAAACTGAGTCACATGCAATGTCAAAATATTTAAGGGCAACTGAATATAAATTCATGTACCACAAGATTAATCGGTAAGGCCCATAAAAAGCACGCCGAAAGAGAAAACTATAATTCGCAATAAAATTACTGTAATACATTTTAACCAGAAGTGCATATCGCGCAATGATTCGGACATGACATATGAAACCAACTGAGAGAACTTTGGAGGCAAGTGGACAGTTAGCAACTAACCTATAAAACCTGTAATGTTGCTCATACAATGTTTCACACTGCTACAGTAATTTGAGATAGGTGATGCTGTTCTATTCCTGTAACAAGGAATCGTGAGATGGACTATTTTGGTCCTGATCTGGCGAATTCTATAACTTTTCTGTATCTCTGAAACTAAGGATTCTCTTATTTCCTTATGAGAATCTCAGTTAAAACTCTGATTCTCCTATAATAGTAACTAATGATTGAATTTGCATTACAATTTCCGTTTTAACATGAAGGAGCGAGCTGCAGACATGGATGATATGTCATAAACAACTGCAAAATTTATTGATTACACTACGTTTAATCCATTAATGGATAAAATATCCATTGGAAACAACGTAAATTTCATGCCTAAAACAAGATTCACAGGTTCTACATTCATTTAAATAACAATAGGCCTTCATATTCAGAAGCAAGACAATATGATTGACGTTATTATCTTTCTGCTGCTCTGATTTCAAGTAAGTCCACTTATGGTATGATCTGGTGAACTGTGCACATTGCGAGGTGAATGTGACTTATATTTAATTGCTATGACATGATTTTTCTCGTGTTAGAGACAGACATTCCTTTTTTCTTTCTTTTTAGTGTAGTCTAAGAAATTGCTTTGCATCTGTGATGTTCTGATGTTCTGTGATTTAGAAACCATACTAGGCTCTGACTCACCTCTTTATCTTCACAAGCAAAACAGTAAGCATGTACAGTTTCTGAATTTTGCTTGTGGTAGTACAATTTCTACTCTCTGAAAAGCTCTTCCCCTCTCTTGTGCAGGGTATTATTTTTTGTCAGTGGTGTACAGTAGTGTGTAGCACTCTTTAATGTTGCTCAATGGGAAGTGAAGACACAATTAATATATGCTTTAGGAAATTATTTGTGCTGTGGAATTTTTTAGTAACTATTTTTCCCTTGCTTGAATTTGCGTTGTTCTTTGCTTATATTGCTATGAGTAGGAGACGAAAGCTCAAGCTGCCACAATCTGGATTGTTGTCAAATTTATTCAAGATGGCAGCTGCCCAAAGTGGTCTCCTCACCTCCTCTCCATGGGGAATAGCCGTGGTAACATCACACCAATGACATCATCACCACCATTACTCCCCCTTCCCCATTTCCCCTCCCTTCACCCACTTGGGAGTTTGCGGGGAAAAACCAGATCTATGTTGAGCTACTGGAAAGGATTTAAGGCACTGTATTCATTTATATGTAGATTATGGTCAGTTACTTTCCCTCCTCCACTTGTGAAGTGCTGGGAAAAGCTCATAGAGCTATTAGCGAGGAAGGTATTATATGTGTGCACACTGTGTACAATTGATGAGATATAGATATCGAGCTGAGAGCACTTTAATAATCATATTACCTGTAAACATGGAGCTGCGGACTGTAACCATGGCTTCATACTTGATAGTAGGAATTCAAACTTGGCACTAGTTTGTAGGGAGAAGTGGAGGTTGGGTGACTTAGGTTAGTGGAGGTAGGCCAAGTGATCTATCTTCCCACGATTTTCTTTGCTTAGTAGCGAAACCGGGGTGTGATGCATTATCCTGTTGGTATTCAAACTTGGCACCATTTTTCTTGGGGGGGGGGGGGGAGAGTGGGTTAGGTTAGTGGAGGTAGCCCTATTGACCTTCTTCCCGCCAAAATTCAAACTTGCAGCCAAAATCCACTGTCATGGATAATGGTATGTGCATCATCAGCTGATGTCATGGCCACCATATTGGATGATGTCATCGCCAACATCTTGGATGATGTCAGAGTCGCCATCTTGGATAAAGGTACTTTGGGGCTATGACCCTGTTGCTCCAGTACCAAGGTCACCAGTGTGTAGAAGCCTGCTCAAGATGTGTTATGAAAGCTAATGTTAGGACATTTGAATCAAGAGCCAATGTGGAGAGAAACTTTTAAACCATTTGCTGAACCTATTGATTAACTCTCAGCAAAACTAGACAAGGAAGTTACAGTTGCAGGTTCATTAACTGTCACAGTTGTACTAGAATAGACGAAACAGTCCATGTCAGTGTAGAAAAACCATATATGTTGGACAAGCAGCCTGCAGGTTTAAAAGTAAAAACATAACAGGTACATAATAGTGAATTTAAAAGAACATATGGACTAATGAACCTCACTTTTCTGTGTCCCACAAAACACTGAAAATTATTCACCCAAAGATCTGGAGATATATTGTGAGATAAGGGAATTGACGAGTGTACATAGGGAAGTCGGAAACCAGCACAATGCGAAACATAGAACAATTATAAAACGTAGACGTGATGCTCGATACAGCATTGGCAATGGTATTGACATTCAGCATAAAAGAGTCAGCAATCGACACATATGGTATATGAAGTACAAAGATAGCAGTAAACTTGTAAGATCGACTATGACTGCTCATGGTATCAGCTGCTGCTGGTAAAACTGCTCATTCAAATGAGCTTAGAGATAAGAGGTATAATAAAATAATAGTTCAAGAAATGCACAAACCAGCATGCAAACCAACGTTGTGGGCATGTTATGATTAAACGTTGGATAACTTATGGTTGTCTGATCTTGTAGATATGTGGGTATATTTACTTTCAAGTACTGGATTGAAGTGTATTTTAATGGGGCATTGATACATACACTAAATTCGCCTCAGCATTACCCATTAAACAATGAAAAGGGATGAATATATGTCAGGATAACCTCAAAACCGGTTCACAGTGGAGTTTTAAAACAAGTATTTCAAGGCTGTGACTCAGCAGTATGAAATACATCACTAGTCAGCATTCACTGGCGAGTACTGTGGAATTTTTGAACAGAGCTAAAAATGCTCAAATATGTATGCTTTTTAATCTTCACAGTTCATACAAATGAATGGATATTCTCCCAGAAATAACCATATAGTATAATCAAACCAAACATAGCAGAATATAAATGAGGCTAACTGATGTTGATGATAATAGACTCATGGAAACGGTGTACTGTCCTATGAAAACGTTAGATCAACGTAAAAATGTCATGTGTTTGATTTGGTCAGTTGGTTGGTTTGAGGGATGAAAGGACCAAACTACAGTGGCATCAGTCCCTTGTTCCAAACACAAACAAGGATCAGAGTAAAACAACTCCCAAAGTACGTTTTGGAAAGTAAAAGGGGAGAAATGAATGTTGAACCATACCTAAAAAGAAAACGAATGATACAAAAAAAAAAAAATGGGGAAAAAGTACACCACAAGGAAAAGTAGAAGATTGTATTAAAACCATAGAGCAAATGGTCTGGGCTGGCTGATCATATGAAAAAAAGGGGATGAGCTAGCCACTCTGCAACACATTAAAATGTCCAGCCAAAAACGACAAGGCGAGATGAACACACAAATGGAAGAGACAAAAACCAAGACAAACAAATTCAAAGAAAGTTTGACAGAGAGTTAAAAGGGAGGGAGGGTGGAGACCCCAGAGAGAAGGTCAAACGCCCACCCTTAGATGGTATGATAAAAACCCCTGTAATGAATAAAACGTAAAACAAAATCTGCCATTGAGGTAGGGTGCTGGGAAGGTTAAAAATCCGCTGCAGAGCGGTAAAATTGGACAGTAAAGCAAGATGTGCATGACAGTGAGATGGGAGCTACAGCATCACCAGGATGGGTACTCACAATGGAGAAGGTAACCATGCATTAGCCACATATGGCCAACGCGGAGCTGGCAATGACAACTGATACCCTGTGAGTGGCTTGCATGGATGACTGCTACACATTGTCTTCTTGATAGCATGGAGAAGGTAAGCCCAGTTCTAGGCTGCCATTTCGGGAGATGGAGCACCGTGTTGGGGAAAAGAAGGCGGTAATTTGTACAGCGAGGCGAACTATGTATGTGGGCGGTATAATATACGCGGTGGAGGAACGCCAGCTTCCACAAGTAGGCTGTTCACGGGGCTAGATCAGAAGGCACCCGTCGCGAGGCAAACTCCGTAGTGGTGGATGGGGTCTAGTAGACTCAGTGTAGAGGGGGCTGCCGAACCATATACCATGCTCTCATAATCAATACCGGACTGTATGAGGGCTTGGTACATCTGTAGCTGTGTACAACGATCAGCACCCCAGTCGGTGTGGAACAGGCATTGAATAAGATCAGGTGCCGCCAGCACTGGTCCTTAACTGATGCAGATGGGGAAGCAAACTAAAGCGGGCGTCGAAGACGAGTCCCAGAAAGCGGTAAGTCTCCACTACATCTAGTAGTTGGCCATCGAGGTAAAGTTCTGGGTGGGGGTGGATGGTACAATGACGATAGTAGTGCATCACACAAGCATGTCCTCAGCTGGATGTTCACTGAAACTACACCTAGTGAGAATAACCAGCAGGAAGAAGGAGACAGTGTTAATTGTATGGTGTTGGGTGAAATTACCTTCTTGTTTGAAGATGTGGGTCATCATCAGGATCAGGACCCTGTTTGGGCAACCATTAGGCCACGTGTGTTGTCAGGAGAGCTGTCGGATGAGTATGTAGTTAAGAGTGATATTCTCTGTAAGATGGTGGGAGAGGCTAAGCTATGCAGGATCTGTTTTCCTGTAACTTTGGTGCACCCAGTTTTTCGTTATTTTCATGATTCGTTGGTCGGTGGCCATTTGAGTACTTATAAGACTCTCCAAAAAATCAGGGAGCATTTAACTTGGCCCTCCATGAACCGGGATGTGAGAGAGATGATATCTCAATGCCGCTGGTCTAATGTAGCCAAACCCAAGAATGCTCCTGAACCGGGTTTGTTGAGTTCTGAACGAGAATCGTGTCCTACGCACAAGCTCTTTATTGATTATTTAGGACCTTTACCTCGTACTAAGACGGGTCATTGATATGTACAAGTTATTATCGATGCGTTCTCCAGATTTACTTGGCTCCTCACGACCCATAACGTTACCGCTGCCACCACTATTTATCAATTTACTAATATTTTCAATATTTTTGGCCCACCCAAGCAGCTTGTTAGCGATAATGCTCCTGCTTTTCTTTCATCTCCTTTCAAGGCTGTCTGTTTTCATAACGGTGTCAGGCATATCACTATCACCCCATATCATCCCCATGGATCTTTCGCGGAGAGAGATAACCGAAATCACAAGTCCACATTGATTATTTATCATCAGAAAACCCCTAGTAAATGGAACTCCAGTCTTCCCTTGCTTAATTTTGCCTTTAAAACCGCCAGTCATGAAGCCTTGCGAGATACGTCCTCCTCCTTGTTCTTTTCCTATCTGGTTAATTCCCCTTTTTCAAACTTATGGGGAATTCAATATCTTATTCCAGTTGATATTAGTCCTCGTTTTATCAAGTAAAACTGGAACTGGGCCAGGTGCAATATACTCAAAGCCCATAGTAAATAATCTGAGCATTATAATAGCAATAAAAAACCTTAAAGGGTAGGTCAGGGGATCATGTTTATGTCCGCTATTTCCCGGGGAGGCAGGTGCGTGGCGGGAATTTTAGTAAATTTACTCCTAGTTTCCTGGGGCCTTGCAATATCATGTGTTTATTAGGCGAGGTAAACCTGTTGGTCAAGGAGAACAGTACAGGTAAGCAGTATCAGGTTCACCTTAGCCAAGTTACGTTCAGGTAGCTCAGGGGTTGAATTACCCCCATCCCGCGTTAAGTTTGAGGGGGTGAGATTGAGTCATTGCTGGCTCAGGCTATGCGCTGGATTAAACCATCGTTGCGAATCTGTGTTTAGTCCCCTGCAGTTATTGCGGTTATGCTGTTATCCTCTCCTTCTGCGGGTGGCAGCAACAGTGTATATCGATGTTCGCACCTTGGACTATCTTTGACCTGGCGCTTATATTTTCCATCTGGCTGATGTGCGACCAGACGGTCGGTTGGCGTGGAGCAGCGAGGAATTATCGGTGGTGCGTTGTTTGGCCAGGGCCTGCTGGCGGTGTCTATGCAGTGTCGGAGTGTGAGGCGTTCTTCCCATTGCTACGAGGACCATGGATCATCGACCCAGGACACGAAAGTTGAGTTTCGATTTAACCTACCAGCAAGTTAAGACTGTTCACATTGTGTCGTTTGGAGTTCGTTGTCGCTGTTGGGGTATTCCCTTGAGCAACAACATGGTTTTCAGGTCAGAATATTCTATTCACCCTCCGGTGGAGTATCACTGTATTTGGTTATTTGAATTGAAGTTCAGCAGTGGAATCTTCTGCCTTGTGACCGTTAACGTTCCGATTACCTGCTCTAGCAGTTGACGTAAATTTCTGGCAGTGTAGTTTCCTCATTGTGTTGTCGCTGTCCAGCATAGTGTGTAGTTTGACTGCTCCATGTAAGATTGGTTGTCGTTTTTCTCTTAAAGCCTTCAGCCGAATTTAAAATATTGTTTCACGTTAGTCCTTTGGTTTTTAAAAATTTTAATGTTGCAGAATTTTAACTCTTGGTCCTTCAGCCGATTTCTAGTTTGACTTGTGCGTTTAAGGCCTGCAACCTGGTTTAAAGTACTGTTTCACATAAGTCCTTTGGCATTTTAAAACTTTTAATGTTGTTGAATTTTAAGTCTTGGGCCTTCAGCCGATTTTGAGTTTGAGTTCTTTTGCTCTTAATGCTTTAAGCCTAAATTAAAGAGCTTTTTCACGTAAGGTCTTTGGTATTCTCTAAACAAATAATGTTATGGAGTTTTAAGTGTTAAGCCTTCAGCCGACTTGAA
Source organism: Schistocerca cancellata (assembly GCF_023864275.1). NCBI lineage: Eukaryota > Metazoa > Arthropoda > Insecta > Orthoptera > Acrididae > Schistocerca > Schistocerca cancellata. The sequence continues at coordinate 117,708,336 of NC_064636.1, read as the reverse complement.
TTTAATTTGTTTACTTCAGCCTAACTAAAGAACTGTTTTAAGACAAGGCTTGCCTGTTAAATTTCTGATTATGGTTGCATCTTAAATTATTGACCTTCAGACATTTTTAAGTTAAAGTAGCTTTCAGCCGGTAATTAAGTCCCAAGGATTAAAGCTGTGAGTATTTTTTTTTTTTTGGGGGGGCGGGGGATCTTGTAATGTTTGATCAAATAAAAAAGTTGTATGTTTGAGTGTAGCTGACAGCCCTTATTTTGGCCCCTTTCCACAATTTAGACTATCTGTCCTGTCCTGCAGGATTGGCAGGGCGTCTCACTATTGTCTTTGTCCCCTTGTAAACGTGTCGGACGAAATGTACATCCCACCATTCTAAATTGGCATGTAGCTTTTCATCAGACTGTAACAGGAGGTTGCGATGAAAATTAATTCCCTGCACCATATTGAGGCTTTTGTGGGGAGTGACTGAAAGCGGAATATGACCCAGCTTTTCACAGGCGAGTAACGTCTGGGAGTGGGTTGGGTATGCCATCTGAACAAAATAGACTGATTGTGCATTTTGGACAGTGCTGGCACATCCACAAACTTATCCTCCAAGTGCTCAATAAAAACAGAGGTTTCGTTTCGAGAAAGGGGTACCCATCAGTTTTGCTGCCTAAGTAACATGGTGAATATTGATCCTGTCACTCTCAAGCACTATGTTGCTCCCAAGGTGTTGCTAGAGAGGGGAACGAGTTAGGGTCATACTTGTCAGTGTTGTAATCAACCTTTCCTTTTTTAGAGACTGATGGGGTCATTCAGTCCCCAGCAAAAGATGACTTAGCCTGCTTCATTGGAGGTCATCCATCCTGATGACACCACCGTCGATCTAGGGCTCTCCCCACAGGTGCCACCCAGCCATAGCAAAGGCCACCTGGAATGATGGGTGTTGATGGGAGTTCTGATGCCCCATGAAGACAGTCATATACTCCTTGGCATACATGGGGAGTTTACAGCTGAGGCATCAGCAGTGCAATGTGTTTTCATGGGACTACCACCAAATGGGTACATGACGGCCCCAACCCAACGGACTGGCTACTGTGCTGGATATTAATCGCAGAGGAATCTTATAGTGTCATGGGGTCGAAAGAGAACAGGAGACGACGGAAATAGATGGCATACCCCATAAAATGTCCTCACCCAGTTTCAGGTAGAGATGCAAAGCTACGATGACAAGAGATTCAGGAGACAGAATCTAAGGGCACTATAGATAACTTGTGCACCAGGTAAGGCATCCTTCCCCATATGGTACGCACTTCTGTAGAATTTGGACAGTGGAAGGTCAAACCATAGAATGGGACCTGAACATATGGCGAAAATGTGTGTGACTCCTTTTAGTCGCTCCTTACGACAGGCAGGAACACCTCGAGCCTATTCTAGCCCCTGGACCTGCTGATTGAAATGATTTGGTATTTATCTCGAAACACAAGACACCAAATGGGAAGTCTTACCTACCAAACTGCTCGAGTGAGATATCCGAAAAAGTGCAAAGGACAAATACCAGGACTTACATCTTAAAGGATAGAAGTGGCACTGAAATTGCCGGATGCTTTTACTCAGAGGAATTGAGCTCAGAACCACATGTATTTCTCAAAGTGCACATCACAAATAGTTCAGGAAATAAGCACTAGTTAAATACCTTAGTTTTACTGCAACAGAAAACAAATGGACTGACGATGAGGATTTGCTGTATAATGTGGTGCACAGAGGACAACCAGCACAGCAGCTTAATATGCTCAAAAGGATATTTGTTATAGGAGGTTCTCGACAAACTACGAGTCGAATTACACGTTCTGTGGTGTGACAACAGCAGAGCTGGTACAAAGTCTCAAAAACGTTTTCCTCATGGTGATAAGGGGATTAAACTCCTTGCTCAGGCGTGTTTGGAACATGACGCTTTATATGCAGGAGACAAAGGTCTTCCAAGCCGTCATGCTGCAGACCTTATGTTAGCCTATCAAGCCAAGGTAATATGTGTGAGAAAAGATATTGTTCTAGGACACTGTAGCACAGAATTTTTAGTGGCTACAACGATGTATGGTAAAAGCAAGTTGGGCATGGATGTGAATTTCAAGCAAGTTATGAACGCTGCACATCGTGCTCTGAACATTAAGAAGAAGAAAACTATGATGAAGAAGAAGAGGCTAGGGCAGATGTGTTCAAAAACTGTGTCCTGCCAGCAATGTGTGCAGCGAAAAGAGCCCTGAACCGTAAAGGACTGGTTAGAGCACCAGGGTTCTACTGAGACCTCAGACATCAGGAGGTGTTATCCCCTTCCTAATTCCTGCATTTCTGTCCTCTCAGGTCTCTCAGCGCTAATTTCACTGGCTGGTGGTGCTGCAGCTATTGCCAGAACAGTAAAGAACGCACAGAACCCCCATGAGACATAACTACATGATGGAAATGGCAGCCATCAGAAATGGACCAGACCGGAAACCATATAAGGAAGCATTAGGGCTCTTCATAAATTGAAATAAGGCTCATTAGCTATCCTACCAGACAGGGTGTTTACAAATTCAAATCTTCTGAGGTTTGTTAAGAAAAAATTCAGGGTTCCAAGATTCTGTGGTGTGTTTATGCAGTATATTTTACCAAAAACTATGTGGAATTCAGGATAATGTGGAAATGTGAATGTAGATATTACCAGGCCCAGGATGCAAGTGGGTGGCATATGCTAAGAAATTAGAAATAACGTCTACTAATACTGCTTTGGAGAGGTGCAGCCATCAGAAGAATTGCAAAGATACTTCACAAACAGAAGACGTTCGCTCTACAATCTTCATCGATACCAAGATATTAATACCTGTGTGGGCATCTGTGAATCATATTCCCACTACTTTTCACCAAGAATGATATATAAGGATGTGTGTTAAACATCCACTCATCAGTTGAGGTTCAGTGGGAGTATAATCTGACTTTAAAATAACGATCGTCTGTATTACCAAATGTGGAGTATTGCACTGATTGGATTGGAGACGCACAGCACCATTCAGAATGTTAAGGATGTTAACAATAAACTTAATTTGGAAATTAATGATAGAAAAGAAATTGCGGATATACAGCATGCTGCAGTGGATGACTGCTACCTATGGATTATGGCTCGGAGACATCCTGACAGCATCACTACCATGTTGAATAATGCTTTTCATGTAGCCACATGATGTTGTGCGTAATAGGCTGCATGAGGCGCAACTCCACTCCCAACATCCATGGCGAGGTCCATCTTTGCAACCACAACACCATACAGCACGGGCCCAACAACATGCCAAATGGACAACTCAGGATTGGCATCAGGTTCTTTTCACCGATGAGTGTTGCATGTGCCTTAAACCAGACAATCGCCAGAGACGTGTTAGGAAGCAACCTGGTCAGGCTGAACGCTTTAGACATTCTGTCCAATAAGTGCAGCAAGATGGAGGTTCCCTACTGTTTTGGGGTGGCATTATGTGGGACCGACGTACATGCCACAGGTGGCCATGGAAGGCGCTGAACAGCTGTACAATAATATGTGAATGCCATCCCCAACCTATAGTGCATTCATATTTGCAGCATGTTGGCGAGACATTCGTCTTCATGGACGAAAATTTGCGCCCCCATCGTGCACATCTTGTGAACGACTTCCTTCAGTATAACGACATCGAGTGGCCAGCATATTCTTCACATATGAACCTTATCGGGCATGCCTGGGAGAGATTGGAAAGGGCTGTATACTGACAACGTAACCCATCAACCACTCAAAGGAATCTACAATGAATCGCCATTGAGGAGTGGGACAATCAGCACCAACAGTGCCTTGATGAACTTGTGGATGCTTTGCTACGACAAATACATGCATGCATCAATGCAACAGGACTTGCGACTGGGTATGAGAGGTACTGGGATGTAAACCAGTCTGGACCACCACCTCCGAACGTCTCGCTCTATGATGGTACAACATGCAATGTGCCATTTTCATGAACAATAAAATGGGCGGAAATGATGTTTATTTTGATCTCTATTCCAATTTTCTTTACTAGTTGCGGAACTCTTGGAGCTGTGGTGATGCATACATTTATTGATGTGTTTATCTGTACTGCAGGCACACCAATAAATTCTGTCTGGCATCTGAATTAATGTAGTGCGAATACTTCTAATAATATGACACTGTAACTATGGGCACAAATTATTGGACTATCTGCCCAGTAGAGACACAGGAAAATTCCTTTCTAAGCGTACTGCTTACATGGCAGTAATATGTATATTGTGAAATTTACAGCAGTTTCACATAGCACCTTTGCTGCTCCTATCAAGTACTCTTCAGTAATTATGTGTTGTAGAGACCTGGAGTATTTTTCGGATTCTCTTGTTTTCAAGAATGGAATCTTGCTTCTGACGACTTGCATTACTTTGTAAATATCTTACATTGTTAATCTTGTCTAAGTTGGGTTGGGTTGATTTGAGGGAAGAGACTAAACAGCGAGGTCATTGGTCTCATCAGATTAGGGGAGGATGAGGAAGGAAGTCGGCCATGCCCTGTCAAAGGAACCATCCCAGAATTTGCCTGAAGTGATTTAGGGAAATCACAGAAAACCTAAATCAGGAAGGCCGGACATGGGATTGAACCATCGTCCTCCCAATTTGAGGCCAGTGTGCTAACCACTGCACCACCTGAATCGGTCTCTTGTTCTGATGTTAGTGGAGTAGTTAGATGTAGATCGAAAATACAGTTACAAAGAAGGACTGCTGATTTGACATTTTGCATATTTTATTTTAAAGAGAAGGAAAAATCATGTATCAAAGCTTTATTTAGTTCACATCACAGTCGTTTGTTGGAATGCTAGATAGGATTTCTACCATCCATTGTCGCTTGTTCACTCTTGCTAAGTCCAGCGCAGTGTTCCCTGCGTCCTCCTTGGCGTCCCTATCGGCCCCTGCTTCCAGCAGCGCCTTCGCCGCCTCTGCGTTGCCGTAGGGTGCCGCCCAGTGCAGAGGCGTCCTACCCCACTGATCCTTGGCATCGACGTCGGCCGAGGACGCCGCCAGCAGCCGCACCACTGCCGCATGGCCTTTCCATGCAGCCAAATGTAGAGGCGTCTGCCTCACGTCGGTCCTGGCATCCACTTCTGCCCCATTCCCGATCAGACACCTCACAATATCAGCATGTCCCTGCTTCGCTGCATAATGTAGAGCGGTCCACATGGTCCATCCTCTGTGCCCCACATCAGCACCAGCCCCAAGCAGCACCTGCACTTCCTCCATTGACCCCCGTGTAGCTGACTGGAGCAGCCCCCTGCTGTTCATGTCTGCAGGAAGGGTCCTGCAAGAAACAGAGAAGTTCTCGTATTTTTCTCCATATATACACTGTTTATGAGGTAAACTATAACGACCAGTTCCAAAAACATGTCAGAACAGTGAAAACTAATGAATCTTCAAATTTTCCCCCTCTATCATATAATACAGAATAGTGGAAAAGTGCCTCTCCATTGAAGTACAGATATACAATCGCATCATCCTCACAAAGCTTCACTCACTCACCATAAGAAAGTCTTACATTCCATCAAAAAAATGGTTCAAATGGCTCTGAGCAATATGGGACTTACAATCTGTGGTCATCAGTCCCCTAGAACTTAGTACTACTTAAACCTAACTAACCTAAGGACATCACACACATCCATGCCCGAGGCAGGATTCGAACCTGCGACTGTAGCAGTCGCGCAGTTCCAGAGTGCGCGCCTAGAACCGCTAGACCACCGTGGCCGGCTACATTCCATCACTCCACAAATTCAGACGTTACATTTTGCCACATAGATTCCTGATTGTGAATTCATATGAGCTCAGGATGCTATTGTTAATCAGTGTTTGCACTTCACTGAAAGAGATGATTAACACAGACTCTACTTGTCCTCTACACTCAGCAAATCATCCTAATACTAGCAATAGCAACTAAAAAATCACTTATTCCCGTATTTAAATAAAATTTCCTATTGTGGGAGAAAAAATTTTGAATCTATTTACTAGAAAATTTACTGACACAGCCCCTTCAAACAGAGAAAGCTAAATCACTTAACATTTCCAGGCTGAGATGCTGTGGTCTGTACTTAAGACTCTCCCCTGATGTTTCGCCTTCGACTGCAAAAGGCATCCTCCAAGAACAGTTGGCGAACTACCCAGTTGGCAGTTCGCCGATTGTCCTCGGTGGATGCCCTCCGCAGTCGAAGGCGAAACGTCAGGGGAGAGTCTTATGTATGGACCACGGCATCTCAGCCCGGAAATGTTAAGTGATGACAACAACTGCCGTGAAAGCCTTCATTCTATTAGAGAAAGCTAAAATTTACCAGCAAACCTTTTAGACGAAATATTTCAGATATGGCTATCACACTAATTCGATTCCCCTGCCCCTACACACAAACACATTTGATGGCACATGCACATGAGTCCACATGCACAGATAAACACGACTGCACAGTAACGAGCCAGCACACACACAGATATACATGCACACATGCAGTTACTCACACACACACACACACACACACACACACATTCTTAACCCATGTTCTTGTCGGTGCAATGCAACAGAAAGCAGCTGAGAAGTCTGCAGTTTATGAGACAAATATAATGCTTTATCTACAGACCTGAAGTTAATCTAGAAGAAGGCGTTAGCGACCATAATGTCGTTGTGGCTTCTATGTCAGAGGAAGTTACAAAAAAGCTAAAGAAACAGCGTAGAGGTTTCTTGTTTGGGAATGCAAATAAAAGTGTCATTAATGAATATCTTCATAGTCAGCTCCAAGCTTTCGCCGTGGGACACAAAGACATTGAGCATCTTTGGTCAGAATTTAAAGGTACTGTCCACCACGTGCTAGAGAAGTGTGTGCCTAGCAGATATGTAGGGGAGGGAAAGGCTCCACCTTGGTACAACAAACAAATTAGGAAGTTGCTGAGAAAGCAAAGAATTTTGCACAGTCGTTTTTAACGTAGTCACTGCCCCACTGACCAACAGAAATTATGTGAAATGAAAGTAGCTGTCAAAAGATCAATGAGAGATTATTTTAACGAATTTGAAAATATTTCATCTGCAGATTCTAAAAACAGTCCCAAAAAAATTTGGTCGTACGTAAAGTCTATGAAGCCACAAATAATTCAATATCTTCTCTTGCTGACAGTACAGGTAATGTAATGGATGATGGTAAACAGAAGGCCGAAATTCTAAACTTAGCTTTCACAAACTCGTTTCGGTAGAAGACTGCAGCAACAAACAAAAGCAAGGATGGCTGACATAGTGTTTAGTGTAGATGGGATCCTTAGACGGCAGGAAGGCACTGGCCCAGACAGTATCCCTGTAAGATTATATGTTGACTATGCTACAACTATAGCACCATTCCTATTCATCATCAATCAGAGATAATTGCAACAGAGGAGCGTTACAAAGTACTGGAAGAAGGCTCAGGTCATAGTAATCAATAAAAAGGGTAGAAAATCGGATGCACATAATTAATGACTAATTTCGGGGACATCGATTTGTTGTAGAATCATGAACATATTTTGTGTTCACACATAATGAACTTTTTCGATTCTGAGAAGCTCATCTGCAGAAACACGCACAGTTTTAGGAAACAGCGGTCATGCGAGACACAGCTGGACCTCTTTGTGCATGATATACGTCAGGCTCTACATACCGGCTCCCAGGTTGGTGCCATATTTCTCGACTTTCGAAAGCTGTTCGACTCAGTTCCTTACTGTCGCTTGCTGCATAAAGTGCGCTGCTTTTTACTGTTTACATAAACGATCTGGTTGATGGTACTGACATCGGCATTAGACTGTTTGCCGATGATGCTGTAGTTTACAGGAAAGTAGTATCACACGAAAGTTGTGAAGAAATCAGTGAGGATTTGCAAAAAATAAATGTGTAGTGTAATGACTGGCAGTTATCTCTCAGTATTAATAGGTGTGATCTACTGCTTATAACAAGGCGAAAATCCCCATTAATGTACGAGTACAAAATAAATGCCCAGTCTTCAGAAGCGGTAATATCCGTCAAGTATCTGGGTGTGACTATTTGAAATGATCTCAAATGGAATTATCAGGGAATGGTCAAGGCGGTTCCTGGATTTCAATTTATTGGTAGAATCCTGAAACAATGCAGCCTTTCAACAGAGGAAATGGCTTGTAATACGTTAGTTCGTCCAGTCTTGGAGTATTGTTCGTCTGTATGGGACCCTTATCTGTTGGGTCTGATTCAAGAGATTAAGAAGGTCCAAAGAAGACCGGCAAGATTCGTGACTGGTACATTTAGCCACCGCTAGAGCGTTACAAATCTCATAGAAAGTTTGATGTGAAACACACGACGCGCTAAACGGAAGGGGCTGCTCAGGATGTAGAGCTTATATTACTACCACCAACTTTCAGATCGCTCAATGATCACCATTCAAAGATAAGGGTAATTAGGTCTTGTACAGAGGCGTTCAGACAGTCGTTTATCCCTCGCGCGATCGGCGAGTGGAACAGAGGGGGGGGGGGGGGGATATGACTTTGCCTCGAATTGTGCACTCCGCACACACCGCTTGGTGGTTAGCGGAGTATATATATAAATGTAGATGTGGATGTACATTGCAATCCGAAATATTGATCCAAATAAACTCCAGTTTCCTGACACACTGTTGACCTCACAACGCTGATGTATGCCTGCACACCATTTCATTCGCATGTGACAGCACCACTATAATGTGGCTAAGATAGCAAAATTTTTTATATGTTAAAGAAAATTAAGAACAAGTAGTTTCTCTCATTCTGCCAAGTAAGATGTTACGGCTGATAAAACCAATTTCCATCAGTCGATGCAGCAGTCGCCCTTTTTTCTAAAAACAATAAAATCATAGAGTTCACATACTCAAAATAAACCATAATACTCTGACAGATGTGTGAGACTTTCCTTGATCTCTCCTATGGAATGAAGAAATAGCAAAAGAAAATTCTGAATTACCATTAAAACGCTAACAGCTGGTATGTGGTTTTCAGCCACGCGGGATTTGCCGAGCGGTCTTAGGCGCTGCAGTCATGGAGTGTGCAGCTGGTCTCGGCAGAAGTTCGAGTCCTCCCTTGGGCATGGGTTTGTGTGTTCGTCCTTAGGATAATTTTGGTTAAGTAGTGTGTAAGCTTAGGGACTGATGACCTTAGCAGTTAAGTCCGATAAGATTTCACACACATTTGAACCTTTTTTTGTGGTTTTGATGCACACAGTGCTACACTAAGCTTGGACTTCGGCGAGGTACTTCCCTTTGCCAGCTAATGGTTTGTGCATCGGTTCACGCATACCCACAGTCTGATGAGGAATTCTCGGAATAATGCCACTTAGAGAGGTTAAAGTCATGTCTAGAGATTCAAAGAGTCCGACAAAATAGAAGGGAGTGCACTTGTACACTTTACTACAGAACAACCATGATTATCCACATTCAGACATTTAGCTATCACTACTCCTATTGTAAGGAACCTGATGCACGCTGATTAGGATTAGGGACATTGTAAGAGTCACCATATTCTTTCTATTAGTGCACATTTTATTATCAGCTGGTTGCCTCACTATCACTTCCAGTGCAAGAACTTCCCTGCTGCTGTACAACAGATTTTGTGGATGGCAGAGCTACTCGAATCCTGTATTCCCCTAGGGCAGTTATATATGCACATCTGTGCCTCAGTGTTTTTTCGCCATTTAAACGTGGAAAACACACGTCTTCAGTGGGACGAGAATCTGTGATGTGTAAGTGTTGTTGCTGGTTCCAACAGTGACGTCAAGCTGTAAAGGTGCCCTTGAGGTGCAAACTCTGGACAACATCCTGTTACATACAAGTGAGCTGTGGCAGGACACGGTGTGCCAGTCAGTCTGGTGAATGACGTTCCTGGCACTGACATCAGTAGGTATAATGACCGACTTGTCATCCTGACGAAATATTACGCTTCCCACATGGAAATCTATTAGTTTCTCAGGAACTACTCTGCAATTTTCCTCTACGCAACATATATATGAACTTCATTATTGGCAGTGATATACTCCAAAATACTGTCTGCCTCTACATGTTACTTGCTACTCTGACACATTTTGGATTGGTGTATGTGCAATTATTAATAGGACACTGGTTAAACTTATGATTTTGTTAGAAAAATACCACCCACATTAGGTATGGAAAGAAGTTTGTTATACATAATGTAATTTTAACTTTATGATTCTGGAAAGATGTTTATCACTTGTATTTTTATCTTAGTTTCCACCTTTCCCAGAAGAAAATGATACAATAGTAACAGGGATTTTCTCTGCCTCGTGATGACTGGGATTTGTGTGATGCCCTTAGGTTAGTTAGGTTTAAGTAGCTCTAAGTTCTAGGGGTCTGATGGCCATAGATGTTAAGTCCCACAATGTTCAGAGCCATTTGAACCATTTTTTTTAGTATGTTATTGTTTACAGCATTCCTTGTGAACACCTAGTATCCATGCAGTACCGTCGAATACAATCTATTTTGTGATTTATCTGGCCCACATTGATCGAGATGTTTTTGCTGTGGGGTGCGAGTGGAATAAAATGACATTTGGATGTAGTACCATGGTTGTTTTGCAGTGTTTCCTTGTTTTACATGTTATTGAGCACCATTCTTTGACCACCAACATCTGTGACTAGCAACAGTATTTGGGTTCATGATAGAGCTATTATATTACAGGCAGTCTGGGAAATATCGTCATGCTGGCCGCTGTGGCCGAGTGGTTCTTTGCGTGTCAGTCCGGAACTGCGGTGCTGCTACGGTTGCAGGTTCGAATCCTGCTTCGGGCATGGATGTGTGTGATGTTCATAGGTTAGTTAGGCTTAAGTAGTTCTAATCCTAGGGGACTGATGACCTCAGATGTTAGGTCCCATAGTGCTCAGAGCCGTTTGAGCCAATACCGTCACGTCACACAAACTGAAATACCATTGCCCATGTTCTGTTCCAAAATATGGTGGACAGTGGAATAATTGCTGCTAAATAATTAATTCTACTGGTGATACATGCGATCATGAAGTATACCAGTTCGACATTATCAGATACTATTGTGTCATAGCCCTTCCTTGTTTCGAGTTTTTTCTTATGTTTATGCTCCCAATAAAGTGAAAGCATGTTTTTCAGTTTGGAAAAGAGTGTAAGTACGAACACCACTGTCACGACAGCCAATGTTAATCAGGGACCAGGGTATCATTGGGGAAGACTCATGGAAGTGTGATGGGACCGCTTTTGCACTCTTTATATGGGAATGATCTGACAGAGTAGCAACATGCGACTAATTGTTGATGAGGCTGTAGTGTACGGGAAAGTGTACTCGTGTGATGACTGTAGGAGAATACAAGATGAGTTAGAAAGAAATTTTGCTTGATGTGATGAATGGCAGCTAGAAAAATACGTGTTAATGAAGATGAGTAGGAAAAAATTCCCCTAATGTCTGAATATAAGTGAGAATGTTTTTTGACAAAGGAACGTCTACTAAATATCTAGGCATAATGTAGCAAACTGATACGTTATGAAACGAGAACGTGAGGACGTTAGTAGGGATGTCGAGTGGTCGACTTCGGTTTATTGACAGTATTATAGGAAACTGTTTCTCACTTATAAAGGTGACTGTGTATAGAACACTAGCTTAACCAGTTCTTGAATACTGCTCGAGTGTTTTGGATGCCCACCAGGTCATATTAAAGGAAGTCATCCAAGCAATTCATGGGTGTGTTGCTAGATTTGTTAATTGTAGTTTCGATCAACACACAAGTATTGTGGAGATGCTTCGAGAACTCATATGGCAATCCCTGAAGCGAAGAGGACACATTTTCCGCCAAACACTAAGGAAATGCAGAGAACCACTCTTTTCACCTGTCTGTGTATCGGTTCTACTACTGCCAACGTACATATTGCGAAAGGATCACGAAGGAAAGCTAAGAGAAGTTATGGCTCTTATGGATGGATGTGCACAATCGTTTCTCCCTCGCTCCATTTGTGAGCACACGGGAGATGAAATGACTAATACTACTGGAACATGGTATCTATCGCTTTGCGCCATATGGTTACCAGTGGAGTATGTATATAGATGTAGATGGATGTACATGTCCACTATATGATACAAAGCACGCAGATACTCCCAAAAACTTACGTTTTTCATATTAGGAGCACTGTACCGCCACCTGCTGCCAGGTACCTCATATCAGCGACCTCAGTAGTCATTTGACATCATGATAGAGCAGAATGGGGCGCTCTGCAGTAGTCAAGGTCTTCGAACGTGGTCAGGTGATTTGATGTCACTTGTGTAATACGTCTGTACGCGATATTTCCACACTCCTAAACATCCCTAGGTCTACAGTTTCCGATTTGATAGTGACGTGGAGACGTGAAGGGACACGTACAGCACAAAATCATACAGGCCGACCTCGTCCAAGCTGTATCAGTATCCACTGCAAGTACTATGACAGTCGCGGGACGTGAAAGAACTTGGATTTCACGATCGAGAGGCTGCTCATAGGCCACACATCATGCCACTAAATGCCGAACGTCCCCTCGCTTGGTGTAAGGAGCGTAAGCAAGGACGATTGAACAGTGGAAAAACATTGTATCGAGTGAAGAATCACGGTACAGAATGTGGCGATCCGATGGCAGGGTGTGGGTATGGCGAATGCCTGGTGAACGTCATCTGCCAGCGTGTGTAGTGCCAACAGTAGAATTCGGAGACAGTGGTGTTATGGTGAGGTCGTGTTTATCATGGAGGGACTTGCCCCCCTTGTTGTTTTGCGTGGAATTATCATAACACAGCCCTGTATTGAACTTTTAAGCACCTTTTTGCTTTCCACTGTTGAAGAGCAATTCGAGGACGGTAACTGCATCTTTCAACACGATCGAGCACCTGTTCATTATGTCCGGCCTGTGGCAGAGTTGTTACACGACAATAACATCCTTGTAATGGACTGGCCTGCAGAAAGTCCTGACTTGAATCCTATAGAACACCTTTCAGATATTTTGGAACGCCGACCTCGTGCCAGGCCTCGCCGACCGACAGCGATATATCTCACCAGTGTAGCACTCCGTGAAGAATGGGCTGCCATCCCGCAAGAAACCTTCATATTGAATTCCAGCATTACCGGTGGGGGGCGCCACGAACTTGTAAGTCGTTTTCAGCCAGGAGCCCGGCTACTTTTGATCACACTGTCTAGATACCAACTCATTAGAACTACAGTGGCAATATGTCAGACCGGTTGGTGAAATTTGCAGATATATTTTGTATCTTGCATCACTCTATGAAGTTATTGAAAAGAAAAGTTACTGAACAACATTATGAGTATAATGGAAGTCGTTATTCAAAAGCAATCACCAGAGGCCAAAGCACAAGTATCCCGCTGTCCCATTGTTTCACGAGCCGAATGATTTCCTGGTTCTGGACTTCCTGTGGCGGCGACAGGAGCCAGTCATACGCTGTGGCCTTCAACTCATTGTCAGAACTGAAACGCTTTCAGATTTTATTTTTATTTTTTTATTGGACCAAACACTTGGAAGTCGCAGGGCGACAATGACCGTGGGGTAGGGCAGGTGATCAAGCTGCTGCCACATGACCTTGGCTATTACATTTCGTGTGACCTTGATGACGTGTGACTTGCGTTACCGTGGCGCTGAATCGCTCCCTCCTACAGCGGCCCAGGCTGTCTGTTGTGGATGGACTTGAGTAGGATACGTAGTGTCTCCAAGTGCACGTCACTATTAATGACTTTTCCGTGTCCGACGGATTCGGTGAGTACCGGACCACGAACATCGAAATAGACTGTCAACTTCTCCTTGCAACTGACGGCACAGCTTTGAATTTTTTATGGGGGGGGGGGGGGAGATGACGTTACATTCGCTCCCCTACAGGTATCACCACGTTTTCCCAGGGTGGCAGATGCATATTTCAACTGTTTGGTTATTACAACCCTTTTCTTCTTTTCATTTGAACACTCCTCACACAAATGACAGCTTTTGTGAATTTGTGTAATTGAGTTAAAGACAACTATCTACTCGAAAGAGACGACAAGGCAGTGAACGTGTAGCTCAGAAGAATATGGCTAGCTGAAAAGATTATGGAAGGGCCCTCATTCTCCACCTGCTGTACAGAGCATTATGAAGAAGTTTGTATCAACTGGAGGACTGGGCGTCGCTCTGGGAAGAGGCCGACACCACCGTAGGTGGTTGATGAAATCGCTGGTCCCATGGCAGACAACGCTGCACACATTTCTAACCGTCAGGCAGTGCGTGTCTTGTGTCATGAAAGTTGAACATCCAGTGGTCCACTACATGGAAGGTGCTTTGAACCATTCTCTGAGCATGAAGTTCCTCTGTATAGTGAACACATCACTGTTTGGTGTGCCTTCATGGCCATGTTCATCATCGGCCCGTTTCTTTTTTGAATACATTGGCGCTCAAGGACCAAAGACATGCAGTGTCACTGGCCAACATTGCTGTGATATACTTCGCCATTATGTCATGAACTCAACAGTTTTCACGCAAGATGGGGCCCTAGCGCACATCGCTTGTGAAGTTCACCTGCTTCTCCGAAACACGTTTGGAAACGATCAAATTATCATGCTATCGTTTCCGAATGCTTGGCCGGCACGATCACCTGATCTCACTCCCTGTAATTTCTGGTTGCGGGGCTACCTGAAGGACAGGATTTACCAGGGGAACGTTTAGACTTGTGCTGATCTGAAGCCAAGCATTCCAAAAGCCGTAGACACCATATCTATGAACATGCTTCATTTTGCTGTTCACAATGCAATACTGTGCTTTCAGACTCTTCTGGGCACTGATGGGCACCATATTGAGCACATTTTGCAGACATAATGGTACCAGTATTTAATGGTATGCTGCACCGTAGCAGCACATTGAAAGTGTTTTAATTCAGGTGATTTTGCGTTACTTCTCTTCTCCATGTCCCTGAAATTAATGCTACCAAGTTTGGTCCTCGTACGTTCATTAGTTTCTGTGCTATAACGTGTTGAATAGGGAAAGACTAATTACAACCACCCAGTACACAAGGGATGCGGGAGTGCAGGCTGTTGACACATGGTTGATGACATGTGGACCCTTGGGTCTTGCTTAGGTAGCATAATGGCAAACGCTCGCGATAAGCGGGAAATCCGGGTTTGAGTCGCGGTCTGGTACAAATTTTCGTTGTCGTCATTCCATCATACATCTAATGGTTGTCCACATTCGCAACTGCAAATACATTTCATGTGTATCAATTACCTGCTAGGTCTATGACCAAAATGGGATTTAACTAATGGACAACAAACATTATCAACATCGTTATAATTTATGAGGCGTCCGGAGGCAGTGTTTATGACAGAATTGTCACCAAAAATGTCACTTCGACAGCGATGACTATTCCCAGCAATGTTACACGCAACTGATGTGGAACTACGTCTCGAAACATAAAAAGGACCCCAGGTGTCTGGCGTGAAAAGGGTACATCAGAAGAAATCTCACGAAATCAGGTTGGTGATCAACGATAAGGGATATTTTCAGAAAATCAACCAAATTTTAAACGCACGTCTAAGCGACAGAAACGAAAATTAACTATCGAATAATCCCAGATCATGGAACTGGTCTAAACATTCGCCATCCCTACTAACGTCCCTATGTTCTCATTTCAGTTCACATCACTTTGCGACATTGTCCCTTGATATTTAATCGACGTTGAATAACATTCTATGGTTTTGAAACGTCAAACCCAAACACCTTTAGCTGTCTAAATTTTCAGTTGTTTCATTTGAGCAACCAGTTTCAGCACTACCCTTTCTCAAACAGCATCCCCATTAATACTGTGCTCTTGCATTAACACATAGTTTTCTAGCTCCTATTCATCACATCAAATAAAAATTCATTTTAAGCCATCTTGTATATTCCTACAGGCATTATGCGATGACACTTTCCCATACACTACAGTCTCATCAACACACAGTCGCAGATTGCTGCTGTCAGATCACTTACATATAAAAAATACAAAAGCGGCCCCATCACACTTCTATGAGGCTCTCCTAACTGTAGCCTCGTCTCTGCTGAAAACTCGCTGTCGAGGTCAACACAACTGGTCGGCTCTTTTTACCCTTCTTGTACACAAGAGTCACCGGTGCTTTATTCCAGTCCCTCGTGACTTCGATGTGGAAGAGCGATTGGCGTTAAATGCTAGTTAATTAAATGGACAATAAAATGAAGTACTCGCTGTAAAATTCCATCCAGACCTGGCGACTTACTGGTTTTCAACTCTTTCAGCTGATTCAGTATGATGGGGGTGGCAATTGCTACGTCCTCCATACGGGCATCTGAGTGGCTTCAAACGACAACATGTCAATATAATCTTCCTGTGTCGCTGATATCCTGTATGCGAAATTTAAAATTTCGGCTTCCCTTTTCCTCTCTTTTATTGGCACATCGTACTTGTCAATGAGTGACTCGATTGAAATCCTCGGTCCATATAATGATTACATTTATTCCCAACTTAAGTCATGTTCTGTGTTAGATATTTAGCTAAGGCCTGGCTGCGGAGTTTGTTGTGTGCTTCGTACGTCGATGTTGTGACATATACATGACTTGCGACTAATTTTGGGTTGTGGACATTGCTGCGCTCTTTTCTGATCAACCTGCCATCCCTCAGCATTTTCCAAGTTTTATTATTCAACCATGGTTGGGCTTTTACATCCATATAGCATTTATAGGCACATTTACGATTTGTACAGAAACCAAACGACAGTTATAAGAGTCGAGGGGCATGAAAGGGAAGCAGTCGTTGGTAAGGGAGTGAGACAGAGTTGTAGCCTATCCCTGACGTTATTCATTCTGTATATTGAGCAAGCAGTAAAGGAAACAAAAGAACAATATGAAGTAGGAATTAAAATCCATGGAGAAAAAATAAAAACTTGGAAGATTGCCGATGACATTGTAATTCCATCATAGACAGCAAAGGACCGAGGAAGATAAGTTGAACGGAATGGAGTGTCAAGAAAGGAGGATATAAGATGAACATCAATAAAAGCAAAACAAGGATAATGGGATGTAGTCGGATTAAATCACTGGGTGGTGAGGAAATTAGACTTGGAAATGAGACACTTAAAGTAGTAGACGAGTTTTGCTATTTGGGGAGCAAAATGAATGACGATCAAAGTAGAGAAGGTATAAAATGTAGACTTGGCATTTACTAGGAAAGGGATTCTGAAGAAGAAAAATTCGTGAACGTCGAGTATAGATTTAAGTGTCAAGAAGTCTTTTCTGAAAGTATTTGTGTGGAGTGTAGCCATGTATAGAAGTGGAACATGGACGATAAATAGTTAAGACAAGAAGAGAGTAGTAGCTTTCGAAATGTGGTGGTACAGAAGAATGCTGAAGATTAGATGGGTAGATCATGTGACTAATGCTGAGAAGAATAATTTGTTGCTTAACTTGACTAGAAGAAGGGATCGTTGGTAGGACACGTTCTGAGGCATCAAGTGATCAGCAATTTAGTACTGGAGGGAAGCGTGGAGGGTAAAAATGGTAGAGGGAGACCAAGAGATGAATACACTAAGCAGATTCAGAACGATGTAGGTTACAGTAGTTACTCAGAGATGAAGAAGCTTGCACAGGATAGAGTAGCATGGAGAGCTGCATCAAACCAGTCTCAGGACTCAAGACAACAACACCTCCCTTGCACGATTTACAGTCAGTCTACACTTTGCTCTGATTCGTCTATGTCCGCTCAATACGAACTAAATAATCTCTATTAATTATCTGAGCCGGATGCTAACAATTTTACTAATTCATGATCTGTCCAGGTTAAATACTCTCCATATCTTTATGATGAACTTCAGTTATCATTGGCGCTGCAATGACCTAATGATCGCAAGTATCAGTATCTCTAATGATACTGTCCATAACGTCACACCCATCTTTAGTTTCGAGGTCTAAAATTGTTTTTCAGAGCTGCTTTAGCCTGCTCTCTACTCGGTATCAGGGATGGCCGCTGCATAGGTTTGCACTACCTCCAAGGAATACTGCTGTTTAACTGCGATTAATTCTTGAGGTTTCTACACAAGTAAAAAAGTTGTGTGCCATTTATCCTGTCTGTAGTGTCCGTGCACTGAGCACCGAAAGCGGTGTTGTGGGACTAAAATATGCTGACAGTGACTTGGGTTGCGCTGGGAATGCAAACGTGGACCCAGACGTTCCAGAGTGGTCGAGTGGGGGGGGGGGGGGGGGTTGAGTATGGAGGCAATTCTTGACAACACTGTACTGGACCATCCTGGTAGTTGAAGGTGAAGCTGGGAGTATGCGGAGCAGCATTCGCTCCCAACATGTGCACGGACATGATCTACTTGTCACACAGCGAGTATGACTGGATAAGTGGACACAAGCTGCAAAATCACTTGTACTTCAGACATTCATTGCTGTGATCACCAGTTGAATCTCATTACGTTTAGAGCCGCTCCATTAAAAAGAAAATCTGCGAATGTTTTTCATCAGACAAGGGACTTCGCAGCTCCTTTCCAGTACCTCCACAAAGAACATCACTTCAGAATTTCGAGAAGTGACAGTGACCCTCGTTCATACAGTTCGAAAATGGCCTGGAGCACTTAGCGCCTACTCATTGGAATTTCCAGTCATGGAGCATGTTATCAAGTATGGGAGCATGAAGAAATTTCCAATGGGGAGAAGCTGATGGAAGTATGGTCCCACAAGCCCGCAGCTTACAAGGAAGCCCTCAAGTGCGAGTTCGCAAATCCAATCTTTAGAAAGGCTCATTTGAAAGCGTTGTGTTAACAATAGTGACTGGAAAAATATTAGCTGATAATGCCTCATCATGTGCATCAGGAGGGAGACAGAAATTGACTGAGCAGGAGGTGCTGACACCAACCTTTTACGAGGTGTGTGTATTCCACTTCACAAAATGGATATTTTCGACATTCAAGAAATATTAAAAGCAAACCATTAACTTCCACCACGAGCACCAAATGAAAAATGGTGTGCCACAGTGACCACAGAGGTTCACACCAATATGATTTAAGGCGAACTCCTTGGAAGTTGCAAACTATGAAGGATGTTCAGCTGGGTATCCAGTCTCAAAGAATGCATATTGAATCATATTGGTGGATCCTGGTGATGAGAACTGATGGACTATAATGATATGTGACCGAAAGTGAAACAGTTTGTCTAGGAGCTTATCGTGGAATAGGCTATACTTTAAGGCATAGCTGCAGACAGTGTGATAATATGTTTAACAGGCTCAGAAAAAACAAACATCCAGAGGCTGTATTTGTTCATCTTGCAATGTCGGACACTTTCCAGGGTGGATACTTTGCGCTAAAGGAGTATGATTTTTATACACAGACTAGAGGTCACACAAAAGCCAGTTATTTTGACCAGTTATTGGATAATAGCAGTGCTCATACCATAGTTGTAGTACTCTTACGCCCATTTTCCCTCTCTTGCTTGGTGTGACGTAAATGTTCCCTGTTGCCCTTACAGTATCATGCGAACGAGAAAGAATCGCAGGGGGCTCAACTCCTCCAACTTCTGACAGCACAATATATAACTTTCCAGAATATCTACCATCCAAATTAGCAGTCGACATAACTGAATAAGAGTCTGTTAAGGTATCTGATATTGATGCAACACTATTGGTGCTTCCAGTTTCCTGTGTTTCTTTCATACACATATCCTCTTCAAATCCCGACTGGTCGGAGTTGAAAACGACTTCCTTGCTGAACGATGCGATAAGTTTACCTCATCCACAAATTATTGGGCAAATTTCGCAGTTTTCTGTGCATCGTCAAGTTGACACTTTGCATGAAATTTCGTTATCTTATGTCTTCCATTTTGGTAGCACTCTTTAAAATTGTGAAACCTCCACTGCATGAAAAGAACTAATCAGAATGGTGCAAAATGGTTACAGGATCACTGAGAAAAGAGAAGTAAATTTATAATCAAGACAGAACAACATTTTGTCACAAGTAACAGAATCTGCATAATTGTCCAAAATTGTGTTGTACGTTATCTCAGTGTTGATATATGCCACAAGGGGACGTTGAATAATATTCTGTGGTTTTAAAATGTCAAAACAAAACACTTTTAGCTGTCTAAACTTTCAGTTATTTTATTTGAGCAAAAATTTTCAGCACTACATTGCGCCATCTTCAGGACCTCTGACTGATGTGTAGGAAGAATCTCATCTCTGGTCAGTCAATACATAGTCCAGCATTCAGTGACTGGTAACATATATATATATATATATATATATATATATATATATATACAGGGTGGTACATTGTTTGTGACCGGGCCAAATATCTCACGAAATAAACGTCAAACGAAAACCTACAAAGAACGAAACTTGTCTCGCTTGAAGGGGGAAACCAGATGGCGCTATGGTTGGCCCACTAGGTGACGCTGTCATAGGTCAAACGGATATCAACTGCGTTTTTTAAAATAGGAACCCCCATCTTTTATTACATATTCGTGTAGTACGTAAAGAGATACGAATATTTTAGTTGCACCATTTTTTTCGCTTTGTGATAGATGGCACTGAAATTATCGCAACTGAAAACATGTGTCCTACCCCCATGAAAATGTTGATTAGAATACTTTGAACAAATCTGATTTCTGGTAACAACACTTCCCCTTCATGTATATACTTGTCCTTACCCAGTGTCT
This sequence comes from Schistocerca cancellata, assembly GCF_023864275.1. Taxonomy (NCBI): domain Eukaryota; kingdom Metazoa; phylum Arthropoda; class Insecta; order Orthoptera; family Acrididae; genus Schistocerca; species Schistocerca cancellata. The sequence continues at coordinate 117,687,616 of NC_064636.1, read as the reverse complement.
TCATTTGCATAAACATTCGATACATATATTGCACAAATCTCCTCCCTCCTCTCTGTGTCCACCTCTTCTTCCCCCATTTCTCCATCCACCCTATGCTTCCACCTCAGCTGTCTCTGTCTTTACATATCTTACTCCCCCTTCCTGCCCACCCCTTATGGCCTGTCTCTTCCACCATGTCTCCCTCCCCCTGCCTCTGTCCGTATCTTTTTCTCTCTTTCTCTGTCCTCGTACTCCTCCTCCACCACACTTTTTCTTGTCATCTCCGCCCCCTCTCCTCTGCCTATATCCTCCAATCTCTGACCATCCTCTCCTGCCCCTTCTCTCTGTCCGTTTTCTCCTTCCATTTCTATTTCATCCTCCCCCATCCACCAATCATTCTCCTATCTCTTCCTCCATTCACTTCCTCTTCCACACCTCATCCTCTTCATTTCCTGCATGCCACTTTTCCCATCGGACTCCTCCTCCCCCAATTTCTATCCATCTTCCGTTCCTCCAACCCTCCAACTGTCTGTGTTCCGCTTTGGCCCCTCTCTGTCCCCATACTCCTAATCCTCTCTCTCTCTGTCTGTCCACATCTTTGCCTTGCCCATCCCCTATTAGCGTCATCACTGTCTTTCTCCTACTGGCCCTTTCAATATCCTTCCCCTCCTCTGTATACATGAAACTTTCCCCAGCAAGTCCACCCATACATATAGCCCCTGCAAAACACTTCTATAAAACAGGAAAATACTACAGCAGCCTAATTGTCAGGACTTGACAACTATTTTTGTGCCTGACTTATAGGTTGTCATGTTAAACAGACCGATAAAATCAGTTGTACCATTCCAATAAAACATATCTGTCATGCAGGGTAACTTTTCCCTGTCGCTTACGAGTAGACTGTACTGCAAAGCAGGTCAGTAAGGCAGGCTGATATCGTCCCCATACAACATACCTGTCATGCAAGGCAGGCAGTTTGCCAGAGATCAGGAAAAACACCTCTTAAGCCATATCTTGGGTGTTATTGGGGGTGTAAGGTTATAAGCCCCGCAGGGTCAATACTCCTGATGTGTGCTGTTTCAGTGCCAAATTAGATTGGATTGGAAATGGGGTTTTGAAGAATATTCTGGACATATATACACATTCTCTATATTAAAAATATATGGTCTATGTCCACCTGTATGTTTAACAGAGGATCATGAAAAAAATTGAAGTAAAATATATGTATGTATATAGTAAAGTGTGTGTGTGTGTGTTTATGTGTGTGTGTGATTATGTGTATGTGGGTTTTTGTGCACCCACACATGTGTGTGTGTGTGTATGAGTGTGTTTTCTTGCTGTGCTGTGTAAGCAGAATGATATGGAAGTAGTGTGACGTCCAAATCATTTTAATAAAATTAATGTTTGGGTTCTGAACGTATCTATGAATAACACAGTTATATTGCTCCCTTAATGAGGGTGCTTGGTCTAAAAAATTAGTTACAATGTATTCTCCAAAGAAACTGTTCCCACGTTTTCTATTTTCCATTCTGAAATTTGTAAAAATATTCACGACCTTTGCCATATCACTACCCCTATTACATTTTTTTTAAAAAACTGTCGATGTTTCACAGTTCATCTGCAAATAAATTTGTTCTTCCACCCAAATAATCTAAATTTCACACAATGTCACAACTAGGGATTTAGTTTTAATTGGTTTGTACTCGTAGTTATAAAATTATATTTAATTTTGCTCTTTAATGGCAGTTTTTTAGAGTTCGTATTTGCTATTTATTTTTAAATTGGTTGGTTTAGGACTTCCATGTCCTCTGATTTGTATATAAGGCCTTTATACGTCCCTACAATCGTCTGCTACCCACAAAGTGGGATGTCTTCATGTTTTTCGCCATGTACTTACGTTATTCTTATTAGTATCATACCTGCCTAGTAATTCCCGACACAAGACCTTCTCTGCAATCTGTTTTTCATGTTTTGTCCTACGCCTTTGTGTTTTCTGCTCTAACTGTTTTACTTCCTCCTGTGATTGTTCTCTTGTCGTTTTCTTCAGTTCTTGATAACCAGGTTTGATTGCTTCCTGTAAGTGTTACTCAGTCTTTATAATGGGGTTTGCGTGCTGTTAAGTTCTCCCATATCCATATCCTATTTCTAATTACAATCATCTAATTTATTTTCCACTTTGTTTTCTGTCACAACGTCTACTGAGATTCTACTAAGTTCCATTTTACTATGTGCTAGACGTTTGAAAGTCTTGTATTGGACAGCATGTAGACTTTGTTTACATTAGTGATTGTGTTTAAGGATATGCATTTTGCTGAGACATCTTACATTCAGCGGTTTCTGTCATTTTTCATTTTTGCAAAGTAGTCCTGGCTGTGTTCATTGTCTTCGATATCTTCTGCGATACTGGCTTCTTGCCGCTCGTTACCATGCATCTGATGTTGTTTCAAACGTGTCAAGTTTATTTTATGGGGCATATTTGGCAAATACAGGCCGCTCTAAGACTCCTTCTGCTGTTATAATTTCAACATAAGGGCATTATAATTTCAACATATGGGGAGCCAGATCGATTAAATTGACAGAATTAACGTTTTGTGGTTTTTTCCATTGTAAAATTATTTGGAATTTTCTGAATAAAACAAATCAAGTTTCACCCTTCTAAGTGTGTTTTTCATCGCTGAAAAGTTGACGCACCGCGTAAACGGTTGTAGCTACTTGGTGTGTCATCTCTGATGGCACCACTCGCTGGCTACAAACAGGGTATCTTTGCAGAATTAGACAGTGTTTTGTTTTCAACGTTGTATGTCTTTATCTCTGTGACAAGTGACTGTTAATATCAGTAAACATAAACGCTATACTGTGTGTGTTCACTTGTGGAGTTTGCTTTGTGTTGTTTAGCTGTTCATTTCTACGTATGTGACGAATTTTGCTCTTACCTGTTTTACGTATTTGGTTTGTGGATATCAATAGGCCCTGTTTCAGCAATTGAGTGTTTAAGAAAAGGCACAATGTGTGGAAGAAGAAATCTTTTGTCGTTTTGAAAGGAGATGCTGCTCAGACTGTTTCACCGACTACTCCAAACGAATGTGATAGAACTCCTTCTTGCAAGAAACTTCGTGGCAGCAAAAAAAAAAAAAAATAAATAAATAAAAAAAAAAAAAAAATAAAAAATAAATAAATAAATAAATAAAAAAAATTGAAAACTGTTAATGTGATACTAATGACGTGAATGAAATAATTAACATTTCCTTGCTCTCTAATGTTTTGAAACATTACGTATTATGCCAAGTTTGCAAAGAAAGAGGACTGCAATTGACAATAACTTCACACATTGGCTTGGCATGTAAACTGTTATTGAAGTGCAACAAATGTGCTGCAGATGTTTCACTTTCTAATTATAACAGTATTCCTTGTAGTGGTAACAGTGGAAAGACGGTGTAGGTGTAAATGTTAGGCTAGTGTATGGTTTGCGTTGCATTGTCAAGGGCAGTGCTGCTGGGACAATGTTGTGTGGAATTATGAACTTGCTAAAACCGCCAACCAAGTTTGGACTTTACAATGAATTAGTGGGATCTTCTGCGGAAGATATTGCTGAAGCAACAATGAAGAAAGCAGTTGAAGAAGCTGTGACAGATAATGAGAATTGTAGAGATTTAACTGTTGCTTTAGATGGCTCATGGCAACGTAGAGGTCATAAATCTCTAAATGGTGTTGTGACAGCTACCAGTGGAGACAGTTGCCAACTAACTGATGTTGCTAATCCCTCAAAACGTTGTAGATGTAAGGGCAATACCAAGGACGAACATAGCGAAAGTTGTGAAGCAAATTTTCACGGCACTAGTAGAGTGATGGAAGTTGAGGGACTGAAAGCAAATTTTTTCAGATCACAAGGGTGGTATAATGTACGATACACCAAGTATCTCGGAGATGGTGATTATAAGTGATATAAAGCTGTAAAGGAACTCAAACCTTATGGCAATCAAATTCAAATTAAAAAACAGGAGCGCATTGGGCATGTGCAGAAGTGCATACGGGCTCACTTGTGTAAACTTTTAGGATCCCAGAAGCTTTGTGATGGTAAGACCCTTGGAGGAAGAGGGACTATGGGTGTGCAATTAGGCAAAATACAAGAAGCATTGAGCATATGAGGAGAGCAGTATGGACATTATTATTTTTGATACTGCATCAACAAATGAGCACCCACAACATGTACTGTGCCCCATAGGTGATGACTCATGGTGTAAGTACCAATCAGGAAAGGAATATGCCCATAAAAACAGTTTGCCAAATGGTGTAATTGATGTAATTAAAGCCATATTCAGAGATTTATCACAGCCAAGTTTATTGGAAAAGTGTTTACATGGGTAAACACAAAATCCAAATGAAACTGTAAGTAATTTAATTTGGATTAGGATTCCCAAAAGAGTGTTTGTGCAGATAAAAACATTGCATTTTGGAGAGTATGATGTAGTGGCAACATACAATGACAGAAACATTATCAAATGGTTCAAATGGCTCTGTGCACTATGGGACTTAACCTCTGAGGTTATCAGTCCCCTAGAACTTAGAACTACTTAAACGTAACTAACCTAAGGACATCACACACATCCATGCCTGAAGCAGAACTCGAACCTGCGACTGTAGCGGTCGCGCGGTTCCAGACTGAAGCGCCTATAACCGCTCGGCCACCCCGACCAGCGAAACTTTATCAAATGTGATGTGATGAAACGTTTAGGTTTCCAACGAGGACACAAAGCCATTTCCACAATGGGCCTAATTGCTGATCAAAGACTAAGAGATGCAGGAAGAAGAGACAAAAGCCTACTACATGCAGCAAAAGGGAAGAAACGAACACTGAAAAGGAAATTAACACTGAAAAAAGACGAGGATGCTGGTAATCCATTATATGGGGTAGGAATGTATTAAAAAAACTTTGGAAGCCATTTTTGTAACTTTAAAATGTTCATATCGGAAGAACATTTTCTCAAAAACTGCTAAAAGCATATCAGTGAAATTTATACAGAATATTGTTTACTTCTTTTCCTTCATTTTTATAACAAATTGTAAAAAAATATTATATAATTAAAGAGTTATAGTACAAAAATAGTAAAATTTTAGAGACAAAAATAAGCATCTGTTTAAAAAAAATTGTAAAACAAAAACAAATAAAATATTTCATAACATAGCATTATAACATTGTAGAGGAATATTCACTAAACATGTAGTTCAAATTTCAGAGCAATATGTTCAATTCTTTTAGAAAAAAATGTTTCTTCTATTTGCTAAAATTAACATGGAGGATATGGATCGTTCCATCTACCCATAAGTGTTCTGCATCTTTGTTAATTATGAATAGCATTTTGTTAAATTCTGTTGTCTACCTATGCTGCATGAATCTTTTAAAAGGACATTGGACCCTCAGCTCGCTCACATAAGAGGCTGACCATCTTAGTTAATTAATGTACAAAATCCTTTAATCGCTGTACAGAAAGGAATATGTTTTCTTAAGTCCACTCACACATTTCTGGGCCTATGTTAGTACTATCCAAGTGCCAGTTGTACTGCATTTGAATTTATCATTAACAACAATGGATGTAAAGTTGTGTGGTGATCCTATCAATTCACAGTCAAATGTCGGTATTTTCTCGTACAGTCAAATACGATGAGTGAAGAAACTGTACTTAGCACCCATGGAAACCCCCGCTATATTCCGGAACTGGGGAAGTGTCCACTGCTGCACCCAACTCTACTCATCAACACACGCAGTGGGTGGTCTGAATTTCCTAATACTAAGGAGGAGACCGCTTAACCACAACTGCACAGGAGCACACCTACAAAATGGACTCAGTCCATCATCGAGGCTGAAATGTCCATGAAGGCTTTCCAAACACTACCATCAGAGGTTCTCACACAAATCTCTCACAGTAGGGTTAACCACTATCCTCTCACTACCCAACTGTAGTAGTGTTGCTATTCGCATTATGGTGTGGATGAACTTCTGATTGTAGTGTCTGGGAAACAAAGGTGTAAATTTAAGCGACAGTATAAGTCTTAGCTAGGTGTGGCCATGAGGTGAGGTGGCCTGTTTATTAAGATGACTATTTGTGATGAGCAAGAGATCTCAGTGTGCCACAAATTTTCAATGTTCACTACATGTGGAAGTGTCTAAAGAAGTCGTTTAAAGAGAAATATACAGTACTGATACGAAATTTGAACAGACACCCCACAATATAACATATCCGTATTCCCCACTACATAGTAATTTCTGTCGTTTCCTGCTTACTGGTGTATTCCTTCATTATTTCTTTTTGAGGACCAACACAGAAATAGAATACCATTAATTGTTGCCATAAAGTCAATGTCTCATGCAGATCCAATGCGTAAAAACCCTATTCCGCACCCATTCTCTACAGAATTAATTTAGAAGACAAAAAAACATAAACTGAAATAGAAACTGCTTCTTTCGCACCAGTACATTCATTGTCTATGGAAAAGAACTTTCTTTCATAGCATCTTCCCATATAATCACAATGAGTGAATCACACTTGTAATCCAAAGAGTATGCTCAGGATCACTCTGACCCACGCCTGCTTGAACGTCATAAGTCGTGAAAAGACTAACTTTTCCTGAGAACTATAGCATCTGCTCCATCGAAAAAAATACAGTAAAGTTAGATCTCAATCTTTTACCATAGTACTTGATTCATGTGTGGTGACAGGATACTAACCGCAAGCGAGAGACGTCAGGGTCATCAGGTGGTGGGATCTCGCAGAGGGGCGGGAGCGGCGCAGCGGTGGCAGCAGTCCGGTTCTGCTCGCTGCAGTTGCCGTGTGGCTGGGCGGTGGCCGTGGTCTCGCCGTCTGCGGTGGCTGGCGTGCTGCGCAGAGAGACATGACGTGGAGACGTGATAGCATGTTCACATGGAGGCCAGAAGACAGTTTAACACAGACAGTACTGGTGAAGGATCTACAACGACAATAACTGCATAATTACCTTGAATGACTTAGCACTGAGCTAATCACTTCATTCACAGCTTCTCCTGACTTATCCACACCAGTAATTTACATTATGTGATCAGAAGTATCCGGACACCTGACTGAAAATGACTTACTAGTTTGTGGCGCCCTCCATCAGTAATGCTGAAATTCAGTATGGTGTTGGCCCACCCTTAGCCTTGATGACAGCTTCCACTCTCGCAGGCATACGCTCTGTCAGCTGCTGGAAGGTTTCTTGGGGAATGGCAACCCATTCCTCACGGAGTGCTGCACTGAGGAGAGGTATCGATGTCGGTCAGTGACGCCTGGCACGAAGTCGGCGTTCCACAACATACCAAAGGTGTTCTATAGGATTCAGGTCAGGACTTTGTGCAGGCCAGTCCATGACAGAGATGTTATTGTCGTGTAACAACTCCGCCACAGGCCGTATATTATGAACAGGTGTTCGATCGTATTAAAAGATGCAATTGCAATCTCTGAATTGCTCTTCAACAGTGGGAAGCAAGAAGGTGCTAAAAACATCAATGTAGGCCTGTGCTGTGATAGTGCCACGCAAAACAACAAGGCGTGCAAGCCCTCTCCAAGAAAAATACAAGCACACCACAAGAGCATCGACTACGAATTTTACTTTCGGCACTGTAAAGTCTGGCAGATGACGTTCACCGAGCATTCGCCATACCCACACCCAGCCACATTGTGTACCGTGATTTTTGTAACTCCACACAACGTTTTCCCGCTGTTCAATCGTCCAATGTTTACGCTCCTTACACCAAGCTGTTTGGCATTTTCTGGCGTAATCTGTGGCTTATGGATAGCCGCTCGACCATGAAATCCAAGTTTTCTCACTGCCATAATACTTGCAGTGGCTCCTGATGCAGTTTGGAATTACTGTGTGATGGTCTGGATAGATGTCTTCTTGTTACACATTACGACCCTCATCAACTGTCGGCGGTCTCTGTCAGTCAGCAAACGAGGTCGGCCTGTAGGCTCTTGTGCTGTACATGTAGCTTCACTTTTCCACTTCACTATCACATCGGAAACAGTAGACCTGGGGATGTTTAGAAGTGTGGAAATCTCGCGTGCAGACGTATGACACATGTGACACCCAGTCACCTGACCATTTTCGAGTTCTGTGAGTTCCACAGAGCGACCTATTCTCCTCTCTCACGATGTCTAATTACCACTGCGGTCGCTGATATGGAGTACCTGGCTGCAGGTGGCAGTAAAATGCATATAATATGAAAAACTTTTGTTTTTGGTGATGTCCGGATACGTTTGATCACATAGTGTATCATATGAAGGAACAGATTGTACGAAACTAAACAGAAATGAAGATGACGTACAAGAGAACAATTACACTGAAAGATACAACTATTTGAAACCATACTCTCTGAACACTTAACACCAATAGACGTACAGAAATTAGAACGACAGAAACCTTTAAATGTACTGAATGTGGTACTATTTTCATCAGATGATGGTTTTAGCTTGTGTGTCATCGATGGGTCTGTAGGACACACAGATGGTCAGATCTTAGTTGCTACATATCACTTTGTGTTATTCCATGCCTGGTATCTAAAGAAAACAAAAAAATAAATCTAAATTAGGAAGGAACTAAAAATAAAAACAGAAAAGGACATATTCTGCCAGACACCTAGAAAGACGATGTCGGTTTTGATCCAATGATGGTATGTGCCAAATGGTGGATATTGGATTTACTGTTAATGTTTTCAGTGTCTTCAGACGGTATATAGCTTGGTGGCGTAGCTAATAGTGTGCCATCTGAGTGTACCCTATAACAATGAATGCTCCAGCCAGAAGGCGCAGAGTGGTGCAAACGTTTTAAGCAAGCAGGCAACCATGCAGCTAACTGAGCGAATTTGGAAGGGGTCAAATTGTGGGCTTTCAGTGGCGGGATTGTCCTTTCAGAGAACTGTCACAAAAGTTGGCCATATGGCATCAATTGTATACGATGCAGATATCAGTAGTCAGCTGAATATTCTGGCACTCATAGATGAAGTCTTGGAAGGCCATGTGGCACAGACACCCGTCTTGATCGTAGTATTGTAAGCGCAGCAGTGGCGGATCATACAGCTAACACCCTACGTATAAGAGATCTTGTGAGGCCATATGTGTCAACACGTAGTGTTGTGAACTGGTTATTTGCAGTGGGACTGCCGACATGCTCAACTCTCGTCCATCTTTCATTTGTGAACACCATTGACATGCATGACTCGACTGGTGCTGTCGAAGGATCATCTGGAACATGGAATGGCGCTCTGTGGTCTCCAGCGATGGAAGTGGATTCTGGCTGCACGCAAGTGATGGTTGTTAGTTCATACTATGTAGATCTTGTGAGTGCTACGTTGTAGAGTGAATTCGTCCAAGACACTCTCGTCCTACTCCAGATGTTATGGTATAGGTTGTGACAAGCTTCAATTCTTCGTTCACCTTAGGCGATTTTGAAAAGGGCGCTACTCAGCACTGTTAGACCTTCGCTTTTTCCATTCCTCCAAACAGGAATATGTTGTGTTATTCCAACAGGACAATTCGCACCATCAAGCTGCCTGTAAATCTCAATATGCTCAGTTTTGTGTTCTGCCCACTCATCTAACATAGGGTGCCTAGGAAAGCTGCTTCCTCGGATCGCTAGACAATAATTCAAGCAAATCGTATTAAGGGAATTCATTATAAAACTTACGAGATATTTACGTGTCACAAGCAAGAGGTGACAGACGAACATAAGCGAACTCTTCAGTATACACAATTCGTAATACAAGTGAACGAATACAGTTTTTAAGTCACTGCTGTAGCGTTCGTAGGTCGGCTCAACTCAGGCCACAGCCAGGCGGAGCGGCGCTTGTATTCTCCTCGCGTAGAGGGCACTCTTGTATCAGTGTCGTACGTCCGTTAGCGTGCTATTGGCTGACGCCGCCTCACAGCCCTCTCTGCCGTAACGTTCCTGGCCAACGTGCCGGCGCTTCATATTACGTCGAAACGCTCTGTAAGACACGGAGCAACTTCCCTGCCAGCATAATCCCCAGACAAATCTCCTAGGGAGCAAGTGTGGGACATGATGGGACATGAGGTGAATTATGAGACTCATCAGCTAACAACTCTTGCAGAACTACACGAACAGGTCGAGCTGATGTGGCATAGCATACCCCAGGACAGTATTCGCCATCCGTTCAGTTGACTGGACGCAAGAGTCAGCACCTACATTGGTGCTGTGGAGGCTAAACCATGTACAAATGTGGGTGTTTCACTGTGGTCGATACCTGGCACCACAGAACTGTCTGTGCTATCAATCTTCAAGTGTAATCATTTCATGTACTCCATATGCGCTGTTGCAACAATAAAGCTTGAACGAAATGGAAACTTCTTAAGTGGTGCACTATTTTTTTCTGTATTGTATTATAACAGTGATATATTATGAGAGAACGTCATTTCTTTGCGACTACAGGTTGCGTAGAAAGTGGTAAAGAACATCTGAGTGCTCTGAGAACAGGGGACTGGGGCTAATTGGGCCACTTTAAAGTGATAACAGCATATCGCATTACGTCTTTATCATATTACTTTAATATTGCATGACAAAGTGAGTAGGCAGCAAATAAACAGGATCTCTTCAAATCATTACGCACAGATTTTGCATAATATTAAACAAACAAAGCAATAATTTGTCTTAAAGTAAGAATAGATGGCAGTTACTCAATTTTGAAGGAAAGGTATGACACTGAGTGTCGAAACTAAACGCTGTTCACTCTATGAATCCAAAGAGGGAGGTAGAAACAAAAAAACTGGTAAGTAAATTGTTACCAGGCTCCTATTTAAAAATTCGTAATGCACTGCCAGAAAAAAATTTGAGTTACTTCCAGGACGAAATTCAGTCAGTTGCAAATATATTTTGTGGTGCTGTACAGGTTTCGATAAATTAATTTGTCATCTTTAGATGTGTACAAAATTATGCATACCATAGACCTTGGCTATTTATTTATGTGAAGCATAAAATGTGTTTACAATAATCACGCATAATATGTACATTTCTAGGCATATCATGGCAGCATGCTTCTATGAAGGAGATATTGACATCTGCTAAACACAAATTAAGTAAGTTTCTGTAATATTAAAGTTTTAAACATGGCTGCGTGGTCAGCGACCGTTTTCAAAGTAAAATTAAAGCAATAAAACCCCTCGGTCGCAAATATTAAGTCTTTTGACCTAGTGTTGGCACTACTAAGAGTGCCTTCATCAGAAGTAAAACATTCAAACTGGCCTATAACGTAATTACAAAAATTATGCGAGATTTTTTTTGTATAAGTGTAAGTACTGACTAACAGTACAAGAAAGAAACAGTGCTTACATGTCACGTATAAAATAAATATGAAGTGATAAAGCTGTAGTCACAAAATCTTTTAAGTTGTATTTTTATATAATATACTTTTTATGCTTCACATAAATGTAGATTCAAGGTCTAACGATTTATAATAACTAATTTTGTAGCCTTCTGAAGATGACAAATTGATTTGTCGAAACCGGTAAAGCGTAATGAAACTTATTAGCAACTGATGGCTGAATATTATCCTGAAAAAATAATACTACAAATGCTGAAAATTACAATGACAAATAAAATAAAAAAGAAAGTGATGTATCAAGAAGACTTGGTGCGATTTCAATATAACTTCATACACATACACACCATCAACAGGTATGTAATTAGTTGGAAGTGCAGTTCTCTGTGAGTGGCAGAATGGCTGGAAGTGTGTAGTACTGTTGTTAAATTTTTAGTATTGTCTCCAGGCCAGATAAGGTAGAAAAGTGGCATAAACAGCGCCCTCTGTTGAGCGAACTCTGAATGAGATGGTGATGTCGACTATACACGTGAAACAGCATTATTGGCAACTGAGGGGTTTTAAAGAAGCTTTATTGCTAGTCTCCACTTGCCTTGCTGCTCGAATCCTACAATATCCAGGTTTTGGGCCATTAGAAGGCGATAGGGGCCCCGTGTCAAATTGCATGTGGGCGTCAGGGCAGGCAGTCATCATGGATCAGATCAACCATGTCAGACCACAAGGAGGTAGCATCGCTGAATGAACACAGTTTTAATCTGCCTGTATGTTTCATAGCAGCCCGCAATCCACCACAGAGTGAATATTTTATTAACATCACCCAGGCTAAGCCATGTCTCTTCAATATCCTTTCTTCCAGGAGTGCTAGCTGGTCTTGGAAGTTATGCTGGAGAGCGTCTGTGAAGTTTGGAAGGCAGGAGACGAGGCACTGGCGGAAGTAAAGCTATGAAGATGGGTTGTGAGTCGTGCTCAGGTAGCTGAGACCATAGAGCTCTTGTCAGCAAAAGACAAAGTTTTTTTTTTTAATGAGTGAAATCTAATGGGACTTAACTGCTAAGGTCACCAGTCCCTAAGCTTACACACTACTCAACCTAAATTATCCTAAGGACAAACACACACCCATGCCCGAGGGAGGACTCGAACCTCCGCTGGGACCAGCTGCACAGTCCATAACTGCAGCGCCTTAGACCACATGGTAATCCCGCTCGGCAGACAAAGTTTCTGAGTTCGAGTCTCGACCTGGCACACAGTTTTAATCTGACAGGAAATTTCAACACCCACAATTCACTGAGTCTAATGAAATACCCATTTTCGTAAGTGGTCATAACCCATATGCTGAATGACGAGAAAATGGAGAATCAAAGGTATGACACTCAAACTTGAAGCTGAACAAGTTCCACTGTTAAGGTGTAAAACGTGCACGTATGGAGACAGAACTCACCGTAGGAGAGAGACCGTGGTGTCACCAGTTGTGGGGGTGGTGTGGGTGGTAGTCGTCGGCGCAGTTGCGACAGGAGTCCTGCTGTGGTCGCCGTGGTCACTGTGTGGCAGAGTGCTGGCTGCCATTGTGGTCTCTGGGGTGGCTGGAACACTGTACAGAGACAAGCAGGTGTGGAGGTGTACTCACGTGGAGGACAGGTAGCAGCCATCCATAGACAGTGCTACTGAGGGCTTGTCCAAACACAAAAAAATACAACACATGGTGTGAACAACAGTAGTCGCTCCACTAAGATGTATCATTGAGGTACAAGAAATGATTATATGACATTTTTGGCTGGGAGGTCCCATCTGGGGAAGTTCAGCCGCTGAGTGCAAGTTTTATTTCAGTCGACGCCACATTGGGCGACTTGTGTGCTGGTGATGAGGATGAAATGATGATGAGAACAACACAACATCCAGTCCACGAGTGGCGAAAATGTCCAACCCTGATGGGAATTGAACCTGGGCCCACTGCATTGTAGGTACGCATGGTACCACTGAGCTAAGCAGTTGGACACCATTGAGGTAATCAGTTCACACATTTTTCCTCCTGAATTTCCCATACCACCAGTTTAGCGTATTAGACTATAGTATGTACGAAATAAACCACAGATAAACGGTATACGCAAAGGTCTATACTTATGCTGCACTGATATATCAACTACTGGGCAGCAAAGTTTGAATGTATATCTGCAATATTACAATGGCTGTAGCCTTTAAATATACTTCATGTGATACTATCAAACAATGGAAAATGTAGGATGGAATGTAACACTTTCATGAGACGGAAAGTAGCTACTCACCATATAGCAGAGATGCTGAATCACAGATACGCACTACAAAAAGACTCTCACAATCAAAGCCTTCGGCCATTGGCTTTCGTCAACAATAGACACACATACACGCATACCGACACAATCCTGCAAACGCAACTCCCGAACACGACTGCAGACTCAGGCAGTCTCCCTGCCCATGGGCTCCTCCTTTCCCCCACCCAGTCGCCACTCCCATCATGCACTGGTGCTGCTGCTCCCAGTGTGGCCTCAGTTGCATGGGACTGCAGTCGTGTTCGTGAGTTACGTTTGCGTGACTGTGTGTGTATGCGTATGTGTGTCTGTTCTTGACGAAGGCCAATGGCCAAAAGCCTTAAATGAGAGAGTCTTTTTGTAGTGCGTATCTGTGACTCAGCATCTCTGCTATGTAGTGAGTAGCTACTTTCCTTCTCATGATATTGTTAATGTGATATTGTGATCATCAGATGGTCTATGTCGGTTCTGTGCTAGACACCTGGCTGTTAGAGACTCGGATGTTAAACAAGGCAGAGAACTTCTTGTATGAAGCTATTCTTATGAAAAAGAAAGAAACAGATTTGATTTACGTTGTCGAACGAGAACTGTCACTAAGCAGGTGAACATTGAGCATCAAATGACTGTTAACTCGAATGAGTATTTGAGGAACTTCATTAAGGTAAGGTGAGACAGTGTATGCCTGGTAACTGACAACAGGGTGTCACTCTGCTGAAATTAAAAATTCTGTTTCGTTATTGTATTCAGTGTACTCGTACTATCAGACTGAGATTGAGGGATTTCCTGGAGAAGGAAGGAGTCAATATGGTAGAAATTAATGAGAAAGAGGTTACGCAATAGAACTATCAAAGCACATTTCAGTAAGGACACATGAAACAACGATAGCACATAAGAAATCCTTAAAGTAATCTGTGAATTTTCGCAGTGAAGAGGAGATAGACGCTAATGTCTGTGATGTGAAGTATAACCACTGAAGAAAGTGTGTATGGGTGTGTGTGTGATTTTTTTCCATTACTTTTGTAGTGAAATGTCGTGTCGCTAGGGCCTACCGTTGGGTGGACCGGTCGCCTGGTGTAAGTCTTCTTAGTTGACGCCACTTCGGCCACTTGAGCGTCGATGGGGATCAGATGATGGTATTGATGATAAAGACAACACAACACCCAGTCCTTGAGCGGAGGAAATCTCCGACGAGGCCAGGAATCGAACCCAGGCCCCTTAGCATGGCATTCTGACGCGCTGTCTCCTCAGCTATTGAGGAGGACACTTAATGTAGAATAATTGGGCTATGAATTTACGAATGACATGAAGTGGAGGATATGATAAACGGACGTTATACGAGACATTGATCTTATGATAAGCAGATGGACTCCTACCATGCATTAGTTTGTGAAGCCTGAGACTGTGGTGAAGTTGCTAGTCAGGAATATCAACACAGATTCTATTTAATTTATTAAGTGCTTCTCTGAGCAATACTTCTGAATACTGCAAGTATAATAACGTCTACAGATAATGTGTTTGTCTACCAACTCAGAGTCGTCACCTTTGAAAAGTTTCTGAATACCCACACACACATCTGCTGCATGTCGCATTGGGTGGCACTGTGGCCAGTACGACTGCTACGCCTCTGAAACGAAGCTGCCTGCTGTTGAGTGAACACAGGAGGTACTCACCCCATAAGCTTTCAACCAACAGCTACCATCCACAGTGTCTACGCCGCCGGATTACATTGTTCCCATTCCTGGACTTGATGATTTTCCATGCTCTGCATCGTCAATAGCAGCGTGTACCATCGAGTGATCGAGTGCATTAAGTTTTTCTGTTCGGGGTTGTGAATCCTGGTTTATCTCTCTGCATGCACAGGAAATGCTTGGTGGCCCTGATCATCAGAAAGGATCTGGTTAGGGTTCAGAAAACGTTTGGTGTGCCTGACCTATGACCAGTTGAATCGTTTAAGGTGGGATCTATGTACCAAACGTTCAGCGAAAGAGTCGATAGTCCACCTGCTGAAAAAGTGTAGTCAAATAGTGTGTTCAAATTTGACGATGTTGCAGTGAGAAATCAGAAAATATTTATGCTTCGCTCATATACGCTAGCTGATATACAGCATTTCAGCCAGACGTACTCAAGGGTCCAAAATCATTTGATCCGGGATACTGCAAACCTTTCAGGCAGGACAATCTGAATTTCAAGTACGTTTACCAAACTCATGAAGGAACCGACATGTCATTAGCTGAAATCAGCACCGTATGTTGGGATTGATAAGATAACTCGCAATATGATTTTCTGATTAGTGATAAATGGTTCAAATGGCTCTGAGCAGTATGGGACTTAACATCTATGGTCATCAGTCCCTTAGAACTTAGAACTACTTAAACCTAACTAACCTAAGGACATCACACAACACCCAGTCATCACGAGGCAGAGAAAATCCCTGACCCCGCCGGGAATCGAACCCGGGAACCCGGGCGTGGGAAGCGAGAACGCTACCGCACGACCACGAGCTGCGGACGATTAGTGATAAAACGAAGAAACTGAATGGGTGGCGATATAGACAAAACTTCTACGAGATTCTGTATAAAAGCTAGTGTACTGGACTGTAATCGTGTCGGTATACTGTAGGCTATGTTCAAGTTTGCATGGCTGCAGTGTGCTCATCAACAGAAAAATAGAGACCGTCGGTGTCAGATTAGGATAACTGCATCGAGGCAGCAGCTCTGAAAGGGGAATCCCAGCCGAATGACAGGCTCCACTCAAGGGAGTAAACACTCAGCAAAAGGTTAGCGGTATTGGAGGGCATGATCAAGGCAGCAGCTACTACAGTTGAGTTCAATGGCGGAACACCACAGCAAGTAAGTTGCATTCTGTCTCGAAGTTTGTTCGGTAGGCAGCAGAATACCAACAAAGCACATGGTCCTACAGGTGTTGAATGCTACTCGCCAGAAATTGCGTCTCGCGGGATAGCTGGGTAGTGAAAAGCGTCTCTCTGAAACGTTTAGACCCGTAACCGGAAGTATTTAACAGTTCTTGGTGGTGGTGACGAATGGTGGTAGTGGTAGTAGTAGAAGAAGAAAGAGAAGTGGAAGAAGAAGAAGAAGAAGAAGAAGAAGAAGAAGAGCAAGAAGGTGTGGGTAGTCGAAATCATCCCTGTATTTAGGGAAGCTACATATAAGTTTAACGAAGAACTCCTTAAAGACAAGGGATTTTGAATGGACATCTGGTTTACTGGACCTAAAAACATCAAACCATTAAAAGTATTTGCTGAAATAAAAATATTGGTGACATACTACGTATGACTACCGTACAAAAGCGAACACCCCAAAAAGACCATTAAAAATCAGAAACAGTAGGATATACATTAACATTATTAGACCAATGTTACGCAGCGAATTTCGCCTAGGCCATGCCTTTGACATTCAGCATAAAATGCTGAACACATTACCTCCGGAGTATATGTATTACAATGATCCTAACGAAAATATGTATCGGCATCAGCAGCAGCGAATACAGTGCACACAAATGGAATATCAATCACCTCAGAGCTACGAGAAAGTCGCATTGTTGAACAATAATAGTGGAGACGGCGATCTGTAAACTTCACTAGTGCTATCGCAGAATCTTCCAGGGCGGAAGAGCTATAATAAATAATTTGGGTGATCTTTCACAGGCCGATCTCGTGGATGCAACAGAAAACTCATGAATTAATGCAGGTTGAAATATATCTTAACGATCACAGACATATGTTCCAAATTTTCCTGGGCAGCTCCTCTGAAGGCAAAGACAGGGAGTAACGTTGTGCAGGCGTTTGATCAATTGCTTCAGAACTGTGGGAATTGGTGTCCAGACAAACTGCAGAATGATCACACAGGTGAATATTACAATAAGGACATCAAGCTGGTAATGGAGCGATAAGGGATAAACCACTATTCAACATTCTCCCACATAAAAGCGAGTATTGGAGAGCGTATGAGCAGAACCAAGAGCCTTGCCTCAGTGGAAATCCCAGTTCCCGTAAGGTCAACAAAGTTAAGTGCTGTCAGGTTTGGCTATCTCTTGGATGGGTGATCCGGTCTGCTGAGCAGCTGCTTGAGCCACTTGACTGAGAAGTAGCTGCTCCGGTCTCATAACCTGATAACGGCTGGGAGAGTGGTGTGCTGACCACGTGACCATCTGTATCCACATCCAGTGACGCATGTGGTCTGAGGATGAAACGGTGGCCGGTCGGTATTATTGGACCTTTATGGGCTGTTTGGGAGGAGGTAACCATTAAGAACCATATGTGGATGGCTTGCACACATGTCGAGACATTCTCCAACAAATTATGCCAGTGTATAATCCAACTGAAGACAGCTGTCAATGCACGTGACAACGGACTTCTGAATACAGCATACAAGCGGATTAAGATGGTGGATCCACGCAGTCAGAAAGTCATAGTAGATGATTTAGTGCTTATTTCATAATAAAAAATTGTGTCTCAGAAATCTTACTTTCCTAGCTGCTCAATGGAGACCTTTACAGTGTCCACAGCACAGGGAACAAACGCGAGAACACACACCTTAAAGAACAGCGCTGGTGAAGAAACTGCGGGAAGTTTTTACACAGAGGAATGGCACAAGAGTTCCGACTTAACTTTGTTTCTCGTAGAATCTGTCTTAAGGATAGAGGGAACAGCGCGTTAGTGAAATGTCTTGGGTGTTAATAATTACTGATCAGCTGTGTGAATGCTCAAAACTGCGGCACAACACGGTGCGCAAACCTCAGGTAACGCAGTAGCATTCCATGAGTGCTAGTAAGGTAATCAGAGGAGGTGGTGGTGGTGGCATTCTCGATAAACTGCCAGTCGAGCTTCATCCTGTTGGATACAATTTCAGTGAACCTGGAATGATACCGAGAAAGCATCTGGCTGATGGTGGAAAACCGATTAATGACAGCTGCCTGCATCCAAGGACCTACATGAGCCTCTCTGTACAAGGTAAGTGGCAAATCATCTAATAAATGAACTGAAGTATATACCTCTTCTGGAAAATGTATGTTCTTCCTAGGCATCAACGCTACACTCCTGGAAATGGAAAAAAGAACACATTGACACCGGTGTGTCAGACCCACCATACTTGCTCCGGACACTGCGAGAGGGCTGTACAAGCAATGATCACACGCACGGCACAGCGAACACACCAGGAACCGCGGTGTTGGCCGTCGAATGGCGCTAGCTGCGCAGCATTTGTGCACCGCCGCCGTCAGTGTCAGCCAGTTTGCCGTGGCATACGGAGCTCCATCGCAGTCTTTAACACTGGTAGCATGCCGCGACAGCGTGGACGTGAACCGTATGTGCAGCTGACGGACTTTGAGCGAGGGCGGGAGGCCGGGTGGACGTACCGCCGAATTGCTCAACACGTGGGGCGTGAGGTCTCCACAGTACATCGATGTTGTCGCCAGTGGTCGGCGGAAGGTGCACGTGCCCGTCGACCTGGGACCGGACCGCAGCGACGCACGGATGCACGCCAAGACCGTAGGATCCTACGCAGTGCCGTAGGGGACCACACCGCCACTTCCCAGCAAATCAGGGACACTGTTGCTCCTGGGGTATCGGCGAGGACCATTCGCAACCGTCTCCATGAAGCTGGGCTACGGTCCCGCACACCGTTAGGCCGTCTTCCGCTCACGCCCCAACATCGTGCAGCCCGCCTCCAGTGGTGTCGCGACAGGCGTGAATGGAGGGACGAATGGAGACGTGTCGTCTTCAGCGATGAGAGTCGCTTCTGCCTTGGTGCCAATGATGGTCGTATGCGTGTTTGGCGCCGTGCAGGTGAGCGCCACAATCAGGACTGCATACGACCGAGGCACACAGGGCCAATACCCGGCAACATGGTGTGGGGAGCGATCTCCTACACTGGCCATACACCACTGGTGATCGTCGAGGGGACACTGAATAGTGCACGGTACATCCAAACCGTCATCGAACCCATCGTTCTACCATTCCTAGACCGGCAAGGGAACTTGCTGTTCCAAGAGGACAATGCACGTCCGCATGTATCTCGTGCCACCCAACGTGCCCTAGAAGGTGTAAGTCAACTACCCTGGCCAGCAAGATCTCCGGATCTGTCCCCCATTGAGCATGTTTGGGACTGGATGAAGCGTCGTCTCACGCGGTCTGCACGTCCAGCACGAACGCTGGTCCAACTGAGGCGCCAGGTGGAAATGGCATGGCAAGCCGTTCCACAGGACTACATCCAGCATCTCTACAATCGTCTCCATGGGAGAATAGCAGCCTGCATTGCTGCGAAAGGTGGATATACACTGTACTAGTGCCGACATTGTGCATGCTCTGTTGCCTGTGTCTATGTGCCTGTGGTTCTGTCAGTGTGATCATGTGATGTATCTGACCCCAGGAATGTGTCAATAAAGTTTCCCCTTCCTCGGACAATGAATTCATGGTGTTCTTATTTCAATTTCCAGGAGTGTATATTGTATGTAAGCATTTAGCACCTCAGGTGTGAGTGTCACCGGACTGGCTGCCAGGATCACAGTGGCCACCAGCAGTATCATGGTAGTGTGTGGGCAGTACTGTTCAGGTAGTAGCCAGCTCTTGGCCAGGGCCCAGAGCAGGTCAGTACTAACCTAAGTTAGCTGCTTGCATGCATATGACTCTCCATCTAGTGGTGGCCGGTATGCTGTTGCCAGGTTGTGACTACTGCTCATTGCTTCTACAACCTCTGGAGTATTTCATTCGCCACCAGGTGCTCGGTAGCTCACATAGTGCGTTATACTGTGCACCTACAGTGAAACATACAACCACCAGTGCTGTGTGGAGGCTACGCCCATGACACAAGCATGACAGTACTGCCACAATGTGGTGGGAACATAAACTATTCTCTTGATCATGGAATACAGCAGACAAGTTCTGTGTCACCCATACCTATGAATGCAGGAGTCGATTCGACAAGGCAGTGAAGCGTTCCTGGAATGGGTGGCACTCACCTATTTGCAAGGTGTCATCTCCTCAGAGTTCCTCACTGTTGGTTCTCAACTCGCTATCCCTCCATTCCTCTCTCTCATTATGTATTGAGCCGACTGGTTAGTGCTTCTCAACAATTACTGTCCTTTCATTCTTTGCCACTGCTGTTTCAACCGTTCCTCTTCAACCCTAGACCCTTTCAGCATTATGAAACGCTGTGTCGCTGCTTTCAACATAGGTATAGAGAAGTAATATCAGCTCTCTTCTCTGTGAATGTGTGTACTTCCGTTTTTTATAACTTCCTATCAGATGACAAGTTTCCTTCTCCTCCACCCATTGCAGTTCTGAGCATCCTGTCGCCTATATTGAGCGCCATTGCAGTTCAGGATCTGGTTAGGCAGCTTTGCACTCCTGAGGAAGGCTTCTGCTTAAATTCTGATTTATGTGAAAGCGACTATGAGTTTCTCTCCCCTCTCTCCCTCTCGATATGTGCATGTGCACAGATGTCTAACAATACCCTTTTTGTTTCTGTCTTTTGCAGAAATCTTCAATCAAGTTGGGGATCAGTGTACCATTCTCATTACTGATGGCAATGGCAGGCAGGAGATACCTTCTGAGCCCACCCCATGGCAGATAACACCAAACGTCGAATACCACAGATATGAGCAGTAGTTCTCCTACCACCCAACACAAAAAATTGCATTCTAGCACTGCTAATGGTATGTGGTCTTGTCTGCTTGTAGGTGCACTCAACAATGAGTATCATGTGAATTTCTTGACCTTTTTCTTCAACATTAGTTCATGGAGCATGATGTTGGCCATCAAATAGAGAATAGTTCTATCAACAAACACAACTGCCTGCATTGATTACTAATGTTATGTGTTCTATTCTCTGTTTGCTGGTGCACTCGATGCACGTGTCCAGGTTGACCAACCTTTGTTGGAGGTAGCGACTAATAAATTCCCTTTCACTCATTCAGAGACAGTTAACTCTGAACGTTATTAGAAACGCTGTAGACGTCCACATATATCTTCATTTTATAAAAATTATGCATGATCCTTTATATTTTTCCTGCTCCTCGTGGTGCAGATTATATGGAGGAGGTGCTGGGTGGTAGAGTCGCACATGTAGCAGCAGCAGGCCCACTGACGATGGTACAGCTGCATCTGGCTGTGCAGCAGCCTTGCCCACCATGTGTGTTCCAGCAGTTCTCCCGTCGTCCATGATGCAGCCTGGGCTGATGAGAGACCCTGCTTATTTTCAATGTACATAGAAACAGTATAGACCACTATGACCCCTACATACGCTGTTTTTTGAAATTATTTATGATAATTAATATTGGTTCCTCATTCGATCTTTGTATGTGATTAGTGGGAGTGGTAGCGTGGTGGACATGTGCGTCAAACAGGAACTGGTCGACCCATGATGATCCAGCATGCTCCACAGCCGCCCATGACATACCCACAGCACCAGCAAGAGCGACAACTGGTCACTGCAGCAGCAGCCTGCCCCATTGATGACTGTGGTGATGTACTTATGGCTGACCACGAGGCAGAGGCATTCCAGGCCTAGTGACATCTGTGGTGCAGCACTGGCCATCAAAGTTACTGACCTGCCTGGGGCACAGCAGTTCAGTTCCAGCCTGTTTGCCATTATCTTGAAAGTGCTCTCAACGACCTCGCCCATCTCGCAAGCATCACCACCAGAGATCGCCGTGATACCGAGTCGCGTCTAGTAGCTGCAGTACTCACATCTGTGCTATTGAGGATTAGAGAGTAGGTACTTCTGCGGTACTGCACTACTCAGTGATCACTAGAGCATTTCCGAAATTATCTCATCTGATCAGACTGACAATCTGAATGTGAGCTACCGAGATCCTGCCACTTTCCTTCATGCTTGTGAAGTAGTTTTGGAAAGGGAGCTCCCTGGATACATCGACAGTATCCCGCCATTAAGTGCAAGGCAGTTCTGTACTGTAAGATGACGCACTCCCTGAAACACGAAATGCTTTTGAGGAGAGCAGCGTCGTCAAAATATGGAGGTGAACTGTCATGGTATCATGGGGTGAGTCGGTCGCAGAGAAGTTCAGAACTTTTATTAAAAGATTTATGTTCGCCCTTTTTCCCCAGATTCAGGAAAGAGGGTCTGGTGAGGCACACAGCCACGTACTCCACCTTAATTTTTACTCACATGTTTTTGATCCAGGTATTGGAGGTCCATTTACATCTCTCTTCCAAAAGATGTCGCTGCAAAACACGCGTGCTTTTATGTCTGGAATAATGCCAAAGGGGATGTATATTGCACAACATTGTCGTTTATGGCCAGCAATAGGAATTGCCCTAGTCATGAATGTCATTCGAATACATACAAAACATCCAGTGTCCCCTGTCGTCGTAGTGTCCACGGCATTTTCTGTAAATCTGTAGGACATTTCAAAATTTGATATGCAGAACTCCAATTATACGATTCATGTGTGCACCCTCGGAGATAATGACCCAGCCAATGAACACGACCATGAGCAGACCTTGAACAACAATTAAGTGAAGCGTAAAACAAGGGGACCACACAGCTTCTTCAAGTTAGCCGGTAAGTGTTCCAGATTCAGACACCTGTCTCTAATATCTGAGCGCATTTTGGATAAAACACATGCCACACTTGTTTCTGCCCACATGTCCAAACATTGCGGTACACGACATTTCTGAAATAGATGTCTCAAGTCATTCACCAAGGGTGAGTATCTCGAAACACACTTCATTGACTGCTCAATCCATGAACTGGTACATGTGGAGAAACCTGCCAAAGACAAAAAGTTCTTATAATGTAAGAAAGACCATCACCAGAAGCGGTGTTCCTTAGTTGTGTACACCGTTCTCGAGTGCCTCATAGTTCCCATGACACATTCTGAAGGTGATCCCCCTGCCTTCCATATCATCTACATAGAATGGCTTATACCATATGCAGCTGCATAATACATTGCATGCATGTATGACTCTAGTCTCAACAAATTCAAATTTATGTTGGGGAAAATCCTGCGAGTGATGGATGATCACTGACTTATAAGAACTTGTGTGGGAAGCTATTTATGCTCATAGTGAGAATGTCCCCATGACCCACTCAAAGTAGAATTATCTGTTGTTTGAGAATGCATTTGATTGCTGTATTTGTGGGGTGCTGTTTGATAGAGATGAGGAATCTCCTCATCGTGACCATTGTCACCTAACAGGGAACTTCATTGGAGCACCTCACAACACATGCACTTGGAATTACCAGCTGCCATGGCAAATACCCATCTATTTATACCACTTCATTGGGTATGATATCCACTATCTGGTTCAGTATTTGGGTGATTTCTCGTTGAAAACTGATAAGGTCTATGGCATTCCTAACACTGTTGAAAAGTACATCTCATTTTCAAAGAGAATCATGCCAAGAATAATACTTTACTTCGTGGATTCGCTTCACTTAATGCATGTGTCTCTTTAGATACATACTGAGCCAATGTATTTTGAGGATATGCAAATCACCAGTGCCACAGATCCAGATGATCGAAGTTTCACCTTGTGATGAAGAAGAGTGGGTTTGAAAATAAATACTTGTTTTCGATTGTGTGTGGTATGCCTTCATACACAGTGGTAAGGAAAGGTGGGCAACAGAGGCAGGCGAGAACCATTGTCATAAGAAAGCTGGACAGGAGCAGAAGTGACAAGTGAACAAGTAACACAGCAAACAGAAGATTTACTTCACTTGTATTTCACCAAATATGCAAAGACTTATTACAAATGATGCAATAAGATACAGAGTTCAGCTCATACAATAGCAACAAATATGACGTGGGAGGTGAGATTTGGCGGAATTGGAGTGGCATCCATAACGAAGAGGCTCCAAGTGCGAGCAGGCTGAGCCACTGCCAGTGGCCATCCCGTATTGCAGCCGCAAAGAGCGCTCGAAGTACACCTGCTGAACACATAGCTCAGTGGCCGCGATGGCTGGGTCCACCAGATTCCATGGGATCACTATCGGAGTCAGACAGAAACATGCAATTCAATTGCTATGATGCCCATGATTTAGTGCTGATACATGATATCACCAATCGAGAGAATCAATGAAACTACATCGCCAACTCAGCTGCATTCTCCAGTGAAATAATAAACATTAAAATAACGGATGTGGAGTATGATTACAAGGTTAATATTTGACTGGAATTTGGCATCACCGATTTAAACGAAAATGCCAGATGATGTGGATTGGTGACATACACATGCTCACAGAAATATTCAAGAAGTTCTGGAATGTACATATGAGCATATGCTATTTGGATACTGCCTTCCACTTGATGGCACCTGGGCTTTCGTGGGATGCAATGTTAAGGAAGATGTTTGTCAACATTGTTCTGCTGACCAATACTGATATGTTGCTCTTCTTAAAATGTGGGATTCATTGGGGATTTGCCAGTTCATGGCAAGATATGCTATGGTGAATAACCCATAAATAAGTGAGGAGGAGTACAGGCCATCTGGAAATTTAAATTACAACCTTTACCTGGTTGTCAAGCATCCATATGAACAGTCCATGTAATGAATTACACCTTTTGAAGGGTTCTAGTGGCTGTCCAAGAAGAAAACCGACAGTTTGAAGCATGAGATCCATTAAGCTGAGGATTGCGGTTAGGGGTATGGTCTAAGGGTAGAGCTGGAATATCCCACCAATATTCATGAAGAGCATAATGTCTTGTATCGATGTTTCTTCACCAGCTGGTGCTTGTCCATGTTTCCCCTGTACACAGCGTAAACAGAACAGAAACCATTAACGAAATACCAAATATATCGAAAGAACTCTATATATTGAACACAGAAAGAGCAGATT
The DNA here is from genome assembly GCF_023864275.1 of Schistocerca cancellata. Lineage (NCBI taxonomy): Eukaryota > Metazoa > Arthropoda > Insecta > Orthoptera > Acrididae > Schistocerca > Schistocerca cancellata. Next base: position 117,662,198 of record NC_064636.1, on the reverse strand, counting down.
CATTGAAATGTAAATATACTAAAAGAAATGCTGGATATATTGAATGTAGTGATTATATGGGAAATGTAGTAACCAAGTAACCAGGTTGCATCATTAATTCAGGTGACAGTCAAAAGTCATCAAAAATAGTACTTTGTAAATAAAGCCACTATGTGTCTGAGTCCATATATATATATATATATATATATATATATATATATATATATATATATATATATATAGAGTAAGGAAAATATTGTTGATGAACTAGAAGAAAGAATTAAAGAAGAATCATGCAGAAGGCCTTGGCTTTGAAAGAAAAGCCTGCTTGTGGCTCTCGGTATTGAAAGTTCTGTTTCTGCAGTTTGGGCTTCCACTTCTTGTGAACGGTGTAAACTCACCACATTTTCCAGGATTTTCGGATGTGGTGGAGTCCTGTAAGCTGGCCAATTCTACGGAGATGCGAGTTTTGGGAAGTATTAATGTTAAGATCCGTATTGGAGTTTTTATGTTGAAATTCACAGTTAAGATAGAATACAATTTCTCTGTGGCAGCTATCAAAGGTTGTCAATCCGTAAATCTGGATTAGTTTCTCAGTGGAGTCAAGGAAAGTTTTATTCTGAGTTTGCAGACCATAAATTCTTTAGTTTTGTAAGCATATGGTGAATCGAAGAGCAGGGCATCGAGTACAATTTACCAGTTCAATCAACACCGATTTTCCAGATTATGACTTGTAACACTCCAGCTGAATAAACAGATTGTGGTTTTATGTGTAGGATTTAGGGAAGTGCTTATTGACAGACTAGATTTGGTTAGAGGAGCAAAGAACATTACTGAATTTACAGGCAATATTCTCGCAAAGCATTCCCAAACAGACTGCCCCCACCTAAGGCGCGTTCAGATGAGATGCTATGGAAGCATGTTAGAAAGCAATCCAAAATTCCGTGTGAATGCGGCAAATCATATACAGGGCAAACAACACGAACTGTGCAGGAGCGCATTGTGGAACACCAACGGCAAACTCGTCTTCTCCAACCGACCAAGTCCGAAATCGCCAAACATTGTATTTCCACAGACCATTCCACGATTTACAACGACACAAAAATTTTGGCCAATACATCAAACTTTTGGAGCTCAATCGAGCTGTGGAAATAAGCTTGTCTGACAACGAGACTCTCATCAATCGAGATAGTGGTTATCAGCTAAACCCTGGAATCCTGTTATAGAGAAACTTCATAGTCGACATAGTTATCCGCATAAAGATGAAAATCGACCTGATACCGATACGTCACGCTTTCACGGTGGAGGGCGCGAGGCGCAGCGCACGGAGCTGTTATGAACGCGCACGCTGAGCACCGCATGCGCAATGTCACCTCAGTACGGCTTTAAATAGCAGAGCTCAGCGCGTACTCGCAATCCTTGAACGCCATGCTCTCCGCCTTGCCTATCGCATCTGTCTCCCCTCCCCCACGCGGATCCTGTATGATCTCATCCCCTTCCCCCACCTCCTCCTTTTCCTTGAAAGGATACGGATCCTGTACACCTCCCGTAAACTTGATCCTCCTCACCCGCTCGTATCCCCGATCCTCTCCCACCCCCGCCCGCTGCCGCCCCTGTATTCCCACGTCCCACCCGGTCTCCATCTCTCCACCCTCCTTATCCTCTCCCAAGGTGACTTCCGCCAGCTCCCCCTCCCTGATGATGTCCTCCTCCCCTCCATCTACCCCTCCTATCAACTTTGACCCTGCCCCACCCCCCACTTCCGATGTCCTTTCCTTTCGGCACCCTCCCTCCCTTGTCTTCTCTTCTCTTCTCTTCTCTTCTCGTCTCTTCTCTTCTCTTCTTTTTCCCCCGTCCCCTCCCTCCACCCCTCTTCCCCTGGGATTCCCCTCCCCCTTCCTCCCTCCCCTTATCTCCCCAGCCCGTGGCATCCCTGCTCTCCCCTCTCGCTCTCCCACTCCCCTTCCTCCTCCTCCTCTCGTGGCAGGTCCCCGGACTCGTACACGCATAGTGAACATTCGCGCGCCGGAGATCATCGCCCTCGGTTTAGTGTCTGTGCCGTCGTGTTGTGAATCAGTGTTTTTCGCCGCCCACGCTCCTTCGTTCGCATGTGTCGTCTAACTCGTGCACAGTGCCGACAGTTTTCTTGTTTGTTCGTCGAGTGTGAATGGCTTCATGTTTTTTAATTATTATTGTATCTACTGTTTTTTAACCACCAGTCTGTTACTTTTCTGTCTTCCTTTTCTCTTTTATTGTACTGCTTATGGCTGAAGAGCGGAGTAAACTTTTCCGCTGCCAGCCCACCTTGTATGAGGTGCAAAATCACAATAAAGGAAAGAAAAAAGCGTACTCGCCAGTACTACTACAGTGGCACTCACCTCAAGATGGCCAGAAGACTCTGAGCCGAAATATCGTGGCAGGACGTTACTGACATCCGGCAGTTCTCCCGTGTTTTTATGGAACAATTTCTTGCATTTATGCAATTTAACAGAAATCATGACAGCAAGTAGGGTCGAAACAATTTATGAAGCTACGAGAAACTCGGCTCTTATATGACTTTCCTTAGCTAACTTATTTGATAATGTACACACTTCAATTTCGAGATTCGATGAGCCTATTGTGAGAAGTCACTGAAAGCATTATGAGCTATCAAAAAATGGCCATGAGTGATAGTGTATTTAACAGCGCAGACAGATCTAAGGAAACTGAGTGCCATACACTGCAGGCTTCAGAACAACACACACGCCTAGAACTGGGCAACGTAGGCGAGGGCCCTCTCACGTGCCTACCTGGTTTCTGCTGCTGGCTCCAGGTCCACGGCCACGGTGTCCGTAACCTCCTGAGGTGACGCCGTCAGGGGCGATTCTGAAAAACGGCGTCACCGGGCAGTTCTTTGTCCGTACACAGATCTGTCTATACTTGTATGAGCTACAGGCTGACCTGTAGCAAGCAACAGTTGGTAGATGTTGTCCATCAAAATCCAATTATAGCAATATCCTCGCGGCATCAGATTAATTCCGTATATAAACAGCTGCAAATCTTTGATAATATCACTTAAAGAATTTTCTATTTGCTTACACAAAAAACCCGAGAATTGGCGGAGACCTCATTCCCTGACTTTCTTTCTACTGTTGCTTGCTCAGGAAGTCTTTCTGAATAGAGGTCTAGCATAATTCTAAAAGCACCAGATCGAACTGTTATAGTATTTTATTGAGCTATCTTCCTGAAGTCAATAGTTACTTAAGAAAACAACAAAATTTTATGATGCGAGTCGGTATTATTCTGCCTTAATTGCTAATACTGAATGTTTTCGTGAAGGGAATGGTTCACATAGGGTATTAATCATATGCTACTAAAATCTGGAATACCTTTCCAGAAAACGTTAACTCCAGGTAACAGATTTTTTTGGGCTGCAACTCATTCTATACACATCTGAGGTAGTCCAAAATAACAACGCTCAACCAGGAACAGGGCGGCATGTCAGAGCTAGTCATAGTGAATACGTCTTCCTTTCAAATAACATATTTGCTATCCTTTTGTCCCCCCCTCCCCCCCATGAACCATGGACCTTGCCATTGGTGGGGAGGCTTGCGTGCCTTAGAGATCAGACAGCCGTACCACAGGTGCAACCACAATGGAGGGGTATCTGCTGAGAGGCCAGACAAACGTGTGGTTCCTGAACTGTATGGTAAAATGATGATGGCGTCCTCTTGGGTAAAATATTCCGGAGGTAAAATAGTCCCCCATTCGGATCTCTTGGCGGGAACTACTCATGATGACATCGGTATCAGGAGAAAAAAAAAACTGGCGTTCTATCGATCGGAGTGTGGAATGTCAGATCTCTTAATCGGGCAGGTAGGTTAGAAAATTTTAAAAGGGAAATGGATAGGTTAAAGTTTGAGATAGTGGGAATTAGTGAAGTTTGGTAACAGGAGGTACAAGACTTCTGGTTAGGTGAATACAGGGCTATAAATAAAAAATCAAATAGGGGTAATGCAGGAGTAGGTATAATAATGAATAAAAAATAGGAGTGCGGGGAAACTACTACAAACAGCATAGCCAACGCATTATTCTGGCCAAGATACACACGAAACCCATGCCTACCACAGTAGTACAAGTTAATATGCCAACTAGCTCCACAGATGACGAAGAGATTGATGAAATGTATGATGAGATAAAAGATATTATTCACATACTGAAGGGAGACGAAAATTTAATAGACATGGGTGACTGGATTTTGATAGTAGGAAAAGCTGTTGAAACTACAAACAGACTGGGGATGTACAGTTGGCATGATCAAATAAACAACTAAAAGATAAAACATAAAACTATTTGAAGAATAACTAATGGCAAGCTAATACAGATCTAAATTTCCCAGCTGCCCAGCTTTTCTACAAAAACGTATCACAGTAAAAGAACATATTACTAATTCTATTTGGCATCCGTCACAGTACTACCTAAGGTATGCAGTGAGACCCTGCACAATAATTCTGTAGCAAAGGAATACATGTCCTGCATGATATACGTGAAAATTAACAGTAAAGTACTCAAATCCAATATGTAAGATAAGTTTAACAAGCAAGGAATCAACAAAAGAAATTATGTAACATGAGCTGCATAAAACGCAGGACACTGGGTAATATGGGTGATTGCCAAGTATAAGTGAACTTAAAAGTGGGTGCCAAAAGCGCTGTTTGAACAAACCGTAAATGCCTCCATACATTACCAACATGAGGAAGAAAACAGAACCAGTCATGCACTAAAGTATGTAACAGGAAATTACCTTTTGCACTCAACACAAGGCTTCCACGGTGCCCAATTGATCACAGGTTTGCGGTCTCAGTGCATGACTACACACTCTGCAAATACATGCTTAGTTGTGAACACATCTCTGGGCTATATTGTTGGCCAGAGTTGTGCGCAGCTCGTGTTAACGCTGTTTATTGCTTGGCATCTTGTCGTTGTGGTTATGGCATTTCGTTTCTTATTCGATTTACTGGCGTCACTAAGTTGCTGGTTTGCTCGCCCGTGAGTGGCAGCAGCAGTGCTTATTGATATGAGTACTGTGGTAGAATGTCTGGAGCGACCGCTAGTATTTCCAGGTCGCGTTGTGTAGAATGGGGAGTTGCGAACGGAGATCAGTTCGGTTGGGGCGCAGCAGTGAGCAGGTCCGTGCAGTGCGAGGGCAAGCCGGGGCAACTGGCGGTGTGCTGCCACTGCCGGATCGTGGTGGGGTTGCTGCAAGAGCGACGACTTCGTTCCAGAGCGAACCGTGGACGTTTAAGTTGAGTGAAGAGTTAACTAATTCTGCAACCTCAACTATTCTGAGACCCCGCCTGTGGTCGGCAGGTTGTTGCTCCCAGGGCCACTGAGCCTGGAAGCAACAAGTGAAGTGTTTCAAGGCAGTGAAATATTGCAGCCCTCTTTCTCTGTTTGTTATTCATCATTGAATTTAGTATTATTCACATTATTGAAGTGCAACTAGCGGCATGTTCTGCCTTGTGGCGGCAAACGCCCCATTTACCTGCCCTGGAGGTTAGCGTACTTATCTGGTAGTGTACCTTTCCTCGTCGTGTTGATGCTGTCCGACACGGCGTGTAGTTCGACAGCCTCTTGTATTGTAATGTGCATATTTTTTTGGGAGGGTCTCTTCACCCTTGCCTAAAAAATTTCCATCTTTATGCCGATGATCGGACGTTAGGCGGATTGGTTATTTAGTCGGTCAGTGCCTAAGCTGCCCCTAGTATGAGTTGCCATCCTTTTAAATTAGTACAATTCTTGGCTGCCTGTCTCACCTTATGTTTGAGTTACCTTCCCAGACCGACCCTTGGAACACTTGCCGAGAACCACTTGTCTTGATTCCTTCAATTGTGATCTTCGTTTTCAGGTAATTTTCTAATTATTCTTGGTGTGGCCTTCAGCCGAGCAATAATTTCACATCTTTAGTGACAAGGCCTTCAGCCATGTGACAGTAAGTTTTTTTAAACAAACTTGTTTTAAGAGCAAGGGATTTATTTTAAAAGTGCTATTTGGAATTGTTTTCCTGCCTTCTAATTCAGGCCTTCAGCCATTTGTTATTGGAAGTTGTTTGTCGGCTTCAATCAAGTAATAATTTTACTTCTTTTATAATAAGTACTTCAAACATGTTACAGTTTGTTTTAAAACGAAGTATTTATCTTAATATGTGCTATTTGGAATTGTTCTTCTGACATCAAATTCGGGCCTTCAGTCGTTTGTTGTTTGAGGTTATTGTTGGTGCCCTTCGGCCATAAAATTGTGGAATTTTTTTCGTGTGATGAGGCCTTCAGCCCTCATGCAGTCAACTGTGTTTTTTAAAGAGATTGTTTTAAAATTTTAATTTCCTTAAATAAATTTTACATATTTGTTGTGCAACTGGGAGTAACTGATTACAGCCCCATCCACAATCGTAACCTTATCCAGGACCATCCTGAGAAACCAGCTCTCAACAATATCATACAATAGTTTAAAATCACAACTGTCAAGAAAGTGCACAAGAGACCAGGATTAATGACTTTAAGGCTGGTAATGAAGCACATGGCCATAGTATGTACGGGCAACAACCATTTTGATGCTGCCAATAACTTTTTACAAGTGAGAAAGCCACTTTGCTTCAATGTTGCAACAATGTAGACTGGTTACACATGCTTCAGAAGAGTTAATCACTGACTCCTGCTACTGCTGCCACAGTGGGGGGGGGGGGGGGGGCAGTCCCCAGCCCCCAGTGCTCAATCCCCAGTGCCTAATCTCATCCACAGTCTCCAGTCCCCAGAGCCCAGATCCCAGTTGCCAGAACCCAGTCCCCAGTGCCCATTTCCCAGTCCCCAGCGCCTGCCCCAGTTCCCCATCCCCAGTATCCAATCCCCAACTCACAGTGCGTAGCCCCAGTCACCAATCCCCAGTACCCAGTCCCCAGTGCCCATTTCCCAGTCCCCAGCCCCTGCCCCAGTCCCCCATCCCCAGTATCCAATCCCCAACTCACCACTGTGAGCCCCAATCACCAGTCCCCAGCCTCCAAACCCCAGTGCTCAACACCCATGTGCCCAGTGTCCAGTTCCCTGTGCACAGTGCCCAGCCCCCAACACCTATTGTCCAGTCCCCAGCCATTGTTCCCAGCCCCCAGTCCCCAGTACTCAGTCCCCAGGGCTCAATCCACAGTGCCCAATCCCATCCCCAGTCTCCAGTCCCCAGAGCTCAGCCCCCTGTCCTCAGCTCCCAGTACCCAGCCCCCAGACCCCAGTGTCTTTTCACAGTGACTAGTCCCTAGTCCCCAGTAACCAGTCCTCAGTCTCCAAACCCCAGTGCCCAACAACCATCTGCCCAGTCCTATCTCCAGTCAACTGTGCCCAGTGCCCAGCCCCCAGTTCCCACTGCCCAGTCCCCAGCCCCTGTCCCCAGCCCCAGTCACCAGTATCCAGTCCCCAGCCCCCAGTGCCTAGCCCCAGTCACCAGTCCCCAGCCTCCAAACCCCAGTGCCCAACAACCATGTGCCCAGTCCTCTCTCCAGCCCCTGTGTCCAGTGCCCAGCCCCCAGTGGCCACTGCCCAGTCCCAGTCCCCACTCCCCAAGTACCCAGTCCGCAGCCCCAGTACCCAATCCCATCTTCAGTCCCCTGAGCCCAGTCCCCAGTCCTCAGTCCCAGAATTCATTCCTCAGTCCCCAGTACCCAATAACCTGACCCCAGTGTCCAGTGCAAAGTGATTAGTGCCTTGACTTTAGGCTGATTTAACTTTCGGCAAGCTTCACAATAAGTGACACATGCTTGACTGTTCACAGTCTCATGTCCCCACCTCTTGCAATGATATCCATACATGTACGCTGTTTAACAATAATCGCAATTAACAACATTCTTAGAGATGACCTAATGCGTCGATTCAGTGCAAATTGGGGTGTCCTGAAACTGCATTACCTAATTTGCGACTTTGTAACTTGTTCACTGATGCATTCAAAGTGCATTATGTTGGCAATTCAGAGGAAACTAGCGTCTTACTAAACATACTGGCTCTGCATAACGAGAAAAATGCACTTAACGTGTATTTTCTATTAGTGAAGTAGTTGTGGTCTTCGTTTTCAAGGTCCGCTGCCAAATGAACAACTGTTTGATGTCGTTCATGGATTTTAAATAATAAAATACGCCATTCTGTCTCATTGCTACTAACGTAAGTCCCAGCTGATATTGGCCAATTTCGATGATGGATACTGTTGCATTTCCCATCCCAAATACTGTTATATCGCCACCTTTCCTGATTCGTCTGCACACTTCACTGAATAGCATTATTCATTATTGATGTGTATTTTGTATGTATCACAAATACGTACAAAATACACATGATGAATGGCAAATACGATACATCTCTGTTATTATGAAATTCCACATCATTGTTTCCTAGTTTTAGAGTAATAGCTTCTCCGTCATCTTTAGCTGATCGACGACGTCAGAGTAGATACGATATTGGTTCTGATAGTTCAGCAGTTAAGTGTGTTGGGTTTCATTTCGTGCATTTCACATCAGGCATGCTTGGTGAATTATTTGCTGAGTGAGTCACATGGAACACGTATCATGGTTTGGTGACGACCTAGATTAACGTATTTTCTGTATGTCTGTCCTTTTGATTGGAGGCTTTACAGACTTAGGTCATCCACTTATATAATAAAATGGAACACCTACAGCTGTCCTTACGATGTTATTTATTATATGGCTACCACTTTCGGTGCTTCAGTACATCGTTTCCAGGTCTTAACTGACGCTGAGCGAGTTAACTCCAATGGCACATACGATTCATCAGTGGGCAACATCTATCAACTACCTGTAACAACGATGTTTTGTGTCCAATCGTCATGATCGTAGTTGATAGTTGGAGACACAGCATCGTTGTTACACGTAGTTTGTGGAGACAAGTTCATAGATGTTGCCCATTGATGACTCTGGTATACGAATGGTGTTAAACCCCTCAGCGTCAGTTAAGGCCTGAAGATTATGTATTGAAGCACCGAAACTGGTAGCCACATAATAAATGACATCGTAAGGACGGCCACAGGTCTCCTACTCTGTTATAAAATAACCTAATTCTGGATAAGTGTCAACAAGTGATACTTCTGCTGAGACGATTTGACCAATATTATCTGGTGTGTGCGTTTTTCGATCAACTAAATCAAAATGTATGCGAAGGGCAACTCTCTCTTACGCCACTCAATCAAATGCGTCGAACAGCGTCTTTCAAAAACACGATCCTTTGTAATGAGATCCATTAAAGATTTCAATGTCACTTTGAACACACATGCTGAAATATCATGACGATTAAATGATGACCGCCCACTCAACGAAAGTTATTTCAGTTGATTAAAAATTGGATTGAATGTGATTATAATGAAAAAACTGGGCTGCTATATGCGCGAACACGTGTCATTGCATTGATTTATCCGCTCGTGGACTGGGTGTTGCGAGTCGTCCCATGTAGCGTCGATTGACAGAGACTCGCACTGGGCGCCGAACTTCCCCGGATGGGGCCTCACAGCCAGCAGTGCCGTGTAGATTTCGCTAGTAGTGTGGCCATATTTCTCGATTTTTGGGTTTCACATTGAGATATTGATTTCGTGGGATTCATGTTGATGTTGTTAAGAACATTAAAAGACCTAACACACTGATACGACATGTCAGAAGGTAAGGTCGAAATTTGAGTGGTGGAAATGAATAGCTTTGGTAGGACAAAAACAGCGTACTTGTTGTTCAACATTAAACAACTTTTACACTCCAAGACGACTATCATGTCTTTTAAAAAATTCTACACGACTGTGAACTCTAATCGCAAGAAGTAGAAAATATAGCTGTTAGAAATTCTTTTCAGGGAGAAGAAAGGAAGATTATGGTTCCAAATTTCGCCGACAGTGAGGTCATTACGGATGGAGCACAAGCTCGGATTGTTTGAAGGATAGGGAAGGAAACTGACTGTGCCCTTTCATGGAACCATCCTGGCATTTCTCAGGAGAGATTTCGGTAAATCAGAGAAAACCTAAATCTGGATGGCTGGACGTAGACGTGAACGGTCGTCCTCCTTAATGCGTAAGTATTTTCAATAGAGTAGAAGTCAGATATGGATGGTAAACAGTAGACATGCGAAGACAACAGAGACTTTACAAATTAATGGTACAGAAGGACGCTGAAGGTTAAACAGGAAGATAGAATGATGAGGCAAGAAGCGCAGAATGGAATCAAAGAGGATCTTTTGGGTACAGCTGAAAGAAGGGACATGTTGATAGGACACAGTCAGAAGGATGGGGCCGTAGTTAAACTGTTGGTTGAAGGACCGCGGGGTTTGAGGCGCCATGTCATGGATCACGTGCCCCCTCCCGCCGGAGGTTTGAGTCCTCCATCGAGCATGGGTGTGAGTGTTGTTCTTACATAAGTTAGTTTACTTTACTTTAAGTAGTTCCTAAGTCTAGGGACAGATGACCTCAGCATTTTGGTAGCTTGGGAACTCACACACATTTGTACATTTGATGACTGTATACTGGTACTTGAATTTGTAACAAGCAGATCATATGGAGAAGTAAGTATTGTCTCACAATGCTATTGGCAGCTAATACACGTAGCAGTTCAGTTGCAGGGGAATTAAGAGAGGAAAGGAGTGAACGGTCATCCTAGACACTATCATCACAGCATTGGTCACTTCGTTTTTCGTAAAATCCTTGGAAGATTTTGTATTTTTCGATAGTTCAGACACAGCCGCTAAAGTGGGAATTGGAATAATGAGCAACTGCTGAGTGTAGCCAAGTTGAAACTGGCAATGGGCGCTAGGTTGTACGATATATACCAGAAAAATTTGAGGAAAATGCAATCGTTAGCATCGCAGTCTTTTATGCTAATAAATCACAGTAGCTTGGAAACATAAACCATCTCTCTATTCTAAAATCCAGCATACAACTAACAGAACTGTGGTGCGTACAACAATGTTAGAGTTTATTTACGTTTTTCGTAATTCACTTCTCGTTTAATGACTGAATGGGACCTCAAATGACATTATAGAAATTGATCTTGGATATCGACATCTGGCCTCATTATCTAGGATGTTTCTGTACGAGCGTGCAAAAGTTTAACAGGACGAACAGGATGCTCCACCTAGCAATTCCAGGTAGCGAACCGGGGCTTGCTAGCGTGACATCGACGAACAAGATTCTGTTGCACGCTCACAAATATCTCTGGTGTGTCTCGAATCACATCACAGGCAGCTACAATTCTGGCAATAATCCATCTCCATATCCGCTGAGGTCTCATGTGCAAGTGACTTTAGATGTCCCAACTGGAAATAATCAGGGGGATTCGGGTCAGGTGACCTCGCAGGTCATGAGACGGGACCTCACCTTCCAGTCCAGTGACCACTTGAGAGGGCTGCGGACGTCCACACTGGAGTGTGGCAGTGCACCATCGTGTCGTACCCACATCCCCTCAAGAACAGCCAAGGGCAATGTAAAAACGATACAACAGAGCCACCTGACGGATAAGTGAAGTAAATAAAACCTGCATCATGCATCCCAGTAATCAGGATCATCCTCGTTTTCTTGAAATAAATAATAAATGAATATGTAAGTAAACAACACAGTATATGTAAACCTGTACTCATGTTAGTTGTGAATAATGTGGAAAGAGGAATGCTACACAAACCGATAGAGAAGTTTATTTCCATATCTCCTTTAGCTGGTTTATCCGACTCCATGTTCCCTACCTCAAATTGTACCGTGAAGCGTTCTCTATGCACTGTTACATTTTTACACGTTCTTATGGAAACACCCTGTATTTTGTGCCATCTGCATGCTATTCTGGGTGTCGAGTGGCATATTACAAGAGCTTTCCACTTTAGGGCGATCAATAGACGTACTGACCAAGCCAGCCGATACATAATGAGGCAATCAGCGACGAAATTTTCGCGTTGAAATAGACTTCGGAAACGGAAACGTGCCAGCTACTGTTAGAATCCAATGTAAATTAGCTTTGTTTCAGTGTGGGAATATTTATTAACGCAGATAAACTATAACAGAATGACTTAAGTTATATACAGAAAGGAGAGAGACTTTTTACCAGATACCTACGTATGCGACTGTTGGCATTGAGACAATGAGAAGTCAGTGCTACGAACCGAGTGAAAGAATAGCCACAAAGCAAGAGAAACAACGCTACGTTCTGTCAATCCCGTCTCATTAACCACTACCGCCGCCAGTGCTCACCATCCCTTTGCCTCTTGGACAGCCTGCTTCCTTTGGGAGTAGCAGGACTGACGTCACCGTGTAACGAGAGGCTCGTACGTGCCCAGTTCTGCAGGGCACGCTGTGTGAAGGGCGCGGTGTGCCGCGACATTAGATGTTGCACGCACTAGTCTATCGTCGCTGTGCAGGTGCCGAATATTAAGTAAATCATCAACGTACGGTGTGCTGGTCTAGCTGCCGAAACCTCTCCAGGTATTTCTCAACATGTATTCACCAATTCCTTTAATTTAAACATTTAAGTTTAGAGTGGTAACAGCGTCGCAACCCTTTTTTTAATAGTATTCTAATGCCATGTTAAGAATAAACCCTTTCTGCATTCTCAACTTTCTGAGAAATTATTTGTGGAACTTAATGACATTTCTTTTGACTGCTGTTTGCGCGAAAGACATAACTGGCTTAAATTGACTTGAAATCTGATTAGCTGAAATTCATAGACAAATGACATCTTCCCCTTCAGAAAGCTTCATTTACACTTATTTACTGGCAAGTCATAGTAGCTGAATCTTAAGCAAATGAAACATCTTTTTTTCTTTTTCTTTCGTCACCAGTCTTCTGATTGGTTAAATGTGACAGACCATGAATTCCTCTCCGGTGCCAACCTTTTTATCTCAGATTACTAACTGCAACCTACAACCACAACTATCTGTTGGATGTAATTTTCACCATCTACAGCTTCCTCTAGTAACATGGAAGTTATTCCCTGATGTCTTAAAACATTTCCCATCCTCCTGTCACTTCTTCTCGTCAATGATTTCCACGTATTCCTTTCCGTGCCGATTCTGCAGGGAGCCTCCTCATTCTTTACCTCATCAGTCCTGCTAATGTTTGACATTCTTCTGTAGCACCACACCTGAAATGCTTCTGTTCCGGTTTCCTCACAGTCCACCTTCCACTATCATAACATGCTGTGCTCCTAACATATATTCATAGAAATTTCTCCTCAGATTAAGGCCTTTCTTTCATTCTAGTAGACTTCTCTTAGCCAGAAATGTCGCGTTTATCCTCCTTGCTTTGTCCACCATGCGTTATGTTGATGCCCACTAGCATAATTCCGTAACTTCGTGATCCCAAGTTCTGGTGTTAAGTTTCTCGTTATTCTCATTTCTGCTATTTCTCATTTTATTCCTCTTTCTTCGATTTTCTCTCAACCCATATTTTGTTCTTAATTTTGTACTCGCTAGACTATTCATTCCATTCAACCACCCCTGTAATGTCTCTTCACTTTCACGGAGGATAGAAAAGTCATCAGCGAATATTACCACTGATACCCTTTCGCACTGAATTTTAATCCTGTTCTTGAATTTTTGTGTTATTTCCCTCATTATTTCTTCCATAAAAATATTTAACAGTAGTAAGGACGAAAGTGTTAGTCCCTTTTTAATAAGATCGCTTCGTTCTTGGGATTCTGTTCTTATTCCTCACTCTTGGTTTATGTTCATATTGAATATTATCCGCCTATCCCTATGACGTATCCGTACCTTTCTTAGAATTCCGAACACTTTACACCATTGTAACCCATCGAATGCTTTTTCCAGGTCGACAAATCCTGTCGACATGTCGCGATTTTTCTTCACTCTTGCCTCCGTTATAAACCACAGTCTCAGAACTGCCTCTCTGGTGTCTTTAACTTTCCTAAATCCAAACTGACCGTCCGCCTTATTTGACCTTAAGTTGTCCAGAGCTCTGTGAAAATCCGATTGATACCTCACCTCTTCCCTATCGCCTCAGGTCTCTTGCTCTGTCACGTCATAAGAAAACTCCTCCCCCTCATAGAGGCCTTCAGTGTACCCTTTCCACCTATTCGCTTTCTCCTCTGCACTTAACAGTGCAGTTCCTATTGCACTCTTAATGTTTTTAATTTAATCGAAGACTGTGTTGATTTATGTATAATCTGAGTCAGTATTTCCGGTAATCATTTCTTTCTCGATTTCTTCACACTTTTCGTGGAGCCATTTCGCCTAGCTTGCTTGCACTTCCTATTTATTTCATTCCTATGTGATTCATATTTCTGTATTTCTAGGTTTCACTTATCATTTATGTAATTCCTTCCTTGATCGATAAACTGAATTATTTCTTCTGTTACCCATAGTTTTTCACAGTTCCCTTCCTGGTTAAATTATTCCTTCCAGCTTCTATGACTGCTGTTCTTAGGGATGTCCATTCCTCTTCAACTGAGCTGTCACCTGAGCTATTGATTGTCGCAGCATCTATAGCCTCAGAGAATGTTAAGTGTATATCTTCATTCCTTAGTACTTTGGTATCCCACTTTTTTCGCGCATTTATTCGTTCCTGAGTAGTATTATAAGCTTCCTCCTATTCATCATGATAGCTAAATTGCGACCTGGCTATGCTTTACAAGCCTATATCTGACTACGGACATGTCTGCCTGACCATGTTGTAATCTGTCATCTTCCTGTGTTTACCAACCTTCTCCAAGTACATCTCTTCCTCTTGTGATTCTTGAAAAGAGCATTCACAGTTACTAGCTGAAATTCATTGCGGAACTCAATTAGTCCTTCTTCTCTCTCATTTTTATTGTCAAGCCAATATTCCCCCGTAATCACTTCTTCTACTAGTCCCCCACGACGGCAGTCCAATCCCTCATTGCCGGCTGAAGTGGCCGTGCGGTTAAAGGCGCTGCAGTCTGGAACCGCAAGACCGCTACGGTCGCAGGTTCGAATCCTGCCTCGGGCATGGATGTTTGTGATGTCCTTAGGTTAGTTAGGTTTAACTAGTTCTAAGTTCTAGGGGACTAATGACCTCAGCAGTTTAGTCCCATAGTGCTCAGAGCCATTTGAACCATTTGAACCAATCCCTCATTAAATATTACACTTTATCTCCTTTTATGAATAGCATTATTATTATTTCTTTCTATTCTCAGACGTTATGTCTGGTCAAAAATGGACAGTGACGCGGACCTTGATCAAGCGTGACTTCCTTTTACTGTACGGTATATGTTATATTGCATTTAGGAACTTTCGGGTCATTGAACATGTATCAATAATTACAGATTTTTGTAGTTGTATATATATGTTTGGATGTAGCTGTATTGCATTGATGTACTGGTGGATATTGTGAGGTATGACTCCTGTAGTTAATAGTATAATTGGTATAATGTCGACTTTATCCTGATGCCACATGTCCTTGACTTCCTCAGCCAGTTGAATGTATTTTTCAATTTTTTCTCCTGTTTTCTTCTGTATATTTGTTGTGTTGGGTATGGATATTTCAATTAGTTGTGTTAATTTCTTCTTTTTATTGGTGAGTATGATGTCAGGTTTGTTATGTGGTGTTGTTTTATCTGTTATAATCGTTCTGTTCCAGTATAATTTGTATTCATCATTCTCCAGTACATTTTGTGGTGTGTACTTGTATGTGGGAACGTGTTGTTTTATTAGTTTATGTTTTATGGCAAGTTGTTGATGTATTATTTTTGCTACATTGTCATGTCTTCTGGGGTATTCTGTATTTGCTAGTATTGTACATCCGCTTGTGATTTGATCTACTGTTTCTATTTGTTGTTTGCAAAGTCTGCATTTATCTGTTGTGGTATTGGGATCTTTAATGATATGCTTGCTGTAATATCTGGTGTTTATTGTTTGATCCTGTATTGCAATCATGAATCCTTCCATCTCACTGTATATATTGCCTTTTCTTAGCCATGTGTTGGATGCGTCTTGATCTATGTGTGGCTGTGTTAGATGATACGGGTGCTTGCCATGTAGTGTTTTCTTTTTCCAATTTACTTTCTTTGTATCTGTTGATCTTATGTGATCTAAAGGGTTGTAGAAGTGGTTATGAAATTGCAATGG
Source organism: Schistocerca cancellata (assembly GCF_023864275.1). Taxonomy (NCBI): domain Eukaryota; kingdom Metazoa; phylum Arthropoda; class Insecta; order Orthoptera; family Acrididae; genus Schistocerca; species Schistocerca cancellata. The sequence continues at coordinate 117,646,131 of NC_064636.1, read as the reverse complement.
TGTAGCTGATGTATTTATATGAGTGATTGCTTTGTGTATTTTGCTAGTTTCTGCTCGTTCTAGAAAGAATTTTCTTAAATTGTCTACCTGTCCATAATGTAGGTTTTTTATATCTATAAATCCCCTTCCACCTTCCTTTCTGCTTAATGTGAATCTTTCTGTTGCTGAATGTATGTGATGTATTCTGTATTTGTGGCATTGTGATCGTGTAAGTGTATTGAGTGCTTCTAGGTCTGTGTCACTCCATTTCACTACTCCAAATGAGTAGGTCAATACTGGTATAGCATAAGTATTTATAGCTTTTGTCTTGTTTCTTGCTGTCAATTCTGTTTTCAGTATTTTTGTTAGTCTTTGTCTATATTTTTCTTTTAGTTCTTCTTTAATATTTGTATTATCTATTCCTATTTTTTGTCTGTATCCTAGATATTTATAGGCATCTGTTGTTTCCATCGCTTCTATGCAGTCGCTGTGGTTATCCAATATGTAATCTTCTGGTTTAGTGTGTTTTCCCTTGACTATGCTATTTTTCTTACATTTGTCTGTTCCAAAAGCCATATTTATATCATTGCTGAATACTTCTGTTATCTTTAGTAATTGGTTGAGTTGTTGATTTGTTGCTGCCAGTAGTTTTAGATCATCCATGTAGAGCAAATGTGTGATTTTGTGTGGGTATGTTTCAGTAATATTGTATCCATAATTTGTATTATTTAGCATGTTGGATGGTGGGTTCCGAGCAAGACAGAACCAGAAAGGACTTAATGAGTCTCCTTGGTATAGTCCACGCTTAATCTGTATTGGCTGTGATGTGATGTTATCTGAATTTGTTTGGATATTAAGTGTAGTTTTCCAGTTTTTCATTACTATGTTTAGAAACTGTATCAATTTAGGATCTACTTTGTATCTTTCCAATATCTGTAGTAACCATGAGTGGGGTACACTATCAAAGGCTTTTTGGTAATCAATGTATGCGTAGTGTAGGGACCTTTGTTTAGTTTTAGCTTGATATGTCACCTCTGTATCTATTATCTGTTGCTCTTTACATCCTCATGCTTCTTTGCAGCAGCCTTTTTGTTCTTCATTTATAATTTTGTTCTGTGTTGTATGTGTCATTAATTTCTGTGCGATGACTGAAGTTAATATTTTGTATATTGTTGGTAGGCATGTTATGGGGCGATATTTAGCTGGGTTTGCTGTGTCTGCTTGATCTTTAGGTTTCAGGTAGGTTATTCCATGTGCAAGTGTATCAGGGAATGTGTATGGGTCTGCAATGTAACTGTTAAATAATTTAGTTAGATGTGAATGTGTTGAGGTGAACTTCTTTAGCCGGTAATTTGCTATTTTATCATTTCCAGGGGCTTTCCAATTGTGTGTATAATTAATTGCTCGGGTAACTTCATGTTGCAAAATTATCACTTCAGGCATTTGTGGTATCATCTTGTATGTGTCTGTTTCTGCTTGTATCCACTGTGCATGCCTGTTATGTTGTACTGCGTTTGACCATATGTTGCTCCAGAAGTGTTCCATGTCTGTTATGTTTGGTGGATTGTCTATTTTAATGTGTGTGTTATCCATTGTTTGGTAAAATCTCTTTTTGTTTGTGTTGAATGTTTGGTTTTGTTTCCTTCTATTTTCACTTTTTTTGTATCTTCTAAGTCGTTTGGCCAATGCTTGCAATTTCTGATTTTTTTCATCTAATTGCTCTATTGCTTCTTGTTGTGAGATTTTACCTAACCTTTTTCGTTTTTTGTCTGATATTTCATTTCTTATACACTCCTGGAAATGGAAAAAAGAACACATTGACACCGGTGTGTCAGACCCACCATACTTGCTCCGGACACTGCGAGAGGGCTGTACAAGCAATGATCACACGCACGGCACAGCGGACACACCAGGAACCGCGGTGTTGGCCGTCGAATGGCGCTAGCTGCGCAGCATTTGTGCACCGCCGCCGTCAGTGTCAGCCAGTTTGCCGTGGCATACGGAGCTCCATCGCAGTCTTTAACACTGGTAGCATGCCGCGACAGCGTGGACGTGAACCGTATGTGCAGTTGACGGACTTTGAGCGAGGGCGTATAGTGGGCATGCGGGAGGCCGGGTGGACGTACCGCCGAATTGCTCAACACGTGGGGCGTGAGGTCTCCACAGTACATCGATGTTGTCGCCAGTGGTCGGCGGAAGGTGCACGTGAACGTCGACCTGGGACCGGACCGCAGCGACGCACGGATGCACGCCAAGACCGTAGGATCCTACGCAGTGCCGTAGGGGACCGCACTGCCACTTCCCAGCAAATTAGGGACACTGTTGCTCCTGGGGTATCGGCGAGGACCATTCGCAACCGTCTCCATGAAGCTGGGCTACGGTCCCGCACACCGTTAGGCCGTCTTCCGCTCACGCCCCAACATCGTGCAGCCCGCCTCCAGTGGTGTCGCGACAGGCGTGAATGGAGGGACGAATGGAGACGTGTCGTCTTCAGCGATGAGAGTCGCTTCTGCCTTGGTGCCAATGATGGTCGTATGCGTGTTTGGCGCCGTGCAGGTGAGCGCCACAATCAGGACTGCATACGACCGAGGCACACAGGGCCAACACCCGGCATCATGGTGTGGGGAGCGATCTCCTACACTGGCCGTACACCACTGGTGATCGTCGAGGTGACACTGAATAGTGCACGGTACATCCAAACCGTCATCGAACCCATCGTTCTACCATTCCTAGACGGGCAAGGGAACTTGCTGTTCCAGCAGGACAATGCACGTCCGCATGTATCCCGTGCCACCCAACGTGCTCTAGAAGGTGTAAGTCAACTACCCTGGCCAGCAAGATCTCCGGATCTGTCCCCCATTGAGCATGTTTGGGACTGGATGAAGCGTCGTCTCACGCGGTCTGCACGTCCAGCACGAACGCTGGTCCAACTGAGGCGCCAGGTGGAAATGGCATGGCAAGCCGTTCCACAGGACTACATCCAGCATCTCTACGATCGTCTCCATGGGAGAATAGCAGCCTGAATTGCTGCGAAAGGTGGATATACACTGTACTAGTGCCGACATTGTGCATGCTCTGTTGCCTGTGTCTATGTGCCTGTGGTTCTGTCAGTGTGATCATGTGATGTATCTGACCCCAGGAATGTGTCAATAAAGTTTCTCCTTCCTGGGACAATGAATTCACGGTGTTCTTATTTCAATTTCCAGGAGTGTAAATAGTGTTAGCTGTCTGATGTCTTTTCTCAGTTTTTCTATTCTGATCTGTAGCCTGTGTTGCCATGCTGGTTTTGTGGGTTTCTTCTGTGTGTTGGTTTGTTCTGATCTCTGCCTAGTGTGTATATTTAATGTAGTGAGTGCTCCTATATAAACCAGTAGTTGTAACTCTTCCATAGTTGTGTTTTCATTTATTTTGTTGTGTATGATTGTGTTGATAGTTTTTATTGTTGTTTCGACTTGTGGGTTATTTGGCGGTCTATGCAAGAATGGTCTAATGCCTGTATTTGTGTCTTTGTATTCTATATATGTCAGCTGAAATTTCACTTCTATATCTAACACGTGTGTCTCTTCGTGTTCTATTTGTGCTTGTTCTGGTGGCTGTCTTAAGATTTCGTTTTCCTCTGATTGTTTAATTGATGCGTGTTGGTCTTTGTTTGTTTGCTCTGGGATGTTTGAATCCATTAATGTATTTTCTTCTTCTTCTGATTGCACATTATTTTGTTCCAGTATTTGTTGTACTTGTTGTTTGATGTTTTCTAATTCTGACTGGGGTATCCTGCTATTTTTTATTATTACACGGATCTGATCAGCTAGTCGTTGTTCCGTTAAAAATTTTAATTCCGGGTATCTGGTAATAAATGTTGTGTATACTTCTGATCTGTATCCAGTTGTGTTGGTTCCTAGGTTTGTTGCTTGGTAATAACAGAACATGAGGTGTCGATTAACTTCATCTGGCCATCTCATTCTCTGTCTTTGTTTTCCTTCTAGGGTGGTTGCAGGAAGCATATCCTGCAAAACACCTCTATTTGGATTTGAATCATTTTGCAGTTGGCTAGCAGTGTCGTTACCATTGTGGGCAGGCTTAGGGTTCAAGCGTCGTCCCCGACCATGACGGCGCTAGTCCGAGGCTTCTTTAGTTCTGTCCTGAACCAAGTAATCACACTAAAAGGGGGGTTAGCCCTATTAGTGGTTTGTTCTTTTCGTCGCCTTTTACGACTGGCAGAACATACCGGAGGCCTATTCTTTTCCTGGGCCTTCACGGGGTTTATTATTATTATTATTATTATTATTATTATTATATGCTTCCTCTGTCTTTTCTTATTCTGCTTACGACGTCGTCATGTGTACCTGAATTATTGGTGCTGGTTTGTTGTCAATTCTAACGACAACAACTGCATCACTCAACTGTTCACAATGACTCGTTCGCTGATCTACCATCCTATTCATAACGAATCCTACTCCCATTATTGCTTTTACCGTTGCTGTTGACATTACGTTACACTCTAAAAACCAGAACTCCCTGTTGTTTTTCTATTTCACTTCACTGACCCTCACAACATCTAAACTGAGCCTTTGAATTTTCTTTTTCAGGTATTCTAGCTTCCCTACAAGGTTTAGACATCAGACGCTCCACACCTCGAATCCTGGAATGTTAACCTTTAGTGGGTAATTCAACCTTTTTCTCATGGTCACCTCCCCATTGGCAGACCCCTCATCAAGATTCGAATAGAGGGACTAGTCTGGAATCTATGGCCACAGGAGAGATCATCATGACGCTTTTACAGTTACAGTCCACATGTCATGTGGATACAAATTACGTGTCTTTAATGTGGTGGTTTGCGCTGTCTTTTGCGTCCTCATACAGTTGATAATTCCTGATTCCTCCGCCTTTTAGGAGCAGTTTCCCACCCCAAGACCAGAGGGCGCTCTGCACCTGTTTTACGCACCCCTCCACCTACTTTGACAGTGCTGGTGGCAGGCGGGGTGACTTCTCATCCCAGAAGTCTTCAGCCTCAAGTTATGATGAGTTCATTCATAATTTAAGCAGTGGCGACGCTCAAACCCAGGTTCCAGGACATTTTAAATACTAGTGAAAGATGCAACCCTACCTTTTTTCCAGTGGAACTTATGTAGCGTCTAAAGGTAGGGGTTGGGGCAAACTGGTCAGGGCTTGCAACACATGGACTGGACGCTGTGTCCTGTTCCGTCATCCAGGGACCACGGAGGATCGGAGAACGAGGAATGTGAGTATGAGACACGCCAAGCAGACACGTTGTCACAGGACCAAGTGCAGCAGGAAACAAAGAACGCGAGGGGAGGGAGCATCAGTTCTTCACACTCGTTGGGATGATCTATGTGTACTAGCTCGGATGAAAACATTACAATGACCGTAGAATAACCAGTACTATGAGTGGAAAGCGTATGGGTGAACTTCTCATTGCACTAACACGCCAACTCCGAGATGCGTTAGGTAAAACACCACAAACAATAATTAGAAAAGTGTCGTCTGTATTTGGGATTGCGGGCAACTGCACATGGGAATTCCAAAAACCGAGGACCTTTTTCTATCCATCAGCAAACAAGTAGTAAACTGTGGGTCCACAAATCCACGTCACGGAATTTGTCTTCGTTTGTGGAAAATATCCAAAGTCCTGAGAGAGGAGGGGTTTTAGGGGTGTATGATCAGGAGTCATACGGGCAACAGGGGACAACACCTCTCGCACCAAGAACAAGAAAATTATCACTGTTATGGACACCAGGTGGTGCTCGTCCATGTCCAAAAAAAAAAAAAAAACAAAAAAAAAAACAGGCGATAAAAAAGGGGGTGTCTGCAAGGTGAATCGTTTGAAGGCCTCGTTGGCATACTTGTGCATAAGGTTCCAGGAAGATTTCACATCAGTGGCTAGATGGTGAGCGCGTACCGATCGCCATACGGCACGCCAGTCGACGAGGGGATGCTTCACCTCAGCCCCATCCGGCGTCCTATTGTGCTGGAGACGTATGAAGGCATAGCAGGCCTCTCATACCGTGTGTGTAATGGTGATGTTTGGTTTGTGGGGCGCTCAACTGCACAAAGATCAGCGTCCATACAAAGTCCCAATTTTTACACAGTGCAATTTTTACACAATCGAATGGTGATGATGATAAAGAAATGATGAGGACAACACAAACACTCAGTCCCCAGGCAGAGAAAATCCACAACCTGGCCGGGAATCAAACCTGGGACCCCATGATCCAGAGGCAACAGTGCTAGCCACTAGACCATGAGCTGCGGACTGATCCAGTGTGTGTATCTGTGTGTGTGTGTGTATGTGTATGTGTGTGTGTGTGTGTGTGTCTGTGTGTGTGTGTGTGTGTGTGTGTGTGCGCGCGTGTGTGTGTGTGTGTGTGTGTGTATACACAGTCTCTAGCTCTGAAGTCACGCCATTGAACAGTCACCACAATCTTGAAGGCAGCAAGAGCAGATAAATACGAGAACTGTCGGGTAATCCTTTTAACATTTCACGCATCCGAGCTTCTGACAAGGATAGCATACATAAAAATGGAAAAGGATATTGAGGCTGTGCAAGATGACGATCAGTTTGGCCAGGAAACATGAAGGGACAAACGAGGCAGGTGTAATATCGCAGATGGAATTGGAAGCCAGAGTTATGAAAAAGTCAGGGCATTTTCATAGGATTCTACAACCTAGAAAAAGCTTTCGACATTGTGAAGTGTTGCTAAATATTACAAATGCTCGTAAAACTATGTCTGAGCTATAGTGAAAGATGTATAACATATAGTATTTACAAGAACCAAGCAGTTGCTGTACGAACAGAAGACAAAGGGAAAAGGACAGAGAGTGTACAGCTAGGATGCAGTACGTCTTCGCAACTGTTTAATCTGTACATCGGTGAAGCAATTACGGAAATACAATAGGGGTCGATGGGCAGGATTAAAATTCACGGTATCAAAAATGAAGTTCGCTGATGACGTTGTTATCAGAGAAAATGAGGAAGAATTGCAGGGCTTGTTGAATAGATGAAGTGTACACAATACGTGCTGAGCTTGAACAAAATAAGGACGTACTGAGGCGTAGCACCTTTGCATCGCACCTACAGCAGTCAGACGAGAGCAGACAGGTTCATACAAATGGCGAGTCACGGTTCTACCACGACACGATAGAGAAAATCTGTTTCTTCCAAGTAGAAACGGCTGTGGACGAATGGTGTCAGCATGAAACAGGTTATGAAATCTGAAGCAGTATAAACAGCCTATTTTGGAAATGAAACTTTATTATCTGTGAATGTTGCATCTTTCATTAAGTACTGCTGATCTAATGTGTTTAGCTATACGTCTGAACGAGCGTGTGAATGCGAAGTAATTTAATAAGTGAATGACTTTTAATCTATTGACTAAATAGAAGCTAGCGTGTGACTTGTAACTGTATAGACAGAATGAATGATACTCCCAGGGGAATTCGTAAAGTGTAATTCACCAGCATGCGAGGACGAAAACTTCCGGCATAAGAAGGCACCCTCATTCTGCTGCCGGCCTTGTTAAGTAGGGCGGAGAAACAGACAGAGGATCGAGGCACTCTCTTGTCCTTGATGTGGAAAACCACCCCTAAAGACGGAAGAACCCGCAACGATCAACGGCATGAAGTTGCAGGAAGAAATGGAAGCCACAGCATTAAAGACACTTATCATGTGTCCACAGGACAAGTGGCCTGTAACTGAAAAAGTGTCACGATGGTCTCCCCATTGGCAAAATATTCCGCAATAGTTCCGCTCTCGGATCTCCGGGAGGGGACTGCCAAGCGGGAGGTGACCACGACATAAAGACTAAACAACCAACTAAATGATAGTGATCTACGAATCGGGGCATTAAATGTCAAAAGCTTGACGTGGCAGGGAGGCTAGAAAATCTGAAAATGGAAATATCACGGCTCAATCTGGATGTAGTAGGGATCAGTGAATGGAAATGGAAAGAAGACAAGGATTTCTGATGACATGGGCATAGGATAATATCAGCAATAGCAGAAGATGATATAACGGGAGTAGAAAGCGTTATGAGTAGGAATGTAGAGCAGAGAGTGTGTTACTGTGGACATTTCAGTGATGGAGTTCCTCTCATAAGAACCGACAGCAGACCAGCACTTACGACGATAGTTCAGGTATAGACGCCGACGTCACAAACTGAAGATCAATAAGTATATGAGGATATTGAAAGGGTATACAGTACATAAAGGGAGATGAAAATCTAATAGTCATAGGGGAACTGGAATGCAGTTGTAGGAGAAGGAACACAAGGAAAGGTTTCGGGGTAATACGGGCTTGGGACAAGGAATTTGAGAGGAGAAAGACTAATTGAGTTCAGTAACAAATTTCAGCTTGTAATAACGAATACTCTGTTCAAGAATCGCAAGAGAAGGAGCTTTACTTGGAAAACGTCGGGTAATACGGGAAGATTTCAGCTAGATTACATCATGGTCAAACAGAGACTCCGAAATCAGATACTGGAGTATGCAGGAGCAGATATCAGAATGTAGTAGTGATGAAGAGTAAGCTGAAGCTTAAGAGCTTAGTCACGAAGAATCAATACTGAAAGAAGTGGGATACAGAAGTACTAACGAATGAAGAGACACTCGGAAAGAAGCCGGCCGGTGTGGCCGAGCGGTTCTAGGCGCTACAGTCTGGAACCGCGCAACCGCTACGGTCGCAGGTTCGAATCCTGCCTCGGGCATGGATGTGTGTGATGTCCTTAGGTTAGTTAGGTTTAAGTAGTTCTAAGTTCTAGGGGACTGATGACCACAGCAGTTAAGTCCCATAGTGCTCAGAGCCATTTGAACCAACACTCGGAAAGATCTCTAAGGCTATAGATACAGCAATAAGAAATAACTAAGTAAACAGTAAAGTTGAAGAGCAATGGGCACCTCTAGAAAGTGCAATAACAGAAGCTGTAAAGAACAACATAGTCACAAAGAACATGACTGTAAACAAACCCTGGCTAACAGAAGAAATACTTTAGCTAATCGATGAAAGAAGGAAGTACAAAAATATTCAGGACTACAGAAATGCAAGTCACTGAGGAATGAAATAAATAGGAAGTTCAGAGAAGGTAAGATGAAACGCTTGCATGAAAAATGTGAAGAAATCGAAAAAGAAATGGTTGTTGGAAGGAAAGTCAAAACAACATTCGGTGAAATTAAAAGTAAGGATGGTAACGTTAAGAGTGCAACGGGAATTCCACTGTTAAATGCAGAGGAGAGAGCTTATAGGTGGAAACGGTCCATCGAAGGTCTCTGTGAGGGGAAAGATTTTTCTGTTGTGATAGAAGAAGAAGCAGGAATCGATTTAGAAGAGATATAGGATCCAGTATTAGAATCTAAATTTAGAAGAGCTTTGGAGGACTTAAAAATAAATAAGGGAGAGGGGATAGATAACATTCCATCAGAATTTCTAAAATCACTCGGGGAAGTGGCAACAAAACGGCAATTCATGTTGGTGTGTAGAATGTATGAATTGGGCGACAGACCATCTGCCTTCCGGAAAAATATCGACGTCATTCAGAAGACTGCAATAGCTGACAAGTACGAGAATTATCGCACAATCAGCTTAACAGCTCATACCTAACTGACGTAGTATTTGCAGTAGATTCTGATGCAGTTAGGAATTCCTGTGTGATGGTCTGATTAGATGTCTGCCTAGTACACATTACGACCCTCTTCAACTGTCGGCGGTCTCTGTCAGTCAACAGGCGACGTCGGCCTGTACGCTTTTGTGCTGTACGTGTCCCTTCACGTTCTGCTTCAGAAGGACATCGGAAACAGTGGACCTAGGGATGTTTAGGAGTGTGTAAATCTCACGTGCAGACGTATGACACAAGTGACACTCGATCACCTTGACGACGTTCGAAGTCCGCGAGTTCCGCGGAGCGCCCCATTCTGCTCTCTCGCGGTGTCTAACGACTACTGGGGTCGCTGATATGGAGTTCATAGCAGTAGGTGGCAGCAGAATGCACCTAATATGAAAAACGTCGGTTTTTGGTGGTACCCGGATCCTTTTGATCACGTAGTGTATTTGCCCCCGAGAACTATCTCAGATTCCAGTAATACCATTCTGTCGGTCCCAATCTTTTGTCAGTAAACGCCCAGCACTGTACCGTTAGTGTATCATCAGCCAGCGACTGGAAAACCTCTCCCACTGAAAGAGAGTGTCTGTGCCGTCAGATTAGGTTCTTGCATATTTGTGGATTGCGTTGTGTGTCATATTTTGTTACCGATTCACGACAACGACCTGCTGACAGGTGCTACGTGTAAATTACGTTAATGGTTACAGATGACAGCAATAAGGTCAACGAAAATTGATCAGTTACTGTCCCCAGTAACTTTCTTTCTTGTTTCCTAACTTCTTTGCCATTAGCGTCCTTCCGGTAGACACATGTAAGATCAAACTACTTTCACTTTCTCTGTAGCGATAAAAACGTAGACGAAACCAAAGTTAGGTATAGTAATGAACTGTTACAGGAAGCAAACAGCACGAATATTATATAACTCAGATTACAAAGGAACTTGATGACTTTTGTGTTCCTATCGTTATTGAACAGACATTCATAAAGCTGTCTCTTTTGCTTCTGCAGTTGCCGTATGTGTTATGTAAGTAATTTCAATCAAACTCTTCTCTTTCTCGAGTAATCTCTGTTCTCAAGGAAAAGTGATTTGTAAAATATAACCAAGGAACTCATGCTGCAAGTAGTTTATTGTAAAGTTGGGCATACTTACCGCTGATTCACAGTTCATAGCATTTCTCAATAGGATTATGCAAACGAACACTACTGAGTCACATCGATGCTAACTGCTTTGGTTACACAGTGACTCAAGGCAGTTACTGCACCACGCAGTCGGTCAATGGAATTGAGCAAAAATGGTTCAAATGGCTCTGAGCACTATGGGACTTAACATCTATGGTCATTAGTCCCCTAGAACTACTTAAACCTAACTAACCTAAGGACATCACACAACACCCAGTCATCACGAGGCAGAGAAAGTCCCTGACTCCGCCAGGAATCGAACCCGGGAACCCGGGCGCGGGAAGCGAGAATGCTACCGCACGACCACGAGCTGCGGACAGGAATTGAGCACGAAATGAGTTTTTTTTAAGACAAATCCATTAATCTCGCTCCTCTTTAAATTATTTTTATCTTCCCTTGACTTACTACTGCTATTCAACGTTTCTGTTAGGTAGAATTTGGTCTGGCGTGTGCCGGTGATTATTGCAGCTATACATTTATTATTCTTCCGATTTTCCTATTTTGCTTCAGTAATGAGCAGCCTCAGTCGATTCCAGAGAATATGTTCCAGTGTAATTACCTACAACAGTTCAGGACATGGTGACGTAGTGTAAAGTTAGAGACGGTCCCTATTTTCCTCTGGGAGCCGGGGGAAAGTTCGTAAGTCTTCTGTATGAATAGCTGCCGTGAACAAGTCAACGCCAGAAACCAGCCTTCCTTCAGTACTTAAAACCGAGTCCCCTGATTGGCCCTGCGGAGCCCCCTGCAGAGCTTTGCACAACTGTGTGCGACTCCTCGCTGCTCAGAGGGAGCCCAGGGGCGACGGCTGTTCGCGCTGTCCGACCAACCTCGCTGGCTGAGCGAGCCTCGCTTTCTGAACAGGCGCCCGGGCCTGGCGAGGTGTCGGCCCCCCACAGAGAACTGTCTCTGGACACTGCGAGCGGGGCGGGTCTGTGAAACTTCTGGCCAGAGGCACTCAGACACAGGCAGCCGGATGGTACAATCATTTCCACTGGAGCGTGGTCTTAGACACGAAGTCAGGTTAAGATTTAATACACTCCTGGAAATTGAAATAAGGACACCGTGAATTCATTGTCCCAGGAAGGGGAAACTTTATTGACACTTTCCTGGGGTCAGATACATCACATGATCACACTGACAGAACCACAGGCACATAGACACAGGCAACAGAGCATGCACAATGTCGGCACTAGTACAGTGTATATCCACCTTTCGCAGCAATGCAGGCTGCTATTCTCCCATGGAGACGATCGTAGAGATGCTGGATGTAGTCCTGTGGAACGGCTTGCCATGCCATTACCACCTGGCGCCTCAGTTGGACCAGCGTTCGTGCTGGGCGTGCTGACCGCGTGAGACGACGCTTCATCCAGTCCCAAACATGCTCAATGGGGGACAGATCCGGAGATCTTGCTGGCCAGGGTAGTTGACTTACACCTTCTAGAGCACGTTGGGTGGCACGGGATACATGCGGACGTGCATTGTCCTGTTGGAACAGCAAGTTCCCTTCCCGGTCTAGGAATGGTAGAACGATGGGTTCGATGACGGTTTGGATGTACCGTGCACTATTCAGTGTCCCCTCGACGATCACCAGTGGTGTACGGCCAGTGTAGGAGATCGCTCCCCACACCATGATGCCGGGTGTTGGCCCTGTGTGGCTCAGGCGTATGCAGTCCTGATTGTGGCGCTCACCTGCACGGCGCCAAACACGCATACAACCATCATTGGCACCAAGGCAGAAGCGACTCTCATCGCTGAAGACGACACGTCTCCATTCGTCCCTCCATTCACGCCTGTCGCGACACCACTGGAGGCGGGCTGCACGATGTTGGGGCGTGAGCGGAAGATGGCCTAACGGTGTGCGGGACCGTAGCCCAGCTTCACGGAGACGGTTGCGAGTGGTCCTCGCCGATACCCCAGGAGCAACAGTGTCCCTAATTTGCTGGGAAGTGGCGGTGCGGTCCCCTACGGCACTGCGTAGGATCCTACGGTCTTGGCGTGCATCCGTGCGTCGCTGCGGTCCGGTCCCAGGTCGACGGGCACGTGCACCTTCCGCCGACCACTGGCGACAACATCGATGTACTGTGGAGACCTCACGCCCCACTTGTTGAGCAATTCGGCGGTACGTCCACCCGGCCTCCCGCATGCCCACTATACGCCCTCGCTCAAAGTCCGTCAACTGCACATACGGTTCACGTCCACGCTGTCGCGGCATGCTACCAGTGTTAAAGACTGCGATGGAGCTCCGTATGCCACGGCAAACTGGCTGATACTGACGGCGGCGGTGCACAAATGCTGCGCAGCTAGCGCCATTCGACGGCCAACACCGCGGTTCCTGGTGTGTCCGCTGTGCCGTGCGTGTGATCATTGCTTGTACAGCCCTCTCGCAGTGTCCGGAGCAAGTATGGTGGGTCTGACACACCGGTGTCAATGTGTTCTTTTTTCCATTTCCAGGAGTGTAAGTTAGCTCGTATTTGCACAGGGTAGGATGAGGACTCTAACGTGTACGGAGAGTGATTAATTTTACTTGTTTTCTCTTTTGCACGTGAAGTTTAATTGTTTTTTTGTGGAGGTTAGAATTATGTATTCGCTTTGGTGCGTAATCTTGTAATTAGTGGCGAGGACGCTATGAAACTGGTTACTAATGTTGTGTCTAGACAAGACAGTCTAGACACAAGGCGAGGAAGCCGAAAGGCACGCGTTTGCAGACGCCGGCTGGCGTTAGGTCTGAAAGAGGATACGTAATGAATGCTACAAAGAAAAGTACGTAGCTGCTGGAATACTCAACTTTAATCCATCATTTGTATACAGCATTCTTGATGATACAAGTGAGACTCTCTATAGAAATGGTTAATGGCGCCTTGCTAGGTCGTAGCCATGGACTTAGCTGAAGGCTATTCTAACTGTCTCTCGGCTAATGAGAGAAAGGCTTCGTCAGTGTAGTCGCTAGCAAAGTCGTCGTACAACTGGGGCGAGTGCTAGTACGTCTCTCTAGACCTGCCGTGTGGTGGCGCTCGGTCTGCAATTACTGACAGTGGCGACACGCGGGTCCGACATGTACTAATGGACCGCGGCCGATTTAAAGCTACCACCTAGCAAGTGTGGTGTCTGGCGGTGACACCACAACTAATTACGCGCCATTTATCTTTCTAGTGCAGCTGGCCAGCCGTAGTTCCTGTTTCGTTTGTGCAAAATTCAGGGCTGAAGGACTTTTTTCCCTTGCGTGGTTTCGGATGCCACGCAGTCACTGGCCATTCCAACGCTGACTGTAATTGCCGTTACTGGAAGGACCTCAGGCCCACATGTCTATCGAATCCCACTAGGCACATACCATATCTATAATTGTTCATATCTGTGGCCATAGTGTCCATAGTTGCATTATAACTCTTGAGAGTATTTTTGTTCTGTTGTTGCAACTACAAAATTGCGTGATATTTTTCACTAGACGCTTTTCACTTTATTGAGGTAAAGCATCATCTGTGGTCTGTAATTAAGCTATTTACATTTCTATTTGCCTTTACATTGAAAAACAGTTCGTTAAGAACACATTGATTTGTGCTTACGGTGATTTTCGGTTGATTTCTCTCTTACATCGGGAAATGCCGTATGCTAACACATTGTTGTTTTTATGCGTTTATGATAATTTTGGTCTTATTTTTAGATGTTCTACAGCACTATACATTTCTTATGGTTTTCGCTACCCATTTATACGCACGCGTCTTTATAATGGCAACGACAGAACAAAAACACCCTCAACAAATCAATAATCCCTGGCATTTACTGGCGATTGAGAACAGACGTTGTTAATTTCCGTGTCTCTGTGATCTCCATGTGAGTTGATAATTGTAGGTTTACTCTAATGTAGATCTTTATCCCAGACGAACGAAGAGGCTGTCTGTCCACAGCTCCAGTGCTAAATTCATGTGGTCCATCCCTGCTTTGGTGTATGTAAGGAAATAAAGTGGAATACACCCGTTCCTAACATAACCTTTTTGTATAGAAATAGTCGATGCCAAGTAACTTGTATAGGTGAACAGTATCTGAGCTGTTTAATTAAATGAATTTCATATGATGTCAGGCTAAAATGCATGGAAGTGAAACATGGACGAGAAGAGAATAGAAGCTTTCGAAATGTGGTGCTACAGAAGGATGCTAAAGATTAGATGGGTAGATCACATAACTAATGAGGAGGTACTGAATAGGACTGGGGAGAAGAGGAGTTTGTGGCACAACTTGACTATAAGAAGGGATCGGTTGGTAGGACATGTTCTGAGGCATCAAGGTATCACCAATTTAGTATTGGAGGGCACTGTGGAGGGTAAAAATCGTGAAGGGAGACCAAGAGATGGATACACTAAGCAGATTCAGAAGGATGTAGGCTGCAGTACGTACTGGGAGATGAAGAAGCTTGCACAGGATAGAGTGGCATGGAGAGCTGCATGAAACCAGTCTCAGGACTGAAGACCACCACAACAACAACATGTCTGTGTATGGCGAACCCGTTACAAAGCTTTCTAATAGATAAATAGTTTGATAAACGCAGTCGCCTTGCCGTTTAAAATTGTCTACTCCCCTTTGGCTCAGAGAATGTTTGATTATCCTGGAAGCTATCAAAGATTATGCCAAGTGAATCTGAGTAAATAATACGTGGCTACAAGGTCGGCCGTATCTTCGCGTATCTCTTGTGTTTGCTTGGTTGTTTTTGTTTCTTTGGGTTCGATCACTTAGTTGGTTTGTTGCTACAATAAATCGCGATCCTGTATGCCACTTGTCTATGGTAATGGGACACCCGTTCCTAACACAACCTTTTTTTTATAGAAATAGTCGATACCAAGTAACTTGTATAGGTGAACAGTATCTCAGCTATTTAACTAAATGAATTTCATATGATGTCAGGCAAAAATGCATAAAAAGATATTAACTTGTTACACTCAGCATGTACGGTTAAAATTATCCTTTCTTTTAGAAACATTTGAAATTACTAAATATGTGGCATACCTAAAATTCATATTATTAATTGCACAATCTAACGCTAATTATTAAATTTATTTCTGGATTCAGTTATAAAATAATGTTATAAGTTACTGATGATTATTCCTTTGACAAGAAAGTATGTGGACGCTTTTGCTTTGTAAACTCTTTGGAATATTATGAGTACTGCGGAATTTCAGGAGTAATGGGTATGTGTGTGATGGAGGCAGACGTATTTCTTTTATGGTCGGCACTAACAACGTAATTTGGATTATTAAGTGGAAATTGTAAAGACAGTGTAATATTGAAAAATGCGACAAAGAATAAAATTCAAGTTATCTTCATCTTTTATTTAGTCATCACGAACCAAAAAAGCAAAAGCAAAATTTCAGCCTCAAGAATGTACCCTAGACGCAAAAACTGGAGTCAACAACAAGAGAAAATGAAGATAAGTAAAAAGTTTTTATTTTGTATATCTTACGTCTTTCGAAGTTTTGAAACTAATGAGAACACTAAGAAAAATTTAATATAGATATGTGGGAGAGTAAGATTACAACATGCAGTGAACAATTTATCCACCCACGAGGCGAGAGAGGACCAATGGAACCCCACTCGGTGTAGTAAACTACATCCCCATTTCCTGCTGCGGCTCCGTAAGGGTTTGCAAATGAAAAAACAGAGCGGAGTTCGTGGTGAAATTAATATGTCCCCCTTTTGACGTATCTACGAATAATGGGAAAGTAGTACCGGTACTTACGTGGATCGTCAGTTTTTAAACGATCGACTGTGGCCTCTGGAACGTATTCTGAAAAATAAATTGATAAAATCTCAGTGGAAAAATAGAACATGTATTTAATCAGCTACTATAAAATTATTGGTCATTGCTATACCGAGACTTCCGTCAACTGCAACAAAACGTTACCTGTTGTGTTGGACTCTGGGTCACTGAAGTCGGTGGCTCTGACTACCGCCATTAAAATGTAGATTAGCCAAATACTGGTTCTGTAGATCATAATGCCGGGATGAAGTTGCTACGTCAAATAAAGAACTCCCTCAAAATATCTTCATAAGATTTTCAGACTGCTGAAGAACCTGTAATTTTATGAATAAACGAGTTAATTTTCTTTCTACATGGTATAATACACTTTAAATTGTATAAATTAATGTTTCACTCCGACTAGGATCCTTATCACTCTACAAGACTCATATAACTTCGTCCTGTGCAATATACACTCCTGGAAATGGAAAAAAGAACACATTGACACCGGTGTGTCAGACCCACCATACTTGCTCCGGACACTGCGAGAGGGCTGTACAAGCAATGATCACACGCACGGCACAGCGGACACACCAGGAACCGCGGTGATGGCCGTCGAATGGCGCTAGCTGCACAGCATTTGTGCACCGCCGCCGTCAGTGTCAGCCAGTTTGCCGTGGCATACGGAGCTCCATCGCAGTCTTTAACACTGGTAGCATGCCGCGACAGCGTGGACGTGAACCGTATGTGCAGTTGACGGACTTTGAGCGAGGGCGTATAGTGGGCATGCGGGAGGCCGGGTGGACGTACCGCCGAATTGCTCAACACGTGGGGCGTGAGGTCTCCACAGTACATCGATGTTGTCGCCAGTGGTCGGCGGAAGGTGCACGTGCCCGTCGACCTGGGACCGGACCGCAGCGACGCACGGATGCACGCCAAGACCGTAGGATCCTACGCAGTGCCGTAGTGGACCGCATCGCCACTTCCCAGCAAATTAGGCACACTGTTGCTCCTGGGGTATCGGCGAGGACCATTCGCAACCGTCTCCATGAAGCTGGGCTACGGTCCCGCACACCGTTAGGCCGTCTTCCGCTCACGCCCCAACATCGTGCAGCCCGCCTCCAGTGGTGTCGCGACAGGCGTGAATGGAGGGACGAATGGAGACGTGTCGTCTTCAGCGATGAGAGTCGCTTCTGCCTTGGTGCCAATGATGGTCGTATGCGTGTTTGGCGCCGTGCAGGTGAGCGCCACAATCAGGACTGCATACGACCGAGGCACACAGGGCCAACACCCGGCATCATGGTGTGGGGAGCGATCTCCTACACTGGCCGTACACCACTGGTGATCGTCGAGGGGACACTGAATAGTGCACGGTACATCCAAACCGTCATCGAACCAATCGTTCTACCATTCCTAGACCGGCAAGGGAACTTGCTGTTCCAACAGGACAATGCACGTCCGCATGTATCCCGTGCCACCCAACGTGCTCTAGAAGGTGTAAGTCAACTACCCTGGCCAGCAAGATCTCCGGATCTGTCCCCCATTGAGCATGTTTGGGACTGGATGAAGCGTCGTCTCACGCGGTCTGCACGTCCAGCACGAACGCTGGTCCAACTGAGGCGCCAGGTGGAAATGGCATGGCAAGCCGTTCCACAGGACTACATCCAGCATCTCTACGATCGTCTCTTGGGAGAATAGCAGCCTGCCTTGCTGCGAAAGGTGGATATACACTGTACTAGTGCCGACATTGTGCATGCTCTGTTGCCTGTGTCTATGTGCCTGTGGTTCTGTCAGTGTGATCATGTGATGTATCTGACCCCAGGAATGTGTCAATAAAGTTTCCCCTTCCTGGGACAATGAATTCACGGTGTTCTTGTTTCAGTTTCCAGGAGTGTATATAACAGATGGGGTGGGAGGGTGTCTTGAGTATAGCAGCGGCTTTCGCCAGCTAAACGAGCCTTAGGCCCGTAAGGACATGCCAGCACGTACTTCCGACCATGGTGCTGGGTGAAACGAAGTACTTGGGGAACTTCATAGCGGCAACTGAGTGCTGACTCGAATTATTATTTAACCGTACATGGTTTATGTCTCGAAAGGCCACAAAATTATCGTCATGGATGTAAGATTATTTTAAACTATTGTACGGTATGTAATCAAAAGAATCCCGACACCTGCCTGAAAATGACTAACAAGTTCGTGGCGCCCTTCGTCGGTAATGCTGGTAATCAGTATGGTGTTGGCCGACCATTAGCCTTGGTGGCAGCTTCCACTCTAGTAGGCATACGTTCAATCAGGTGTTGGAAGGTCTCTTGGCTAATGGCAGCCCATTCTTCACTGAGAGCTGCAGTGAGGAGAGGTGAGGCCTGGCACGCCGTTGGCGTTGCAAAACATCCCAAAAAGAATCCATAGGATTCATGTCAGGGCTCTGTGCAGGCCAGTCCATTACAGGGATGTTACTTTTGTGTAACCAATTAGCCCTAGGCCGTCCATTGCGAATAGGAGCTCGATCATGTTGAAAAATTCAATCATTATGCCCAAATTGCCCTTCAACAATGGGATGCACGAAGGTGCTTAAAACATCAATGTAGGCCTGTGCTGTAATAGTTCCACGCAAAACAAGATGGGGTGCAAGCCTCTTCCATGAAAGACAAGACCACACAATAACATCACCGCCTTAGAATTTTACTATTGGCACTACACACGCTGGCAGATGACGTTCATTGGGTATTCGCCATACTCACACCCTGCCATTCGATCGCCACATTGTCTACCTTGATTCGGCACTCCACACAACGTTTTTCAATTGTTAAAGCGTCCAGTGTTTACGCTCCTTACACCGAACAAGGCATCGTTTGGCATTTACCGGCGTGATGTATGGCTTATGAGCAGCCGCTCTCACCTTTCGCCTGTGATAGTACTTGCAGTGGACCCTGATGCAAAAAAAAAAAAAAAGGTTCAAAAGGCTCTGAGCACTATGGGAATTAACTGCTGAGGTGCCGGCCGAAGTGGCCGTGCCGTTAAAGGCGCTGCAGTCTGGAACCGCAAGACCGCTACGGTCGCGGGTTCGAATCCTGCCTCGGGCATGGATGTTTGTGATGTCCTTAGGTTAGTTAGGTTTAACTAGTTCTAAGTTCTAGGGGACTAATGACCTCAGCAGTTGAGTCCCATAGTGCTCAGAGCCATTTGAACCATTTGAACTGCTAGTGTCATCAGTAGTGTGAGACGTTACAGATGGTATTTCAGCGCTAAAATCTGTGTGCATACTGTACGCTCTTTGTGCCACTGGCCTGTTTCGGTTTTTAGGAGTTTCGTCGTTCCGGTTTCGGCAACAGCCGTTCTCGGTAAATTTTTGCAGTGCGCGAGAGTCAACACGAACACTCTCTGGGTGCAGAACGTGTGGCTTGGTGTAATGGAACTGAGCTCAGGCTCACGCTTTAACTTTGTGCACGACTTGTATTCTGAAGGCAATTTCTCTCATGGATTTTAAAGCACTGCAGCTTCCTGATTATGAGATTCAAGACAGCATCGTTTGCTGCATCTGATGGACATGGTGGCGATCGGGGTGCGACAATGGTTGGTGCCAGTATGTTCCATAAAGCGGTGGGAGAAACTGCGATCCTTCAGGAGGTCGTATCTCGCAGTTCTGTTAATCACAAAGGATCCAGTGTTTTAGGTAGCCCTTGGCCTATCTACCGTTTGCATATCTGTCGGAAGAACGCGCATACCGTAGCTATCTTACAGTACAAAAAAAAGTAAAATAAAAGCTCCGTCCGAAGAGGCCATGAAGGCCAAACGGTACCGATCGGCAGCCATGTCACCCTCAGTCCACAGGCATCACTGGATGCGGATATGGAAGAGCACGTAGTCAGCACACCGCTCTCCCGGCCTGATGTCAGTTTACGAGACCGGTTCCGCTACTTGTCGATCAAGTGGCTTCTCAGTTTCCCTCAGCGCTCGGTAGACCGGATGGTCACCCGTCCAAGTGCTAACCCTGTCAGACAGCGCTTAACTTCGATGATCTGACGGGAACCGGTGTTACGACCACGGCAAGTCCGTACGCATCTTACACTACAGGGTCCAAATTTAAACATTACGCACTTCCTCCAGTCCAGGCAAACTGAGCAAATCGGTCGGTTCTTTTTGCGCCGGTCGTGCACTAGGGTGAACCTTAGGTAGCTTTTAAAAAGACGATTTTTTCAAGTGCGGTTCCTGAGCAGACTATGCAGAGACTTGATTTTTTGAGCACGGTAAGTATCAATTGGGGGATTGCCACTTCTATAATTTCAATTCATGGTAGATATGCCGAAATTTTCACCATATTTGTCCAAGGCGGTATTCTCGGAGCACTTTTTTCGATACCATCCAGAGGTTCAAGGTTACAATAGTTACGATTAATAAAAGGTCTGAGGCGAAAGTGTAGTTTCAACTGACGTAGTGAACAAATGGTTATGAGGTGACGAAATTAAATTTTTAGTCAGCATTTCTTCACTAATAAGACTTTATGACGCCCTGTCCATCAAAATGGGCACTTCATGCCCTAGGTGGTACTTCAGCGACAAGAGAATGGGCTAAAAAGGGTTTTAATAAGCCTGAAAAGAACTTAAAACATCATTTATATTTGGAAAGTTAACAAATTCAATAAAATATTTCTAGTAGCATTTTTACTTTTTTAATACATCATAAGCTGGGCATTTTCGATGAACAGTGGTTATCAAGCAAAGCACCCAATAAATGTAAAACAAGAGACTGTGTTTAAACCTTATATTAAGAGTACTTATTTATAGCTTATATGCGTCAAAGTATATAAATGAGGGGAAGTACATACATAACCTTTCCAGATTGTACTGACCTGCAGAATTCTCTTTTGTATAAGCAGGACACCGTGTTACAGACCAGCAGGAGAAAGTGCCTGTCAGAGCACAAAAAAGGCGAATATGTTCCCCTTTAAAAGACTTTGACACGGAGTGGGGAACCAGCTGCATGAACCCGTGTTCCACACCAAACCCTTTGGCATGAGAACACGCTCGCGGTTTTTTGCGCTGAAACAGAGTAGCAGAGAGATATTGCGCACGTGAGGGAGAGGAGGCAGTGCCAGTGAGGGACAAAGAGGAAGAATATAAGGATGGTGGAAGACAGAACATGGCAGGGAAAGAGAAAGACAGAGTTATGAAGGCGATAACAGTGGGGACGAATGAGAGTGAGATATTGATGGTCAGTGAGAGACTGCGGCAATAAGACAGATGGAGAGATGGATGGAGAAAGAAACAGTGGAAGCAAAACAGAGAGGAGACAGTGGAAATGAGAAATACAGACGAGTGGAGACCATACACAGCGTTGGAAAGGTGCAGGGGTGGGAGGGGGGAGGGTTATGTATAGGGAAGGGTACATTTTGAATTGAAATTTGAAACACGTGAGTGAAATGAAAAAGATAGGTTCAACCTTCCAGAAAATTTGAACTTAATTAAGTGGTTCATAGATTCTCTCAAGAATAAAAGCTCTTCTGGTTTTGATGATGTTTGCAATAGAATACTAAAGATTTGTTCCCATTTAATAAGTCTGGTATTGTCTGAAATATGTAATACATCACTGATCTAATGCATTTTCCAAGAGAGACTAAAATATGCCATCTTTAAACCCCTCTTTAAGAAAGTTGATAAGAGAAACGTCAGTAAATCCCGACCTATTTCACTGCTGACATCAATTTTTGAGAAGGTGATGTATTCTAAAAACGTATATCTCACATTGGCAACAATAATATCCCCAATAAATCACAGTTTGGGTTCCATAAGGGTTGCTCTACTGAGAATGCCATTTCCATGTTCACACACCAGATATTACACGCATTAAATAACGAAATAGCACAGACAGGTATTTTCTATGAACTATCCAAGCCATTTGATTGTGTGAATCATAGTATCTTACTGGATAAATTGAAGTTTTGTGGGATTGATGGTATAGCCAACGAAGGGATCATGTCATATCTAACCAAACGAATGCAGAAATTCAACGAACGGAAGCAAGGGACACAATTCTGATTGGGGAGGAATCACATATGGAGTTCCCCAAGGCTGAATCTTAGGTCCACTACGGTTTCTCATATATATAAATGATCTACCAACTAATGTAAAATAGCAGAATTAGCTCTTTTTGCATATGACACCAGTGTTGTAATCACTCCCAGTATCCATACAGAAATGGAAGAAATGGTGAACAAAGTTCTCAAAAGTATTATTGACTCGTTATCTGCGAATGGTGTCAGTCTGAATTTCACAAAGACGCATCATATTCAGCTCTCCACCTCTAGGGCAACTGCACCAGTGATAAGTGTAACACACGTTGAAGAAATAATACATAGGGTGGAAACTTCAAAATTCTTAGGTGTCCGTATTGATGAGAATTTAAATTAAAAAAAAAAAAACATTTTGGAACTCCTAAAACAACTTAGTTTGAGCACATTTGCACTTAGAATCAGGGCAAACTTTGCTGATAGAGGCATCAGTAAGTTGAGACATTTCGATTATATTCATTCTGTAATGTCATATGCAATACTGTTCTGGGGTAACTAATCTTTAAGAAAGATCTTCATTGCCCAGAAATATGGTGCAAGAGTAATACGAGGTGCTATCTAAAATTTTCGGGACTGGTGCTGCCATCTGTTTAAAACTTTCCCTTTGGACTAACAGTCACCATCACCCTCAAAGTAGTTGCCATCCGCACGTACACACCGGTCCCAGCGCTTCTGCTATGGGTGAAACGTTTTCTGGAAGTCCTGTTCTTTGAGGGTGTTTATCACCGACAGCAATGTTTCGTGAATCCTCTCAAGAGTGTCGAACCGACGGCCTTTCAACTTGAGTTTCAGTTTTGGGAATAGCGCGAAGCCACAAGGTGCCAAATCTGGCGCGTACGGTGGGTGGAATACAACCCCCATGTCGTTTTTTGCCAAAAAGGTCCTGGTGAGCAAGGACGTGCGACAGGGCGCGTTGTCGCGATGCAGCAGCCAGTTCCCTTGACGCCAAAGTTCGGACCGTCGTCGCTGCAAGTTTTCACGGAGCCGTCGCAAAACGTCACAGTAGTACTCAGAATTCACTGTTTGGTTGGGTGGGTCGAATTCTTTGTGCACAATTCCCTTGTTATCAGAGAAAACGATGATCATGCTATTCACTTTGCTCTTCACCTGTGTCGCCTTTTTTGGGTCTTAGAGAGCCCGGGCTCTTCCACTGGGACGGTTGTTGCTTTGTCTCTGGGTCATAACCGTAAATCCAGCTCTCGTCGCCTGTGACAACCCGTGAAAGGAGGGTTGAATCATCAGATGCGGTCTGACGAAGGTGCACACTTCAAGACGCTGTGCCTTCGTAAGATCGCCACACACCGAACAGAGAGTATTGTGGAAATCAGTGTGGACACGCAACACGTCCTCCCACCTAAATGACGCTCTGCACACTGACTCATCAGATATGCAGCTCTCACCACCTAATTGTGCAAAGATATACTACTGCTACTTTCCAGATGGCAGCACCAGTCCCGCAAATTTTGGATTCCACCTCGTACGTGGGGCTCACTTGTGATTTTCTTCTAGACATCTCTTTAAGAAGTTGGGCATTCTGACTACTGATTCACTGTATATTTATACCCTGATGAAGTTTGTTGTAAATAATCCTCTACAATTCAAAAGGAACAATGAGATACATAAGGGGTGAGGCGGGGGCACCACGCTGCAACAAAAATTTTTGACGGCTTACCCCGTCGTATAAAATGTCTAAAAGATAAAATTTGAAAATAAATAGAAAAAGTTTCTCCTTGATGACTCCTTCTATTCCGTAGAAGAATTCTACATCTACATCCATACTCCGCAATCCACCTGACGGTGTGTGGCGGAGGGTACCTTGAGTACCTCTATCGTTTTTCCCTTCTATTCCAGTCTCGTACTGTTCGTGGAAAGAAAGATTGTCAGTATGTCTCTGTGTGGGCTCTAATCTCTCTGATTTTATCCTCATGGTCTCTACGCAAGATATACGTAGGAGGGAGCAATATACTACTTGACTTTTTGGTGAAGGTATGTTCTCGAAACATCAACAAAAGCCTGTACCGAGCTATTGAGCGTCTCTCTTGCAGAGTGTTCCACTGGAGTTTGTCTATCATCTCGGTAATGCTTTCGCGATAACTAAATGATCATGTAACGAAGCGCGCTGCTCTCCTTTGGATCTTCTCTCTCTCTTCTATCAACCCTAACTGGTATGCGTCCCACACTGCTGAGCAATATTCAGGCAGTGGGCCAACAAGCGTACTGTAACCTACTTCCTTTGTTTTCGGATTGCATTTTCTTAGACTTCTTCCAATGAATCTCAGTCTGGCATCTGCTTTACCCACGATCAAGTTTATATGATCATTCCATTTTAAATCACTCCTAATGCCTACTCCCAGATAATTTATGCAATTAACTGCTTCCAGTTGCTGACATGCTATTTTGTAGCTAGATGATAAGGGATCTATCTTTCAATGTATTCGCAGCACATTACACTCGTCTACATTGAGATTCAATTGCCATTCCCTGCACCATCCGTCAATTCGCTGCAGATCCTCCTGCATTTCAGTACAATTTTCCATTGTTAAAACCTATCGATATACTGCAGCATCACCCACAAAGAGCCTCAGTAAACTTCCTATGTTATCCACAAGGTCATTTATATATATTGTGAATAGCAACAGTCCTACGACACTCCACTGCGGCACACTTGAAATAACTCTTACTTCGCAAGACTTCTCTCCATTGAGAATGACATGCTGCGTCCTGTTATCTAGGAACTCCTCAACCCAATCACACAATTGGTCTGATAGTCCATATGCTCTTACGTTCTTCATTAAACAACTGTGGGAAACTGTATCAAACGCCTTGCGGAAGTCAACAAACACTGCATCTACCTGGGAACCCATGTCTATGGCCCTCTGAGTCTCGTGGACGAATAGCGCGAGCTGGGTTTCACACGATCGCCTTGTTCGAAACCTATGCTGATTCCTACAGAGTAGTCTCCAGAAAAGTCATTATACTCCAACATAATACATGTTCCAAAATTCTACAACTGATCGACGTTAGAGATATAGGTCTATAGTTCTGCACATCTGTTCGACGTCCCTTCTTGAAAACGGGGATGACGTGTGCCCTTCTAAAATCTTTTGGAACGCTACGCTCTTCTGCAGTACACCGCTGCAAGAAGAGGGTCAAGATCATTCGCGTACTCTGTGTAAAATCGAACTGGTGTCCCATCAGGTCCAGCGGCCATTCATCTTTTGAGCAATTATAACTGTTTTTTAATCCCTCTGTTTTCTATTTTGATATCTACCATTTTGTCATCTGTGCGACAACCTAGAGAAGGAACTACAGTGCAGTCTTCCTCTGTGAAACAGCTTTGGAAAAAGATATTTACGATTTCGGCCTTTAGTCCGTCATCCTCTGTTTCAGTACCATTTTGGTCACAGAGTGTCTGGGCATTTTGTTCTGATCCACCAACCACTTTGACATAAGACCAAAATTTCTTAGGATTTTCTACCAGGTCAGTGCATAGAACTTTACTTTCGAAGTCGTTGAACGCCTCTCGCATAGCCTTCCTCACACTACATTTCGCTTCGTGTAATTTTTTTTTGTCTGCAAAGCTTTGGCTATGTTTATGTTTGTGGTCAAGTTCCCTTTGTTTCCGTAGTAGTTTTCTAACTCGGTTGTTGTACCACGGTGGCTCTTTTCCTTCTTTTACGATCTTGCTTGTCACATACTCATCGAATGCACATTGTACGATGGTTTTGAATTTTGTCCACTGATTCTCAACTCTGTCTGTACTTGAGATAAAACTTTGGTGTTGAGCCTTCAGGTACTCTGAAATCTTCTTTTTGTCACTTTGTCTAAACAGAAAAATCTTCCTACCTTTTTTAATATTTCTATTTTCGGCTGAAATCATCGATGCCGTAACCGCTTTATGATCGATGATTCCCTATTCTGTCTAACTGTTTCAAATAGTTCGAGTATGTTTGTCACCAGAAGGTCTAACATGTTACCGCCACGAGCCGGTTCTCTGTTTAACTGCTCAAGGTAGTTTTCAGATAATGCACTTAAAAAAAATTTCACTGGCTTCTTTGTCCTTGCCACCCGTTATAAACGATTGAGTCTCCCAGTAAATTAAAATCTCCACCCAAAACTATAACATGGTCATGAAGTCTACTCGAAATATTTTCCAAATTTTCCTTCAGATTTTCTGCCACAACGGGCTGCTGAGCCATGAGGCCTATAGAGACATACAATTACCAGGTTTGAGCCTGCTTTTCCCGTGACCTTCACCCAAATTATTTCACATTTCGGATCTCCATCAATTTCCTTCGATACTATTGCACTTTTTATCGCTATAAACACGCCTCTCCCTTCAATGGCCAGACTGTCTAAATTTGCAATGTGTAAAAGGTGAATGGTAGGTATTGCTAACTCAATCTGTATTTCCCTGTTTTCATTTTAGTGGAAAAAAGAATGATATGGTGATGTTTAGAGTACGAAGAGATGTACAAATTGAGTTGCAGAATGAATGTAAAAGGAGTCGTACCACATCATCACGATTTATCGTGTAAAATGATCCATGGAACATGAAAGTTACTATCTATCTGACTGCTGAGGTGTGATGAAGACTGTGGCAGTGGGAACGAAAGACAATTGTGTCTCCTAAGTGATGTAAGAGACACTGGCTGTGGGAAGCAGTGTAAATCAATGGGAGGATAGGGGAGCCTAGTCAGAGGAAGACGCTGAGGATGTAGGTTTAGCTACAAAGAAGGACTGGGTAGGAGGACTTAGAATCTGGGTTAAAAACGCGGAAATGAGTTCGTGCGCTAAAATTTTTGAAGAGGAAGGCGGGATGAGGATTGACGCAGGTGCTTCAACACTTTTCTGACAGGATCTTCTAAAGAGGAAGATAATACCTTAGTTATGCTCTGACAGGAGTATTTTATCGCTAGCAAACTATAATGATTAATATTTGCACCATGTATGGTAAAGGAAGACCTCAGATGGAAAACAAGTTCTAAGCAAAGCAGAATGGTGGAAGTAATATATAGGAGATTTATACAACAGCGATGTACTGGAGGGCAATGTTATGGAAATGGAAGAGGACGTAGATGAAAATGGAGTGGGAGATATGATACTGGGTGAAGAATTTGACAGAGGAGTGAAAAACCAAAGTAGAAACAGGACCCCAGGAGGAGACAACATTCCATTAGAACTACTAATAGCTTAGGGAGTACCAGCCATGACAAAAGTCTACCATCTGGTGAGCAAGATCTATGAGAGAAACATTTATGACACAAGCGAAATACCCTCAGACTTCAAGAAGAATATAATAATTTCAATCCCAAAGAAAGCAGGTGTTGATAGGTGTGAAAATTACCGAACTGTTAGTATAATAAGTCACCTCCAAAATACCAACACGAATTCTTTACAGAGGAATGGAGAAACTGGTAGAAGCCGACCTCAGGGAAGGTCAGTTTGTATTCCGTAAAAATGTTGGAATACGTGAAGCAATGCTGACCCTACGATTTTATCTTAGAAAATAGATTAAGGAAAGGAAAATATACGTTTCTAGCATTTGTAGATTTAGAGAAAGCTTTTGACAATGTGGACTTTCCTATTCTGAAGGTGGCAGGAGTCAAATACAGGGAGCGAAAGGCTATTTACAATTTCTACAGAAACCAGATGACAGTTGGAAGAGTCGAGGGGCATGAAAGGGAAACAATAGTGGAGAAGGGAATGAGAAAGGGTTGTAGCCTATCCTCGATGTTATTCGATCTGTGTACTGAGCGAGCAGTATAAGAAACAAAAGAAAAATTTGGAGTAGAAATTGAAGAATAAAAACTTTGAGGTTTGCGCATGACATTGTAATTCTGCCAGAGACAGCAAACGACCTGGAAGAGCAGTTGAACCAGATGGACAGTGTCTTGGAAGGAGGACATAAGATGAACATCAACAAAAGCAAAACGAGGATAATGGAAAGTAGTCGAATTAAATCAGGTGATACTGAAGGAATTAGATTAGGGAATGAAACACTTAAAGTAGTACATGAGTTTCGCTATTTTGGGAGCAAAATGACGACAGTTGAAGTATAGATGATATAAAACGTAGACTGGCAATCTCAGGGAAAGTGTTAATGGAGAAGAGAAATTTACTAACATTGAGTACAGATTTGTTGGGTTGTCCTTTCTGAAAGTATTTGTGTGGAGTGTAGCAGTATATGGAAGTAAAACATGAATGATAAGTAGTTTACACAAGCACAGAATGGAAGCTTTCGAAATGTAATGCTACAGAAGAATGCTGAAGCTTAGATAGGTATATCACGTAACTAATGAGGAGGTTGCAAACAGAATTAGGGAAGAGAGTAATTTGTGGAAAAACCTGACTAGAAGAAGGGATCGGTTGGTAGGACATGTTCTGAGGTATCAAGGGATCAAAAATTTCGTACTGGATGGCAGCTTGGACGGTAAAAATCGTATAGGGAGACCAAGAGATGAATACACTAAGTAGATCCAGAAGGATGTGCGTTCCAGCAACTACTTGGAGATGAAGAAGCTTGAACAGGATAGAGTGGCATGGAGACCTGCATCAAACCAGTCTCTGGACTGAGGGCAACAACAACAGCAACATAGGAAAGGAAATGTGCTTCAGGACTTTTGAAAGAGTGCCCATGGGTTTTCGTAGTTAGTACTTTGAGATAGAAAGTCTGCATGTACATACTCCACTTTTAAGCTGTACTCATGCGTTTAATTTATCATCATATATTAAGAACTTTCATTTGCATCCTTACTAATGTGAGGCAGCTTTCACTGATACTTGCATAATGTCAGTAAACATTTATCAGATTCGTACTGTTATCCTTTGGTGTTAGACAACATTGTTAGCCACACGGGAATCTATCTGTTCTGTCCGCTGCCTCACAACTTGGCTTACTTGCCCGTGAGTACAAAGGCGAGCCAGCCGGCAGTGGACGCCGTGCGTTCGCCCACGGCGCCACTGTTATTCCGCACGCGCTACGTTTAGGCGCTGCACCCAGGCAGAGGAGTGATACACAGGGTGATTCACGAAGATATGCAAATACTTAAATATGTTATTCTACAAGTAAAACCAAACAAAAAAGTTCATATAAACATAGGTCCGCAAGTGTTTAGTTACGGAGCTACGGCTAATAAAAGATTCTGCCTGAAATTTAGCAACTTCACTAATATGGAGCCATCGCAAAACTCTACGAGGTTAAAATAAAGCACGATTTCCATATATTTTGTTGTTATTGGTTTGGTGAATCTAATGAAACATGTCCCAGACGAGTACCTGCAGTGGTTTTCCAGAACATTCAGAGAAGCAAAGACTATTACACAAGTATATTTGTTCACTTCCCTGAAACGAGTAACAAAATCCGTTCATACCCGTCCAGCTAAATTCATTGAACTCGGTGTAGACATTTTTGAACATTTATTGTGGATTTATTGTGAAATTGTATGTACACTATACAACTTCGCTAACACGGAGCTTTTGCTTTTTTCCGGTTTAACATGAATTCACCTGTGCTACGGTATTAATAGAAGCAGATTATGTGATACATTCATACAGTTTCACTCAACGTTATTACCTTCATTTTTCCAAATTTATATTTTCTACAACTTCTGTTGAAAACTTTGAGCAAATATCAGGAATTAAAAAAAAAAAATTGGGCCAAGTAGTTAATAAATTAAAAGTTTTATGAAATTGCGTCTTCTCCGGATGTTCTGGAAAACCACTGCAGGCTCACGTCTGGGACATGTTTTATTAGATTCACCAGACCAATAACAACAAAATAAGTGGAAAACGTGCTTTATTTTAACCTCGGACAGTTTTACAATGGCTCCATGTTAGCGAAGTTGATGAATTTCATGCAAAATCTTTTATTAGCCGTAACTCCGTAACTAAACATTTCCGGTCCTATGTTCATGTGAAAGTTTTTCTTTAGTTTTACTTGTAAAATAATACACTCCTGGAAATTGAAATAAGAACACCGTGAATTCATTGTCCCAGGAAGGGGAAACTTTATTGACACATTCCTGGGGTCAGATACATCACATGATCACACTGACAGAACCACAGGCACATAGACACAGGCAACAGAGCATGCACAATGTCGGCACTAGTACAGTGTATATCCACCTTTCGCAGCAATGCAGGCTGCTATTCTCCCATGGAGACGATCGTAGAGATGCTGGATGTAGTCCTGTGGAACGGCTTGCCATGCCATTTCCACCTGGCGCCTCAGTTGGACCAGCGTTCGTGCTGGACGTGCAGACCGCGTGAGACGACGCTTCATCCAGTCCCAAACATGCTCAATGGGGGACAGATCCGGAGATCTTGCTGGCCAGGGTAGTTGACTTACACCTTCTAGAGCACGTTGGGTGGCACGGGATACATGCGGACGTGCATTGTCCTGTTGGAACAGCAAGTTCCCTTGCCGGTCTAGGAATGGTAGAACGATGGGTTCGATGACGGTTTGGATGTACCGTGCACTATTCAGTGTCCCCTCGACGATCACCAGTGGTGTACGGCCAGTGTAGGAGATCGCTCCCCACACCATGATGCCGGGTGTTGGCCCTGTGTGCCTCGGTCGTATGCAGTCCTGATTGTGGCGCTCACCTGCACGGCGCCAAACACGCATACGACCATCATTGGCACCAAGGCAGAAGCGACTCTCATCGCTGAAGACGACACGTCTCCATTCGTCCCTCCATTCACGCCTGTCGCGACACCACTGGAGGCGGGCTGCACGATGTTGGGGCGTGAGCGGAAGACGGCCTAACGGTGTGCGGGACCGTAGCCCAGCTTCATGGAGACGGTTGCGAATGGTCCTCGCCGATACCCCAGGAGCAACAGTGTCCCTAATTTGCTGGGAAGTGGCGGTGCGGTCCCCTACGGCACTGCGTAGGATCCTACGGTCTTGGCGTGCATCCGTGCGTCGCTGCGGTCCGGTCCCAGGTCGACGGGCACGTGCACCTTCCGCCGACCACTGGCGACAACATCGATGTACTGTGGAGACCTCACGCCCCACGTGTTGAGCAATTCGGCGGTACGTCCACCCGGCCTCCCGCATGCCCACTATACGCCCTCGCTCAAAGTCCGTCAACTGCACATACGGTTTACGTCCACGCTGTCGCGGCATGCTACCAGTGTTAAAGACTGCGATGGAGCTCCGTATGCCACGGCAAACTGGCTGACACTGACGGCGGCGGTGCACAAATGCTGCGCAGCTAGCGCCATTCGACGGCCAACACCGCGGTTCCTGGTGTGTCCGCTGTGCCGTGCGTGTGATCATTGCTTGTACAGCCCTCTCGCAGTGTCCGGAGCAAGTATGGTGGGTCTGACACACCGGTGTCAATGTGTTCTTTTTTCCATTTCCAGGAGTGTATATCAAAATATTTGCCTATATATGTCAGCATGGCAGTGTGGTTACATATTCCATCTACAGCGCCAAATATTCGTGTAGCCAGTCCCTCATTTTATAAAGATTCAGAGACTCGGTTTTCAATTTTGTCGATAAAGTTAATTTACCAATTTTCGTCGTCTGTATGTATGATGCTATAGCGCTACGTTTATAACTTCTGTTATGAAGAGCGTATCCGTTGTCTGTGATAGATGACGGAATGGGGGGGCAGGGGGGGATTCCCATTCATTTTGTGGATGGAGATTATGAAGAATTGTTTATTTACTACCAATATACCACTTCCAACCACTTATGATAAGATACCTACTAAAATAAATAGCTCTAGAATGAGGACCAGATTACCGTCAGATGCCGACCTGCTACCGTGTCATCCTCTGACATATGCCAACACTGATTACTTCCTCACAGTGGCAGCGAGCCCTCTACAGACGCATTAGATTTATTTGTGCAGAACTGCTTTTCCGCCAACGGACTTTAGTTTCAAATGTGGAGAAACGAAGGACATAACAAAGTCATCAGACCACCAAAAACAGAAATTCTGTTGGCTATGACCGAGTGTTTATAGATTCATCACATCACTTAAGGTTAATAATAATGATGGCCTGATGCAGTTTCTGTTGATTTGATAGGGTCACCCCTTAGCTATTTATGTAATCAACGACTTGGTGCATACTTCCTGACAGAGTTAAATGTACTATAGGAATAGCGATCTATAAAAGTACACATAGCCAGACCATCTTTAATTATTTGCCTGTTTCACTCCTTCCACTCTTTTCAGAATTCTACGAAAAAGTGGCTACGAAAGAGTAGTGACGCTTTTAATTGAGCAGGACTCTTTAACTGCTTCACAGTTTCACTTTGAGGACTTCTCCACAGAAAATGGGATGCAAGGTGATTCATTAGCTAATGTGGTACTTTATCTTGTTGGTGTATTTCGTGACCGGGTGAAAATCTCCGATCGTGAGGACCACAAAGTTCTACTTGGCATCTACATCTACGTAATTAATCTGATATTCACAATAAAGTGCCTGGCAAAGGGTTCAATGAACCACCTTCAAGCTGTCTCTCTATCGTTGCACTCTCGAACGGCAGGTGGGAAAAACGAGCACCTAAATTTTTCTCTGAGAGCCCTGATTTCTCTTATTTTATCGTGATTATCATTTCTCTCTATGTAGGTGAGTTACAACAGAATGTTTTTGCAATCGGAGGAGAAAACTGGTGATTGAAATTTCATGAGAACATCCCGTCGCAACGAAAAACGCCTTTCTTTTAATGACTGCCACTCCAATTCACGTATCATGTCTGCGGCACTATCTCCCCTGTTTCGCGATATTACAAAACGAGCTGCCCTTCTTTGAAATTTATCGCTGTCATACGTCAGTCCCACCTGATGTGGATCCCACACCGCACAGCAGTACTCCAAA
Source organism: Schistocerca cancellata (assembly GCF_023864275.1). NCBI lineage: Eukaryota > Metazoa > Arthropoda > Insecta > Orthoptera > Acrididae > Schistocerca > Schistocerca cancellata. The sequence continues at coordinate 117,612,737 of NC_064636.1, read as the reverse complement.
ATAGGGCGGATAAGCTTGGTGTAAGTAGTCTCTTTAGTAGACCTGTTACAGCCTTTGAAGTGTTCTGCCATTGAATCACAATCTTTGGTTTGCTCTACCCATAATATTATCTATGTGATCGTAACAATTTAGGTTATTTGTATTTGTAATCCCTAAGTATTTAGTTGAATTTACACCCTTGAGATTTGTGTGACTTATCATGTAATCAAAATTTGGTGGATTTCTTTTAGTATTCATGTGAAATTTGACATATTTCATTATTAATGAGTTGTGTTGTAAGTCTAATTCCTCTTCCATATGTCGAGTTTGATATTCGTATCGGAAGGCATAGGGTGTTATAGGCATGCAACTAACCTCTGACTGAGGGGGAGCACGACATGAGTTTCGACAAAGGCCGGTGCTGGGCACACTCTCGCTCTTAATCTGCATGAATAACCTTTTAGAGACTCCAGCGTGCGGTTAAAAAACTGTAGATCGTGACCCAAGCACACTAATCAAGAATCCAAACTCAGCCCCATAAAACAAGGATGACAGCCGAAGATGCGGTTCACAGCTGGCAGTTTATGAGTCTTAATACCACAGTCAGTCTCATTATGCGTTTCCAAACAAGCAACAGTGACCTACTTGCAGCAGTATCAGTCGTTAATGGTCACAAACTAAATGAAACAGTTTGTGTAAAATTCCTTGGTGTCCGAATGGGTAACAAATTAAAAAGTCGTCAACGAACAGAGACAAACTCAACAAGAACATCTTCCGCTCTCAGAAGCACCTCGCACCGTACTGACCTACAGGCAGGGACATTTACTCATTTTGCCTCTTGTCACATTGATTTGCGGTAATGTCTCTTGGTGCACTGTACCGAAAGCAGATGAAGTGTTTATTCCGCGGAAGTGGACAGTAAGATTATTGCGGCACGTATATATTCTTGCTTAATTCTTACAGTTGTTTCACTACTTCCAAATACGTTTATTGTAGCCGACAATTACAATCGGTTTTACCAGGGCACAGGGCGATTCAAAAGACTGCGCAGAAACTGTAACAGGTGCCACAGTTTTTCGTGGGGAATTGGTGATACGTACACGAGGCTTTTGATACGCCCCTACAAAATTAAAAACAATTTTTGGAGGTCGGCAGATGTGGAGAGCGAGGTGACCATGCACCTGGACCACCTCTACCTGTCCAGCGTCTGAGTTACGTGGAACTGAGTGCGTCACGTACATCAAAGGAAAATGTGCTAATGCTCTTCCTATCGGCCATTTCTGCAATGCACAACATTGTCGACTAAACAGTACACTGCTGAAGTTCAGAGGCATTTTCATTGACTGTCTTGTTGTTCCTGAAATTCCATAGCCTGAGATTTAGTTCCAACTGGTTAGGTTGTTTCATTTTGGCTAACCGGTCAGCTCCTTCGGGTTGTGTGCAGTCTTTCAAATAACTGTACATAACGTAATGAATTCTACGTCCAACTGTCCACAATATTCTTTCTTGTTTTAGCAAAAACGTTTATCAGTTCTCAGTGCCTGAAGGTCGGTCAACTGGGAAATAGGGCTTACATATACTGCCACTTTGTGGAAGAAGCTTGCTGCAAGTATCCATTGCTCATACTGCTCCGACATGCTTAAATCTAGGGTAAAATTAGTTCAGACAACAGCTTTGAAAACATACAAGATGCGACGACAGTAAATATTGGTAGTAATGGCACTGTTAAAATTATGCTGTAAGAGTAATCCGCTATTGTGCATAGCTCGTGCGAACCAATACAGGAAGGCATCAGACGAGCTGTTGCGTTCCAGGTCATGGAACATCGCAATAACCAATCAAGATAAAGTTCCTTGTAAATGGTTGAAATGGGTTTCACCACTATGGGACTTAACATCTGAGGTCATCAGTCCCCTGGAACGTAGAACTACTTAAACCTAACCTAACCTAAGGACATCACACATATCCATGCCCGAGGCAGGATTCTAATCGGCGACCGTAGCGGTCGCTCAGTTCCACACTGAAGCGCCCAGAACAGTTCGGCCACAGTGGCGGGCTAAGTTCCTTCTCCTTCTCCCTTAAGTGACCAACTAAACGAACTATCTTTATAAAATTATAACGTAATGGCATGCGCAGTGAACAGTAACAACAAAATACAAGGGACACGGCATAGCTAGAGCGCTGCTAGTGGCCGAAACGTTGGCTTCTCTCCAGCAGCAGTAGTTTCATCCATGATGACGCGGTACCACACCCAGAAAACGTTTATGTCGACAGACTCTCGCCTCGGAACCCTATCAAATTATAACAGTATAATGAGTCACTGTCCTCTAACATTACCTTTTTTTTTATATCGAGATAATGGACACCATGCGTACTATCGATTCTAGCATAGGTTAAAATTATCTCAGCTGTTTCATTAAAAGAATTCATATGATTTTGTATACGATGTAGTCTATGTCAGGCTACAATATTCTTTTAAAAATAACTGAAATTGCGAAATTTGTGGTATGCTTAAATATTATTAAATGTACAATCTAATACTAAATATTAAATTTATTTCTAGATTGATGTAAAGAATAACGATATATTTGAGCGAGGATTATTCTTTGGTACAACACTCCGTCGTCAGGCCACGAGTGGCCTACCGGGACCATCCGACCGCCGTGTCATTCTCAGTGGAGTATACGGATATGAGGGGCGTGGGGTCAGCACACCGCTCTCCCGGTCGTTATGATGGTGTTCTTGATCGAAGCCGCTACCATTCGGTCGAGTAGCTCCTCAATTGCCATCACGAGGCGGAGTGCACCCGGAAAAATGGCAACAGTGCATGGCTACCTGGATGGTCACCCATCCAAGTGCCGACCGCGACCGACAGCGCTTAACTTTGGTGATCTCACGGGAACCGGTGTATCTACTGCGGCAATGCCGTAGCCATTCTTTGGTAAAGAAAGTTTGGAATAGTGTGAGTACTGCAGAATGTGTGGATTGGTGAGCATGCCTCCAATGGAAGAAGAAGTCTTTTGTCACCAACAATGCAGTTACTGACAAACTGCCTATTGGCTTCTGTCTCGGGTTCTTCGGCCAACGTTCATCTAATGATTTTTCTGACGTTTCGCCAGCATGAGTGGCTGGCATTGTCCAAGCTTCACCCTCCATTGCCGGTGGGGCCAGTTCACCACTGGCAATGGAGGGTGAAGCTTTGACAATGCCAGCCACTCGTGCTGGCGAAACGTCAGAAAAATCATTAGATGAATGTTGGCCGAAGAACCCGTGACAGAAGCTAATAGGCAGTTTGTCAACAAGTGGCCACGAAAGCCTCAACAATTTTGTAATGCAGTTATTGTTTTTTTTCTAATCTAAAAAATGTATAAACGGTGTGATGTTGAAAGATGTGACAAAGAAGAAAATCCAAGAATAATAGGCAAATCATCGGTTATTTAGTCATCAACAGTCTACAAAATCGGAATTCCAGTTGCAAGAATGTACCCCTAGATAAGACTTTGAGCCATCTACAACAAAAACGAGATAATGAAGATAGGTAAAGAGTTATTGGTCCAAATGGCTCTGAGCACTATGGGACTTAACTACTGAGGTCATCAGTCCCCTAGAACTTAGAACTACTTAAACCTAACTAACCTAAGGACATCACACATATCCATGCCCGAGGCAGGATTCGAACCTGCGACCGTAGCGGTCACGCGGTTCCAAACTGACGCGCTTAGAACCGCACGGCCACACTGGCCGGCTGGTAAAGAGTTATTCTTTTGTATATCTTCAGCCTCTCGAAGCTTTCGAAATTTGGGCAAAGACAGGTAATTTTAATACTGATGTGTGGGAGAGTAAGATTACGAAGTTAAGAGAGACAGAAAAAAGGACTCGGTCCTTACTTTACTTCCCCGCATTTTCACTGTGGCGGCTTTTAAGAATGAGCAACACTGATGACAGGAGACTAGGAAGCTGAGTTAAGTGAGGGGCGCGACGCGTCGCACGGCGGCGGCAGAAGTGTGGCGGAGACTCACCGGAGGCGTCTAGCGGCGCAGCAGGCGCAGCAGTGGCGGGCGGCGGCGGCGGCTCCCGCCTTCTCTTCTGGCCTCGAGCCCTGGCCGCGGCTGGGCGGGGCCCGGCTGCCGCGCCCCCCCCCCCCACTGAGCCCGCGGTCCCCACCCTGCTCCGCCCCCTTCCCCACCTGCCCCCCTTCCGACATACACACCCACGCCCGACCCCAACAACGAAAGATCTGCAGCCGTCTGACGTCTCAAGTACTGCTGCGCAGCGCCTCACACCGAGGACGTGGAGGGCGCCTTCGTAATCGGGACAACTGCGCCGCTCCTCTTCCTCAGCTCGCGGCCTCTCTTGACTCGACTCCAGGAGGGTCGCGTACTTGCACACGGTGAGCTCTCCATCCCAGCCGTCATTCTCTCCTTCCACTCCGGACAAAAAACTCGTAACCTCAGGTGACGTCACGCTCATATCGCGCCTCTAGTCTCGACAGTGCCCTCATTTTCGTGAAGAATAGAGTCCACGTCGTTTCTGGGGTGTGCCATATAAATGATAATTGGACCTGTAGAGTTACAAAACTGTGAGGAGAGTCAAATCAGGAACGTGTGTGTTAACACCAGTTGTCATCTTTAAAGGTGGCAGCGTATACAGGATAATAATGAACAAAGCTGCAGAGAAAGGGCGACACTTTGTCAACGAAATAAACACTGTGGTTAATGCTCACTGCAACCTCAATAAGTAGGCTAGAGTAAAAAGCACCTTGAAACTTCGCACAACCACTTCCACCCTGAACTGAATCCTCTGTAAGTGTTGTTGTTGTGGTCTTCAGTCCAGAGACTGGTCTGATGCTGCTCTCCATGCTACTCTATCCTGTGCAAGCCTCTTCATCTCTAATGCAACACACATCCTTGTACGCTTCCCTCCAGTACTAAACTGGTGATCCCTTCATGCCTCAGAACATGTTCTACCAACCGATCCCTTCCTCTAGTCAAGTTCAGCCACAAATTCTTCTCCCCAATTTAATTTTGTATGTGCTCATTAGTTATGTAATCTACCCATCTACTCTTCATTTTTCTTCTGTAGCACCACATTTCAGAAGCATCTGTTCTCTTATGGTCTAACTGTTTCTCGTCCATGTTTCACTTCCAAACACGGCTAAACTCCGTACAAATACTTTCAGACAAGCATTCCTGACACTTACATGTATACTTGGCGCCAACAAATCTCTCTTCTCCAGGAACGCTTCCCCAGCCAGTCTACATTTTGTATAGTCTCTATTTCGACCATTATCAGTTATCTTGCTCCCCAAACATCAAAACATTTCTACTTTAAGTGTTTCATTTCCTAATCTAATTCCCTCAATATGACCGGATTTAATTCGACTACATTCCATTATCCTCGTTTTCTTACGTTTATGTTTATCTTATATCCTCCTTTCAAGAGACTGTCCATTCTCTTCACTTGCTCTTCCAGGTCCTTTGCTGTCTGTAACTGAATTACAATATTATCGCCAAACCTAAAAATTTTTATTTGTTCTCTATGGATTTTAATCCCTGCTCCAAATTTTTCTTATCTTTTATTTACTGCTTGCTCAATATACAGGTCGAATAACATCACGGATAGACTACTACTCTGGCTCACCCCCGTCTCAACAACTCCTCCTCTTTCATACGTCTCGACTCTCATAGCTGTCATCTGATTTCTGTCCAAATTGTAAATAGCTCCCTGTATTTTACCCCTGCCACCTTCAGAATTTGAAAGAGACTATTCCCATCAACATTGTCAAAAGCTTTTTCTATGCCTACAAATGCTAGAAACGTAGGTTTGCCTTTCCTTAACCTATCTTCGAAGATAAGTAATAGAGTCAGTATTGCTTCGCGTGTTCCGGAATTTCCACAAAATCCATACTGATCTTCCCCAAGGTCGCCTTTTACCAGTTGTTCCGTTCATGTGTGTAAAAAAATTTATGTCAGTATTTTGCAGCCATGACTTACTACGGTAATTTTCGCACCTGTCAACACCAACTTTCTTTGGGATTGGAATTCTTATATTCTTTTTGAAGTCTGGAGATATTTCGCCTGTCTCATACATCTTCCTCACCAGATGGAAGAGTTTTGTTGTGGCTATCTCTCCCCAGGATATTAGTTGTTCTAATGGAATTTTATCTACTCCTAGGTCCTTGTTTCTACTTGGGTCTTTCACTGCTCTGTCAAATTCTTCATTCAGCATCACTTCTCCCATTTCATCTTCATCTATGTCCTCTTAAATTTCCATAATATTGCCCTCTAGTACATTGCCCTTGTATAGACTATATACTCCTTCCAACTTTCTGTTTCCTTTCTTTGCTTAGGACTGGTTTCCCATCTCAGCACTTGATATTCATACAAGTGGTTCTCTTTCCTCCGAAGGTCGCTTTAACTTTTTTGTAGGCAGTGTCTATCTTATGTCTATCTTACCTCTAGTGATATATGCTTCTACACCCTTACATTTGTCTTCTAGCCATCCCTGCTCATCCGTTTTGTACTTCCTGTCGATCTCATTTTTGAGATGTTTGCATTCCTTTTTGCCTGCTTCATTCACTGCAGTTTTGTATTTTCTTCTTTCACCAATTAAATTCGATATCTGTAAGTAGTGGCTTGAATTCGGAAGAATGAAAAGAAGATCGCAGTTTGATGGCACATCGTCGCAGAGGTCAATGGAGGCGTGAGAGTTTGCACTAAAGCCTCATTGTGCCCTCGACACCTCGGCATCAGTAGACAAGATGCAAAACTGTGACTTGTGGGAACATATTACACACCCCCAGCCAGCTACAGCTCAGTTTCTGTGTTGTTTGGCCTGCTGAATATGCACAGTCCAATAGGGTGCTTGGTCCCAACTCCGTTGCATAGGCTTCTCTTGGCAAATATCGCCCGGAAACGTTGCGATATGGCCATGTATTCAGAGACGGAAGCTTTCCTTCATGGATTTGAAACCATCTGTAGTTGACAAGCTGTGGCTTTTGTCGTTGGCCCTAGCGGTAAAACTGTTTTTATGACATACCTGCTAGTTGTATTTCTTTTCATATCGATACATTGGACAGCACATGTTCATGGACCTACAAATCGGGGAACTTCAGGCAAGGTGTGGTCAGATTTTAAAGACACGTCCAAACATGATAGCACCTATGTTTTCTTGTGTGAACTGCCCATAACCCGCGATATACTTCTATACAAAGCTACACTCCAGAAAAGCACCTTTCAGAAACTGCTTCACAAATGTCTCTTTTCCGGAAGTACTTTTCACGCTATTCCAATTACGAATTGGGATCTCCTCTACTTCAGCTGTCATCACTTATTTTGAAGCCCAAATAGAAAGTCATCTACAACCTTTACTGTTTCATTTCCTAATCTAGTACCCTAAGCATCGTTTGATTTAATTAGACCACATTCCATTACCCTTATTTTACTTTTTTGTTCATGCTCTTTTTAAAATTTCTCCTCAAGACTGTATCCATTCCATTCAGCTGATCATACGTTCCTACATTCCTCTGGAAGCCAAACTGATCTTCCCTGATGTCGGCTTTTACACTTTCTTCCATTCTTTTACAAATAATTCATGTCAGTAGCTTACATCCATGACAGCACACTGATGCTTTGGTAAAACTGAAACCTTGGCTTGGCTTGTGTGGTACTGGAATTATTACATTCTCATAGATGATATAGATCTTGTACACCATGTGGAACAATTTGGTCGTGTCTGCTCCCACAAGGATCCCAAAAACTCTGAGAAAGTGGTGTCTACTTCAGGGACCTTGTTTACATTTAAGTCTTTCTGTTGAAAAATGGTGCAAATGGCTCTGAGCACTATGGGACTTAACATCTATGGTCATCAGTCCCCTCGACCTTAGAACTACATAAACCTAACTAACCTAAGGACATCACACATATCCATGCCCGAGGCAGGATTCGAACCTGCGACCGTAGCAGTCGCGCGGCTCCGGACTGAGCGCCTAGAACCGCTAGACCACCGCGGCCGGCAAGTCTTTCTGTGCTCAGTCAAATTCTTCTCGGAATATCGTATGACCCATCCTATTTTAGCTACTTCCTCTACCACTTTTCCCTTATATTCCTTTGACTACCTGCCAACTATTCACCTAGTTGCGCTTTTATTCCACCTCCATTACACAGTCAGTAATGTAATTCAGCTTTCCACTCACATCCGTTCTCAGATACTTTTGTTTATTTTTCTGTCTGTCTATTATTTCCTCGCCTGCATCTGTCCTCTGTTTCAGTATATCATTCTTGATTTACACTGTTTTCTTTTCGATATTGTGATTGTACATTATTTATATCGCACTACAATCGATTCTAAAACCAAGTATCTAATTTGCTCCAAAGGTGATTTCATTCGTTGTTGACGTTTAGTTGGCCTAGAAGAAAGCAGTACCAACTTTTCAATAATACGAAGGTCACTTTGGTATATTTGGTTCCATGCATTACTTATTTGTCTATCTTGCCGTTGTCAGGACACGACAGCTTCCTCTGTGGTTGCTGAGGGCAGTCCAGGTGGTTTTGCGGTGCAGACCTCCCTGCCTGGCATCTCTCGCTCTCTGCAGTTCAGCGTTTTCCGCTGTCCTGATGATCTGCAGCGCTAACTTATGCGATAGAATGTTCCTATCTACATCTACATCTACATGGATACTCTGCAAATGAAATTTAAGTGCCTGGCCCCCATCACAATTCTCTGTTGTTCCAGTCTCGTATAGCGCGCGGAAAGAACGAACACCTGTATCCTCCCGTACAAGCTCTGATTTCCCTTATTTTATCATGATGATTCTTTCTCCCTTTGCAGGTCAGTGACAAAAAAATATTTTCGCATTAGGAGGAGAAAGCTGGTGATTGGAATTTCGTGGGAAGATACCGTCGCAACGAAAAACGCCTTTGTTTTAATGATGTCCACCCCAAATTCTGTATCAATTCAGAGACACTTCCTCCCCTATTTCGCTATAATACAAAACGTGCTGCCCTTCTTTGAACTACTTCGATGTACATCGCCCCTCCTATCTGGTAAGGATCCCACACCGCACAGCAGTATTATAAAAGAGGCAGACAAGCGTGTTGTAGGAGTCTCCTTAGTAGGTCTGTTACAGTTTATAAGTGTCCTGCCAATAAAACGCAGCCTTCCCCACAATATTTTCTGTCTGTTCTTTCCAATTTAAGTTGTTCCTAATTGTAATTCCTAGGTATTTAGTTGAATTTACAGTCTTTAGATCTGACGGAAGTTTAACGGATTCCTTTTAGCACTCATGTGGAAGAACTCTTTTCGTTAGTTAGAGTCAATTACCAATTTTCGCACCATACAGATATCTTTTTTTTAAATTCCTCACTATACTAACACTGACTGGATCCTCTCCTTCGCTCTCAAGGGTGCTCAGTAGAGGTTTCGTTGAAAACGAGTCTGATACTTTCTTAAAATCCCAGATCACGTAAGAAACAGATTGACCGTCCTTACGGTGGAACAGGCAACCGTAAAAATAGTTTTCCCGTCGGTCAACAGATGTCGCAGGCGACACTACAATGCTAACTGACCTGTCCATGTCGCGGAATTGGCAACGCTGTATCTTCGGTGACGAGAATGACGCTGATTTGTGTTCAGCTAGAGCGCTACGCGCGAATTGCATTCGTCACACAGCTGACTGTAGACCATGATCGGCTACGGTTTTTCCCGAGTTTTCAATCGAAGAGTGTAGATTAGCTCCTGTAATTCTACAAACCAAGTTTATTTCTACTGTAGGGATACTTCTCACAGTCATATGCGAAATGAAATAAATGGAAAGTAACACACAAATATTTCTCGTGAGTTACTGTTTAAATGCAGACTGTATTGCAGTCGCATGGGTTTTACACTCGCCTTCCATGCCGTCTATTTCCTCTTTGTTATACAGCTCTTCTGATACGGATTATGGTGGTAAAAAATATCTCCACGTGCAGGTTAACACTAGAAAATTTTCAAAATCTTCTCAAAGTCTTTGAAATATAATCCGTTAATTTACTGACAAATATTGCACTGAGCAGTGGGTTTCGCGTCCTGACATTACCGACAAAATTATTTTCCTACGCCACTTTATTTGCTTTGTCAAAACCAGCGGGCAAAATAATCTTATCTCAATATCAAAGATTTACATCATAGCTGTAACTAGAAGCCTGCGCTGACAGGAAAAATGCCGCTGTCCGTATCCACAAGATCATTATCCACATCTGCCAAGTTGCTTATCCGCATTCTGAGATAGTAACGTTTTGTAAAGCAGTTTACCCACCACTGCTCTGAAAAGAGACTTGCGCCTTGCCTGAATTTTTGTCGGCTGATGTCCGCACTCGGTTGTGATGCGAATTAAGGCTTGACATATTTCAGTGACAGTCATTTCAAATTTAAATTCTTTTACTTTGCATGTAACTTATCGTAAATGATATAAGAGTGGCACAAAACGATGAATTTTAGATTGTTGTTGAAAGGGGGCTGCAAACGCGGTAATATACAAATGAAAGCGTGTTTTTCGAGCATATTTTGGCGGTGTCAACTTTGAAGAGCCACAGACGACATACCATAATTATGTTAAAAATTTACTTTGTACAGTTTAAAGATAACCCGCAAATATTCGCAACAGACGTACGCTTTTATCTGCAACACAGTTACTACTAGGGATATCCGCACTTGCGCAGACCTGTTACTGTAAGTAGTGTTGTTTTCGAGTGGAAGCTGTGTGAGGATTATTAGCGCACAGATAAAAAAAAATTAAAATAGGCAGCGTCTATAGTTTGCATGCTATGCTCGTTCTCTTCTATTCTCTTCCCTTCCTTTCAGTATAAACGCTTGTTCACACGTGTAAACGAATGGCAGTGGACATTGGCGAATTATCTATGAATACTCATTTGCAGCAGTGTAAACGAGGTTTTACACTCACTCATCTCGTTCTCTCTAGTATATACCAGGATTTAGAGGGACCGATGACCTAGCAGTTAGATGATGGCTATTATTCATCTATTTCAATGTTGCGATTTCAGCTCTAGAGCCGTTTTAAAGTACCAAGGGAAAGGTCTTGTAAGGTAATGCTTCTTAAATTTTTTACCTAATGTTACCACACGATGCTTTGCATTTTGTTATCCATATTATCTTATATTGGTTTCAGTTTTCACATTGCACACAAAAATGCCTCTACAGCCAAAATTACGATAGTGAAGTGAATAAACAGTTTAAAAAAGTCAAAGATTTCATTTAAAAATTATATGATATGATTCTTGTACAGGAAGGGCTGCCACGTTATATCAGAATATAAGATCGACAAAATTTAGGTAGGATCGAATGCTTAGGGCTCTTTATTAGTTCTTACTCGTAACTAATTTATTGATTTACCTGAATTTAAAATCCACTCCTCTTTCTTTATCTTTGACGGGAAATCTGAACATTTGTAGTTCAGCATTTGTCCGTCTACTCCTTCCACAGTTGATATACTCACAGGCCCTCAGCATGACGACTCGATCCACTACCACCGGTATGTCAGAAACAGCTGTACTTCACAGACGCCAAACAGTGGAAAGCTGCACGCGTTCGGCCGATGTTGCCACATATTTCACAGAATGGAGTGCCATCTGGTGGTGCATTCCACAAGTAAGGGTGTGACGCTGTTGCCGCCTGGTGGCCGTTCCCTGACAAGGGTTGCCTGCTAGACCATGCGATCGGTCAATCTGATTCTTACGTGATCGGGGGTAAAATGTGTGAACGCCAAGAAGTGTTAGCCCACAGTCATTAGATTAGTCCACGTTTAAATCTACGACTTGCAAGTGCTCCACTGCCCTCCATTCACTTCTACAGTCAGCTTGTTATTTGGCTTCTTTGGCTCTGAGCACTATGGGACTTAACATCTGTGGTCATCAGTCCCACAGAACTTAGAACTACTTAAACCTAACTACCCTAAGGACATCACACAACACCCAGTCATCACGAGGCAGAGAAAATCCCTGACCCCGCCGGGAATCGAACCCGGGCGCGGGAAGCGAGAACGCTACCGCGCTTTGGCTTCTTTAATGTTGGCTTTTCCTTTTTGTATGCATTGTGAATATCTGGCAAATTGCGGAGAGTCAGCTGGTACGTTAATAAATGTTTATGCTCGACTGTATCGATCTTTTTAAAGTTAAGCAATTAGACCATTGCTGCAGTATATAGGGAGTCATCTACTCCATAGACATTGTGTGCTTACGTTCTTTAGCATAAATGTTTTGCGATTTCTGTTGAACCATCCTCATTTCTTGGCGGTTTTTCTTTCTTCACACCACGCATATATTTATCCAAACCATCTGAGGCAATATGGGCACTGTAGCAATATTTGATTAGCGATTTAATGTTGTCATCTTACATAACCAACAACGATTTTTCATTTTTGAGCACTTAGCTTTAGGAATACGAAGATGTGTAATGATTGTGACACACTGAACTACATTTTAGACTGATCTGAAGACGGCTCGTCAGTGAGCCGAAACGGGTAATCAATAAAGAACATTTGCGACATTAACGTAGCATTTTTATCCACACATGTGTAAATCAACAGATCGTGTATCTTCCTCTTGACAACGTATAGAATAACAGTATTTTTGATTCGAAAATATTGTTTGGAAACTTCCATTTGTTACGAGGCTAATATTACTCATTCAAAGAATGAGCCTGTGCATTTCAAAATATCATTTGTTTTCAAAGAAAAATAAAATCAGCGCAAAGAAGAACTGTTTACAAATCAGCAGGTTATTGCATAAACATAACACTACAGCATCCACTTTCAGTTTGTAAGTCAATTACTTGAACTTGTCGGGGAATTTCACAATTCGACCAAATCGGGTAACTTTCTTTGGTGCCACTTGGAGGTGCATGTAACTCATTCACAGATGATGTGCTGCGCATGTTATCCTGTTGATCACTGGCGTTTGACGTCACAAGAACGTAGCCAGATTTCACTCAGTTAGGTGGGATGTTCCCTTTCATATCCTGACTTTTTAGAACGAAGTATTCTGTTTGCGCTCCAGGACTTCGTAGTGGCCCTCGCAGGGAGGCCCTAAATTGGCTTTAACTTTGTCATTCCTCCCAAATACATAAGTCACAGCTGCAAAATACTAACGCCAATTCTTTACAGACGAATGGAAAAACTGGTAGAAGCCGACCTCGGGGAAGATAAGTTTGGATTCCGTAGAAATGTTGGAACGCGTGAGACAATACTGACCCTACGACTTATCTTACAAGAAGGTTTAAGGAAAGGCAAACCTACGTTTCTAGCATTTGTAGACTTAGAGAAAGCTTTTGACAATGTTGACTGGAATACTCTCTTTCAAATTCTCAAGGTGGCAGGGGTTAAATAAAGGGATCGAAAGGCTAGTTACAATTTGTACAGAAAACAGATCGCAGTCATAAGAGTCGAGGGACATGAAAGGAAAGCAGTGGTTGGGAAGGGAGTAAGACAGGGTTGTAGCCTCTCCCCGATACTATTCTATCTGTATATTGAGCAAGCAGTAAAGGAAACAAAAGAAAAGTTCGGAGTAGGCATTAAAATCCATGGACAAGAAGTAAAAACTTTGAGGTTCGCTATGACATTGTAATTCTGTCAGAGACAGCAAAGGACTTGCAAGAGTAGTTGAACGAAATGGACAGTGTCTTGAAAGGTGGATATAAGATGAACATCAACAAAAGCAAAACGATGATAACAGAATGTAGTCGAATTAGGTCGGGTGATGCTGAGGGAATTAAATTAGGAAATGAGAAACTTAAAGTAGTGAAGGAGTATTGCTGTTTGGGGAGCAAAATAACTGATGATGGTCGAAGTATGGAGTGTAGCCATGTATGGAAGTGAAACATGGACGATAAACAGTTTAGACAAGAAGAGAATAGAAGCTTTCGAAATGTGGTGCTACATAAGAATGCTGAGGATTAGATGAGTAGAGCACATAAGTAATGAGGAGATGTTGAATAGAATTGGGGAGAAGAGGAGTTTGTGGCACAACTTGACGAGAAGAAGGTTCTGAGGCAACAAGGGATCAGCAATTTAGTACTGGAGGGCAGCGTGGAGAGTAAAAATCGTAGAGGGAGACCAAGAAATGAATACTCTAAGCAGGTTCAGAAGGATGTAGGCTGCAGTAGGTACTGGGAGATGAAGAAGGTTGCACAGGATAGAGTAGCATGGAGAGCTGCATCAAACCAGTCTCAGGACTGAAGGCCACAATAACGACAGATGTTTACTAACGCGTATTGCTCGCTTCACCTCGTGGGAACATTTTTAAGTGCGTTGTTTATCGATATTTTGGCGTAACTGAGACGTGTATGGTGGTAGGTCTATGTCTTGTTTGGAAATTGTCAGAGTTATGCCACGTAGCATCCCAGCAGCTGTTGAGTTATTTTCGTCTGTCAAACACCAACTCAGCCGTAGAAGAATTGTGGGACTCATGTCATTCCATTTATTTTTACCATCTGCTCTGACAGCTGCCATCAATATTCGATGAGTTTTCTCTATTTCCCCATCTGATTGTGGATGACATACCGTAGTTTGCTTTAATTTACTATCACAAATTTTAGCAAATGAAGAGAATAGCTTTGACTAAAATTGTGCTGCTAAGTCACTCACTATTTTGTTACGTGCTGATCCAGAAGTTATAAAACACTCGTACCACTATTCCTGCTAGGACATCAAACAGTGGAGTGACAGCTGTCCATTTCACTGAACCGTTCGGTGGACTTTAAATGGTTCAAATGGCTCTGAGCACTACGGGACTTAACTTCTGAGGTCATTAGTCGCCTACAACTTAGAACTAATTAAACCTAACTAACCTAAGGACATCACACACATCCATGCACGAGGCAGGATTCGAGCCTGCAACCGTAGCGGTAGCTCGGCTCCAGACTGTAGCGCCTAGAACCGCACGGCCACTTCGGCCGGCTGGTGCACGTTGAGCTGTATATGAATTCTTTTGAGGGAGCCAGTATGCCCATCATATCGATGTGTTCCAAGTGAAACTAATAGCCGAGTGACACCCTTTGGTGCATTCATCGCCTATTTTGTATTTAATCTGTTTAAATTCTTTAAAAAAAGTTTCTTTTAAAGAATTATCCCTCAGTGTCTGTCCTACTACCTGCTTCTGTGCGCTCTCGATGGCAGATCGCACCTTGCCGTCAACTCCTATAGTCTTATGTCCTATCCATTCTAGTACGATTTCGCCCATTTTTGGACATCTTGTTAGATGTTTGACAAACAAATCAGCAAGTGAGTTATTTAAAAGGAGACTTAATACTAGGGTGTGTCACCCAGTGGTAACACTGAAAAACTTTAAATTGCTGAGAGTTACACTATGTGATCAAAAGTATCCGGACACCCCCAAAAACATACGTTTTTCATATTAGGTGCAATGTGCTGCCATCTACTGCCAGGTACTATATGTCGGCGAGTCCAGTAGTCATTAGAAATTGTGAGAGAGCAAAATGGGGCACTCTGCAGAACGCACAGGCTTCGAACATGGTGAGGTGATTGGGTGTCACTTGTGTCGTACGTCTTTACACGAGATTTCCACATTCCTAAATATCCCTACGTCCACTGTTTCCAATGTGATAGTGAAGTGGAAACGTGAACGGACATGTACAGCACAAAAGCGTACAGGCTGGCCACATCCGTTGACTGACAGAGACCGCCGAGGGTTGAAAAGAGTTGTAATGTGTAAAATGCAGACATCCACCCAGACGATAACAAAGGAATTCAAATCTGAATCAGGATCTACTGCAAGAACTGTGAAGATAGGCGGGAGGTGAGAACACTTGCACTTCATGGTCGGGCGGCTGCTCGTAAGCCACACATCTCACCCGTAAATGCCAAACGACGCCACTTTTAGTACAACGAGCGAAAACAACGGACAACGGAACAGTGGACAAACATGTGGCGATCCGATGAAAGGGTGTGAGAATGGCGAATGACCGGTGAACCTCATCTGCCGGCGTGTGTAGTGCCAACAGTAAAATTCGGAGGCTGTGGTGTTATGGTGTGGTGGTGTTTTTCAAAAATGGTTCAAAAAATAGTTCAAATGGCTCTGAGGTCTATGGGACTTAGTATCTGAGGTCATCAGTCCCCTAGAACTTAGAACTACTTAAACCTAACTAACCTAAAGACATCGCAGACATCCATGCCCGAGGCAGGATTCGAACCTGCGACCGTAGCAGTCGCGCGGTTCCGGACTGAAGCGCCTAAAACTGGTGGAAAATATTAGCTGCCAGCACTAATCAGTTGCACGTGGCTTAACAGCAGTATGCAGTTGGATTGTCTGATTCCGTTAGTTCACTCTATGGTAACTGTAGTACTGTGAACTACTTAAGAATTTCCTGATCTGACGAAACCCAGCTTTACGCCGAGGGGGGGGGGGGGGAGTCGGTCGTGTTACCAACCTACGGTTTCTAAGTACACCAAAGACAGAACTCGCAATCGATAGTGGGTACACTACGGGCGGGAGTTCAAACGAAAGGGCTTCTTAAAAGACCAACCCTGAACAACTGCGGAAAACGAAATACAAGCGAAGCAATAAAAGACAGCAACGAGATGCTAGAGCCCGATCGCGCCCAAACACTGTCGATTACCAAAAATATTGGCTCCACGCGACGCTCAGGAAATGAGCTGTGGAAAGATGGAAGTACGCACTGCTCAGTTGGTACTGTTTCTTACCGTCTGTATAGGTTTTCAGTCACAATACATTGTTTTCTAGGAATGTGTCTGTTTTCTTCGGCAAAATGTCGTACGAACAGTAGGAGGCGGAACTGCGCAGCGGTTGCCTTATCGTTTCGTTGTCCGAAGGCATGCATCAAAGAAGTATGGTCGATATACGTTGCAAGTGGATGTCTTTCACGGAAGTATTTCATATATCTTATTGCCATTTGCATGATGAGAATTTCCCTACCGTATGTTGAATATTCCATCCGGGATGGCGAGAACTTTTTGGAGTAGAAGCCAATAGTTTCCCATAAACCTTCTGCGTGTCGCAGCACTACACCACGTGCAACACCTCGAGCATCTGTAAATGATTCGCTCTCCATACTAGGGTATGATGACTGCGTTTGCAGAGACGATTTTGCACTTCTCGAACTGCCTTATTGCATCCTCTGCGACTGAATGCTTCTTTTGTCGTATTTATTGATATTCTTCAAGTAATCGTTTACCAGATGTAGAAGTATGAAACCGGAATATCCCTTTAGATGGTGCTATCAGTCAGTGGAGGGAAATTGACACAGCGTCTGCAGCGCCATCTGCTTTCTGTAACGGCTGACGACGAATGTCAACACACAGTAACCCAAGTTCCGTACATCGGTATCTGTTTCAAACTCGTAAACATGTTTATTTTTGTGCCTACGAACTACGATTTGCCGACAGCGTTGGTTTTTTGCTTCCATTTGACGAAAACTGCTGCAGAATAGCGTCGGACGCTTGTCGAACCTTTCGGCGAACATGCTATTGCGGAAACACAGTGTTTCGAGTGGTTAAAACAAGTGGTGATGTTGACGTGAGAAACGACGATCCCGGGAAACCACCGAAAACGTTCGAAGAAAACGAATTGCAGGCCTTATTGATTGAAGACGATACTCAGACTCAACAGGAACTCTCGGAACAACTGAATGTGACGCAGAAGGTGGTCTCTTTTCGGTTGAAAGCTATGGAAAGGGTGCAGAAAGTGGGAGAAGGCGATGAAAGACAGCAAGCAACTCGATAGTCGACTTGTGAAGTGCTACTCTCCAGGTACAAAAGAAAGCGACAGGTGATGAAAAATGAATCCTAAGCGTCGTAAATCCTGGGTGAATCCAGACAAACCGCCAATATCCACTGCAAGACCAAATCACTTTGGAAAGAAGACAACGCTCTGTGTTTGGTGGGATCGGGAGGGTGTCATCTATTATGATCTCCTAAAACCTCGTGAAACTGTTAATACTGATCGCCACCAACAGAAAATGGTCGATTTCAATGGAACATTAAGTGGAAAACGAGCGGAATCTGAAGAAAGGCAACATAAAGTCACATTGGTCCACGAAAAATTTTATTTATTTCTTTATTTAATTTTTTTTTTTTTTTTTTGGCGTGCGATTTATAGCCTGCCGGACAGGTGGGAGAAATGTATAAACAGCAATGGAGATTATTTTGAATAAAATATTGTTTATCACATTCGAACAACAGACGTGTAATTAATGGAACGAGATTACGGGTTCATACTTGTACACCTGATATAGCAGCTAGATTTTTTTCGACATGTTAAAAATGCCACCGGTAAAAATTGAATATCCGAAGGAAAGAAGTATTTGTGACACAGTTGCTACAAATCAGAAATTAGTTACCACTTGCACTCGTTTTGTGTCTGGTTTGGTACCTTCTGGATCAATCACAAGACCTAAAAATAATTTCTTGGCCTCCAAACGCAGATTTTGCAATAGTAATCATTAAAGCAAAATAGCTCAATTGTTCTAACGGGATAATTATGTGCTGAGTGTATTTTTCTCAGGAGTAGAGGATATCAGTATAGCCTCGAAATATGCAAGATTGAAATCTAAATATCTTCTAAATTCATTACGTAGTCTCTGAAAGGTACCGGCTCCATTCCTGAGGCGAAATGGCATGAAACTGAACTCATACATTCCAAAGGGTGTGGTCACAGCCCTCTTTTCCTTATCACTTTCATCTGGTGAGTATGGAAAACGCTTTGAAGAGATGGAGTTTTCTTGCCCATAGGGATGGAATTTAAGGGGAGTTGGAATGCCCTATCTCGCCAATGTTAAATTTGCTAACTTTGTGTACCTTTTTCTTTGGAACTATTATCTTCAGAACTTTGAAATTCTGGCAGAGGTTTTCAGCATATATTGTGAGCCCACTGAACTAGAACCAATGTTTTCTTTTTGTTGGTATAGTATTTATGAATTTTTTACCATTAAGCCATTTTTTATTGGAAAAAGTATAACATAAACTTCCCTAGTTCAGAGAATAAGCCAGTTCTTGTCATGATTCTAGTTCAGTGGCCTCTTTGAACTGTTTTGCAGCATTTCGGAAAATTTGAATGTTGTTGGTTGAGTGGTTTATGAGATAAAGGTACATGTAACACTAAAAATGTCAAATGCCAGAAAATGCGATTAAAGTAATTTATTATGAAAATTCACAAATACCTTTTATTCTATTATCAAAAGTGTCCAGCAGAGTAATCAGGGTCATCTTCTAGTTCTTCTTCTTCACCTAGAAGCTTTCTTCTCCTTGCTTCCCTTGCTTTTTTTGTATTAAATTCAGCTGCATACTGAGCCTTCCTTACTCGCACGCTGTCCAGAAGCTGAAGACCTCTGATGGTGTTGATACCAGGAGCAATGCCGAGCCTTGCCATGACCTTTAGCCTACCCATATGACCATCATTGAATGAAATAACAGCATCACTGACTCCCCATTTCAATGTTTTTATCCCAACAAATACATTCTTAGGTACACGAGTCCAAATGAGGTTGTTGAACGACTCGTTTTGATTCTGGGTACAACCATGAAGACATTTTCGCAGAAGATCAGGATGCCCCAAGTCTCTATATATTGGTTTAATTACTTCCATAACAGCCAATGGAATATAATTTTTATGGTGATAAGGATCCCCAGTAGCTTGAGATTTTCTATAATTGCACCATGACTGAGGACCATCTGGACAAGCAAAATGTTGAGGATTATCATCAGTTGATGATCGATGTAAATATGTGGCCCATACAGCTTGTCTCATTTCCTGCAAATTATTTGCATTATTTCTTATTGCCATACCATAGTATTGTTGTAATTCATTTATAATTTTATCTGACAGGCGACCTCTAATGGTTTTACCATCTGACAAAATTTTGTCCTTCAGATTCTGTTTCAGTTTCCTTAGACGAGTGCCCATTCGTTTCTGAACATGACCGACACATTCTAGTTTAGTTATTGTCTTATTGACATATGGCATGGATTCTGTAACACTTTTGTATGCCTTGGAGTCCCCATCTCCAAGGAATTTTGTGTAAAATACTCCCCGTTCTTTTTCTGATCTGCTAAACATTTTCACAGCAGCGGCAGCCTCCATGCCTCCACTCGTACCTTCATAATTCTTGCTACATATGTGAGCTGCTTCTATCTTACCAGATGCACAATGGTAACAATGTTTAGTGAGCACTTCATAGTCCAAAACTTTACCGCTGTCCACACTAGTAACAGTAGCAACAGCATTTTTGGATGTGTGACCCCTTTTCTGCCAGGTTCCATCAAAAGCAACAGGGATATCTGGGTTTCCTTCATTTATATATTTTGCTTCACTGGCAGCAGCTTTCATTGATAAATCTGCTACAGACTGAACAGCATCTCCTATCACTTCAGTGTAATTGTCAATTTTAGCAGGTGGAGGTGGAAGATTCATTATGGCACAAAATGTTTGAGCAGCAGTATGTCCTTTACCAATTGCTCTCATTGCATACATTAGCCTGATATTACTCTCAAACAAATTGCTACTGCATGTTTTAGAGCTCCAAAAACAGGTCTCATTTTCACAACTGGCACAAACTATAGCAATTTTGCAGGAAAGTCCTATAGATTTTGTTATGTTCATATCAAAAGAACCTCCACAAAGATTACAACACAAACATTTCTTCATAAACTCAGTAAAAACAGGAAAGTCGACTAAAACATATTGTTCATTAGAAGCTTCATCTGTAATTTCACTTGCACAGTTTGATAACTTCTTTTTTGATGCACTGGTGGGCGTGTCTCCTTCACACATCTCAGCTGTACAAACGTCAGAACTTTCACCAGCATCAACAGGTGCTGAAGCAGAATCACTTGAACAAACGTTATTTGTAAATCTATTACCGCGAAACTTTCGCTTTTTAAATAATGATGCACTCCTAGGCATCGTAGAAACTACGCACTCACCACTGAAAGTCAAAACAAGACAGATAACAAACTCCAAATGAGCGACAAACTAAACTCGAGGCTCAAAACAAACACTCACAGATCAAAAACTGAACAATAAACACAGCTAGTCGTAAAAACAATGGTACCTATGGAAGGATCAAAGATTCTACAACTGAAGAGTGAAATCCACAGCCTTCTATATGTAATGTTTTCGGAAATGCGAAGATTTAAATGTGTACAAATCACAAGATGGGTAACTTTGCTGGGCGCACATGTAATTTTGAAAAATTAAATAAAAATACTTCCAATTGGAATTTCTTAACAAATTTTGCACCATTTTAAGCAGAAAATTTCAAATTAAGTTATAAGGTTAAAAACTGAAAATGTGAATTTTTTCCATTTTCCGGCATTCCAACTCCCCTTAAATCATCTGCAGGAGAAACTGGGTAGCTGTCATTAATATGTACACCATCCAGCTTTTGTACCCTGCGCCGCGAACTAGTTCACTAGGATTTAGGAGGGTGAAATATAAAGTGTAGAGTCAAAGAAACTGGTACACCTTCCTAATATCGTGTAGGGTGCCCGCGAACGCTGAGAAGTACGGCAATACAACGTGGCTTGGACTCGACTAATGTCCGAAGTACTGCTGGAGGGAACTGACGGCATAATTGTTGCAGGGCTGTCCATAAACCCATACGAGTACGAGGAGGTGCAGATCTCTTCTGAACAGCACGTTGCAAGGCATCCCAAATATGCTCAATAATGTTCATGCCTGGCCAGCGAAAGCGTTCCTGGAACCGTTCTGTAGCAAATCAGAACCTGTAGTGTGTTGCACTGTTCAGCTGGAATTGCCCAAGCCCGTAGGAATGCACAATGGACATGAATGGATGCAGGTGATCAGACAGGACGCTTACGTTCGTGTCACCTGTCAGAGTCGTATCCAGATGTATCAGGGGTCCCATATCACGCCAGCTGCACACGCCGCACACCATTACAGAGCCTTCACCAGCTCGAACAGTCCCCTGCTGACACACACGGTCGGTGGATTCATGAGGTTGTCTCCATACTCGTACACGTCCGTCCGCTCGAAACAATTTCAAAAGAGACTCGTTCGACCAGGCAAGATGTGTTCAGTCATCAACAGTCGAATATAGGTGTTGACGGTCCCTGGTGAGGCGTAAGGCTTTGTGCCGTGCAGTCATCAAGCGTACACGAGTGGGCCTTTGGCTCCGAAAACCCATATCGATGACGTTTCGTCGAATGGTTCTCAAGCTGACACTTGTTGATGGCCCAGCACTGAAATCTGCAGGAATTAGCGGAATGGTTGCTCTTCTGTCACGCTGAGTGATTCTCTTAAGTCGTCGTTGGTCCCGTTCTTGCAGGATCTTTTTCCGGACGCAGCGATGTCGGAAATTTAATGTTTTACCGAATTCCTGATATTCACGGTACACTCGTGAAATGGTCCTATGGGACAATCCCCACTTCATCGCTACCTCAGAGATGCTGTGTCCGCCGACCGTCTTGGCCAAGCGGTTAAAGGCGCTACAGTCTGGAACCGCGCGGCCGCTACGGTCGCAGGTTCGAATCCTGCCTCGGGCATGGATGTGTGTGATGTCCTTAGGTTAATTAGGTTTAAGTAGTTCTAAGTTCTAGGGGACTGATGACCTTAGAAGTTAAGTCCCATAGTGCTCAGAGCCATTTCTTTTTTATGCTGTGTCCCATCGCTCTTGAGCCGACTATAACACCACGTTCAAACTCAATGTTGATAAACTGCAGTTGTAGCAGCAGAAACCGATCTAGCATCTGCGCAAGACACTTTCTGTCTTTTGCCGACCGCAACTCCGTATTCTGCCTGTTTACTTATATCTGTGTTTGAATATGCATGCCTATACCATTTTTTTGCCGCTTCAGTTTATTATGATTCATTAGGAACTGGAAATCAAGTTCACCAAAATTTAGTTTATGTGGATCTAACCTACCGGCTTTTGAGCACACTGGCCGGCCAGAGCTGGTTATGATATGATGATTAATATCATTCTTAATTTTCTCCTCCCCCCCCCCCCTCCCCGCGGTGTAAAGCTGGGTTTCGTCAGATCAGGAAATACTTTAGTAGTTCACAGTACTACAGTTACCATAGAGTGAACTAACGGAATCAGACAATCCAACTGCATACTGCTGTTAAGCCACGTGCAACTGATTAGTGCTGGCAGCTAATATTTTCCCACCAGGTCAAAGCCAAACTCATAAAAAATGTCTCCAGCGATTATACATTTTGTTGTGTTGCCTACAATAAAAGGATACTTCAAACTGCATTTTAAACCTTAGTCAATATTTGATCAATCATACATCCGCAGCATAAAGTTCGTAGCCAGACTTTTTAATCCCATCCTGGGACACGCTGGTACAACGTAAACGCCAGCACCGCTGTCAAGCAGAAAACGGAACCCTGTCGTTTTGTCTCCAACAATCAATCGATTTCGGTGGCTGGTAAAACCGCTACGGCAGAAGACTCGGCCGCCGACTGGAGTTTCCCTCACTTTTCCACTGGAGAGGTTGACCACACTCCTCAGGTCTGCAGTTCGAGCTACTGCGAAAGTTAAAACAGCAGTACTTTCCTGAACTGTTGTACCTCGGCTTGCTGTGGCCTCTGCTACGAGAACGTCGTCGCGATTGACACTGTCGATCCCTAGATCTGCGTTTTACAACTTCAGCTTCAAGCTCATCGATCCTTGCCAGAAAATCTTTCACTGATACACAGAAGTCACACAACGCAGGGAACACTTCGTTGGAGATGACTCAAGTTCCTGGATGCTTCGCATTTCCATCATCAGACCAGCCATTTGCGCTAGTTTGTCCACATTTTCTTCGGAAACTATTATAATACAGGGTGTATCAAAAGGAATTATCCGATCTGGCACGTCTATATTTCTGAAACTAATAAACATATACAATGAATTCTGTTTTACGACGAACGGGAAACACAGAAGATTTTTTAAATATCTTTACACAGGTGTTCAATATGACCCCCTTGAAATGCTCGGCATTGTCAATGCAGTATTCAAATTACTACCATACTTAAATTACTCCCACACTGCTGCGAGTATGTCTTTAGTTACAGCTGTCCATAGCTGCTGTTATGCGATGTCTCACTTCATTCATTGTTGTTGGTAATGGAGGCAAATAAAAAGAGTCTTTTATACACCCCCACAAGAAATAATCACATACAGTCAGATCCGGTGACCTTGGAGGCCAGTAACGTAAGGCTGAAACATTTGGTTCAGTGCGACCGATCCATCGTTCAGTAGTCCTTTGATTTAAAAATTCCGGCACTTCCACATGCCAGTGTGGCGGTGCCCCATCCTGTCGGTAAATGAAGTAGTCTGAATGAGTCTGCAATTGTAAAAAAAGAAAGTTCTCAATCATATACGGATGTGTTTCTCCTGTAATAATGTTCTCGACAAAGAAAAATGGGCCGTTGACCTTTTCCCATGAAACTTCACAAAACGCATTAAATTTTGCAGAGTCCCTCTCATGTTGTACAGCTTCATGTGGTTGTTCTGTACCCCATATTACCACATTACGATGGTTCACCTCCAGCTTTAAATGGAATATTACCTCGTCACTAAACACTAAGAGTGGAACAAAACTGTCATCCTCCATCTTGCCGAAACCGAAATTACAGAACTCCACACGTTGTTGTTTGTCACCGTCACGAAGAACTTGCAATAGCTGAATTATATATGGTTTGATGTGTAAACGTTGACGCAACACACGCCAGACGGACATCGGGGTACGTCGAGCTGCGCGGCGAACGGGTTTCTGCGGACTCCTTGTGAAACTATGGACGATGCGTTCGACGTCCGCGTCAGACACTCGGGGACGGCCCGGCCATTTTCCATTACACAGACAACGTGTTTCTCGGAATTGTTCGTGCCATGGTTTAATGCTCTGTGCTGTAGGAGGATCCACACCATACCTAGTCCGAAGGCCAACCTGAACACTTATTACTTACCTGCACAGCGCAAAACCTAGAACACGAAACGCTTTCTGTTGTCCTGACACCATTTTTACTAGAACTGAAGTAGGCGCACACCCCTGCTAGCCGGTCCCTGAGGCCGAGCGGTTCTAGGCACTTCAGTCCGGAACCGCGCTGCTGCTGTGGTCACAGGTTCGAATCCTGCCTTGGGCATGGATGTGCGTGATGTTCTTAGGTTAGTTACAGTTTAGTAGTTCTAAGTCTAGGGGACTCATGACCTAAGATGTTAAGTCCCATAGAGCCATTTAAACACGGCTGCTGCCGTGCGTGAACCATGTAAAACTCGAGAGCTTGATTTTTTTCTGCAGTATGTTGTTCATGCACATCGTACATATCTCAAATAACATAATAGCTATGATTTCTTTAAAAATCTGATGATTCTTTTTGATACGCCCTGTATTTCGGACACAACTACGAAGTTTGCCTAGCCACAGAGTCTTTAAAATTTTATCTGGAACGTTCTTTCCTTCATAACCTTTCTTTTTCCGAAGAAATTTACTGGGTTTCATGTCACCAACAACAAATTCGGTAGCTAGTTTCTTAATCTGAAGGTCTTCGCTTTCCGGAAAAATAACCAAGAGTCTATCTTTAGCTACCGAATATTTACTGCTTTCGTGACTGTTCACGAGATCCCATATGTTTTGGAGATTTTGGGGCTCAAACTGTGCCACCAAGTAATTGAATTAGGTTGCTTTAGTCTGTATTGCCGGAATTGTGAATTGTGCCTCAGACTGACAAAACTCTATATCAGAGACTTTTCAGCCCAGAACTGAGGAAGTTCCACAGTCTCTTTGCCCACATCTATCTTCGTATCACTGTTTGGGACATTACTGTTCAATTTATCATCCTTCACATTCGTTTCCGGTTTACGTCATGTGGGGTCAACAGTTGTTGATCTTGTTGCACTATTAATCAAAAATGCAGTATCTTATATTCGAAAATATTATTTGAAAACTTTCATTTGTTACAAAGACACAGTCAAACTCAACAACTGAGAGCGGGACTTCTCACTGAGTGCATTTCAGAAGGTCATATCCTTTCAAAGAAAAACAAAGTCAAAACAAAGACGTTCAAAATGATTCAAATGGCTCTGAGCACTATGGGACTTAACATCTTAGGTCATCAGTCCCCTAGAACTACTTAAACCTAACTAACCTAAGGACATCACACACATCCATGCCCGAGGCAGTATTCGAACCTGCGACCGCAGCTGTCCCACGGTTCCGGACTGAAGCGCCTAGAACCGCACGGCCACCGCGGCTGGCAAAACAAATACGTACTATTTGCAGAACTGTAAGTTATTACATAACCTAAACAAACCTACATACCCATCCAATGTGGACACATCTATGGTATGACTGTCGTAGAGGAATGCAAATCACACCAGCTAGGCAAACGCCATGATTTGTGTCATCTAAAAGTTTAATCACGTGCATTTCATACCATACTGTATACGTAATCCTTTTGCTGCGTGGAGTGGCTGTGTGGTTAGAGGCGCCCTGTCACGGATTCCGTGGTCCCTCCCGCTGGAGGTTCGAGTCCTCCATCGGGCATGAGTGTGTGTGTGGTTCTCAGCATAATTTAGATTAGTTAGTTTAAGTCGTATGAAAGTCTAGGGACCGATGACCTCAGCAGTTTTATTTTGTAATACTTTGTTAATTGCTGTTAATTCTTCCTGATATTTTTATTTTAATCTGCAGCAGTATATTTCCTCGAGCAGATATTGCTTGTGGTACAACGATGTTGCTAGGCAAGATTACTGCTGTACAATGAGTCAAATTTTCGTCTAAAATAAATTAGGCTAAAATTAAACTGAGGCACTCTTTATGAAATATTGTAGAATTTTGTCAACAGTGAATGTGATTCTTGTAGTGGTTGTAAAGCAGTTTCAGCTATGTGCATCAGTTACGTAACTGGTGACTGATTTCGTAAATGACTAGTATATCAGTGGTTAGGAAAATTGAGAGAAAAAGAGTTTCCCAGTGTTATTAAACATTTTCATTTGATTGAATGGGCTTCTGAAAAGATGAAAACTGAGTCGGATCAAATACAAGAGACTGCAGAATGGCTGGTTCCTGGAATGAAGCTGCATACGTATGGCATTCTGGACACCTAGTGACGTCAACACAGAAGATGGTGAAGGATCTGTTAGTGTCGCAGTTGCCCCTTATCAGTTAGGGGACTGGCACTACAGTCAAGCAAGGTGGGTTGCCGCCCTCCCTTCTACAGCTCATATCAAAACAAAGCCAGTGAATGTAAACATCAACACTTTCTCCATAAACACAGCACTACTTTGCGAAAAGCTGTGTGACAGAGGTGCACCAATTGGAAGGAATGTGACTTAAGCGTAACACTCCACAGACTCATTGTTACAAGCGCGCCAGCATAGTCAGACTGGCAGTGTGGACCTACAGCTAGGACAGCCCTGGCCATTGCCTATGCTGCCTCTAGCCCAGTAGACACTTTCCATAGTCTTCTGTAGAAATTTATATCTTATTGGGTGTAACGCCACTTGGGAATTGTGTAGTGCAGTATTTTGGTTCAACAATGAGATTTTCACTCAGAGCAGAGTGTGTGCTTATATGAAACTTCCTGGCAAACTAAAACTGTGTGCCGGACTGACACTCGAACCCGGGTCCTTTGCTTTCCTCAGGCAAGTGCTCCACCATCTGAGCTACCCAAGCACGACTCACGCACAATCCTCACAGGCTTAGTATCTGTGGTAGAGCACTTGCCCACGAAACGCAAAGGTCCCGAGTTCGTGTCTCGGTCCAGCACACAGTTTTATTCTGCCAGCCAATACTTTGGTTGTTATTATTTCTTATCATTGTCAAATGGTTCAAATGGCTCGGAGCACTATGCGACTTAACTTCTGAGGTCATCAGTCGCCTAGAACTTAGAACTAATTAAACCTAACTAACCTAAGGACATCACACACATCCATGCCCGAGGCAGGATTCGAACCTGTGACCGCAGCGGTCACGCGGTTCCAGACTGAAGCGCCTTTAACCGCACGGCCACACCGGCCGTCACTTATCATTGTCTTGTAACTTTTATCTAGCTTTTGCCACCACAGGATTTATTGTGTTTCTTGTAGTTCTCGAGTTTGGAAATTAGTGTACGCCAAGACGGCATTTTAGTTAAATGAAGTGTGTTCAATGTTGATTGTTAGTTCTTTGCTGCCGACTGCAGGACACTACACTTAGTGCCGTGACGCAAAGTGTCTGAGTTTCGACCGACAGCGCGTCCAGATGAATGAGTAAGGGCAACTTTGGGTCGCGTTATACATGACATTCTGGCCGCACCAGAGATGAATCAGCAGAGATAACAACTGCCAAAGGACTTCGAATTGAGCAAAATGAGGAGAAACCTGTTTGTCAACTAATACTGTGTCAAGGACAGTACACACGACCAGATTCAACATAAAAGTTTATCTAGCAAAATCGTCTCAGGCGCATTTTGAAAAGACATGTACGAAAAAGGAGAACTGGCAATGCTATCACATCGTGAAGCCTTTCCGAATGTACAGAGGAATGTGTTCCACGCCGCACAACTGCACCAGCCGCTGCAGTCGACTGGGACATCAAACACGCGGCTACTCTGGAGCTATGTTTCGAATTCTCGTTAAGACTCTATCTTTTTTTTTAATTTTTTATACAACCGTTCTCTAGTTTAAGTCATTTATAAGCAGGACATCACTTTTTCACATGACAATAGCCTATCACGGGATAGTGGGATCCATTAAACTCCATGCATGTGTGTACTAAACACGCAGTGCACAACACTAACTAGTCCTGCCAAGTCCACGTAGGGTGTCGCCCGGGTTGAATACGTTGATAGGCTTTTGGTGCTGGGCACATCCGATAACCAAGCTGCTGCTGCTCCTGCTGCTCGAGCGCATGGTGCAGTGCGGCCTCAAAGGCGCCATCCCGACAAGAACGTATTTAATAGCGCGGAGCAAGGCCTTCGGTAGTAAGTAAAGGACAGAGGTCGTCGAAGGACTAGAGACGCTCTCCTAACAGAGAAAGCGATTCTCGAAACCGTTCACCAATCACGACCCAAAGTATATATGTTTAAAAAATCTGATAAAAATGCTCTTAACACCTTTTCAAGAGACAGTCTTCACTCGTTCCGATCTGCTCATATAAGTGTAGAAAACCTGTGGAATGTCTTTAACGAGATAGTATCGACAGAAAGGTAGAGATATATACCACATAAATTAATAAGTGATGGTACTGATCCCCCATGGAACACAAAACGGGTCAGACCGTTGTTGCAGAAGCAAAGAAAAATGCATGCCAAATTTAAAAGAACGCAAAATCCCCAAGATTGACAAAGTTTTACAGAAGTTCGAAATATAGCGCATACTTCAATGCCAGATGCTTTTAATAATTTCCACAACGAAATCTGGCAGAACACCCAAAGAGATTCTGGTTATACACAAAGCAGACCAGTGGCAAGACGCAATCAGTACCCTCACTGCGCGATAACGACTGTGCAGTCGCCGATGACAGTTCCACTAAAGCAGAGTAATTAAACACGGTTTTCGGAAATTACTTCACCAAAGAACACGAAGTAAATATTCCTGAATTCCAATCAAGAACAACTGCCAAGATGAGAAACATAGATGTAGACATCCTCGGTGTAGCGAAACAGTTCAAATCAGTAAAGTCAAGGCCTCTGGTCCATACTGTATAACAGTCAGGTTCCTCGCAGGGTATGCTGATAAAATAGCTCCATATTTAGCAGTTATATACAACCACTCGCTCACAGAAAGATCCGTACCTACACACTGCAAAATGGCTCAAGTCACACCAATACCCAAAAAGGGAAGTAGGAGTAATCCGCTGAATTACAGGCCTATATCACTAACGTCATTTAGCAGTAGGGTTTTGGAACAGATACTCTATTCGAACATTATAAAGTACCTCGGGGAAAACGATTTATGGACACACAATAAGCACGGATTCAGAAAATATCGTTCTTGAGAAACACAACTAGCTCTTTATACTCATGAAGTAATTAGTTCCATCGACAGGGGATATCGAATTGATTCCATATTTTTAGATTTCCAGAAGGCTTTCAACACCGTTCCTCACAAGCGCCTTCTAACCAAACTGCGTGCCTACGGAGTGCCGCCTGAGTTGTGGGATTGTTTGCTGATAATGCTGTCATTTACGTCTTGTAAAGTCATCAGATGATCAAAACGACTTGCAAAATGATTTAGATAAGATATGTGTCGGGTGCGTAAAGTGGCAATTGACCCTGAATAAAGAAAAGTGTATAGTTAGTCACATGAGTAGTAAAAGAAATCAGCTAAATACTTAGGGATTACAATTACAAATAAACTGAATTGGAACTATCACATAGATAATGTTGTGAGTAGAGCAAAGCAAAGACTGCAGTTAATTGGCAGAACACTTAGAAGGTACAACAGGTCTACTAAAGAGACTGCTTACACCACGCTTGTCCGCCATATTCTGGAGTACTGCTGTGCGGTGTGGGATCCGCATCAGGTGAGCCTGATGGATGACATCGAAATAGTACAAAGAAGAGCAGCTCGTTTTGTATTATCGCGAAACAGGGGAGATAGTGCCACAGGCATGATACGTGAATTGGAGTGGCAATCATTAAAACAAAGGCGTTTTTCGTTCGACGGGATCTTCTCGTCAAATTTCAATCACCAGTTTTCTGCTCCGATTGCGAATACATTCTGTTGGCATCCACCTACATAGGGACAAATGATCATCACGATAAAATAAGAGAAGACAGGGCTCGTACAGAAATATTTAAGTGCTCGTTTTTGCCGCGCGCCTTTCGAGAGTGGAATGGTAGAGAGACAGCTTGAAGGTGGTTCATTGAACCCTGGGCCAGGAACTTTATTATGAATAACAGAGTAATAACGTAGATTTAGTTGTAGATGTAGATGTGTCTAAATTGGCTCAAGGATATGGCTGGGAATTACCCGAGATACATCAAAGTGTTGCACGATGAGGAACCGCATCTATATCACTACACGTTGACTCAACAAAAGCGACCAGAAAACCGCATTTGATGAGTAGAGTTTTGTGAATGACTTTTCACAAATAGAAGATGAGGAGTATTTTATAAATAACGTTGTATACACTGACGAATCTACACTATCTAATCAAAAATATCCGAACACCTGGCTGAAAAAGACTCAGAAGTTCGAGGCGCCCTCCATCGGTAATAGTGGAAATCAATATGGTGTTGGTCCACCTTTAAACCGTGATGACAGCTTCCACACTCGCAGTTGTACATTCATTGACGTTCTGATAGGTTTCTTGGAGAATGGCAGCCCATTCTTCACGGAGTGCTGCGCTGAGGAGAGGTATCGATGTTGGTCGGTGAGGCCTGGCACGAAACTGGCGTTCCAAAACAATCCAAAGGTGTTCTACAGGATTCAGGTGTCGCCTCTGTGCAGGCCAGTCCATTACAGGGATGTTATTGTCGTGTAGCGACTGCTCCACAGGTCGTGCATTATGAACAGATGCTCGATCTTGTTGAAAGATGCAATCACCATTCCTTAATTCGTATTGACCAGTGGGAAGCAAGAAGGATCTTAAAACATCAATGTAGGCCTGTGCTGTGAGACTGCCACGCATAACGACAAGGGGAGCAAGCGCACTCCATGTAAAACACGACCACACCGTAACACCACCGCTTCCGATTTTTATTCTGGCCACTATGCACGCTGCCAGATGACGTTCAACGGGCATACGCTGTACCCATAAACTGCTATGGGATGGCGACCATGTGTACCGTGATTCGTCACTCCACACAACGTTTCTCCACTGTTCAATCGTCCAATGTTTACGCTCCTTACAGTCAGCGAGGCGTCGTTTGGCATTTACCAGCCTGATGTGTGGTTAATGAGCAGTCACTAGACCTTGAAATCCGTTTTCTCACCTCCCGCCTGACTGTCATAGTACTTGCAGTGGATCCGGATGCAGTCTGCAATTCCTGTGTGATGGTGTGGATAGATGTCTGCCTATTACACATTAGGACCCTCTTCAACTGTCATCTGTCTCTGCCGGCCGCGGTGGCCGTGTGGTTCTAGGCGCTTCAGTCCGGAACCGCGAGACTGCTACGGTCGCAGGTTCAAATGCTGCCTCAGGTATGGATGTGTGTGATATCCTTAGGTTAATCAGGTTTAAGTAGTTCTAAGTTCTATGGGACTGATGACCTAAGATGTAAGTCCCATAGTGCTCTGAGCCATTTCATCAGTCTGTGTCAGCCAACAGAGGAGGTCGGCGTGTACGGTTTTGTGGTGTACGTGTGCCTTCACATTTTGACTGCACAATCACATCGGAAACAGTGGTCCTAGGGATGTATAGGTGTGTGGTAATCTCGCGTGCAGACGTGTGATACAAGTGACATCCGATCACCTGACCACGTTCCAAGTCCGTGAGTTCTGCAGAGCTACTTATTCCGCTCTCTCTCGACGTCTAACGACTACTGTGGTCGCTGCTATGGAGCACCTGGCAGTAGGTGGCAGCACAATGCACCTAATATGAAAAACGTATGTTCCTGGAGGTGTCTGGAAACTTTTGTTCACTTAGTGCATCTTCACCTGTGAAGATATTTCCAACATCCGAAACAGCCATTACGGGCCGGAACGCAACGCACGTGTCGCGTGGGAATGTGCCCTTCAGCCACGCTTTGGCATGAACCTGTGAGCTCGAATCGTGAGAAGAGTGCTTTTGAGCGCATACCTATTGCAGGACAAGATGATTGCGCCACTGTACTGTACGTTTCCTTATAACACTTTGCCTGACGCATTAGAAAATATTCCACTTGGTGTTCGGCGACAGCTCTGGTATCAGCACATTTTGCAAGGAATATAAATAACTATTTAAACGAAGCATTCCCAGGGAAATAGTTTGGTCACACAGGCCCAATGTTCTGACTTCCACGTTCCTCGAATCTCAATCGATTATATTTTTGTGCGTGGGGACACTTAAAGAAATAAGTTTATAGCACTCCACCCATGGACGTACATGACCTAATAGCTCGCACGCATGCCGCTTTGCGGATGGTGAATATAAGTGTGTTGCTTAGGGTACAGCAAAGAACGATCTAGTGAGTGGCGAAGTATTTTAACTTGTTAGATGGTCACTTTGAACATCTTCTCTAAAGTCAATGTTGCTCACATGTGTACGTACTGGCTCAGTAAAGGCTGGGCGTCAAACGTAAGGAATGGTAATTATTATTGAGTGTTGTATGGTGTGCACTGTAGTGTCGCCTACCTATCGTGTCTTGCTCTACCTCACTGGGTACAGACCATGTTGATGTGTACACTGTTATTCCTTATTTGCGTTATTTGAGTCATGAAGAAAATAAAGTGGTCCGTAAGAAGTTCGTGTTATCTCCTGATGTTTAAACAAAGGTTACAGAAACACAAGGGAATACGCAAGGTACCGCATTTTGAAGATGTGAACTGGATACAGTTTGATACTTTAACTGAAATGAAGAAGAAGAAATGTCTGGCGCGAATGCTACTCGAACGTTAGCGAGTCTGCATATCCGTTTCCCACGCCATTGTCTCTGCTCACCTGTTTTCTTGCGCCCCGCCCGCCTCCCCACCTTCGGTTCATTGTTGTCTTTTTTTTTCCAGCCGGAAATCAGCCCTCTGAGCCATCACGCTGAGCTAACCGGCCAGGATCTGAGCTGATGGAACAGCAGCTCCGGCACAGCGAGTAGCTCATGCTCTCTTTTGTTGGCCATGGTTCAAATGTCGCTGAGCACTATGGGACTCATCTGAGGTCATCAGTCCCTTAGAACTTAGAACTATGTAAACCTAACTGACCTAAGGACATCACAAACATCCATGCCCGAGGCAGGATTCGTACCTGCGACTGTAGCGGTCGCGCGGTTCCAGACTGTAGTGCCTAGAACAGCTCGGCCACTCCTGCCGGCTCTTGGCCATGCTGCACGCAGTTACAGCGTTGGCAGGAACTTCGTTTTTCAAATCGTATTTCTGTTAAACCTACTGTTGGGATTAGGTTTCACTAGATACACCTTTGCCTTGACGTGGGGTAACAAATAGCGTGCCGACCGCCGAAGTACGCCATTTCTTCCTTCACTATGTTTACAAAAATAGTAAATTAATTCTATTGTGAATGTTAATTTTATCTTTTGTGTGCTTTTAGTTAGTCCTACTGATTAATCTTTTATAGCATGAAATTATTTTCCGTTGTTCTTAAGCAATTCAAAGATGCAATGTTGGAATATTTTAGCACAAAGGTAAATTATTTCATTTTACATTGATGCTGAGTGCATAATGACAATCCATAATATATGTTTCCCTATTCGGTACCTAACCACATATGTAAAAACCTAAGATAACTTTGGGGGCTGGAGGACAAGGTGCCACTAACCTACAATGCTGCTTGTAGGCTGCTTTGCGCTGGAACAATGAGCTGAAAAAGAAGTAACAAGTAATAGCGCGATGGACGGTTTTGGTTCTGTTCAGGCGGATTCAAAGATTTCTATGTGTCTTTCCAAATGAAGATTCACTGAATCCTTTGTAAGAAAATCTCAATAAAAATATTTATTTTTCCTACCACAGTAATGATTTAAATTTGAATCGGATAGGTTACTAGGGTGGCATGTGATGAACTACTGTAAGATTAACTGACTACAATACAGATTAACGAAATGAAAGAGAAGGAAAATACGAGTACATTGATCTCACACACAATGTTTAGACCCATTTTATGTTTATATAACAGCACAAATGCTCAACACATGTTGAATATATTCAAGTTTCATTTAAACAAGAAATTATATCAATAAATGAAGCAGATACAGTATCTTTTTTCAAGTCAGTTTCCTCATAGTGGGCTGTTATTAAATGTATGCATTAATAGGTCAACGTAATTTTTATGTACCTAAGGTCTCATATTTTTTCTCATGTGGGAAACCGACTTTCTTGTTGTTTATTGTGGTGCAAGAATCTAACTTGTATATATGATTATGTGATATTCTGTGGTTCAGTGGATCGGTTAGTCTATGAGTTGCTGTGGTAACTGTGTAAAGAAATAACAGTAGCCATTTATACATGTGGAATTTGTCTTGTCAAATATTAGTTTCTTAACTTCTTCACAGCCTGTGATCTCTATAAAAACCCATATTTGGTCTAAAATGTTTCCTTTTGTTAGTGATGTAATAGTACGCTGCAATATTTTTATGTTGTGTCAAGCAATAATAAGGGAACTGTAGCTAGAGCTAATTATTTCCGTTTTGGAACTGCAATAAGTTTTTATTCCTTTTTCTCCTGCTAGATTTTGCCTCGTACCTTTCTCAGGGCGCTATGATTTCCCTTTAGCTCGATTAGAGCGGCGTATTGCAGGCCAGTTATGGCTGTACAGTGTCTCTAATTTAATGAAGTTTGAGGAAACCTAGGTGGGAGGTTTGTTTTTGTACTTTTGTGTGTGAAGCCTTCGAAGCAGATAAATCTCTTTACTATTAGATTTAATGAGGAAAGAATTAAAGTCGGTGTCGCTATTTTTAAGAATTAGTGGTGAATTTTACTGGTTAATGACTGGAATAGTTTCTGATTAGGATTACACGCTGGTTTGTATAACTTTTAGGGGTTCCGTTAATCTAGTGCTGTCCGTTTCCTCGTGTCATTGTCGGTAGAGAGGACTTGTGATTTTGTTCTTTGTTTGTCTAATCCGTGAGTGGTACAGTATGTGCTTCTCATTGTTACTTCATTTTGAGTTTTCCACGCTCTGTTCGTTTAGTGCTTTTTCTTGTATTAGTTGGGACAGTGTCTGTCAGTAGGCTATTTCCCCTTATCATTACTTTTTAAGTAGCGTTAGTGTTCCTTGAGTACAGTTTGTGTATTTAAATTATTGCAACATGTGCTGGATGTTATCAGTCTCTGCCTGTTTTGCTGTGCTCTACTTCAGTGGTTAGGGTGTCACTCTGTATCAGTTCAGGAATGCGATTCAAGGAGTGGGAAAAGTGATGATGTTGAAAGTTCGTCAGTTGTTGAACAGAAACGTTATAAAAATGATAGAGAGTTAGTAAAAATGTTCAAATGTGTGTGAAATCTTATGGGACTTAACTGCTAGAGTCATCAGTCCCTAAGCTTACACACTACTTAACCTAAATTATCTGAAGGACAAACACACACACCCATGCCCGAGGGAGGACTCGAACCTCCGCCGGGACCAGCCGCACAGTCCATGACTGCAGCGCCTCAGACAGCTCGGCTAATGGCGCGGCACAGAGTTAGTAGTAACCGTAACTATCGCAGTGAATTACATGAACAGAGAGCAGCGAGAGCGTTCTTCACTTGTTCGGCGCTGCCACTAGTTCACAACTGGATCTCTCGCCAACTGGTCCGACGATTTCAAATCGTAGAGCACATGGTCCAGCTCACTTGTTATCAGTGAATGCCGATACTGGCGGTACACAAATGAATGTATGGGTTGTGCAGTATGTGGACTTGTCCGTTGTGATTTTATAGTGGCGTGTTTCAGTAATACTGAAACGTCCCCTTCGAAAAATTATGAATCACTGTGCTGGCAAACCTCTTACGTTATTTGATTTACAAGCAGCTGAGCAAAACTCAACGTACTTAGACAGTTTCCTCTTTACTTATTCTGATCATCATTAAAGTGACACACAATATTTTAAGCGCAACGCAATCTGACTTTCAATAATCCCTACAAAAGAAAAGCTCTGAATAACAATAATCTATACCGTTCATGATTCACCTACGTTACAAAAATCTTCGTTACTCGAACTACTGCAATACAGCGAGCGCCAATACTGCCAGCTAAATAAAAGATTCTAACTACTGAAGGCACTAACTACTGATAGGCATAGTTAGCAAATGAAAGATTTTGATAGAGAACAAACAATGTATTTACCTTGATAATGTTCAAAAGTCATCATATACATATCAGTTCATGACATCTAGTCTTACAAATTTCCTTTTTCTGACGGCACACGTCTAGAGCGTCCGCTCTCAAACCTCCGCCATCTCTCTTCCCACATCCACCACTGCCAACTGCGCAACGGTACGCGCTGTTAACAGCCAACTGCCAACTACAATAGCGACTATTTCAACAATGCCCACCAGCCACAGAGTGCACACATCACAGCCAGTGATTTTCATACAGAGCGTTACGTGGCGTTACCAACATAAAAAGCTAAACAGCCTACTTACATCTACATCTACGCCTACACCTACATCGAACTCCGCTAGTCGCCAAATGGTCTGTGGCGGAGGGTACTTTCGGTACTACTACTTCATCCCTCCAACCCACTCGCTAACAGTGGGTGGGAAGAATGATTGTCGGTAAGCCTCTGTATTGCCTCTAACTTCTCGAATTTTCTCATTTTTTCATCCCTCCAACACACTCGCTAACAGTGCGTGGGAAGAATGATTGTCGGTAAGCCTCTGTATTGCCTCTAACTTCTCGAATTTTCTCAAAAAAATGGCTCTGAGCACAATGGGACTTAACATACCCTAGAACTTAGAACTACTTAAACCTAACTAACCTAAGGACGTCACACACATCCATGCCCGAGGCAGGATTCGATCCTGCGACGGCAGCGATCGCGCGGTTCCAGAATGAGGTACCTAGAACGTCTCGGCCACTGCGGCCGGCTTGAATTTTGTCTTTATGGTCAATACGCGAGATGAATGAGGGGGGAAGTAATATGTTGTCCGACTCATCCTGAGAAGTGCGGTCTCCAAATGTCAATAGCAAAACCCTCTGTTATGCGCGACGCCTCTCTTGTAACGTCTGCCAGTGGAGTTTGTTTAGCATCTGTGTAACGCTCTCTCGGAAGCTAAACGACCCCGTGACGAAACAGGCCGCTCTTCGTTGGATCTTCTCTATCTCCTCTATCAGTCCTACCTGATAGTGATCCCAGATACATGAACATTACTCAAGAATCGAGCGAACAAGTGCCTTATAAGCC
Organism: Schistocerca cancellata; assembly: GCF_023864275.1. Lineage (NCBI taxonomy): Eukaryota > Metazoa > Arthropoda > Insecta > Orthoptera > Acrididae > Schistocerca > Schistocerca cancellata. Next base: position 117,574,827 of record NC_064636.1, on the reverse strand, counting down.
ACTTCTTTCGTGGATGAGCTACATTTCCTTAAGATTCTTCCTATGAATCTTAGTCTGGTGTCTGCTTCCCCCCTCCCCCCCCCCCCCCAAACTGTTTAATATGGACATTCCACTTAAGGTCGCCCAGGATTGTTACGTGTAGATATTTTACTGCAGACGTTATCTCCAGCTGTTTGTCATCAATAGTGTAGCTGTACAATAGTGGATTTCTTTTGTTATGTATGCGCAATGTGTTACATTTATTAACTTTCAGTGTAAACTGTCAGAGCTTGCACCATCCATCAATTCTCTGCAGGTCGTTCTGCGCAATTTTTACTGCTTTCTGGTGTTGCTACTTTGGTATGGACAACAGCATCATCTGCGAATAAACTTAAGGAGCATCCGACGCTTTCTGCTGGGTCATTCATATATATTGTACACAGCAACGGTCTTATCACACTTCCCTGTGGTTCTCCGAATATTACTTTTAAATCTGTCCATTTAGTTCCGTTAAGATCGACGTGTTGACTTCTGTCTGGAAGAATGTCTGGAATCCAATCGCAGGTCTGCTCCGATACTCCATAAGCTCATATTCCTATCATTAAACGGCAATGCGAGACAGTGTCAAACGCCTTACTAAATTCGAGGAACACGGCATCAACCTGAGCGCCGTTGTCCACTGCACTGTGGATATCATGGAGGAACAGAGCGAGATGAGTTTCGCCGGATCTCAGTTTCCGGAATCCATGTTGATTTTCATAGAGGAGATGTTCATTTTCCAAAAACGTCGTAATTCTTGAGCATAAAACATGTTCCATAATTCTACAACAGATTGACGTCAGCGGTATAGGTCTGTAATTGTTTGGATATGTCTTACGGCCTGTCTTAAAAACGGGAACGACTTCCGTCAAGATGGGGCTTCGTGGGACGAGAACAATTGAAACAGAGAAATACAGACAGAAAAATGGGACAATTATTGGTTTCGACTTATAACCAAGTCGCTATTAGATAATTTGTTTAAACGCAGAGAAAAGAGACAGTGGGGTATTACCAAACTAAATGGCAAATCGAAGTATTTATCTACAAAACTGCACGCACTTGTACACGTTACACAAAAAATCACCAACTAAAAAGAAGCACTAACAAAGTAAACATATCTGCCTTCCGACTGTTGGAACTGAAAGCTGCAGTGAATAGGTAATTGTATAGAGTTGGTATATTTTAAATTACAAATATAAGACTAAGATTACCAAAATGTAAAACTGATTGTGAGAAGAAGCCTTTTGTATGACAAGGTTCTCTAAAGCGAACATCAAACGATCTGCTCTGCTGGCTTATGTAAGACTTTGGACAGAGGATGACAGACTACCGGACGAAATACTAAATGTCTTTTTCCAGAGCTGTTTCACAGAGGAAGACTGCACTCTAGTTCCTTCTCTAGATTGTCGCACAGATGACAAAATGGTAGATATCGAAATAGACGACAGAGGGATAGAGAAACAACTGAAATCGCTCAAAAGAGGAAAGGCCGCTGGACCTGATGGGATATCTGTTCGATTTTACACAGAGTACGTGAAGGAACTTGCCCCCCATCTTGCAGCGGTGTACCGTAGGTCCCTAGAAGAGCGTAGCGTTCCAAAGGATTGGAAAAGGGCACAGGTCATCCCCGTTTTCAAGAAGGGACGTCGAACAGATGTGCAGAACTATAGACCTATATCTCTAACGTCGATCAGTTGTAGAATTTTGCAACACGTATTATGTTCGAGCATAATGACTTTTCTGGAAACTAGAAACCTACTATGTAGGAATCAGCATGGGTTTCGAAAAAGACGATCGTGTGAAACCCAGCTCACGCTATTCGTCCACGAGACTCAGAGGGCTATAGACACGGGTTCCCAGGTAGATGCCGTGCTTCTTGACTTCCACAAAACGTTCGATACAGTTCCCCACAGTTGTTTAATGAACAAAGTAAGAGCATATGGACTATCAGACCAATTGTGTAATTGGATTGAAGAGTTCCTAGATAACAGAACGCAGCATGTCATTCTCAATGGAGAGAAGTCTTCCGAAGTAAGAGTGATTTCAGGTGTGCCGCAGGGGAGTGTCGTAGGACTGTTGCTATTCGCAATATACATATATGACCTTGTGGATGACATCGGAAGTTCACTGCGGCTTTTTGCGGATGATGCTGTGGTATATCGAGAGGTTGTAACAATGGAAAATTGTACTGAAATGCAGGATGATCTGCAGCAAACTGACGCATGGTGCAGGGAATGGCAATTGAATCTTAAGTGTAATGTGCTGCGAATACATAGAAAGAAAGATCCCTTATCATTTAGCTACAAAATAGCAGGTCAGCAACTGGAAGCAGTTAAATCAATAAATTATATGGGAATAGGCATTAGGAGTGATTTAAAATGGAATGATGATCTAAACTTGATGGTGGGTAAAGCAGATGCCAGACTGAGATTCATTGGAAGAAGCCTAAGAAAACGCAATTCGAAAACAAAGAAAGTAGGTTACAGTACACTTGTTTGCCCACTGCTGGAATATTGCTCACCAGTGTGGGACCCATACCAGATAGGGTTGATAGAAGAGAGAGAGAAGATCCAACGGTGAGCAGCGCGTTTCGTTATAGGATCATTTAGTAATAACGAAAGCCATACGGAGATGATAGATAAACTCCAGTGGAAGACTCTGCAAGAGAGACATTCAGTAGCTCGGTACGGGCTTTTGTTGAATTTTCGAGAACGTACCTCCACCGAGGAGTCAAGCGGTATATTGTTCGCTCCTACGTATATCTTGCGAAGAGACCATGAGGATAAAATCAGAGAGATTAGAGCCCACACAGAGGCATACCGACAATCCATCTTTCTGCGAACAATACGAGACTGGAACAGAAGGGAGAACCGATAGAGGTACTCAATGTACCCTCCGCCACACACCGTCAGGTGGCTTGCGGAGTATGGATATAGATGTAGATGTAGATGTAGACAGGCTGTTTATCGAACATACTAATACAGTGGTAAAACAGCCCTTGGATCTCGTTTTAAAGAAGTGAGGACATACAGTAGGACACATAGATTAACATCTAGGTGACATCCTGAAGGATTCCATTTGCATAAACTTCAAGAGGTTAAATGTTTAAAACATTAAAAACAGACGGCAAATGAACTAACGATTCCCGTAAACGCTTTTCTAAAAATTTTTTTGATCCGTTGTGTATCTTTCCCCTGTTTCCCTTTTTTTGCCAGTCTCTTTGTTGAGTTCCCTTCTGTTACTGGCAGAAACGTTTCTAATAATATCTTTGTTATCGGCTATTAAATACAGACAGGGTCGGCACTACGATTTTCTGGCACTGGGCAGACATTCTTAAGACTATACCTTAATACACTCCTGGAAATGGAAAAAAGAACACATTGACACCGGTGTGTCAGACCCACCATACTTGCTCCGGACACTGCGAGAGGGCTGTACAAGCAATGATCACACGCACGGCACAGCGGACACACCAGGAACCGCGGTGTTGGCCGTCGAATGGCGCTAGCTGCGCAGCATTTGTGCACCGCCGCCGTCAGTGTCAGCCAGTTTGCCGTGGCATACGGAGCTCCATCGCAGTCTTTAACACTGGTAGCATGCCGCGACAGCGTGGACGTGAACCGTATGTGCAGTTGACGGACTTTGAGCGAGAGCGTATAGTGGGCATGCGGGAGGCCGGGTGGACGTACCGCCGAATTGCTCAACACGTGGGGCGTGAGGTCTCCACAGTACATCGATGTTGTCGCCAGTGGTCGGCGGAAGGTGCACGTGCCCGTCGACCTGGGACCGGACCGCAGCGACGCACGGATGCACGCCAAGACCGTAGGATCCCACGCAGTGCCGTAGGGGACCGCACCGCCACTTCCCAGCAAATTAGGGACACTGTTTCTCCCGGGGTATCGGCGAGGACCATTCGCAACCGTCTCCATGAAGCTGGGCTACGGTCCCGCACACCGTTGGGCCGTCTTCCGCTCACGCCCCAACATCGTGCAGCCCGCCTCCAGTGGTGTCGCGACAGGCGTGAATGGAGGGACGAATGGAGACGTGTCGTCTTCAGCGATGAGAGTCGCTTCTGCCTTGGTGCCAATGATGGTCGTATGCGTGTTTGGCGCCGTGCAGGTGAGCGCCACAATCAGGACTGCATACGACCGAGGCACACAGGGCCAACACCCGGCATCATGGTGTGGGGAGCGATCTCCTACACTGGCCGTACACCACTGGTGTACACTAAATAGTGCACGGTACATCCAAACCGTCATCGAAACCATCGTTCTACCATTCCTAGACCGGCAAAGGAACTTGCTGTTCCAACAGGACAATGCACGTCCGCATGTATCCCGTGCCACCCAACGTGCTCTAGAAGGTGTAAGTCAACTACCCTGGCCAGCAAGATCTCCGGATCTGTCCCCCATTGAGCATGTTTGGGACTGCATGAAGCGTCGTCTCACGCGGTCTGCACGTCCAGCACGAACGCTGGTCCAACTGAGGCGCCAGGTGGAAATGGCATGGCAAGCCGTTCCACAGGACTACATCCAGCATCTCTACGATCGTCTCCCTGGGAGAATAGCAGCCTGCATTGCTACGAAAGGTGGATATACACTGTACTAGTGCCGACATTGTGCATGCTCTGTTGCCTGTGTCTATGTGCCTGTGGTTCTGTCAGTGTGATCATGTGATGTATCTGACCCCAGGAATGTGTCAATAAAGTTTCCCCTTCCTGGGACAATGAATTCACGGTGTTCTTATTTCAATTTCCAGGAGTGTATTTTTATTTGAAACATTGGTTTTTTTAATAAAATCGGAAAACTTTAATGCAAAAAAGTCAAAAATCCCTTCATTTTACGGAACGTTTTTAGTACTCGGAGATAACGTTAATTCGTTACTTCACAAATCTATACCTTCTTTCCAGCTTTTTGAAACGCGATCTCTTTCATAATTCCATTACAACATAATGAGTGTACTGTGACCCTATTGCGACTATACCTAGCTAATTCCAAAAGCAATTTTTTTTGACAACATTATAATTGTCAAACAATTCTCAACTCTTGCGAGAATGCTAAATGATCGTTCTGCCTGGGCAACGGTAAGAGACAAAATGCAGAAGATGTGTAAGAGTGCCATTATATTGAGAAATATGTTATTAAAAGTGTGCTTGTGAAATGCATTGAGCAGGCGGAGAGGGACAAGTGGATCACGCATGAAATTGGCTGCGCGAAACTTTTCCATCTATATAATATCTTTCCATATCCTGCTGATTAATGTCTACGCTGTACAAGGATGTCATGTGTTGTACATACACTAACAGAGCAGACTCGCCCAAGCGTATGCAGTTTTATAAAAAACCACGTGTGTCCATCGTGTTCTCTATGGCAGCATACCTTATAGCTAAGTTTCCTACAACTGTGTCTAGGAAAACGTTGAAAACATTTAGTTTAAAACTGACCTTTGGGGGTAATTTTTGATCTTCATCTGGTGTCTCAACTACAAAGCATTTTCTTTTGCCTTTCCGTTTCTCTGTGCCGTTCTAGCGTTGCTCTTGGGGGACGAAAAGAAAAAGAATTGATATTTTTTTTTTTTGAAAAATGTCGAAAATGTGAATACTTTGGTGGGCCACTTGGCAACAGAATCAGGGCTTGATTACTCTATTATAATAGCATACGTTAACCGTTAAATACCTAAATAAGAGCAGCATATTGATATATATATATGAGATCGCTCGGAAGAAACATTATCATTTCTGTGCATTTTTATAGTCGCGATGTAGACATACCCGGATCAACACTAAGGGACCAGAAGATTTATAGACTTTAAAAGAAATGCAACACTACACAAAAAAGTTGGTTCAGAAATAATAGGAAAACGATAATGTTCTTTATGCCTCATGCTGCGTTCGGCCCATCAGCGTGATCGTAATTTCTGATGATGAAGTAACACAAAATAATTAACATTCAACTAAATAAGGAGATGGAATTATCAAGGTTAATTTACGAAAATAAGCACACTTATCTTTAACACACGTTTTTTAATGCTACGTATCTTTTCATATTAAATTACAATAGATGACCATTGTGGTTAAATACTTTATACGTAACAGTCAAAATGTCCTCTTGACGCTGTCTGTTCGATATCAGTTACAAGAAACTACATGTTTTCTGATTGGAAAAAAATAGCAATTAGCATATTCACTCAATACTTTCACATAGAATATAAAATACAGTTGCGGAACGCAGCAAGTCCGCGTCCGCCTGTCATGGAATACAAACAGTAAAAGGTGAGGCGCCAAAAGCCTCATTTGTCTTGAAACAACAAAATTCTTTTGTACACCATTAATCGATACATGTACATAGAGATTTACAGGCACCGCGCAAGAACGGCAAAGATAAAGAATAGTAGATTCTGTCGCTGCTATGCGATGGTTCATTTCTTTTACTTTACAATTGTTCGATAACTTTAGGCCATTAGGCGTTTGCTATTGTGCGTATATTAATGTTTGTGAGGCGAAAATTACTAATATTACACCGTGAATCATTACATTCAAGTCAACCGATATTACAATATTTTCCGCTTCCTTGCAACTTTCTGCATAAATAACATCCGAAGAGTTTCGCTATTTTTTTAATTCTTTCATTTTGCTTTTTGAGTCACCCGTCTTCCACGAATATCTCTCCTGTGCCAGTCTCTTCATCTCAGAGTAGCCCTTGCAACATACGCCCTCAATTACATGCTTGATGTGTTCCATCTCCGTCTTCCTCTCCAGTTTTTGTCCTATACAGCTCCCTCTAGTACCACGCAAGTCATTCTCTCACGTCTTAATAGTTGTCCTATCATGCTGTCCTTTCTCCTTATCAGTGTTTTGCACATATTCCTTTCCTCTCCGATTCTGCTCAGTACCACCTCATTCCTTAACTTTCCAGTCCACCTAATTTTCAACATTTGTCTGTAGCACCACATATCAAATGCTTAGATTCTCTTCTATTCCAGTTTTCTCACAGCCTTTGTTACACTACCATACAATACAGTGCTCCAAACGTATATTCTCAGAAATTTATTCCTCAAATTAAGGACTACGTTTGATGCTAGTAGACTTCTCTGGGCGAGAATGCACTTAAAACAGTGCTTTTGATGTCCTCCTTGCTCTGTCCATCAAGGGGTTATTTTGTCGCCTACGAAGCAGAATTCTTTAACCTTAAGTACTTCGTGACCATCAGTGGTAATGTAAAATTTCTCGCTGATTTCATTTCTGCTACTTCTCATTACTATCGTCTTTCTTCGATTTACTCTCAGTTCATATTCTGTACTCGTTAGATGGACCATTCCGTTCAGAAGATCATGTGATTTTTCTTCACTTTCACTCCGGATAGCAATCACTGATATCCGTTCACTTTCAATTTTAATTCCACTCCCGAACCTTTGTCTTGTTTCCATCATCGGTTCTTCGATGTACAGATTGAACAGTAGGGGCGAAAGGCTACATTCCTGTCTTACACACTCTTTAATCCGACCATTTCGTTGTTGCACGTCCACTCTTATTATTCCCTCTTGCTTCTCGTACACATTGTATATTACCCGTCTCTCCCTATAGCTTGTCCCTGTTCGAATTTCGAAGATCTTGCATCATTTCACATTGTCAAACGCTTTTTCCAGGTCGACAAATCCTACGAACCTGTCTTGATTTTCCTTCAGTCTTGCTTCTATTATCAAGCGCAACGTCCGAATTGCCTCTCTGGTGGCTTTACCTTTCCTAAATCAAAACTGAACGTCATCTTACGCATCCTCAATTTTCTGTTCCATCCTTCTGTACATTATTTTCTTCACCAACTTTGGATGCATGAGCTGTTAAGCTGATTGTGCGATAGTTCTCGCACTTGTCAGGTCTTGCAATCTTCGGAAGAGCGTCTTAATATTGGCTCTTGTTACATCTACCGTGGCTTCCTTTGCGTGAAGTGCAACGTTACTTATTTTTATTTCAGCTAATAATTTGTGTAGCATCGAAGACTCCGAGACACATTGAAATGATTCCCAGTACTTCTGTATGCTCTCTAGTTCAGTATGTGCCTCCGCAGTCAAAGTTAAAAACAATTTCAACCGACCTTTGGAATCTTGGAAAATGCTTAGCAAATGAACGCACAGGATCAGTTCGTCCAGACTTACAACATCTACCGTCGTTGCAGTCGTGCTGGTGGTACTAGCAGTGGTACAGAGTGCCCTCCATCACGCATCGTATGGCGGCTTGCGGAGTATGCATGTAGATGTAGACCATCTCGTTGCTGACAGGCCATAAAGAACGCTCAACTATTCTCTTTTAAAACTTTACCATCTGGGGACTAGAATGAAAAGAAATTATGTTTATGAAACAGTTCCGAAAAAAGTGACTACATCCTCACAGCTCTCCACAGCGTGGATGCTACGTAGATTTAATGAATGAGCGCCAAAAGGAGCAAAAATTGCCAACGTAGTTTCTTTTAATGTGTGAGCTTGAACTCCCTGACGGGTGCCCCTCACACAGCTCCTGTGTCATAAACCTGTCCACGGTAGTCTGAAACATGCAAGCCATAACGTTTCAGCTCGTCGCAAATCATCTTAGGGACTCACTGAGTAGTCTTCTTGTCACAGTCAACGAAGTCGAGGAAATAGTCTATAACCCTGTATTGATTTTCTTTAGAAAAGTCAATGTACCGCAATATAAAAACATTTTATTCTGTTTTCACTTCATCGGAAGTCGCCTGTACCATAAAAGGAAGTTATTTATTACGTTTCACCTACGTTTAAATAGTCTGTCGAACAAAGTCTCCAGGTATTTCAAAAAATTTGTTAAGACGCCCAAAGAATTATCGTTTCGACGATCTCTGGGTGATCGTCGAAGTGACGATTTTTTGGGCGTCTTGAGAATTTTGATCGAGTTATGAGAGGGCATTTAAGACAGATAATGAAGTGCCGCAACAAGAAGAAAAACATATTCGAAACTAAACCTGTTTCTGCGACAGAAGAAACTGCTTCGATTACGCAATGCGACATTTTGGCCCGGTGCTGCTCTTCTCTGACAGTATTTTGGTCTAAAAGTTTGACAATGGCTGAATTGCTTAGTACCGCATTTTCCATCGTGCGCCATTCTAGTTACCAGTACAACTATTTGCCATGAGCGCTACTTTCACGTCCATTCACTTTTATCTCTTTCTAGCCTCTTTATATTACCAGCCGTATCCTCGAGCCAATTTGACACATCTACATCTAAATCTACGTGATTACTATGCTATTCATAATAAAGCGCCTGGCAGAGGGTTCAATGAACCACTTTCAAGCTGTTCCACTCTCGAAAGGCGCGCGTCAAAAACGAGCACTTACATTTTTCTGTGCGAGCCGTGATTTTTTTTTTATTTTATCGTCACGGTCATTTATCCCAATGTCGGTGGGTGCCAACTAAATCTTTTCGCAATCAGAGGAGAAAAATGGTGTTTGAAATTTTATGAGAAGATTCCGTCGCACGGAAAAGCGCCTTTCTTTTAGTGACTGCCACTCAAATTCACGTGTCATGTGTGTGTCACTATCTCCCCTGTTTCGTGATAATACAAAACGTGCTGCCCTTCTTTGAACTTTAACGATGTCATCCGTCAGTCTCATCTGATGCGTATCCCACACCAACCAGCAATACTTCAGAATAGGGAGGACAAGCGTGTTGTAAGCAACCTCTTTAGTAGACCTGTTGCACCTTTTAAGTGTCCTGCCAATGAATCGCAGTCTTTGGTTTGCTCTACTCACAACATTATCTATGTGATTGTTCCAATTCAGGTTATTTGTAATCGTAATCCCTAAGTATTTAGTTGAATTTACAGCCTACAGGTTTTGTGTGACTTATCGCGTAATCGAAATCTAGGGGATTTGTTTCAGTACTCATGTAAATAGCTTCACACTTTTCTTTAGTCAGGGTCAATTGCCACTTTTCGCACCATACAGATATCTTATCTAAATAATTTAGCAAGTCTTTTTGGTCATCTGATGACGTTACAGGACTGTAAATGACAGCATTATGTGCAAACAATGTAAAAGGGCTACTGATATGTCGTTAATATAGATCAGCAACGATAGAGGGCTTACAGCACTTCCCTAGGGGAAAGCCGAATATTAATTCTGTTTTGCCGACCAGAGTGGCCAAGTGGTTCTAGGCGCTACAGTCTGGAACCACGCGACCGCTACGGTCACAGGTTTGAATCCTGCTTCGGACATGGATGTGTGTGATGTCCTTAGGTTAGTTAGGCTTAAGTAGTTCTACGTTCTAGGGGACTTATGATCTCAGCAGTTAAGTCCCATAGTGCTCAGAGCCATTACTTCTGTTTTACTCGATCACTTTCCGTCTATTACTTCGAACTGTGATCTTTCTGACAGGAAATCACGAATCCAATCCCACAACCGAGGCGATATTCCATAGGCACTCAGTTTGTCTAGAAGACGCTTGTGAGGAACGGTGTCGAAAGCCTTCTGGAAATCTAAAAATATGGAATCAATCTGACATCCCCTCTCGATAGCACACATACAGTACCACGCAGGTTTTTCTCAGTTCTAAACATACCAGCCAATTTTTGAAATTCCCCCGTTTCTTTAAAATGCGCCCGGACTAACTTAAAGGGAAAGGTTGATTACTTTTTCGGTCCTGTGCCAGTCTTCGGTGTCCGCTAAGGTGCTCGCCTAAGAACTTCTTCTTTCGCTGCGCTGGTGAAGCGCTTTTTTTCTCTGCACACACACACACACACTGTAATCGGAAAAAACTGCATACTCTCTGTCCATCCATATGTTAAATCGGGTTCAGTTTCTTTCCGGCGCTACAGATGCTGCCAAACAACTTCGATCCTGAATATCAGCATCTGCAAAAATTTTGAAAAATTGAGCACAAACAGCGTTGTCATCTGATTAGCTTAAGCTTAGCTTTATTTACAGCAGATGCTTAAAAAGACGTCCCTCTGTGGTAAGAGTAGGCCGACATCTCCCGAACACCTCAGCGAGCACTCGGCGACTTTCGGCTGCCGAAACCTGGGAAATGGCTAGCCGAACCCTGTATTCCAACTCTTAGAGCTTGTGCAGATTTGTTGCTTACGCCCCCCCAAAGATAAATATCACACAGTGTTAGATCATGAGAACGAGGAGACCAGTCAACCAACCTATCGTCAAAACCACCTCTCATTGCTCTCATATAAGTATTGGCGATGAGTGGTCTTGCATTGTCCTTCATTAAATAACAGTAAATCTCTTCGTTAGGTGTTAGTTCGCGAAAAAAAGGATGCAGTGTATCGTTCACATACACTATGTGATCAAAAGTATCTGGACACTGCCAAAAACATACGTTGTGCATATTCGGTGCATTGTGCTGCCACCTACTGCCACGTACTCCATATTAGCAACCTCAGTAGTGATTAGCCATCGTGAGAGAGCAGAATGGGGTGCTTCGTGGAACTCAAGGACTTCAAACTGGTCAGGTGATTGAGTGTCACACGTGTCATACGTCTGTACTCGAGATTTACACAGTCCCAAACATCCCTAGGTCCATTGTTTCCGAGGTGATAGTGAAGTGGAAACGTGAAGGGACACGTACAGCACAAAAGCGTACAGGCCGACCTCGTCTGTTGACTGCCAGAGACCGACAGCAGTTGAAGAGGGTGGTAATGTGTAAATAGGTAGACATCTATCCAGACCATCACACAGGGATTCCAAACTGCATTAAGATCCACAGTTATGACAGTTAGGTTGGAGGTGAGAAAATTTGGATTTCACGGTCGAGCGGCTGCTCATAATCACACGCCACGCCGACAAATGACAAACGACGTCTCGCTCGTTGTAAGGAGAATAAACATTGAACGATTGAACAGTGGAAAAAGTGGTGTGGAGTGACGAATCACGGTACACATTGTCGTGACCCGATGGCAGGGTGCGGCTATGGCGAGTGCTCAGTGAACATCATCTGCCAGTGTGTGCAGTGTCCACAGTAAAATTCGGACTCGGTGGTGTTATGGTGTGGTCGTGTTATTCATGGAGGGGGCTTGCGCCCCTTGTTGTTTTGCGTGGCACTATCAAAGCACAGGCCTACACTGATGTTTTAAGCACCTTCTTGCTTCCCATTGTTGAAGAGAAATTCAGAGATGGCGATTGCATTTTACAGCGCGATCGAGCACCTGTATGTAATGCACGGCCTGTGGCGGAGAGGTTGCATGACAATAACATCCCTGTAGTGGACTGACCTGCACAGAGGCCTGACCTGAATTCTATAGAATACCTTTGGCTGATTTGGAACGCCACCTTGGTGCCAGGCCTCACTGACCCACATCGATACCTCTCCTCAGTGCAGCACTGCGTGAAGAACGGGCTGCCTTTCCCCAAGAAACCTTTCATCACCTGACTGAACGTATGCTTGCGAGAATGGAAGACGTCATCAAGGCTGAAGGTGGGGCAACACCATATCGAATCACAGCATTACCGGTGGATGGCGCCATGAACTTGTAAGTTATTTTCAGCCAGTTATCCGGATACTTTTGATCGCATAGTGTATCAGTCAGAACGTATTGTTTCGTGGAAATCGTTTGGGCCAATAATCCGTCTTGTACTAATTGCGTATCACACTGCTGTTTTCACGTCGTGCAATGGTGGCTGATGTAATGCATCAGGATTTTCAGAGCTCCAACGTCGACTGTTCAAAGAATTTACGTACCCTGACAAGTGCAGCCATGTTTCATCGGAAAAGAAAAACATCTCGGGATCAGCTTTTCTATCGTACACAGACTGTAACAGCCAGGTGCAATAACGACTTCGGGCAACAACACTTCCTCGGTCGACGCACTGCCGTTATTTTGTATGATCTGAGTTTCAGTTTGTGCAGAGTTCCGCGAGCAGATTCTCTCGACACAACCAGTGGAAGCGCCGAACGGCGCGGAGATTTTCTCGGACTCCTCTCCAACGCCTCTCCTATCTCGTCTAATTTACTTTCGGTTAAAAAGCCTGGTTCTTTAGCTCCTCGTTTGTGTAAGTCAGATTCCGTCTCTTGAAATATCTTCACTAATCTGCGTATCGTCGAGTCATTGGGGACACTCACACTGGGAAATTTTCGCATGACTTCGAGCCGACATTCCACACACGATTGTATTTGCATAGCGCAACGCAAGATACATTCGTTGATCGTTGGTGTGTACCACACCGAATGGAAATGCGACTGGAAACTCAAAACAAAACATCAGAACACTGAGTCGCAGAGTACAGAAGACACGGTGTTGCTGTCTGAGGACCGGGCCCAGCGATACACCGGCAGGGAGAGGCCGGGACTCAGCACCGCTGCAGCAGTGACGTCCAGGAACACGATTTTAAGCGATTAAGCTTGGCCAAAGAACTCAAAAGAAAACACCAGTACACTCAGTCGCACAGCGTAGGGGGCAAATATATTAAAAACTGTGCTAAAAATTCAAATGATTAACTACAAAATTTGAGTTATTTCTAGACATGAAGCTTAAAATGTAAGGGCTCATTCATTTTTTCATAAATTAAATAAAATCTGGAGTTTCATACACCTGTAAAAAGGGTTTGTATGCCGTGCAAAATTCATGGAAATATCTCTCTTACTTATGAAGGAAACTATACCTATAGCAACAAATGCAGCAATGCAAAGAGAAAAAAATATGAAATTTTACATGCAAAAATATTATTTTGTAACGTTTTTGAACTTCCACTGCTATGAGTGTGAATCCTGAATTGTTTCTCGTCATGCTGACTAAGTTTTATGAATGTATTTGTAAAAGTATGGACAGTGGAAATTAAAAAGTCCTGTGGTGCCTCTCCAGCTCCAAGTCGGCCCGTTTGACGTCCTACCCCCTCCCTCAATCAGTAAATATTTTAAGCTACACATGTTGTTTATCCATAATGCAGAACTGTCTCCAAAACACTCGACAATGATTCGACCACATAGCGGTAAGATTTCAAGATAATGCAAAAATTAAGAACGTGCATCAGGTTTACACAAATGTAAAACTTCGAACACAAACAATTAGGAAGGGTAGTTTTCTATTACTGTAATACTAATGAGTCACTTTTACAATCAGCAAACTGAGATAGCTGGTTGTGGTCACCTACGGGCATACGACGTAGAATTAACTGGTCAGTCGCAAGTGAAGCCAGTGCCAGTCTTCGACGCAGGAAACTGGTGGAACAGAGAAAGGGGCCTGCTTAGGCATACACATGAGGTCCATCGTAGAATGTTGCCGGAGAGTGCTTGACCCATTTCAAAAACGACTCACCGAGGGCACTGAACGTGTAGAAAGTAGGGGACCACGAACAGACACATGAGTGCTCCAGAACAGGGCGACAAGGTAATCCCGAAAATCACCAACCGGTAGACGCTTGAGATTAGTTACACGCACACGGTCTCGTCTTAGCCAACTTGCAAAGTTTCAGGAAGCAACATTAATAACTGTGGAGTCTACGGATATTCTTGACGCACCCACTAATCGCTCCCATGGATACTGCAGAGACAAAGGTTAGTCTAAGCGCAGCAGGCTCGCAGACACTTAAGCCCCGTCCACAGTGTTCCGTCAGATCCGGCAACCAGAGCGCAGGTGTCTATGCACTGGAAGCGCCTCTCCGTACCTATTGAGCTCACTTATTACTATGCAACGTTTTCGCGTCGCCATCATGATGGATTCATAATAAATCGAAATGAAACACTTACGTGGGCCGAGGGTTAAATATAGAGCCAAAATATATGGCAAGACGCCACTGTATGCAATGTCTGTCTATTACATTACACAATAATATAGCGGAGTGCGCGCTGATATGAAACTTCCTGGCGGATTAAAACTGTGTGTCGGACCGAGACTCGAACACAGGACCTTTACCTTTCACGGGAAAGTGCTCTACGATCGTTCTTCTTTTTTTTTTAATCTAATTTTGTTCGTTATTAGTGGTTGTATTTGTTCGGGGCGAACGTCCCATGACGCTTGTTTCAAGTTCATCGTTGATCCATTCACTCAGTATTTTTTTCATTTTTTAATTTTATTACAGAGGGCAGCTGCTATTCCTCTTACCGAACATGTGCAGCTACCATGCCGGCTCCATCTGAGATACCCGTCCTTACAACTCGTCTCGTGCCTTCCGAACTTCACGAAAGATCAAAGATCCCGACGTCGTGTCCCTGTCCGGCACACAGTTTTAATCTGCCACGAAGTTTGTTATCGGCGAACATTCCGCTGCAGAGTGAAAATTTCACTCTCGAAACATCCCCCAGGATGAGGCTAAGCCGTGTCTCCGCAATTTCCTCTCTTCCAGAAGTGCTAGTTTTTCAAATTTCGCAGGAGAGCTTCTGTGAAGTTCGGAAGATAGGAGACGGGGTACTGGCCGAATTAAAGCTGTGAGGACGGGTCGTGGGTCGTGCTTGTGTAGCTCAGATGATAGAGCACTTGCCCGTGGACGGCAACAGGTCCCTAGTTCGAGTCTCAGTCCGGCACACAGTTTTAATCTGCCTGGAAGTTTCTTACAGAAAACTCGATTCCCTGTCAGAAATGTCACAGTTCGTAGTAACTGAAGGAAAGTCGTCGAGTGGAACAAAAGTGATATCTGGTTTTGCCCAGGGAAGTGCCCTTCGCTTCGTCCGATCTGTATGAATGATTTAGGAGACCATCTCAACAGCCATCTTAGATTGTTTACAGACAGTGCTTTCATTTACCGTCTAGTAAAGTCAACAGCACATCAAAACAAACAACAAAGTGATTCACACATGATATCTGCATGATCCGAAAAACGGCGATTGACCCTAAATAACGCAAAGTGCGATTTGTCCACATGAGAACTAAAAGGTGTCCATTAAATATCCGTTACATGATAAATCACACAAATCTAAAGACTGACGGTTCAATTTAATACTTAGAAATAACAATTATGTGGAACGATTACATAGACGACGCAAAACACTTATAAGATAAGAAGGTCATTCAATAATTAAAGAGACAAATTCGTCTGGGAAAAATTTGTTAGTTGGGCAAGTTACCAAGTTTTATGACCTTAAGATGGCATTACTGGGGTGAGCCGTGATCAGCTGATGTATCTACTTTGTTTAGTTTATAGCCCCAAAAATACATTTCATAATGGCAATTCCGCTTGAAACGTCCCCATTAGTTGAACAACGCTTTGTTATTCGTTTTTTATATGTTGAAGGTGAGGAACTGGTGAATATATACTGTAGAATGTCTCAGGTTTATGAAGAAGTTTGTATGAATCGTGAACCTTTCTGCACAGGTGTAGAGCAGTTCAAAAATGGTCGCGACTCAGTGACTGACGAATACCGTTTTGGCCGACCAGTTGCAGTTTCAGCTCCTTGACTTGAAAGTCGAATTGATGACATTATTCATGCCGACCGCCGTGTGACTGCGGAAATAATAGTTGATAAGGTTCAAGTTAGTATAGGTACAGCTCGTAACATTATCTGTAACAAGCTGAAGTACCGCAAAACATGTGCAAGATGGGTCCCAAAGTAGTTGACGCGGCTATACAAGAAAACAAGGTTGAGAGTGTGTCCAGAGCTAAGGGGACGTTATGACGGAGAAAGTCAGCACTTCCTCAACAAAATTTTAACTTGTGATGAAACTTCGGTTCACTATTATGAGCCGGAATCAGATAGACAACGCATGGCGCGGAAGCACACCAACTCACCTGTCAAGAAAAAATTGAAAACTCAAGCATCAGCAGGAAAAGTCATGTTGACGGTGTTTTGGGATGCTGAAGGTCACGTTTTTTGTTCAAAAAATGGTTCTAATGGCACTAAAAATTATGGGACTTAACATCTGACTTGGAACTACTTAAACCTAACTAACCTAAGGACATCACACACATCCATGCCTGAGGCAGATTCTGAACCTGTGACCATAGGAACAACGCGGTCCAGACTGAAACGCCTAGAACCGCTCGGCCACAGCGGCCGGCCTCAGTTTTTCGTGATTATCTCGAAGAACAACCAATACTACTCGGATTTTCTTTTAAACAAGGTGAAGCCAGCCATGAGAGAGTCTTGGATCTCAGAGAAGAGGTGTGATTCTCCAGCAAGAGAACGGGCGTCCTCGTATTGCTCAACTGGCCTATGACAAAATGGGCTGGGAAGTACTGCCTCATCCCCTTTACAGTCCTCATTTAGCACCTACTGAGTTCCATTTGTCTGGTGCACTGAAGGAGGCATTACGTGGGAAGAGGTTCCAGGACAACGACGACGTGGAAAAGTTTGTGGGGAATTGGTTCAAATGGCCCTGAGCACTATGGGACTTAACTCCCGAGGTCATGAGTCCCCTACAACTTAGAACTACCTACACCTAACTAACCTAAGGACATCACACACATCTATGCCCGAGACAGGATTCGAACCTGCGAGTGTAGCGGTCGCGTGGCTCCAGACTACAGCACCTAGAACCGCTCGGCCTTGTGGGGAATTGGTTCAAACATGAAGATAAGGAGTTCTTCGCAGCCAGAATAATACGGCTTGTAGCCCGCTGGAACGAGTGCATAAATGTACAAGGGGATTATGTTGAAAAGTATAAAAAGTATTGTTTTGTAAAAATAAACGCTTTTGCTTTACACCAGTTTGTCTCTCTAATTATTGAATGACCTTCGTACAACAAATGCACTAAAGAGATACTACAATACCATCGTCCATCCTCTGCAACAGTGCTGTTGTGCAGTATGTGTCCTTGCCAGATAGCATTGACGGAGGAGGACGTCGAGAAAATTAAAAGAATGGCGGCTGCTTTCTTTATTTTCACTAAACGCGGGAGACTAACGGCATCGAGATAGTTTTTCTCCAAATCTCTCTCGGAAATGCCAAAATGTCTTGTGGAAACGTACATAGGGACAAATGACAGTTGTAATAAAATAAGACAAATCAGAACGCGCACCGAAAGATTTAAAGGATCATTTTTTCCCGCGCCCCAATCCAGAGTGGAGCGGTACAGAGATAGTGTGAGGGTGGTTGTGTGGGACGTCTGCCAGGCAGTCAGGCGTGACCAGCAGAGCAGTGGCGCGCACACAGGTGGCTGACAAGGCTGCGGCGGGCGTCTCAGAGCCGCAGCTGGGAGCTCAAGTGGCGCTCGTTACGACTCATCTGGACAGCAGTGGCGGCGTGGGAAGCGGACGGAGCCGCGGTGGCCACGGCAGAGTGGCTGAGTAGGGGCCGGGAGGGGGGAGTGATGAGGAGGGCAGAGAGAGAGAGAGAGAGACCCCAACACAGAACAGAGAAAGGAACGTGGCGATGAGCAAAACAGGTGTGAACTTGCCGTGTAGACCGAGGCGTCTGATCAAGATGGGGCATACCTACAGTCTGCATCTACATCGTACTCCGCAGGCCACCTAATTGTGCGTGGTGGAGGGTACTTTCAATACCATTCTCTGAACCCTCCAACCCTGTTCCACTCGCGAATACTGCATGGGAAGAATGATTGTCGTAAGCCTCTGTATTGGGTCTAACTTCTCGAATTTTCTCCTCGTGGTCAATACGCGAGATGTATGTAGGGGCAAGTAATTAGTACTCCGACTCCTCCGGAAAAGTGCTGTCCCGAAATTTCATTAGTAAATCTCTCCGCGTGATGCACAACGCCTCTCTTGTACCGTCTGCCAATGGAGTTTGTTTAGCATCTCCATAACGCTCTCTTGGAAGTTAAACGATCCCGTGACGAAATGCGCCGCTCTTCATTGAATCTTCTCTATCTCCTCTATCAGTCCTACCTGATAGGGATCACAGATAGATGAACAATACTCAAGAATCTGGCGAACAAGCACATTACAAGCCACTTCTTTCGTGGATGAGTAACATTTCCTTAAGATTCTTCCAATGAATCTGAGTCTGGTGTCTGCTTTTCCCACTATATGTTTTATATGGTCATTCCACTTAAGGTAGCTCTGGATAGTTACTCCTAGATATCTTATGGCAGACGCTGTCTCCAGCTGTTTGTCATCAATAGTATAATGGTTCAAATGGCTCTGAGGACTATGGGACTTAACATCTATGGTCATCAGTCCCCTAGAAGTTAGAACTACTTAAACCTAACTAACCTAAGGACATCACACACATCCACGCCCGAGGCAGGATTCGAACCTGCGACAGTAGCAGTTGCGCGGCTGCGGACTGAGCGCCTAGAACCGCTAGACCACCGCGACCGGCCATCAATAGTACAAGTGTACAGTAGTAGATTTCCTTTCCTATATATGTGCAACATGTTACATTTATTTACATTCAGGGTCAACTGCCAAAGTCTGCACAATTCATCAATTCTCTGCAGGTCGTTCTGCAAATTCTTTCTGTCTTTTGGTGTAGCTACTTCGGTATAGACAACAGCATCATCTGCGAATAAACTTAAAGAGCATCCGACGCTTTCTACAAGATGATTTATTTATACTCTAAACAGCAAGGCTCCTGTCACACTTCCCTGTTGTACTCTGGATATTACCTTTACGTCTGTCTATTTAGTTCCGTTAAGATCGACGAATTGAGTTGTGTCT
Source organism: Schistocerca cancellata (assembly GCF_023864275.1). Classification (NCBI taxonomy): domain Eukaryota; kingdom Metazoa; phylum Arthropoda; class Insecta; order Orthoptera; family Acrididae; genus Schistocerca; species Schistocerca cancellata. Next base: position 117,555,309 of record NC_064636.1, on the reverse strand, counting down.
GGAAGAATGTCTGGAATCCAATCGCAGGTCTGCTCCGATACTCCGTAATCTCGTATTTCTTTCATTAAACGGCAGAGCTGGACGGTGTCAAACGCCTCACTGAAATCGAGGAACACGCCATCAGCCTGAGCACCGTTGTCCGCTGCGCTGTGGATCTCGTGGAGGAACAGAGCGAGCTGGGTTTAGCAGGATCTCTGTTTGCGGAATCCATGTTGATTGTTGTACAGGAGATGTTCATTTTCCTAGAACGTCATAATGTCCATTGACAGAGACCGGTTCCAAATTAAGAAAATACTGTTAGGTTCATACAGTAAAAGCACACCACTGACTCATCTTGTAGTTTAATTCAACACCTGAAAATTAACCACTTCATTATTAATGTCTCATCATACTAAAAATGGAATGTTAAATGAGCGCTTTCTTTTAGATCCATACTGTGCCTCATTGAAACTCCGCGCCTCTAAACTTCCTGGCGAATTAAAGGTGTCTCTGGCACCTGCAAGGATTTCCGAATCAACGCAGTTTTCGCTGGCGAAGGTGGTGGCTACCAGCCGTTTTTGTATTTTTGGATGGATTATTTTACTGATTTGACCTTCCGATGCTGCGCTTGTTTTAGTACAATTTATAAACATCCACACAGAAACACTGTGTGGAAAGCGCGTGGCTGCAACTGTCAATATAAACATTAAGGATTTTTGGTACATCGTTCTACGAATCACCGATGTTATAATCTGTTCAGCAAATGCAGCTGTCTTCGCGTTTAAGTTGTTACCTTTTATTTGTGGATGACAGATTTCGGTCTATTGTATAGATCATCATCATGTCTATATTCCTTAGTGGTAGCAGGGATCACGAAGCAATATAGAACTGATGTTGATCTCTGTAGTAGATCATCCACAAATAAAAAGTAATAACTTATCAGCAACCACAATTGTGTCTCTTAAGTAATATTTTAGAGATTTTCCGTGTGTTCCCAGTGTGCGGCCTGTTTAAGTTTGAACATTTAGTGATTCCTCCCAAATATGAATAACGGCGAAAGAGACGCAATACTCAGTTCACCAGGACAAGTTCCCGTCGCTGGCGGCATTCTGCTGGCGATTCCGATTCAGGACTGAAACGTTCTAGCCACCAGAGGACGGGAATAACCACCGTAAACTGGTACTGGCGAAGCAAAAGAGCTTCTTAAAGGTATTTGAGGAGGGTTGTGGTCTCCCTCGACGATCATTACCTCAGTCTCAGTTCCAAAGTCTATTTAGGTACCACATTTTGTACGTTGCGGCGGCTAATACACGTAGTGAGCTCACAAACTGGAAACCACTGCTACAGACCACCAGACCTTAAATTTCAATAGCGTAGTCAAAAACAACACAAGCCCTTTCTCTTATCAGCAGTGTGGGTTCGTCGTCATTATTGTTCTCAATGTGTGTGTGTGTGTGCGTGTGTGTGTGTGTATGTATGTATGTGTCCTTCTACATCTACATTTATACTCCGCAAGCCAGCCAACGGTGTGTGGCGGAGGGCACTTTACGTGCCACTGCATTACTTCCCTTTCCTATTCCAGTCGCGTACGGTTCGCGGGAAGAACGACTGCCGGAAAGCTTCCGTGCGCGCTCGAATCTTTCTAATTTTACATTCGTGATCTCCTCGGGAGGTACAAGTAGGGGGAAGCAATATAATCGAAACCTCATCCAGAAACGCACCCTCTCGAAACCTGAACAACAAGCTACACCGCGACGCAGAGCGCCTCTCTTGCAGAGTCTGCCACTTGAGTTTGCCAAACATCTCCGTAACGCTAAAACGCTTACCATATAACCCTGTGACAAAACGCGACGTTCTTCTTTGGATCTTATCTCCTCCGTCAACCCGACCTGGTAGGGATCCCACACTGATGAGCAATACTCAAGTATAGGCTGAACGAGTGTTTTGTAAGCCACCTCCTTTGTTGATGGACTACATTTTATAAGGACTCTCCTAATGAATCTCAACCTGGCACCAGCCTTACCAACAATTAATTTTATATGATAATTCCATTTGAAATCGTTCTGTACGCATACTCCCAGATATTTTACAGAAGTAGCTGCTACCAGTGTTTGTTCCACTATCATATAATCATACAATAAAGGATCCTTCTTTCTATGTATTCGCAATACATTACATTTGTCTATGTTAAGGGTCAGTGGCCACTCCCTGCACCAAGTGCCTATCCGCTGCAGATCTTCCTGCATTTCGCTGCAATTTTCTAATGCTGCAACTTCTCTGTATACTACAGCATCATCCGCGAAAAGCCGCATGGAACTTACGACACTATCTACTAGGTCATTTATATATGCTGTGAAAAGCAATGTGCCCATAACACTCCCCTTCGGCACGCCAGAGGTTACTTTAACGTCTCTCCATTGAGAACAACATGCTGTGTTCTGTTTGCTAAAAACTCTGGTCTGATATTCCGTAGGCTCTTACTTTGTTTATCAGGCGACAGTGCGGAATTGTATCGAACGCCTTCCGGAAGTCAAGGAAAATGGCATCTACCTGGGAGCCTGTATCTAATATTTTCTGGGTCTAATGAACAAATAAAGCGAGTTGGGCCTCACACGATCGCTGTTTCCGGAATCCATGTTGATTCCTACAGAGTAGATTCTGGGTTTCCAGAAATGACATGATACGCGAGGAAAAAACACGTTATAAAATTCTACAACAGATCGATGTCAGAGATACAGGCCTATAGTTTTGTGCATCTGCTCGACGACCCTTCTTAAAAACTGGAACTACCTGTGCTCTTTTCCAATCATTTGCAACCTTCCATTGATCTACAGACTTGCGGTACACGGCTGTTAGAAGGGGGATCAAGTTCTTTCGCGTACTCTGTGTAGAATCGAATTGGTATCCCGTCAGGTCCAGTGGACTTTCCTCTGTTGAGTGATTTCAGTTGCTTTTCTATTCCTTGGACACTTATTTCGATGTCAGCCATTTTTTCCTTCGTGCGAGGATATAGAGAAGGACCTGCAGTGCAGTCTCCCTCTGTGAGACAGCTTTGGAAAGAGGTGTTTAGTATTTCAGCCTTACGCGTGTCATCCTCTGTTTCAATGTTCAATGCCGTTATCATCCCAGAGTGTCTGGAAATGCTGTTTCGATCCACTTACTGATTTAACGTAAGACCGGAACTTCCTAGGATTTTCTGTCAAGTCGGTAAATAGGATTTTGCTTTCGAATTCACTGAACGCTTCACGCATAGACCTTCTTACGCTAACTTTGACATCGTTTAGCTTCTGTTTGTCTTAGAGGTTTTGGTTCAAATGGTTCAAATGGCTCTGAGCACTATGGGACTTAACATCTGTGGTCATCAGTCCCCTAGAACTTAGAACTACTGAATCGTAACCAACCTGCGTTTAAATTTGCAGTGAAGTTCTCTTTGCTTTGGCAGTAGTTTCCTAACTTTGTTGTTGAACCACGGTGGGTTTTTCCCGTCCCTCACAATTTTACTCCTCACATACCTGTCTAAAACGCATTTAACGGTTGCCTTGAACTTTTTCCATAAACACTCAACTTTGTCAGTGTCGGAACAGAAATTTTCGTTTTGATCTGTTAGGTAGTCTGAAATCTGCCTCCTATTATTCTTGCTAAACAGATAAACCTTCCTCCCTTTTTTTATATTCCTATTTACTTCCATATTCAGATGTGCTGCAACGACCTTATGATCACTGAATCCCTGTTCAGCACTTACAGAATCGAAAAGTTCGGGTCTGTTTGTTATCAGTAGGTCCAAGGTATTATCTCCAAGAGTCGGTTCTCTGTTCAATTGCTCGAAGTAATTTTCGGATAGTGCACTCAGTTTAATGTCACTCTATGCTTCGTCCCTACCACCCATCCTAAACATCTGAGTGTCTCAGTCTATATCCGGTAAATTGAAATCTCCACCTAAGACTTTAAGAGGCTGTGGAAATTTATGTGAAAAGTATTCCAGATTTTCTCTCAGTTGTTCTGCCATTAATGCTGCTGAGTCACGAGGTCGGTAAAAGGAGCCAATTATTAACCTAGCTCGGTTGTTGAGTATACAGGATAAACTACTAACAGCGACAAACACTCCACCACCGGTTGCATGTAATCTACCCTTTTTAAACACCGTCTGTGCCTTTGTAAAAATTTCGGCAGAATTTATCTCTGGCTTCAGCCAGCTTTCCGTACCTAAACGATTTGAGCTTTGGTGCTTTCTATCAGCGCTTGAAGTTCCAGTACTTTACCAACGCAACTTCGACAGTTTACAATTACAATACCGATTGCTGCTTGGTCCCAGCATCTCCTGACTTTGCCCCACACTCTTTGAAGCTGTTGCCCTTTCTGTACTTGCCCGAGGCCATCTAACCTAAAACACCGACCAGTCCACGCCACACAAGCTCTCCTACCCGTGTAGCCACCTGCTGTGTGTAGTGGACTCCTGACCTATCCAGCAGACCCCGAAACCCCACCTACCTACGGCTCAAGTGGAGGAATCTGCAGCCCACACGGTCGCAGAACCGTCTCAGCCTCTGATGCAGACCCTCCACTCGGCTCTGTACCAAAGGTCCGCAGTCAGTCCTGTCGACGATGCTGCAGATGGTGAGCTCTGCTTTCATCCTGCTAGCGAAACTGGCAGTCTTCACCAAATCAGATAGCCGCCGGAAGCCAGAGTGGATTCCCTCCGATCCATAGCGCCACACATCATTGGTGCCGACACGAGCGACCACCTGCAGACGGGTACACCCAGCACCCTTCATGGCATCCGGAAGGACCCTTTCCACATCTGGAATGACTCCCCCCGGTATGCACATGGAGTGCACATTGGTATTCTTCCGCTCCTTTGCAGCCATATCCCTAAGGGGCTCCATTACGCGGCTGACGTTAGAGCTCCCAACTACCAGTAAGCCCACCCTCTGCGACTGCCCGGATCTTTCAGACTGAGTGGCAACGTCTGGAATAAGACAAGCAGCCATGTCCGGCCGAAGATCAGTATCAGATGGAGACAGAGCCTGAAACTGGTTCGTCAGACAAACTGGAGAGGCCTTCCATTCAGCCCTCCATAATGTCTTTCGCCCCCTGCCACACCTCGAAATGACCTCCCACTCTACCACAGGTGAGGGGTCAGCCTCAATGTGGGCAGTATCCCGGGCAGCCACAGCTGTAGTCCGATCGGGAGATGCGTGGGACGAGCTGGCTGTCCTGAACAAAGCCCTGTCTGGACCCCCACAGTGATGCCCACTGGCAACAGCCTCAAGCTGTGTGACCGAAACCAACACTGCCTGAAGCTGGGAGCGAAGGGATGCCAACTGAGCCCGCATCCGAACACAGCAGTCGCAGTCCCTATCCATGCTAAACACTGTTGTGCAAAGAACGTCTGAACTAATCTACAGAGAGCACAAACAATTCGACACAAAATTTAAACGGTTATTAAAATACAAGACTGCCTAGTAAATGCAGTAATATTAAAATGCAAATCTGCCCCTGCTAAATACGGAACTACACAATGATTTGGCGGATTTAACTAAACAAGTGCGCTAAGAACACTCAAACAAATTTTCAACTTGACCACTACACTTATAGGAACGCCAAATAAGCCACTTGCTGCTACTTGCGCACTGCTCCCCCTCCCCCCTCCCCCCGCTTGCATTCGATACGACACACTGATATATAGCATTTTCGTTTTGAGTTGGCGAATCAAGCGAATACGAAAAACAGCGGTTGTTGTACCTGATAGCCCAAAGACTGCGTTGTGCCTTTGTTTGACGCACTACACTGCTGGATAAGTATGCAACGTGCCAAGGTCCGCGTGGCTCCTCCCGTTGGAGGTTCCAATCCTCCTTCGGGCATGGGTTTGTCTGTTGACCTTAGAATAAGTTAGTCTAAGTTGGATTAAGTAGTGTGTAAGCCCAGGGACCGATGACCTTAGCAGTCTGGTCCCCTAGGAACTCACCACTAATTTTCAAATTTTCCTCCAGGACTGTACTCAGCGGCACCTGAGTGACAAAAACTATCCTGACACCCGCAAAACGGTACGCTTTCATATTAGGTGCATTGTGCTGCCATATACTGCCAGATACTCCACATGAGCGACGTCGGTAGTCATTAGACATTGTGAGAGAGCAGTATGGGGCGCTTCGCGGAACTCACGGTCTTCGATTGTGGTCAGGTGACTGGGTGTTACTTGCGTCATATGTCTGTACCCGAGATTGCCACACTCCTAAACATCCCTAGGTCCACTGTTTCCGATATGATAGTGAAGTGGAAACGTGAAGGGACACGTAAAGTTCAAATGCGTACATGCCGACCTCGTCTGCTGACTGACAGAGACCGCGACAGTTGAAGAGGGTTGTAATGTGTAATAGGTGGACATCTATCCAGACCATCACACACGAATTCCAAACTGCATCACGATCCATTGGAAGTACTATGACAGTTAGGTAGGAGGTGAGAAAACGTGGTCGAGTGGCTCCTCATAAGCCACACATCACGGTGGTACATGCAAAACGACGCCTCGTTTGGTGTAAGGAGCGAAAACATTGGACAACTGAAGACTGGAACAACGTTGTGTCGAGTGACGAATCACGGTACACAATGTGGCGATCCTATGGTAAGGTATGAGTACGGCGAATGCCCAGTGAACGTCATCTGCCAGTGTGTGTAGTGATAACAGTAAAATTCGGAGGCGGTGGTGTTATGCTGTGGTCGTGTTTTCCATGGATGGGGTGGCACCCCTTGTCGCTTTCCCTGGCACTATCGCAGCACAGGCCTACATAGATGTTTTAAGCACCTTCTGACTTGCCACTAATGAAGAGCTATTCGGGGATGACCATTGCATCTTCCAACACGATCGAACACCTGTTCCTAGTGCACGGCCTGTGACGGAGTGGCTGCACGACAGTAACATCCCGGTAATGGACTGGCCTGCACAGAGTCCTGACCTGAATCCTGCAGGAAACCCTTTGGGATGTTTTGGAATGCCGACTTTTTGCCAGGCCTCACCGACCGTCGTCGATAGCTATACGCATTGTAGCACTCTGTGAAGAATGGGCAGCCATTCCCCAAGGAACCTTCCAGTACCTGATTGAAAGTATGCCTGCGAGAGTGGAAACTGTCATCAAGGCTAGGGGTGGGCCAACACCATATTGGATTCCAGCATTACCGGTGGAGGGCGCAATGAACTTGCAAGTCATTTTCTGCCAGGTGTCCGGATACTTTTGATGACATAGTGTTGTTCTCCTGTTAGATGTGAATTGCGAAGGTTTGTTGTTGTCTTGGTGTTCGCCGGCTGTATGTGTAGAGCAGTATAATCGACAGGGGATCTCAAGTTGATTCCGTATTTCTAGATTTCCGGAGAGCTTTTGACAGTGTTCCTCACAAGCGACTTCTAATCAAGCGGCGGGCCTATGGGGTATCGTCTCAGTTGTGTGACTGGATTCGTGATTTCCTGTCAGGAAGGTCGCAGTTCGTAGTAATAGACGGCAAATCATCGAGTAAAACTGAAGTGATATCAGGTGTTCCCCAGGGAAGCGCCCTGGGTGACAATCTGAGCAGTTCTCTTAGGTTGTTCGCAGATGATGCTGTAATTTACCGTCTAGTAAGGTCATCCGAAGACCAGTATCAGTTGCCAAGCGATTTAGAAAAGATTGCTGTATGGTGTGTCAGGTGGGAGTTGACGCTAAATAACGAAAAGTGTGAGGTGATCCACATGAGTTCCAAAAGAAATCCGTTGGAATTCGATTACTCGATAAATAGTACAATTCTCAAGACTGTCAATTCAACTAAGTACCTGGGTGTAAAAATTACGAACAACTTCATTTGGAAAGACCACATAGATAACATTGTGGCGAACGCGAGCCAAAGGTTGCGTTTCATTGGCAGTACACTCAGAAGATGCAACAAGTCCACTAAAGGGACGGCATACACTACTCTCGTTCGTCCTCTGCTAGAATATTGCTGCGCGGTGTGGGATCCTTACCACGTGGGACTGACGGAGGACATCGAAAGGGTGCAAAAAAGGACAGCTCGTTTTATATTATCGCGTAATAGGGGAGAGAGTGTGGCAGATATGATACGCGAGTTGGGATGGAAGTAATTAAAGCAAAGACGTTTTTCGTCGCGGCGAGATCTATTTACGAAATTTCAGTCACCAACTTTCTCTTCCGAATGCGAAACTATTTTGTTGAGCCCAACCTACGTATGTAGGAATGATCATCAAAATAAAATAAGAGAAATCTGAGCTCGAACAGAAAGGTTTAGGTGTTCGTTTTTCCCACGCGCTGTTCGGGAGTGGAATGGTAGGGAGATAGTATGATTGTGGTTCGCTGAACCCTCTGCCAAGCATTTAAATGTGAATTGCAGAGTAATCATGTAGATGTAGATGTATGGGCTTATATAACGCTATGTAGACTCGTTATTCTCGCTGGTAAATAGAAATACAAAGGTTTGTTGTTGTGTTTTGCTGTTCCGCGACGAGAGACATGGTCGTGGCGTTAAGGCGCTGCAGGCGCCCCACCCGCTTCTGGTGGAATGCTCACATCTGCATCTGGCCAGCGTGTCACTGGCTCAGGTGTCAGCTTGCTGTGGCGTCTCACTTTCGCGGCAGCCTTTGCGAGAAACGAATGGCTGCAGTGTCGCCATTTCGTTCACCAGCGCCCTAGATTCTTCACGGAAAAGGTAAAAAAAAGCGGTATCAGTTTTTTAGTAGTTGCTGCAAAATCTAAGCTGCGCACGGTGTAATTGTTGGCTGACTGGTTATCTGCGTAAAGTGCATTCGAAGGTAGCTTATGGATTTGTATATTTTAGAAGTTTCCATGAACTTGTTCATTTTTCTAAATTTGGTAAGGTATATGTCCGTGGCTAGTTACACTACATGCGAGGGTGGTTTCAAAAGATCTCGGAATCACCACGAGAGGTCTGCGCCAGCGCAACGAGTTGCCCACGTGACACTCATTGGACTGTTGCCTGTAAACACGTGCCGCGTCAGTGCTCTGGGAAGAGAGCTGTGGACGTGACGTGGCTCTGTTGTTGTTACCGCGTAGTATTTTGCGAAGAGATTCGAGCAGTCATTAAGTACTTGGTAAGGAAACGTGTGGAAGCAAAGGACATTTTTGCAGATTTCCATAATACAGTGGCGGACTCCGCTCCTACATATTTAACTGTTGCCAAGTGGACAAATGAATTCAAATCTGGCCGTGAGGGCTTACATGACGGTCCGCGCATTGGTCGGCCAAGATGTTTCACTACTCCAGGAAACATTGCAAAAGTGCACAAAATGGTCACGGAGGATAGCCAATTGAAAGTGCGTGAAATTGCTCACGATTGCCAGATGTCATCTGAACGGGTATGTCACATTTAACTAAAGTATTAGAAATGAACATATTATCAGAAAGATGGGTGCCCTGACTCTTGACGCTGGATCAAAAGCGAACGAGAATGGATGTATCAGGACAATTTCCAGAATGAGATTTTCACTCTGCAGCGGAGTGTGCGCTGATATGAAACTTCCTGGCAGATTAAAACTGTGTGCCCGACCGAGACTCGAACTCGGGATCTTTGCCTTTCGCGGGCAAGTGCTCTACCATCTGAGCTACCGAAACACGACTCACGCCCGGTACTCACAGCTTTACTTCTGCCAGTATCTCGTCTCCCCCCCCCCCCCCCCCCTTAAGCTTTGCGAGCAGTTAGGCTTTTACATTACCTGACTGGATGCCGATCGTGTTTCTGTTAACTGCTCCATTTTTTCTGTAACTTAATTGTTTTCTCACTGCGTCCATAGCAGTGGACTGTCTCTTTAAGTGTTGTGGTTCGCAGGAGAGCTTCTGTAAAGTTTGGAAGGTAGGAGACGAGATACTGGCAGAATTAAAGCTGTGAGCACCGGGAGTGAGTCGTGCTTCGGTAGCTCAGATGGTAGAGCACTTGCCCGCGAAAGGCAAAGGTCCCGAGTTCGAGTCTCGGTCGGTCACACAGGTTTAATCTGCCAGGAAGTTTCGTATCAGGACAATGTTTGGCACATTTTAGGAGAAACGAACAAGATTTTTTGCATCGGTTTGTGACCACATATGACACTTGGGTGGCACTACTGTACCCCAAACAACAATAAAAGCAGTGGTAACATGCTGACTCTCCGCCACCAAAGAAAGCAAAGACAACTCCTTCGGCTGGAAACGTCATGGCATCAGTGTTCTGCGATGCGAAGGGGATTCTATTTGTAGATTATCTCCCCACTAGGCAAACAATTACTGCTAACCTCCTGGACAAATTGCAAAAAAGGATACGCGAAAAAAGGCCATGTTTAGCAAGGAAGGAAGTCATCTTCCATCAAGACAATGCGCGCACGCACACATTTGCCGTCGCCATGACAAAATTACACGAACTAAGGTATGAATTGTTGCCACAGCAGCCTTATTCATCTGATATGTCTCCGTCAGACTTACATCTCTTCCCAAAACTGAGAATTTTTGTAGGTGGACGAAGATTTACTTCAAACGAAGAATTCGTAGCCGGAGTTGACAACTATTTTACAGCCGTAGAGGAAACTTATGTTTGAGATGGGATATAGACACTGGAACATGGTTGGACCAAGTGCACTAATCTACAAGGAGACTACATTGAAAACGAAAAAAAGTTTCAGTGATGTAAGCACTTTTTTTCTATTCCGTTCAGAGAACTATTCAAACCATCCCTGTAGCACGAACAAAAGTTCGTATGTTCACTGCCATAAGAGCTAGTTTTTACGGTTCATGCATTTCACTAACCTAAAACCTACAGCGCTCACACGAGTGTCTTATTACGTGTTCATTTAGTCACTCGCGCACGGTAACAATTTTAGATTTACAACGCGCATTCGACACTCCCTGAAGCATGTCGCACTGTTCCCGATGGCAGAGTTTACCGGCCAACATATATGGATGGACTACGTTTTCATAATTACGAGTTCTTTTTTATGAATTGTGTATGTGTTTTCTAGCATATCGTCGATACCAGCATACTATGTTAACTGTTTTATCATTTGTCTCTTCGCGGCACAGCTTGACGATGGTGAGTAGTGCTTGTTTCATTTTGGTAGCAGATCGTCTTTGACAATCAGTTCTGCCCTCCAAAGGTGCGTTTTTCACGGCTGTGTAGTCGGTGCGATTTCACTTACACAATTGTTTGCAGAGAATTTAGTCTCTTGGTTCCTCCTTGGTCATTCTGACAAAGTTTTATGAATTTATTTGTCGAAGTATAGACAGTGGATATTAAAATGTCCTGTGGTGCCTCTCCTGCTCCAAATTGGCCCTCTTGACGTCCTCCCCCCTCCCATTAAGCTTTGCAAGCAGTTAGGCTTTTACATTACCTGACTGGATGCCGATCGTGTTTCTGTTAACTGTTTCATTTTTTGTGTAACTGAATTGTTTTCTCACTGCTTCCATAGCAGTGGACTACCTCTTTAAGTGTTGTGGTTGTTGGAGCAGTGACTTATTACAGGGTAATTTTTTGTCAGTTGCCACCGCAGATTGGACACGAGCACGCACTGTGTCACAGCACTCTTGTCCGAGTAAAGTTACTTGACAGCTGGACAGCTGCCACTTGCCGCTACAGTGTTGCCGCGTCGGCAGCCGGCAGCTGCTCCATTCTAGGCGACACGCAAACATGGCGGGTAACTCCACAAACACTGTTAATATGTAACACAGAGCCATGTTGGAATAGGCTGCCGCGAGGTTTGATGGAAATGAAAGACGCTCTGTGGATAGCTGATTTCAAACGACTAAATACTAAACTGAATTTACAACCGTGGCCTAACCTAAACACATGCTTATAATATGCAATGTAGCCGGAAAAACGGTGGTCAAAACAATCTGCAGAAGAACTAACATAACTGTAGCTCTGTTCGTGGCGATTACAGCTAACGTCTAGGAGCAAAGTCACGACACAGGAAAATTTGTTTTAGGCTGAAAGTAAACTGTAATTTCTCCCTGTCATGGGCTACCAGAAACTGTCCTCAAAGTGGTTACACGAGTTGCAGTCCTTGTTGGCACTTGATTACAGATGATTGGCGACAGAGGTAGGTTACAAACGAAAAACAAATCATAGGAAAGAAAATAAGTTCCTTGTGAGTATTGTTCACAATATTGTGTAATGTATTTTGTATGCAAACGTCATGTGTAGTAACAACAATGACACGGTTTTCAATGAATAAAGGTAAAATTTTCAGTCACATTGCTATGGTTATCGTATTTTAGTCAACTGTGATGCCTCACGTGTAACATCACGGAACTTGGCAACAGCGCCTCCTTGAAGTCAGAGGACAACGGCGCAGGTTAAAGTGGCGAGTTGGTAGCCTCTTGTTACCAGGCTCGAATTCTACTGCTTCTGTTGTAAACAAAGAATTGTTAGTATGGGAGGACAACGTTAATCACAACGTTGAAAGTACCCACAGTTTTGTAAATACTTGTGTATGTGGCTCCCAGTGCTCAGTGGAGAAGGCCATGAGAAACGGTGTACCCCATTCCCTGTCATAAATGAACCTTTGTTTGAGGATGAACTCGTTTAGTAGTATTAGCAGTGTGGTATTCCTAGATCTTCATCTCAGGTTGATCTAATGATTTCCACAGCTTCAGGAACACAACGTGATACCTCTAAGGCAAACAAAAATGCTGGGCTATCGGACGAAAAGATCGAAATGGCCCAGATTGTGCAGATATTGTTTGTAAACCTTTTCCTACCCGGAGAGTAAGCTGTTGTTATGGGGTAAATCTGTGAACGTTGCTGCTTAAGATGTTTTAAGAGTAAACTAAATTCCTTCACCTACAACACTGCCGCATTTCGCCGGTTAGAAAGGAAAAAGCCCACTGACCAGAAAACTAATCTTTCACACTGAAAGGAGAAACGAGATGAAACATTTCAGGGGGGGGGGGGGTCATGTGACTTTTATAAAGTCTACAAGTTTTATGCATTGCTTAGACTCTAGATTGCTGTTGCGCTGTTGTTACAAAGCCCAGTAAGTCAACTGCGTATTTACTGGTTAGGAAGAGCAGTTGTAAACAGTTTTTGCTACAAAAAGGGTTTGGTTGGGTTGTTTTGGGGAGAAGACCAAACAGCAAGGTCATCGGTCTCATCGGATTAGGGAAGGACGGGGAGGGAAGTCGGCCATGCCCATTCAAAGGAACCATCCTGACATTTGCCTGGAGCGGTTTAGGGAAATCAAGGAAAACCTAAATCAGGACGGCCCGACGCGGGATTGAGCCGTCGTCCTCCTGAATGCGAGTCCAGTTTGTTAACCACTGCACCACCTCACTCGGACACAGACTTTGAATTTCTAGTTGGTGATTAAGTGTAAGGCCTGTGAGTGGGACCCGAAAACGTTGAAATACTTTAATACACTGTTCAAGTGGACACTACAGTTAGAGTAACTCGCCGACAGTGTGAACTTGGATGACGTAATACGGGTTTATTGCAACGAAAACTGTTGTTCTTCAGCACTATTTTCTTCCTTGTACTATTTGAAACAGGTGACGTCAACCAAATCATCAGGAGAGAATGACAGCGAGACTTATCTGAAGACATTAACCTTCTCTGGCTTTGGAAGTTGTGTTTACCGCCCGCCAGTTTTAGCATATTACAAGCGTCGTTGCTAAGCACAAGTTTATGAAGTAGTGCAGCGCTATTTCAATTATCAAGTAACGTCTTCGTCAGTTAATTTACATTTATGTAATCTAAGAATAACTGGAGGTATCCGGTAACTTAAAAATATTCCGTAGACATGGAAAGAACTAAATAACTATTTGTTACGGTCCACTTTCCACAAAACGCCGCAACCATTTTCAGCGAATTAAATATTTATCTTTTCACTGGCAATTGCTTCTTGAAGTGACCAAGCACCATTAAATGCTTCCTTCAAGCGTGCTTGTAGTATCAGCAGAATGAAGAACTCAGTAGAGATGATGACACCATAAACTGAAGTTATTGGGAACTTGACACTCTGCAATGGTATTTCTCGACCTAAGAAATGTCTCGAAACCGTGAAAATTTCAAAATGGCTTCGAATCTTGGCTATAATGGCTAAAAGAGATTTTACATCCCGTTGACACGAGACTACTATAATTTACGTGTCAGAAACCTAAAGATGAACAACCAGTTAATAAAGAACTGGACCTTTCCTCCGCGTCTAATTTCTTAGCTATGTGCGTCATACGTTATGACACAGTCATCCACTTAACACCTGTGGGGTTAGATGGTCTGCAGGAATGCTTTTAGTACCTAAGTTTGGAGGTATGGGTTCCATTGCCACTTGCGTCTTTCGCTTTAAAAACACAAGAACGGGTTTTCTTCACGTCTAGTAATGCCAAGTGGAGAACGTCACGTTGCACCATCGTTCTACAACCTCATTATGGACGTCACATCTCTTCGTTACCAACTGACGCAGAGCCGGTTCAGTTTGGGCCATAGTAGAGGCGCGAGTCGCGGTAAGCAGAAACTCTGTCGTCAGTGAGCTTGCTTACACTAGATGCTTTATTTTATTAATGAGCCAGTGGTCACATCAGGTCCTAGGGCTGTTTCCTTATTCTAACTTGTGGCATTGAAAGTTTGATGCCAGACTGGGATACGAATCCGGATCTCCTCTCTCGTGCCGTCCAACCCACAGGTTCTAACCCTAGTCCAGCATAAAAATATTCATGGTTTCATATCAAGCCCAAACATATACACACCAAAACACAAGTGTAAATAACTTTCATTTTTAATGTCTCTTTAATGTTTTGTCAACAATATCGATAGGGGCTGTTATTTCTAGTCACAATTCCCTACATCACATTCTCTGTTACCAAACAATTCATGGATAGAAAACAACGGCGGTAGACGCTGGGTTCGATTATTGGTCAGGCAAAAAAGTTGTATCATTATTTCAAATTCGAATATCTTGCAGCTGGTGAAAAATTCCGATATCTGATTTTATTTAGTTAGCAGTCGGATTTTGAGCTGGGTTCGAGTCCACATCTCAAAATTTACATCGTGGCATTTCGTTTTAAACAAGTGAAAACTTTGTTATTTGAAATTATATTAAATGTTTTTCGTGGTTGGTTCACAGGGTCTTGACAGGACTCCAGGGAGAACACAAGAGTTGTCCAGTTCAGACTTACTAACTGATACACGTGGAAACTGTACGTCTCTTAATGCCTGGTCACCAATGACGAGCGTTCCTGTGATAGAGTTGCAGTCAGGCACGAAGGTCTTGGTTGGTTACAGTGTCTATGGGTAATTGGTTTCAAGCTAGATCCAGAACAAAAAAGTTCGTGAAGTTGTTTAAAGTTCAGACATGCACAAATAATAGCTCTGTTATGAGTACAAGAACAATGCTGCTGAAGTTAGAAGTTTCCATAGAGAGCTTTCAGGGATTAATCGCGTTTCTTTAACGACGTTTCAGATGTGTAAGAAAAGACTTCAAAGAGCAAAATTACTTCGAATTGTCAGAAAAGTTGGGAAGTCCAAATATTGTCTCAAAATTACTTGTTCTAAGAAAATTTAATTTTGCCAAAAGATTGCTGGAATGATTTGCATGGCAGAGTTGGTAAACTGAAATTCTAATGAGTGTGGTAATGATTTTGAAATGTCACTTACTGTACTGAAATTAAAAAATCGTGTGGCATTGTTGGCTGGGAGGTCCCATCCGAGGAAGTTCGGCCCCCGAGTGCAAGTCTTATTTCAGTCGACGCCACACTGGGCGACTTGCGTGCCGGTGATGAGGATGAAATGACGATAAGAACAACACAACAGCCAGTCCACGAGTGGAGAAAATCTCCAACACAGCCGGGAATCGAACCCGGACACGCTGAATGGGAAGCAAGCACGTTACCACACAGCTAAGCAGGCGCACCGCTTTCTGTAATAAAATGACTCGATAGGCGTTAAGGACGTCTCATCTTGAATGACTCGTTTGCTAGTATTTACTACATCGTGGTGTTCATTTACACGTGGAGTTTTTATCTTAAAGAACAGTGTTCTCTAAAGATCTCTTGTGGTATAATTTTTGTATAGTCAAAGGTCTGTATTTACTTATTTAGTTATTTATTTACACGCCAAGTTCTGGAGGACCCAGTAGAGGAGCAAATCTCCAAGGTCATGGAACGTGTCAGTACATGAAATTACAACATAAAAGTAATAACAGACAAAAATAAAATGTTTATGATCCCAAGAAAGGTCAAGCCATAAGTTCAAGTAAACGCAGTCAACAATACCACATAAGAATCAGCTTAATTTTTTAAGGATCTCCTCGACAGAATAGAAGGAGTAGCACATGAGGAAACTCTTTAGTTTGAATTTGAACCCGCGTGGATTATTGCTAAGATATTTCAATTCTTATGGTAGCTTATTGAAAATGGATGTAGCTGTATACTGTACACCTTTCTGCACAAGATTTAAGGAAGTCCGAACAAAATGCAGGTAGATTTCTTCCGAGTATTAACTGAGTGAAAGCTGCTTATTCTGTGGAATAAGCTGATACTGTTAATGCGAAACGACAGTAAGGAATATATATACACTGAGAAGCCAATGTCAACATACCCAGATCACTGAACAGGAGTCAACAAGAGGTTAGCGAATTTACACCACTTATTCCCCGAACCGCCGATAACTAAGCCAAAAATATCCTTTTAGTATGGGAAGAGTTACCCCAAAATATAATACCATACGAAATACGTGAATGAAAATAAGCAAAGTAAACTAAATCACTTACTTCAGGTACTGTTCAAATAGTAAAAATGTCAGAATTAAGTCTCTGAACAAGCCCCTGCGCTTTCCACGACAGTTTACTATCTATCTGAACACCTATAAATTAGAACTATTTAGTTTCACTAATCGTATGACCATTGTGTGAAATTGAAAAGTCGTGTTTGTTGAATTGTGTGTTGGAAACTATAAAAACTGAGTGTTACTGTGATTCAGCTTTAGCTTATTTTCTATAATCCAAGAACTTATGTCATGAACTGCACTGCTTCAAACCGAGCCAGTGTTGCACACAACATTCTTTACTACCAAGCTAGTGTCACCAGGAAAACGAAATATTTTAGTTACCCTTAATACTAGAGGGAATATCTTTTATATAAGTAAGGAACAGGAGAGGCCCCAACACTGTTCCCTGGGGCACCCCCCATTTCACTCAATACTACAGATAGATCAAATGACCTACAAGAAAGCTACATTTTGTGGGCTGTTTATAAATCAGGTGAAACGCAATCCAAGTCTTTTGGATATTTTTGGGTATGGTAGTATATTATGTAGATCTGATAGAGGTTTTGGAGGATTGATGATATCATTTAATCTTCAGTCTTACAAGCTGTCGTTGTCACTTTCCAGTTGTGTGGGTTATACTAACGAGGAGAAAAGGACAAGTGGCTTAGCCAGATTTTTCAGAATATTAGTTCAATGGAAGAGGAGTCAAAATAAACGTGCACATATCTCCGCTTATCTGTAGTCTATATAACAAGGAAACGCCAGTCACAGTTTTCGATGTAATTTATACAGGGTGGTCCATTGATCGTGACCGGACAAATATCTCACGAAATAAGCGTCAAACGAAAAAACTACAAAGAACGAAACTTGTCTATCTTGAAGAAGGAAACCAGATGGCGCTATGGTTGGCCCGCTAGATGGCACTGTCATATGACAAACGGATATCAACAGCGTTTTTTGAATAGGAACTCCAATTTTTATTACATATGCGTGTAGTACGTAAATAAATATGAATGTTTTAGTTGGACAACTTTTTTCGCTTTGTAATAAATGGCTCTGTTATAGTCACAAACGCATAAGTACGTGATATCACCTAACATTCCGCCAGTACGAACGGTATTTGCTTCGTGATACATTACCAGTGTTAAAATGGACCGTTTACCAATTGCGGAAAAGTTAGATATCGTGTTGATGTGTCGCTATTGTGATCGAAATGCCCAACGGACCTGTGCTACCTATGCTGATCGGTATCCTGGACGACCTCATCCAAGTGTCCGGACCGTTCGTCGGATAGTTACGTTATTTAAGGAAACAGGAAGTATTCAGCCACATGTGGAACGTAACCACGACCTGCAACAAATGATGATGCCCAAGTAGGTGTTTTAGCTGCTGCCGCAGCTAATCCGCACATCAGTAGCAGACAAATTGTGTAAGAATCGGGAATCTCAAAAACGTCGCTGTTGAGAATGCTACATCAACATCCATTACACACGTACCATATTTCTATGCACCAGTAATTACATGGCGACGACTTTGAACGTCGTGTACAGTTCTTCCACTGGCAACAAGAGAAATTACGGGACGATGACAGATTTTTTGCACGCGTTCTATTTAGCGACGAAGAGTCATTCACCAACAGCAGTAACGTAAACCAGCATAATATGTACTATTGGGCAACGGAAAATCCACGATGGCTGCGACAAGTGGAACATCAGCGACCTTGGCGGATTAATGTATGCTGCGTCATTATAGGAGGAAGGATAATTGCCCCCATTTTATCGATGGCAATATAAGTAGTGCAGTGTGTGCTGATATTCTATATAATGTTCTACCGATGTTACTACAAGATGTTTAACTGCATAACAGAATGGCGATGTACTTCCAACATTATGGATGTCCAGCACATAGCTCACGTGCGGTTGAAGCGGTAGTGAATAGCCTATTTCACGACAGGTGGAGTGGTCCTCGTAGCACCGTACCATGGGCCGCACGTTCACCGGATCTGACGTCCCCGGATTTCTTTCTGGGGGGAAGTTGAAGGATATTTGCTATCGTGATCCACCGACAACGCCTAACAACATGCGTCAGCGCATTGTCAATGCATGTGCAAACATTTCGGAAGGCGAACTACTCCCTGTTGAGAGGTATGTCGTTACTCGTATTGCCAAATGCATTCAGGTTGAAGGACATCATTTTGAGCATTTATTGCATTAATGTGGTATTTACAGGTAATCACGCTGTAACATGATACTTTGTCAGAAATGATAAGTTCACGTTGGAACAACCAAAATAAAATGTTCAAATGTACGTACGTTCTGTATTTTAATTTAAAAATCCTACCTTTTACCAAATGTTCATCTAAAATTGTGAGCCATATGTTTGTGACTATTACAGCGTCATCTACCGCAAAGCGAAAAAGTGGTCCAACTAAAACATTCATATTTCTTTACGTACTACACAAGTATGTAATAAAAAATGGCGTTCCAATTTTTAAATAATGCAGTTGATATCCGTTTGACCTATGTCTGCGCCATCTAGCGGGCCAACCATAGCGCCATCTGGTTTCCCTCTTCAAGCTAGACAAGTTTCGTTCTTTGTAGTTTTCTTGTTTGACGCTTATTTCGTGAGATATTTGGAGCGGTCACGATCAATGGACTACTCTGTATACATTGTAAAGCATAATAATCTCAGCCAAAGTCGTGTCACGGTGGCTGGCATCGTGTGTTCTCCTTCCTCGTAAGTGTGTTCTACTGTTGTTATTTCTTTCGATAATTTCGAAATCAGATTTCCGGCCGTACGTGGGGTCTGGACCCCTCCACCGTCCTCCACACCCATAAATCCCTCATCTGCCCCATCCTTTGTTACGCCCATCCGGCCTGGATCTCGGCCCCCCCCCCTACCTTTTATAAATCCCTTCAAATCCTTGAACGCCATGCTCTCCACCTCGCCTATCGCATCTGTCTCCCCTCCCCCACGCGGATCCTGTACGATCTCCTCCCCTTCCGCCACCTTCTCCTTTTCCTTGAAAGGATACGGATCCTGTACACCTCCCGCAAACTCGATCCTCCTCACCCGCTTATGTCACTCATCCTCTCCTACCCTCGCCCGCTGCCGCGCCTGTATTCCCACGTCCCACCCGGTCTCCATCTCTCCACCCTCCTTACCCTCTCCCAAGGTGGCTTCCGCCAGCTCCCCCTCCCTGATGATGTCCTCCTCCCCTCCATCTACCCCTCCTATCAGCTATGATTCTCCCACCCACCCACTTCCTGTGTCCTTTCCTCTGGGCACCCTCCCTCCCTTCTCTTTCCATGTCCCCCATCCACCTTCCTCCATCCCTCTTCCCCCGGGCTTCCCCTTCCTCCCTCCCCCTATCTCCCCTGCCCATGGCATCTCTGCTCTCCCCCCTCCCTCTGCCACCCCTTCCTCCTCCTCCCCTCTTGGCAGGTCCCTGGACTCGCACACGCTCAGTGAACATTCGCGCGCCGGAGATCACCGCCATCAGTGTCTCGTGTGTGTGCCTTCGTTTGTGTTTAGTGTTCTTTCGCTGTCACGCCACCACTGTTCACGTGTGCAGTCGCCATCATCCGTGTTATGTGCGCCGTGTCAACTAGTGTTAGTGATATTTCTCGTCCAGCGTGAACGGCTCCATGTTTTTCTTTGTTACTTAGTGTCTACATTTTTTTTGCCCGCCGTTTTGATTGTATTCTCTGTGCCACCTATATGTAATACTTATTGTAAAACTCAAGGCTGAAGAGCGGGGTACTATGCTGCTGACAGCACGCCTTTGTATAAGGTGTTCGAAATCACAATAAAGGAAAAAAAAAAAAGAAATCAGATAGTGTGATCAAATTGATAATAGAGATATTAATATTTGCATAACAAAGCATAGATTCAGTATATCAGGACATAGTCCTTCTCATCTCATCCCAGCGTGCCCCTTCCCATCCCCTCCCATCCCACCCCACCCCATCACTTCCCATCCCATCCCTTCCCAACACAGCCCGTCCTGTCCCGTCGCATCCCGACCCATCCTGTCCTGTCCCGCCCCGTCCAATCACGTCCCATCATGTCACGTCACTTCATGTCACTTCACTACATTGCCCTGCGCCGTGCTTTGCTGCGTTGCGACTCACTGCACAGCACTGGGTCGCACTTTGCTTTGCAAGACTTTACTACACTTTGCTTCACTTCACTTTGCTTCATTTCACTTTGCTTCACTTCACTTTGCTTCACTTCACTGAACAAGACTGCATTGCACTTTGCTTCACTTCACTGCACTGCGCTTTGCTTCACTTCACTGCACTTCACTTCACTTCACTGCACTTCAATAGTTCACAAGATAGTAGACCGTTTACAAACCTACTGCTGCTGCAATTTCAAAACCAGGAAGAGCAGACAACGAGACCTCTAGGAGTCCCAGCATTTCAGCCCATATGACTTGTCACACCAGCTCCAATTATACAGCCTAAAACCAGGCTCCCAAACGGAAGCTGATAGCACATAAGCTACAACTGAAAGACGCGATAATCTTCACTGATGTGCTGATTTTATAATGAGATTCACGTCTCTGATGACTTCAGTATGTTACAGAAGAAGGAGAGATCGTTGGTGGCCAGGAACGATGGTAACTTGCCCACTAGTGACACATTCTGGCACCATGAATGGACTGTCGCTGTGTGACCGCATAATCCACCAGCAATCGTAACACCATTCATTCCATTTTTGCCACGGCTTGTGGTGGCGCTTTCTTTCTTTTACTCTAACGATTCGCTTCAATAGATCTCATCAACTATGTCGCAGAGGAAGATGTAAGCACAACATGGCAGGTCCACATCAAGGAAATCCTTTCTTAGACGCGACGGTAGAGACTTTTGTGATGATCACCTGGCCATGTCGGGTGTGGAGAGGCCCCACAATAGAGGGTCAGATGACAAGAGGGGGGAAAAGCCAAAGTCGTGCACTACATGCAGGAGAAAGGTAGGCCTTTGTGTAAGTTGCAAGCAAGCAAGAGAGTTGATGGTAGAGAAACAGTATGTACTACACATCCTGGTTTTATTCGTCACAGAATTAGAGTGGTGGCCTATTTTGCAGTGTTGCTCAAGAATTAAGGATCCTCCACAACTAGAGGAGGCAGCTGGCGTCAAAAGAATTCTGCAATGCTCTATACGATCCTATAAAGCTGTCACCGAACATCCACAAGAGATGTAGCTCACAGGACAGTTGTTTGACCAAATCTTGCGTATTGCTGATCAATCTGGGAGCGTTACCAAGTTGCACTATCAGGAGAGACAGAGGAGATCCGTCAAAGATCGGCACTGGATAGTTTAATCGGCGCGAGAGCATTATGGAGTTGCACAACAAACGTTAGCAGCAGACGCTACAAGAGAGGCTTTGTTCATCACAGAGAAATACCTAGAAAGTACATTCCAGGAAGAGCCAGCGAGCCATACTGCTTCATCACATATACATTTCGCAAAATCGCCACAAGGAGAAGAATGCTAATTAGGAGGTTTACTGACAATCATTTTTCCCACTCGCCAGTCTGCTATGGAGCAGGGAAGGGAGGTGCAGGTAGCACTGGCAGATATACCCTCAGCGACAGACTGTAAGCGTACTTTAACATTAACGTAAACGAAAAAAGTAAGTAAAAGAGAGAGTGACTAAATCGTACCATCACCAGTTTCTATGACACTGATAGTATCCATTGAAATATGAAGATATAAATCCTCGTACAGTAATATGTTATGAATGAAATTTTTTAAAAATTCCAGGAAAATCTGTTCTCACACAAACGAGAGTAGTAGTAATAACAATGTGTCATTCACTATTAAGCAGAGCACTTGGCGCCAAAGTGACAGCACAAGAAAGTCTTGCCCTACTAGAGCCCTTCCCTTCCCTTTCCTTCCCTTCCCTTCCCTTCCCTTCCCTTCCCTTTCCTTCCCTTCCCTTCCACTTCCCCATGCCTTCCCCTTCCCCATGCCTTCCCATTCCCTTGCCTTGCCTTCCCCTTCCCTTGCCTTGCCTTCCCCTTCCCCATGCCTTCCCCTTCCCTTGCCTTGCCTTCCCCTTCCCTTGCCTTGCCTTCCCCTTCCCCATGCCTTCCCCTTTCCTTGCCTTGCCATCCCCTTCCCTTGCCTTCCCTTCCCCTTCCCCTTGCCTTGCCTTCCCCTTCCCTTGCCCTGCCTTCCCCTTTCCTTGCCTTCCCCTTCCCCTGCCTTGCCTTCCCCTTGCCTTGCTTTCCCCTTCCCTTGCCATGCTGTCCCCTTCCCTTGCCTTGCCTTCCCCTTTCCTTGCCTTCCCCTTCCCTTGCTTTGCCTTTCCCTTCAATTGGCTTGCCTTCCCCTTTACTTGCCTTGCCTTCCCCTTCCCTTGCCTTCCTTCCCCTTCCCATGGATTGCCTTCCCCTTCCCTTGCCTTCCCCTTCCCTTGCCCTGCCTTCCCATCTCCTTGCCTTCCCCTTCCCTTGGCTTGCCTTCCCCTTCCCTTGGCTTGCCTTCCCTTTCATTTGCCTTGCCTTCCCCTTCCCTTGCCTTGCCTTCCCCTTCCCTTGCCATCCCCTTCCCTTGGCTTGCCCTCCCCTTCCCTTACCTTTCCTTCCCCTTCCCTTGCCTTGCCTTCCCTTACTTACCTTCCCTGTGCCTTGCCTGGCCTTGGCCTTCCCTTTCCCCCCTTCCCATCTCCCCATCGCTCTGCCCACTCCGCAGCTGAGAGGCGGTCATCTGTATATCTGCCAGCCGTGTATCTGTCTGGTAACGCATCCTCAGCGCCTCATCTCTGCGCGACGCAACCCGCACAGCAGCAGCGACTGGCGGGGCGCCTCGCATCAGGCACGAGCTGTGACAGGTGTCCAGACTGCCGCGGCTGATGTAGCCTCTAATAACACTGTTTCGAGAATGAGATTTTCACTCTGCAGCGGAGTTCGAGTCTCGGTCGGGCACACAGTTTTAATCTGCCAGGAAGATTCAACACTGTTTCGAGTGTAACATTTGGTCGTATTAACATGAAGTACAGTGGAACTTCGTCTATCTAGCACTCATCAATCTGTATCGCTAGTTCATCTGGACATCTTTCTTTCTTGAAGTACTGTAATTGTATTCAATATTCTAGAACGATAACGGAAACAAATGTCGATGAGACTCATTATCTAAATTCAGCCACCGATAATATAGAGATCCTGGCATGGAGTCACTTAACAAGTGAACACTGTACTGCTCCTTGTGAGCAAAAATTGTCTCAAAGAGAAAGACGATGGAAGTGCCTATGAACAAATTGTTAGATCCATTGCGAACGACGGACAGAGAAGTATTCTTGAAAGACATTGCCGCTGAATTTCGTGGTGGAATTTCAGTGGTGTCACGGCGGAAGGACAATATATCACCGAACATCTGTGAGTACACTGCTCCAGTTTTTACACTGGATAAAGGGACTGCTAGCAATGTCGGATCGTCGTGGTTCGTTACAGCATTCTTAGACATTCCAGTATTTCCATCCACAGGTGTTAAAGACGTAAATGACTGGCAGTGAAATGGCAGCGAGCCTGACTACGCTATGATTTCGTCTGACGAAATTACCTCCGGTTGCTAGTCTACAGACAATGACTAATGTATATATGAAGATGGCATCTGTTCTTTCGGACACGTCCGATACCATCTTCATACATAAGTAGTTAAGGCTCACCGGCCATTTGACCATTTTTTCTGTGCTGATGCGAAATCAATGCCCGAACTCTTACGAAAATCGGCAGTAAAGCCGCGAGTAATGAGTATAATGGGCAGGGGCACTATGAATTTAGTGCGGGGCAATAAGTTGCGAATGTGGGTCTCACGGCAGGCGTGTCAGAGGTAAGTCCCTGCAGTCGCACTATCCTCTTTGTCCTCAGTGGCTCAGGTAGATAGAGCGTCTGCCTTGTAGCCTTGTAAGCAGGAGATCTCGAGTTCGAGTCCCTGTCGGGGCACATATTTTCAACTGTCCCCGTTTACTTCTATCGACGCCTGTATGCAGCCAGGGGTATTCATTTCGTTGTAATGACAAATGTGATGACGCGTTAGCTAATCATGTCCTTGGGAAGAATACAGAGACAAAACGCAATTGGCCGCAATAATGGTTGGTTTCAAACCCAGGCAGAAACGACTTTGGATAAACTAATGCAGGTGAACTGCTCAAGTGATCATGCTGGACGTAAACGATCTAATACTTTGGCTCAAGATATTCTATAAAAATCACTGTTTTGTTTTTGATATCTATTCAAAATTTTTGTAAAATAATATGTAATCTGCGTTTTTATGTAAAAGAAATGTGTCGTGGATGTTTATGGCATTTACCGAGTGTCGAAATAATTCCTCCAGAATTGCTGGTCATCCGAACTTCGACAATGTGGATGACCTATGGCTCTATCCTGTCAGGATGGACGGATTTCCAACTATACAAAAAAATATCTATGCTTCAATCAACTTCCAGTTAACAGTCTCACACTAAAATTATGTATAAAGAAAGTCTCATATTTCGAGCTATTTCCAGTAAGAGGAGACTAATGAAAATGGCTACAAAACCTTTACTGGTAACTTATTTCAGTTTACAGTTTGATGTAACATAATGCTAGAAGTATTTCACTGACGTTAGTAGGATAACTTCTATTCGCATGATTTTCTCCCTTATTGTCAACAGTGACAAAAATGAAACCGCTTACTAAACAACCCGAACCGCAGATTACTCTAAACCTCCCCAACTCCACAAGGGAGAAACGGACCACCCAATTCACAAACAACCACCTTCCCATGGGTGGGCAACCAGAGAAGAATGGTGGGACGACCCCAAAACAAAGCGGCTGGTGACCTCACTAAGAAAACAAGAAGAATTTAATAAGTAAATGAAACAATATATCTCCAATCACTTAACTTCTAATAAACTGCGATTTCTGGCGAAGACCTGGCGCAGCACCCCCAACGCTCTCCCGAACCAACCGCTGCCAGCCGCTTCAACGGACGCAGGAAGGCGCGCCGATCTCCCGTCTCACGGCGTCGCAGCTCGCCCCGGCCAGCCCGATGTCGTGGTTTCGCTCCTGCTGCTCTCGTGTGAACCGCGAACCCACTACCCCATTCTATACGGCGCTGCCCACTGGACTCACGTGGGGACCTCACATGCGCCGACGCTCAAGGCGGACAAGTCACCTTGTGTCTCACTGCGCGACCGACCAACCGCCCGATCCAACCGCCAATGACCATTGCCCGAGCAACTCGACCAGACTAGCGGCCTAACGCCAGACTCAGATGCAGGAACTCAGCCCCGACCGGGCGACCACTCGCTGAGTTCTGTTACTGGCGGAGTGGCAAGACTCTCATTTTCTGGCTTTAAAGTTTGATCCAAACGACAGACGTACTAGCACTCCGACGACAGACAGACACTAACTGCCGCACAAATGCAAACGAGAGACAGACCAGCATCTGGTGACACGAGACTGACCTAGTCTCTCCGACTGACCCCTCTACCGAGCCCATAGCGCCCCTTAAATGCACGTGAACGGGCAACCTTTCCGCTTTGCCACCAGAGGGAGACACCAAAGCTGCGACTGCCACAGCGGCGCCACCGCCAGAAATGGAGGGCGACTGCTTCACACAACGCGCTGCAGCGCGCTCTTCAAACAGAACTTTTTTTTTTTTACCACGGCTCAGATGGTGTATTTAGTTCAAGCCTGGAGGAAACTGACTGTATTTTAAGACTCATTTTGCTGACAGAGAAACATTTAAAAGGAAAAGTAAGTCTAAATAACTATATAATTACATTAATGGAATGGCCATAAATAGAAGGAGAAATGAAATGTGTTATGAGAGAAAGTGCGACAAATAAGGGACTCCTCCCAATCCTGTAAAAACGCAAATGGTTTCAGGTAATTGGTAAAGTACAAGACTCCAGAGTAAGTGACCGTGCAAGAGATTGTAGCAGGTGACTGAGTGTGCTTTTACCACATATTGATTTCATGGTAGTGCAGAAAGAAAGCAGTACTTGGTCACAAAGTTATCAGCAGACGGAATGCGACGATGTAAAGTAGAGTAAATTACTATACAGTGTGTCCCATTTACCTTGAACACTCTAAATAACTGTTGTCAAGATGAAAATTACAAAATGTTTCAAGCAAATGTTCTTTATACGTCAGTGGAACATCAATCAGCATGATTTCCTACGCTGGAGCTTTGTTTTTTTACAGAGGTATGAACAGCGGTATGATTCACTGAATCCATTCACTGAAACACAACGTTATTAATTACATAACACAACACTGACTTGGAGCCCGTGATTAGAAACTCGTCTACTTGCTGGAGCTGTCGGAAAATAAATGCAAACTAAGTAGAAACATAACACAAAATTGACTGACTGTGCTGTACCACTGCCCTGAAGTAGACCATTCAAAGATGCTCAAAGGGGTGACCCTGGACACCAATACACTGGTGAACTTGTTGAATGGAAGAATTATTTACTGCTTCCAGTGTTGCCTGCTGAAGAGAATTACAAGCAAGCACGATACGTTCCTGCATGTCCTCTGGAACTGTTGTAATATCGCGATAGACAACGTCTTTAATGCATTCCCAAAGAAAAATGTCCAGAGGATGTAAATCAGGAGACCTAGCAGGCCAAGTAATTGCTTCTCCTCGACCAATCCATCTTGCAGGATACCTTCGCTTCAGAACGCGACGCGCACGCAAGGCATTATGTGCTGGACATCCATTGTGTTGATACCACATAAGCATTCTGCTTCTTAGCGGCACTTCATCCAGAAGAGGAGGAAGAATTTGGTCGAGGAAGTTGGCATACGCTGTGCCGTTTGGACTACCATTGATGAAATAAGCACCAATAATTGTAGTATCAAGCGTGCCACACCAGTCGTTAACCCTCCGTTGACGCAGATGTTCCAGCTGTCTAAGCCATCGTGGGTTGTCGCTGGACCAATAATGCGTTTTCCTAGTTTTGTTTGAGAAGGAACATCATCGGTAAACAGAACATTGGAGAAGAAGTTGGCGAGGATTTGCTGCTGTGCCTACTGACAGAATGTACACAATTCTGTAAATCATTCCCATGCAATTCTTAATGTAGGTGTACATGGTAAGGATGGAACCGGTGACGTGTAAGACTGGATTTAGGAATGCCAATCTCGTGTTCAAGCAGCCGTGTGCACACATGTGGATTCATAGCAACGGAAGCGAGAACAGGAACTTCGGCAGCTTCGTCTGTGCGAGTGCTACGACGGTTCCGTTGTCGTGGGTTAAGCTTCCCGTTTCCTGAAGCGTAGAACAAGAAGAGAAAACATCCGTCGGGAAGGTGGGTTCTTGTCAGGATATGGCTCTCTGCGACTGCTACGGTCGCAGGTTCGAATCCTGCCTCGGGCATGGATGTGTGTGATGTTCTTAGATGAGTTAGGTTTAAGTAGTTCTAAGTTCTAGGGGACTGATGACCACAGATGTTGAGTCCCATAGTGCTCAGAGCCATTTGAACCATTTGATATGGCTCTCTGTACAGTTCCGCCGCCTGCGTAGCAGTTCGCCTACTTTCAACAACAACAACAACAACAATAAAAGAAACGTTATATCCATGCAGTTTGTAGGAAGGACAGCCTTTACTGTATACCTACTCTACACAACAGTATTTAACAGGACTAAACTACTATACTAAATGTACCTGTACATAAGAAAACAGTATTGGAATTACTGTTGTGCTAACTTACATTCCCCATTTCTAACTTCTCTTCGTTGGTGTACATTCTACTCACACAACTCTTCAACTGATGGTGGTTGATGGAATGACGGGTTTGCATTCTACTTATGTTTACATTTTTCCTCTGTCAGCGTCAGCACATGGATGTGTTCCATTACGCCGAGAACCTGCACTAAGCACTGGGAGCGTCAACGTCAGTGTTGTTTTATGTAGTTAATAATGTTGTGTTGCAGTGAATGGTACACTGTGATACTTTTTAATAGGTCTTTAGAAGAGAAAATGAATTACCGAATAAAAAATTAAGGGTGCTAATTAAAAAAGTCATACCGTTGTCGTATCTTTGTAAAAAACAAAGCTACAACGAAGGCAATCATGCTGATTGGTGTCCCCTCGATTGATAAAGATCATTTGCTTGAAACACTTTGTAATTAGCATCTGGATAAACAGTTATTTAGGATGATCAAGATAAATGAGACGCCCGGTATACCCGCCAGGGAGATCCAGACCGTCTCAGATATGTGAGATGAAGTTATTTCTACGAGGGACATTTGCGGAGGAATGCCGATGGCCTTCCTCGCCGCACTATCCTATTTTCAGAGCGCAGGATTTCACTGGGTATACTATGTATGTCACCTGGGTACAGTTACCGCAAATGCGAGGGTAATCCCAAAAGTAAGGTCACCTATTTTTTTATAAGTACATAGACCTGTTTATTTCTACAATGGTTTACATCAGTTTACTGCTTGAAAATATGGCTATTTTTAGACATAATAACCATTTCTGTCGATGCATTTTTGTAGACGCTGTGGCTGAATCGCTGCGACCACAACTAACGCCGACACTGAAAAAACTCAAACGGACAATTCAGAACAGGAGAAGAGGAATGTTGAGCGAGGGAGTACACATTCTCCATTACAATGCTCGCCCATATATCGTTCGGCAAAACGTTGCTCTCCTGCAGCAGTTTCAGTGGAACATAATCACCCACCCACCCTATAGTTCTGGCTTGGCCCCCAGTGACTATCACCTGTTCCCTAGGTTAAAAGAACATCTGGCCGGAAAGCGTTTCAGCTCCGACGACGAGGTGAAAGAAGGGGTCCATAACTTTCTGCACAGCATGACGGCGACCTGGTATGACATGGGCATACAAAAACTGCCACAGCGTCTACAAAAATGCATCGACAGACATGGTGATTATGCCGCAAAATAGCTAAATGTTCAAGCTGTAAACTTATGTCAACCATTGTAGAAATAAACAGGTCTATGTACTTATAAGAAAATAGGAAACCTTACTTTTGGGATTACCCTCGTACCTACAACAGAGACAGTGAAAGGGGAAGGTGTTGGTCAATCTGTTGCTACCAGCGCCCTGAATGAGATTTTAATTGCACACAAGGGACAAATTAATACAGAGCAAACGTTTCAACACATTCAGAAGATACCAGCACTGAGTCTCGACGACAGGAATCTCATCTTCAGGTAATCCTGGTCCTTACCTGTACAGTCTCTGTCCGTCTACAGCAGAGAATCATCCACCATATCCAGACACCAAATGCAGCAGATACTGAGTGAGTCGGTCACCACTAAGACTTAAGTAGACGTTAGTGTCCCCAACTCCATGCTGTATGATCTAACGAATTTACAAATTTAGCAACAGCCTGAGATCTAGTGGACTGGATCTTCTGAGAGAGGAGGAGAGTTGCACCATCATGTGTCGGTCCATGCCTGTAGCTGGGCAGACCAGCTCGCTACTTGCAGAGTCGTACTTCCGGACCAGAATACTGCTGAGGCAGCATGGTGCAGGACTTCATTCCACTGCACTGGCGAGCTGAATAACCTCATACCTTGACCTGATGTTACCCTGCCTCAGTCCATATATGGTCTGAGGTGGGATCAGTCACAAGAAAAGCTGGGAAACTCGGTCACAAACACTGACAGCCCAGTATTAGCAGGGCATTGTCTTTGACTGCTGCTAATGCCAAAAAGTACTCCAGGCCAGCCAATAACCTGAAGTGGGTAACCCAGCCTCAACCAACTGCCACATTTGCTAGCCACTGACATACAGACCTCTCCTACATCTGATGCTGCCAAGACCTGAACTAGAGCCATCAAACCTCAGGGTAACACCAACTAGCTTCCGGGCACCAGCAGAGGGCCTTGGCTTCGGAGGCTGCTCACCAGCGTGCCTCAAATCTCAGCCACATCCGAGCCACCGACCGTCCAATGCACAGTACACATTCTTTGCTACCACAAAAAATTGCTGGCACACTACTGGCCGTGCATGTATCACTGGGCTCCTGGTTTCAGGCTGTTGTGCCACCACTTGCCCTTTCTGTTGCCCCGCATTGAAGGCCTAACCTATCACCACTTGTCACCAATGGGTAGCACATCCAGTACTTCGACAGCTGTGCCATATCGCCATCTGTTGCAGCGTCGCTAGTGGTAATAGTGCACAGCTATTGTAATGCAAATTATATCTACTGGGATATTTATTAACAATTTAACTGCGTCTGTGACACTGATCTTGATGTGTTACAAAGTTCCTCAATTATGCAGATTATTTTGTGTTATTATATCTGCTTGGTTACTAAATCTCTCGCCACCATTTGCAAACATAAGTGTTCAGTCACATTTCTTGTTTCATTGATATGTTCCTTCCCAGTCCTGCTGTGAAGAGAATTTTCCCCCAAATGTATGAACACAGCCTTCTACTTCCTGTAGAATTCACCTGGTTGACGTCCTTTTATGTTCAGCATGTTGTTGAGGTCTAATGGAACCTAATTGCTGGATTAACTCCACTTCTTAGTTTCATATATTGACTTTTTCTACGTGGATTTACTTAGAATCATAAATTCAATACATTCATGTTCCTTATTATGAATATCACTACTGTGTTGGCTGTTTTTATTGTGTGATACCCTTGACCACTGATAACAATCAAATGTAGTGTGCTGTGAGCAGGATTCCAAGGATGAATGAGTAATAAAAGGGTAATTTTCTCAAAAATTTTATTTTCTGTAAGAATAATAGGATTAAGCTGAATGATTGTTTAACAACTATTTTAATCCACAAATTACAGATACATATAAATGTTATAGTTTCATCCATATTACAAGAATATGTTTTTGACTTATAACACTGATGCTAAATTCTTCTCTCTTCCATTTAAACTTCCGTTTCCTCTGTTATAAAAATGTCCATACTTCGGTTTCCCATGTATTCTTGAATCAATATAAGGGCATATTTCTGGAATTGAATTTCTGTTGACACAAATCCCATTTCTTTTAAATGGAATGTGACCACAGATTGATTCTCTACTTCTTCCTGAAATATAAGCAAAGACATTTAAATTTATTTCACACGTGAACTGTTTTGGAGATATTCTAGTGTCTGTAGAGTACCAAAATAAGTGACAATGGTGAAAGAGTGTAAGTATAAAAAATAACTTTTATATTAATGACTTAAAGTATCCCAATAATTCTTGGTTTTTTATTTATAGGGGAATTATTGATAACAAAAAATATATACTCCTCATTATGTTATTATGAGGCAAGGAAAATAAAACTAAATTTATCAGTTTTCTCACGAATTATATGACACACTGAAGAAACGAAAGTGTAAAGTGTGTGATATTGAGTTTCTACTCATGCGTTTTTCACGTTCTTGATATGGAGTGTGTGTTTTACTGTACTTAATTTATATTACAATAACAAACTGATAACGCAAAAAACTGTGATCACCTGATTGACATCACGTTTGTCCACCTTTGAAGAACACTAGAGCTGTGTGGCATGAATTCAGGAATTCGTTTGTAGGTTTGCAGATGCCTTGCCACACGTCACGTAGACGGTGTAACCACGAGCCGCTCTGGTTTGTGTGTGTAGAGTTGACGCCCTATAGCGTCCCACATGTGTTGCACAGGTGCAGCTCAGGTTAATTTAGGTGCTCAATACGTCAAAGTATAATCGCTATCATCCACTCAGTGAAAGAAGACCAAAAAAGGAGGAATATTGGAAAAATTCTTGTAGTCGCAAATTTTTGTAGAGTGGTAAGGGTAGAGTGTCATGAACAACATACTAAAAATCCTCACCAGTGTGTTGTGAGAATTCGGGTTGGTGGAGTTAAAGTTCACTTTTTTATGTTGTTCTTGAAGTGAAAATCTTTTCCGGTACAAAATTACATTATGTTAAATATCCTACAAAAGAGGTCCCATTCAGTTTTTTTCTAGGACTTATCGTTCCTGCTGAGGGATATATTTTGTTCTGGGCATGCAACAGAGTGGAGGGGGTGGGGGTGGAGGGTGGGTGGAAGCGCAGTGTGGTCACACAGTACCATCCATCATTGGTCTGCAAACTGAAGTGCGATGTTATTATTCCCCATGCCATTATCCCACCACGTCACAAGAAGCAACTGCAGGATGTTTCACAAGATTATGCAGACTCACCACAGTACACCTTATGAATAACAGGCAATGCAGTGCGCAGACATGTGTGGGCTTGCTTACCTTCCACAAAATGTGTTAATCGACGTGGAATACAGATATGAGTTACTAACAGCACTAACGCAACAAACGCATATCGCATGGAATACAGATATGAGTTACTAACAGTACCAACGCATCTAACGCATAACGACAGTCTCTCCGTAAGTCTCTGTATACTGTTCTACAGTCTAGAGGAACAATTGATTCTTGCCAGCCTGCACGGTGGCTGAAGCATTCTTCCAGGAAAGTCGGCTTCCCGCACCATCAGCAGCTCTCACTTTTCATTTTGTGGACAGGCTGTATCTCTCCAACATTTCGTGTCCAATTCCCTTATGCGAATAGACAAAATAACTTCAGTGAACTCGGGTTTATGTAGTCGAGATATTTTAAGTTTATTAAGTAGGTAGTTATTTGTTAAGAGAGTCTTTATGTAAAAATACCTTGCCATAAACAAAGACTGAGAAGAGTGTAATTTCTACGTGTGATGTGGTCTGTGACTTTCGTAGCGTTGGTGTGAAAGGTAAATGTGGAACCTGGCTGCTGTCTATCGTTGAGAGCTTATTCTAAATCCATGTAACTGCGTTATACTCACTTGGTGGTGAATTAATGAACAACCAGCAAGTTAATCAAATTCTCTCATCATCAGTTCTGTTCCTGGCAGACTGCATACAATCATTCAGAATTCCCGGCACTTGCTGTGTGGGCTCTACTAAGTCGACCGAGCAACTGCACAGTCATAGCACATCTTCCAAGGTGTGTGTGGATATGTGTGGTGGAATGGACTGATCATATTGTTGTCTTAGAATCGTAGTCTAGTGTAATGCAGTGCTTGACTTATTGTCATCGCGATTGTGTATGATGTCGAGTGGCAAGGGCAGCAGGTGGTCCACAGTAATGTTCTCATAGTCCACAGCTGTCGTAGTGCCTTTGGTTATTAACACACCTCCTGTGCGATCCCAGCTGTGTGTTCTGCATAGCATCATACAGCCCCAAATGACCTGCGTCTGTGGTGCTGTGCACCCTTCAAGCAGCTGCAGTCTGGCTACTAGCTTATCTTGGCCTGACGGTCCAGTTAGTATGAGAAGATACGTGACTCAGTTGTCCAGATGACACGTCTCCATTTATCCGAGGTCCATTGTCGATGATCTCACTCGCACATGAATTGTAATGAATGATATTGTTGGGTCAACGTAACAACATTTAGAGGCCGTTCCCAGCAAAACCCCTTGTTCAGTAGAGTGTGCTGAACAGTGTGCGCCTTCACCAGCATTGCCCTCTGTCGTCAGATCTGCTACTGATCACCGTGTGAGATGATTTTCAGAGTGGGCGACCCTCCACTCTCAGTGGCGTGCTCTTCCAACATCAAGCTTTCTCTTTCCTTCAACCAATATCTGTAGATTCGCAAACGCGTGACTCACCCCACTAGCTTCCTCATTTCTGAGATGCTCGTTGCCCAGCGACTGGTCATGACAATCTTTGATATGGCAAAGTCACTTACGTCAGTGGATTTCCCATATCTATGGCCCACATCGTCACTTGGCGATTGCTTATTCTTCCCTGCTCCACTTATAAACGGTATGTTTTCCTAACAGCATAATGTACTGAGAAAGCCGCCAGCCGCTATCCACTACCGCGCTGAGCAACAGTCATCGTGTTTTGTCCTGTCGTTGTACATTATACAAAAAGATATCACTAGACTAAAGTTACCAGACTTGGAAAAAATATCTCCTTGTAATGTCTGACAACTTTTGTGCTTTGGTGGTGTTAAATTTATCAACGATTTTCAAATCTTGATTTTAAAGAAAAGAGGACATTCCACCACAGGGTAAACATTAATAAAAACTACAGCCGGCAAGTATGGATGCCTGATTCAAAAAGAGGAAAAATATCCTGTGAGCATGAGACCGGAAATGCACTGTTGCCATGGTACACGGTGCTAACGAATGGCAGTTGCTCTGACCATGGAAATTGTCTTCCTTGTGCGTTGCAGACTGTCCGATTGACGCAAGGCACTGTAAGCACCAGGATGGTCCGGTACTGATATCAGCAACAGGCCGAGATGGTGTGTGTGCATGGCAAATCAGGTGGAAACCGTCGACAGGCTGCACGGCTGTACCAAAACATGTACCCTCGGAGGCACCAACATTATAAGCGCCTTTTAGGCGTTTGTGTGATCATAGGTCCTTTCAGAGAGACGAATATGCTGGGAGGCGGCAAACTGTGCATGCACCAGATTTGGAGGACCGGGTTCTACAAGATATTGAGATGAACTCTAGCACAAGCTCCAGGCAAGTGGCCCAACAACATGGTTTCCTCAATGACTACCGCTACTGTCCCTATGACCTAGCCTACGGAATATCAGACCCGCTGTGTGGCTGGATTGAAGAGTTTTTAACAAACAGAACACAGCATGTTGTTCTCAATGGAGACACGTCAAAGCAACTTCTGGCATGCCACAGGGGAGTGTTATGGGACCATTGCTTTTCACAGTATATATAAATGACCTAGTAGATAGTATCGTAAGTTCTATGCGGCTTTTCGCTGATGACGCTGTAGTGTACAGAGAAGTTGCAGCATTAGAAAATTGCAGTGAAATGCAGGAAGATCTGCAGCGGATAAGCACTTGGTGCATGGAGTGGCAACTGACCCTTAACATAGACAAATGTAACGTATTGCGAATACGTAGAAAGAAGGATCCTTTATTGTATGATTATATGATAGCGGAACAAACACTGGTAGCAGTTACTTCTGTAAAATATCTGGGAGTATGCTTACGGAACGATTTGAAATGGAATGATTATATAAAATTAATTGTAGGTAAGGCTGGTGCCAGGTTGAGATTCATTGGGAGAGTCCTCAGAAAATGTAGTCCATCAACAAAGGAGGTGGTTAACAAAACACTCGTTCGACCTATACTTGAGTATTGCTCATCAGTGTGGGATCCGTGCCAGGTCGGGTTGACAGAGGAGATAGAGAAGATCCAAAGAAGAGCGGTGCATTTCGTCACAGGGTTATTCGGTAAGCGTGATAGCGTTACGGAGATGTTTAGCAAACTCGAGTGGCAGACTCTGCAAGAGAGGCGCTCTGCATCGCGGTGTAGCTTGCTCGCCAAGTTTCGAGAGGGTGCTTTTCTGGATGAGGTATCGAATATATTGCTTCCCCCTACTCATACCTCCCGAGGAGATCACGAATGTAAAATTAGAGAGATTCGAGCGCGTACGGAGGCTTTCCGGCAGTCGTTCTTCCCTCGAACCATACGCGACTGGAACAGGAAAGGGAGGTAACAACAGTGGCACGTAAAGTGCCCTCCGCCACACACCGTTGGGTGGCTTGCGAAATGTAGATGTAGACGTAGACCTACGACAAGTAGAACGATTATCAGCATGGATTTCCCTCTACAGGAAGGATTTTGCCAATGGTTTTTGCACCAGATCGTCAGCATTATTGGATTTCTGTCATCAGTTCTCTATACTGAAGAAGCAACCTTTAGCAGAACTGCCATCATCAACCTGCATAATAGTCATCCCACCAGCATCGGTTCAGCTTCAGTGTGTTGACAGGAATTCTTGGCGAACACATACTGGGGCCAGTTATTATTCCACAACGCCTCGATGGAGGAATGTACCTGTGCTTCTTGAAAATGTGCCTTTGGCAACATGACAGGTTATTAGGTCTCTGCGTGACAAAACAACAGCATCTTCATCGGACTCTGGATAAGACATGGAGACCCTGCAGCACACCTGCTAGATCACTGGACTTAAAGCCGACAGGTTTTTTTTTATTTTTTTATCACTGGGGCCATCTGAAAAGCGTCGTGTATGCTGCACCGGTTCCTGATGTGCAGTCCCTTCAACAGAATGTTCACAGCGCGTATGACGCAGTTCGGAGAGAGGCTGGAACGTGTCAAACGGTACAGCAATCCATGATTCGACGTGTGAATGTGCGCATGGCGTTGGAACCACTTTCAACATCTGTTGTGACGTGGATACGATGCAGCTCTGTACTGTGTTCTCGGACAATATGTTGTCGTTGCACGAACACCGTCAGTTTCTGGACACATGTTCCTAGGACATTTCTCCTTCTATCTCCAGTCACTTTGTCAGTTTTCTGCACACTGAGCACATGTGCTCAGCATCTGACCGTGTGTACATGTAACAGTAGCGGCCATTAAAGTTGCTACACCACGAAGATGACGTGCTACAGACGCGAAATTTAACCGATAGGTAGAAGATGCTGTGATATGCAAATCATTATATTTTCAGAGCATTCACACAAGGTTGGTGACGGTGGCGACACCTACAACGTGCTGACATGAGGAAAGTTTCCAACCGATTTCTCATACACAAACAGCAGTTGACCCGCGTTGCCTGGTGAAACGTTGTTGTGATGCCTCGTGTAAGGAGGAGAAATGCGTACCACCACGTTTCCGACTTTGATAAAGGTCGGATTGTAGCTTATCGCGACATTGCCGCTCGCGTTGGTCGAAGTCCAATGACTGTTAGCAGAATATGGAATCGGTGGGTTCAGGGGAGTAATACGGAACGCCGTGCTGGATCCCAACGGCCTCGTATCACTAGCAGTCGATATGGCAGGCATCTTATCCGCATGGCTGTAACGGATCGTGCAGCTACGTCTCGGTCCCTGAGTCAACAGATGGGGACGTTTGCAAGACAACAACCATCTGCCCGAACAGTTCGACGACGTTTACAGCAGCATGGACTATCAGCACGGAGACCACGGCGGTGGTTACCCTTGACGCTGCATTACAGACAGGTGCGCCGGCGATGGTGTACTCGATGACGAACCTGTGTGAACGAATGACAAAACGTCATTTTTTCCGGATGAATCCAGGTTCTGTTTACAGCATTGCGTTGGTCGCATCCATGTTTGGCGACATCGTGGTGAACGCACATTGGAAGCGTGTATTCGTCATCGCCATACTGGCGTATCACCAGGCGTGAGGGTATGGGGTGCTATTGGTTACACGTCTCGGTCACCTCTTGTTCTCATTCACGGCACTTTGAACAGTGGACGTTACATTTCAGATGTGTTACGACCCGTGGCTCTACCCTTCATTTGATCCCTGCAAAACCCTACATTTCAGCAGGATAATGCACGACCACATGTTGCAGGTCCTGTACGGGCTTTTCTGGATACAGAAAATGTTCGACTGCTGCCTTGGCCAACACAATTTCTAAATCTCTCACCAACTGAAAACGTCTGGTCAATGGTGGCCGAGGAACTGGGTCGTCACAATACGCCAGTCACTATTCTTGATGAGGTGTGGTATCGTGTTGAAGCTGCATTGGCAGCTGTACCTGTACACGCCATCCGAACCCTGTTTGACTCAATGTCCAGGCGTGTCAAGGTCGTTATTACAGCCAGAGGTGGTTGTTCTGAGTACTGATTTCTCAGGATCTATGCACCCACATTGCGTGAAAATGTAATCTAGTATAATATATTTCTCCAATGAATACCCGTTTATAATCTGAATATTTTCTTGGTGTAGCAATTTTAATGGCCAGTAGTGTAAATTACTTTTAGAAAGCAAGAAACACTGTACTTGTGGGATTGATTAAATGAAGAAGATTAGGCTATATATATGGAGAATTATGTTTAGTCAGCAAAATTTTCAACAAAGAAACGGAAACCGAATTTATCTTGCCATAGTGTTATCAGTGGGAAACTGTGTGCATTAGAACATCATACAGTTACCTGCATCCTTATCCCAGAACTTGTGAAGCCATAACTGCAGTCAACAAGCCTCCATATGGTGCATGAGGAGAGAAACTTTCTGTGCCACTGTCGTACTTCCCCTTTCCTGATTCCTTCCTGGACGGTATACAGAAGAATGGCTGTCGGTATGTTTCCCTATAAGTTCAGATTTCCTTGCTTTTCTGATGATGGTAATTTCATGAGCTATGTATGTGAGGAAGCAATACGTTGCCAGATTCTTTTTCAAATATATCCTCTCAGAATTTCATCAGTAAACGTTTATATGCCTCATAACGTGTGCCACTGAAGATGAAGAACGTTTTCGTGAGCTTCTAGTGTTTTTCAACTGGACTTGCAATCTTCTTACGATGTTTCTCTTCTGTTATAATTCTTAAAGGCTCGCATTTTTCAGAATACAATACTTTACTTTTCTGCAATTTATTGACTTACGATACATGTAAGCAATGCATAAAAGCTATTATGTGATCTTTGGCACTTAGATGAATATTTTCAATTTTTTCTGTTAGACATTGAAATTCTCTCTTCTGAATTCAAGCTGAGCAGCCACAGCTCCTGTTCTTTCCATCAGCTGCCAGGTATTATCTATACGTATGTCAATCGCCCAAGAAAATAAAAGCCAGTATCTTTTCCCTGCCCAATATTTATTCTGTATCTAGAAGCATGGATCATGCCCACTCGCCCATGTCATTATGATAGGCTGCCATAATTTGAGGAAGTTGTGCTGAAATGGTCATCTTCCCATGTGCAGAGTGTCATTTTAAATATAACACAGGTTCCACTCCATGAGAAGTCGATGCTTCAGCAACTGCTGAATTGTCCACCCATTCTGTTACAATAACGCCATCATCCTTGTAAGATGAAGATTTAAAAATCCCATTCGCATTTCGTTAGCTAGCTCTTGCTTTGGAGAAATGAGGCAAGATTTGAGAACTCTGTTTTTTTCTAATAGTTCCCGTCCCTCCATAAACTTGTTCTGCTGGGAAAGTCAGAACAGCTAATCCCCAGAAGAAATGCTGTGGCACTAGCCTTACTTCCAGTGTTAAATCTTCTATCATCTAAATGAGTGAGGTGGCAGCTTTACCAAACCGCTCTGCTTTTGCATTTGGCGACTTTTCTTGATAAAAAGAAGAACTTACAAAACATCCAGAAGTGGCGGACAAAACGAAAATTTGTATTCAAATCGTAAGTATAAATACAGTTTTTCTGCTTATTTCCGAATTTCTCAGATCTGCTTCTGTTTTTCAATCTATGAGACTTAATTTAAGCTTTGGCCTGGAGTTGCCGATGGTTGAGATTGTCTGGTTTTCCCCCTTCATCGTCATCATCTTCATCTGAGTCCCCATCCGGCGGAACTGCTGGATCAGGTGGACTATGTACGTTCCAACTGTCTGGGGGGACAGGATGTCTAGGACATCCTACTCAGTCAGACCTGGTTGCAAACATTCCGCGATACCTCTGTTACGAAACAAAAGAGACATAAGAAGCGAAGTGATTTTTGACGCTGCCAGCTGCCCAGTCTGTGCACATGGACCTGACTGAAAACCTCAGCTTATAAACAGAATGTAAATCGATGGATAACAACTTCTTTCAAACCAAACCTCCAATAAACATATTTAGATCTACTGCAAACAGTTTCACCCGGAAAAACAAAAAACTTCTTCATAAAACAGTTCTTACTTCACATCAGTATGCTAAATTTCTGTTGTTGAACCATTACCTATAATACAGACTGTCACAAACACAATGGGAATGCTAAAAATGAAGTGTGAAAACTAAGAATGTAGAAATCAAACCTCTCTGACAAGACTACATTGTGACCAACGCTAAAAATAATTGTGAGCTGACAGTGGAGAAAGAACAAAGCTATTCAACATTTGCGACAATATGGACCTGACTGCTCAACCTTTTTGTAAATTACCTCTTCCACAGATCAAATAATTTTGCTTGTGATCTTTCAAAGAATCTTCCTGGCATCCACACGTTTTGTGCGGGTGTTCAATTTAAGATCACCCTGTATGCAAACTCCAAGTAATTTCGTGGCTGTTTCTGTTTCCTGTTATTTTTCATCATGGCTGTACATTTCACGAAATTTTCTCCGAGTACAACTTTCAGATATACAAGCACATCACTCGTGAGTAGCCATATACAGCTTCAGTCATTTTCCACAATCGATGTGGCTGAGCACGCGTCAGTACACCTTATGGGGCGGCGGGTAATGATGTGAATTATATAAACTGATTCGACGCCTTTTTACGAGAGCCTGGCAACTATTCTTGTGGTCGGCCATAAAGCGATGGAGAACATACTGACCATAGTTTTCAGCCTGCACATCCACATTCTTGTCCAGCCCACTGAAAGAAGTGTATTTTAGAGTTCTAGTTTATACTTATATTTGGTAAAGCTTCACATACATAACATTGTCAATGCCATTATGTTAATACTGACAGTAAATCTTTGTTTCCTAGACAGCACTATTAGCATTTCAGAGGCGAGCTCTATGGTAAATTACTACGATTTTGTCTTTCGCCCTGACTACTGATACTTAATTAAATTAAACGCTCGCTACAAAAGTGGAAGATAATTTTCCCCATTTGCCACGCGAATTTGTAAATATCACGGACGGCACACTAACAATTACATTGGCGACAATCTAAGCGATCCAGGACGGTGTACAGTCCTCGCCAGTTCACTACCAATTATTACAGAAAATCAGCGTTTTACAACAGCCCGTCTTTGACGTCATCCGAGGCAGCGCGCAATACAGCATCATTTGAGTGACGTGGATCATACAGTGACTGAGTGCGACGTGAAGCCTCTCAGGCTGTATTTATATGCGTGGCGCAGCGGACGGCCAAGGGAACACCTGCTGTCATCCGCCCTATGCACACGGCAGCAGTCTCTAAACGGCCGCTTTCTCTGACACATAATCTTTAATAACCTAATTATGAACTGATTTAGAACATCTTCATATTTGCCTGCATGTAGGCACGTTGATTGAAATTACAGAGAAAGTTTCAGCTCGATTGCTTAAAAACGTCGCCTTCTAGAATTTTTAGAGCGGAACTGACAGCAAAAAAATGGTTGAAATGGCTCTGAGCACTATGCGACTTAACGTCTGAGGTCATCAGTCGCCTAGAACTTAGAACTAATTAAACCTAACTAACCTAAGGACATCACACACATCCATGCCCGAGGCAAGATTCGAACCTGCGACCGTAGCGGTCGTTCGGTTCCAGACTGCTGCGCCTAGAACCGCACGGCCACTCTGGCCGGCAACTGACTGCAGATCCTTCCCTATGAACTATAAACTTAAGAGACCTTGTACTGGTTGTTATTAACAGTACGGTCCTAAAATTTGTTATATCTTCATTATTTAATAGGTTTTATCATGTGCAGTAAACAAAATTTTCTAGCATTACAATTACAGATACTTAATTGTTTGGCGACTCCATGTTGTCTTGTGCACTACGACCAGATAAAAGGTATACTTGAAAAAAGTCTATGTGATTGCCGTAAGCTTAGTGACAACAGTGCATCCTAATTTAAGTTATACAATATAGCACTGAAGATGGTCACTCAGTGACAGAAAATCGATTTTGCGATAGTAAAAAATATACGACCAATGCTGTCTCTTTTTTCAAGTATACAGATACTTAATCTACTACAAACGGGTATGTTTTAGTTACAAATTTAGCTTTCATTAAATTAATCGAAAACTATTAGCAGTAGCTTAATGTGGTCACGTAATTATTATTTTTAAGTTGAACTCAAACCTTACACAAAATTAGT
Organism: Schistocerca cancellata; assembly: GCF_023864275.1. NCBI lineage: Eukaryota > Metazoa > Arthropoda > Insecta > Orthoptera > Acrididae > Schistocerca > Schistocerca cancellata. Next base: position 117,512,900 of record NC_064636.1, on the reverse strand, counting down.
ACATTTGTAAGTATAATATTTAGCGCCTCCAATTTTTCTTAAAAAACGTCGATTCTGACCACAATTTTTATTTAATCAAATTTAGACTTGCACCAATTAATTATGACCAATTTCTTGCTTCATAGCTTTATTATTTAGCGCCATTTAATTTTTTCTTAAAACGGTATATTTATGAAAACTACTGATCTTTTCACCCACACACTTGGCATTTAAAACATGATTACATTAACATATATCTTGAAAAAAGTTTGAAAACGGCAGTTTTAACTTTTAATTTCGTTCTTAATTATGACGCAATACTTGTGTGCTACGCGCAGACGCTTTACGGTGACGTGGAGCTACTCGCAGTGGGTTGTGGTGAGTCCCGGCACAATGGGGCGCCTCTGCATCTCTCAAACGGTACAGCCCTTGTTTCGCTACAACCTCTCACTAAGCTGTGTACAAATTCCAGCTGTAGCAGCCTCCTTTAGTGGCAGCCCTGTGCTGCCGAACCCAGGACCCAAGTCAGTCGGACCCCACTGTCAGACTGTGTACCTTCACCTAATGTGTGCTAGACGGGACAACACTGACCGCCAGCCACCATGGCAGCACACTTACGGACTCGGCCACGTTTCACCAAACGAGGCCCGCCTGCAGCTCTGGAGTGCTGACTGCAACCAAGCAGCACCACGGGTGTCGGTTTCTGGGGGTGGAATAAATATACCGATGGTACGGCTGCCACTGCCAAACTGTTGGGCCACAACCTAGTACCTACGCACCACACCGCCGCAGCCAAGTCCCAGGTGGAGAGCTGAAGGCCTTCCGCACTACTAGGAGCCTGGACCCAACATCCTCCCTGAAGCTCAATCACGACTGACCTTAGAAAATTGAGTCAGAAGCCTTCTCGTCACTCCTACAGCTGAATCAAAGACCTCATCTCCAGCTGCAGCATACAGCATCGAATTAGATAAGGCTGACTGGATTGACTGCACTGTATTTCTGTATTTCTCTCTCTCATGTTTCCCATGCAAGCGTTATGACTGGAAAATGGGAGTGCTGTATGGGACACTTCGTTAAGCCAGAGGAACCTGTCGATTTATTACATTTCTGGAAAAATGTTGGTGATCATTACGCTAGCATTAGTCCCGTAAGATGCACGCAGTAGAACTTAATGGGCCAAAGTACACTGTGCACAGAGCTAGCATCAGTTAAATGTTAAATATGACAAAAATTTGTTCCTTATGTGAAACAGTAAACTGAGACAAGATTTCTCAGTATTACACATAAGAATTAGAAGTAATGTTTTAACATTGCAGTTGCCTATGTTTTTGTTGTTGTGGTTTTTGTTATCATTGTTGTTCCTGTTTCGTTTTTCTGTTGTATTTGTTACATAGAAATTCCACAGTGCCAGATTGAGAAACACAGGGGGTTGCCACGTGGGAAGCAGTGCAGTCTTTGGTCGAAAAAATGGCTGAAATGAAGGTAAATATTATAGCACTACATAGACAGTGGAATGCTGTAAGTGAGGATAGGGCTTCATTTGGTTTGACCAATTACACACTCGATTCAGTCCGTCGGCGGAGAAAATTCCCTGACCAAGCTGGGAATCGAACTGGGGCCCAGAGGATTGACAATCCATCATGCTGACCATTCAGCTACTGGAGTCGGACAGTAAAGACTGTGATGCGTATCTACAACAGTGACGATTGTGTTGTGGACAAAACACGTATTGATTTAAGTAGCTGTACTCCCAGATTCTCATTCGAACTGCACAAAAGTTTCTTTTCATTAGAATGTTGTAAACAAAAAATATGTACTTTCAGTAAATTATGAATCCGAGAATTACAAGCGATAAAGCAAAGATTACCCCTGTAACTGAAATATTATTACATTGAGACTGACTTTCAGAAGACTGTTAAAATAATGATATGTCTATAAAGACTCTATTCGGGGATATTTTTGAGTGTCCTCCTTCAAAAGTTTACACTAGAACGACAACTCATAATATTACTGATTTCAATGAAGTCTTATTGGGGGAGACTTTTTAGTGACTGTATATTCAAATTATCAGCAGTCACTCATTTTTACTGATAACTTAAAGGTGGTTACACAATGGGTTAAAGTTTTCTACATAAGATGTGCACAATATGGACACAGTTGCTGTTGTAAAGTATTCAGTATGACTTCCTTTCCTAAGGTTTCCAGCAAAGTGTGTTTTTAAATAATGGTGAGTTTTTCGTTCCACATGCCTGCTCCACAGAGCTTACCTATATCCATTAACACGTAATATGTCTGCAGCCATGATCTCAAGTGTTCAAACAGGCAGGGTTTCATAACTGTAATCTATCAGTGTAAGTAACTAGTTCCATAGTTATAATTCAATTATTTTGATACAAAAGGATAACTGATATTTTATAACAACTGAATTACAACTACCTGCCAAATTCTTGTTACTGCTGAAAACTTTTAAGAGATAGACGTTTGTTTAAGTTCTGCTTGCAACTATATGTTTTTCAGAAGCTTTCTGAGAAACCTAGTTTCTTTTCTAATGTATCATAGACTAAATTTGGTTCTGCCCTATTTATTGTAACATGTTAGTGCTCTGACATTTGTAATTACTAGTAATTTACCACAGAATACAGTGCTGATGGATGTAATGTGTGCTTGTGCAGTATAAATTTGCTTTAGTGTTATCGTGGAGATTCAATAAAAGGGAGAGAATAAGATCCTGTTGAAGTATAAAACTACTTCTGTAAAATGACACCAAGAAGAGCACTGATTTCAAAGTGCTCATGTCACAAGCTGATTTCCATATTCAGTGTCACATACTTTTCTACAGGACACATCACAGATAAGTTTGGGACTTGACATAGACATGGATCCACAGAAATTTGTTGCAACATGTGCACCTGTTACTGCTAGGCCAGCATATATCTAGAAACTACTAGGAATCGAACTAACTCATCTATATCAAAATACCAGTGACACATCACATGTGATTGTCTTTATCTGGGTACATTCGTCTCAGTAATGTTAAAGTAACTAACTTACCATCATGTTCACAAACGTAGCTTTTAAAACCAACTTTTAAGTTTTGTTATGTATTTGAAACTTCTATTTCTTCTCGTTATCAGTGATGGTGCATCCTTTCTTTATTCTTTTTTTCATATATATCAGAAAGACTTGAGAATTAAAGACGTTCTTTGTAAATGTATTTTGGAAATTCTGCCTAATGCGTATAATTCAAACATGGGCAGCCATTCATAACAGCAGGCAAATGGAAAATCACCTACCTGTGTATACTCTGATATGAGATGATAATTTTCAATAAATCTTGACTGCAATAAAGTAGCTAACTCGTTGTCTTCAAATGGCTGTTGCGTACTTGAGTCCCTGGTCAGGTAAAGGAGGATGTATGTCCTGTAGGGAGTAAGGGAAATCCAAAGTTACATTTCTCATATTACATTAGAAATACGAAAGTTACCAAACTTTTTCCATTGTCAAACATACGATTTTAGCACAATATTGAAAAGTGCAGTCTGTGTAATATTTTATAAGCTGCATTATGTTTAATTCAGATTTCATGTGAGAAAACATTACGCTTCATGTCAGAAGAACTATGGCATCAGCTACAAATATTATGTGGTAGCGCAGAAAGCAATCCATAAATCATTCTTTCCGTATTACCTGTTGACACCACTAATCCTGTCAGCAGCATGAATCTGCAAGGTAACTACATCGGGGCTGTAGCTACCACTTTCTGTTTTCACTACTGTGAGTGCGTCCTGTGGCAAAATCGCTTTTGGAGGATAAGTGTGGCCTATTATCCGCGATTCTTCACCCAGAGTCACTGTCTTCGCAGAAACGGCCACGGAGTATGTCCTGGCAGCTGACAAACCTGTAACCTGAGAACGAATACATTTGCATGAGACTAATATGATAGAAACCATTCCAAATGGAGGCTTATGCTTTTATGTTGTGCACACACAGCACTGCATAGAATATCAATGAATAAGTTTACAACGAGGCCTGGAGAAGATAAATTTTAACACAGAACATCTTCAATGTTGTTGTACTGTTCTTCACACCAGATATGAATATACGATGACCTGAGACAGAAACAAAAGGAGAGTGAGCGGAATAAGCAGAGAAAAGTCTCCTTAATAAAGAACTGTTAGTGTCAGTTGTACATTATTTTTATATTTAAAGTGCAGAATTGAAGGAGCCACGTCAGAAAAAGAAATGCTATCCTGCTTTGAAGTGAAATATTATTTGGTGACACATTTTTTACATTAAGTTATGGGCAATTATGTAAAATTAATAAGTCACGCGAAGAATAGCATATGGACTAGAAAGTGAGATGTTTCTATATTTCCATAAAAAAATTTTACACAGAAGAAAATTATAAATTATAGAAATATATGAAATTATATTCCTCAAGAACACTAATAAGAAATGATAAGACTTGTCTGTCTACACTCCTGGAAATGGAAAAAAGAACACATTGACACCGGTGTGTCAGACCCACCATACTTGCTCCGGACACTGCGAGAGGGCTGTACAAGCAATAATCACACGCACGGCACAGCGGACACACCAGGAACCGCGGAGTTGGCCGTCGAATGGCGCTAGCTGCGCAGCATTTGTGCACCGCCGCCGTCAGTGTCAGCCAGTTTGCCGTGGCATACGGAGCTCCATCGCAGTCTTTAACACTGGTAGCATGCCGCGACAGCGTGGACGTGAACCGTATGTGCAGTTGACGGACTTTGAGCGAGGGCGTATAGTGGGCATGCGGGAGGCAGGGTGGACGTACCGCCGAATTGCTCAACACGTGGGGCGTGAGGTCTCCACAGTACATCGATGTTGTCGCCAGTGGTCGGCGGAAGGTGCACGTGCCCGTCGACCTGGGACCGGACCGCAGCGACGCACGGATGCACGCCAAGACCGTAGGATCCTACGCAGTTCCGTAGGGGACCGCACCGCCACTTCCCAGCAAATTAGGGACACTGTTGCTCCTGGGGTATCGGCGAGGACCATTCGCAACCGTCTCCATGAAGCTGGGCTACGGTCCCGCACACCGTTAGGCCGTCTTCCGCTCACGCCCCAACATCGTGCAGCCCGCCTCCAGTGGTGTCGCGACAGGCGTGAATGGATGGACGAATGGAGACGTGTCGTCTTCAGCGATGAGAGTCGCTTCTGCCTTGGTGCCAATGTTGGTCGTATGCGTGTTTGGCGCCGTGCAGGTGAGCGCCACAATCAGGACTGCATACGACCGAGGCACACAGGGCCAACACCCAGCATCATGGTGTGGGGAGCGATCTCCTACACTGGCCGTACACCACTGGTGATCGTCGAGGGGACACTGAATAGTGCACGGTACATCCAAACCGTCATCGAAACCATCGTTCTACCATTCCTAGACCGGCAAGGGAACTTGCTGTTCCAACAGGACAATGCACGTCCGCATGTATCCCGTGCCACCCAACGTGCTCTAGAAGGTGTAAGTCAACTACCCTGGCCAGCAAGATCTCCGGATCTGTCCCCCATTGAGCATGTTTGGGACTGGATGAAGCGCCGTCTCACGCGGTCTGCACGTCCAGCACGAACGCTGGTCCAACTGAGGCGCCAGGTGGAAATGGCATGGCAAGCCGTTCCACAGGACTAAATCCAGCATCTCTACGATCGTCTCCATGGGAGAATAGAAGCCTGCATTGCTGCGAAAGGTGGATATACACTGTACTAGTGCCGACATTGTGCATGCTCTCTTGCCTGTGTCTATGTGCCTGTGGTTCTGTCAGTGTGATCATGTGATGTATCTGACCCCAGGAATGTGTCAAAAAAGTTTCCCCTTCCTGGGACAATGAATTCACGGTGTTCTTATTTCAATTTCCAGGAGTGTATATGATGCACTGAAGGATATCAAAATAAATTTGTGGAAGTAAAATATAATTTTTATCCACCTACAGGTACCACCTATAGAAAGTTGATGTACACTACAAGCCATGAGTTTTCTGGATCTGAAAGACTGTGATTATGATCATGATAATCTTTTTGATTATATCCATCTTTGTTCTTTGGAATAACAATCTGAATAAAGTATTTAGTGCCTGTTTACATTAGGAGCTGGTTAGTATCGAGACTGCTTTCCCCTTGCATGTACAACGTAAAAAACAATTGATTGGCTACACACAACATATTTGTTTCATTGAAGAACAGAAGAGAAACACTTTCTTTTTTAATTTTAATAGTAATGTACAGGAAGTTCTGCTTGAAAACCATGAATTACTTAGGAATAAAGGAGACAACTCATCGAATGGCAGAAGTGCTGCATTGTCGATAGGCACACAAACAAAGGGTACAGTACTGGGATGGCTTAAGGAATGCACTTCCTTTTTCTACCTCTAGGAAAAACATCCACATGAGTGCACAACACAAATGTGCACACATGTCTCCCTACATAATGCTCAATCGACTGCCAGCTCTTTACAGGCCTACAGTAAGTATACTGGGGTGTGGTGGGGGTATGGGGTTGGGTGAGGGGTGGAGAGAAGTGGGAGGCTGGGAGGGAGTTTGGGGAAGCATCTAGCGGCTTGTGGGCGAGTAGGGAGATGTCTGTGGGCTACCTAGGGGTGCAGGTGAGGCAGCAGGTGTCACAAGGCTGGCCACATGATTTCATAAACTAGGCAGTGAGATAACCGTACACGTTTAGTTGATGTAGGGGTACTGGGTGGGGGAAAGCACACACACACACACACACACACACACACACACACACACACACACACACACACACACACACATGCACGCATGCACACCAATACTTACACACACACACACACACACACACACACACACACACACACACACAGACACACACACACATACACACACACACACTACTGGATGCAGGTGGAGGGGCAGCGAGTTACCTTAGCTATCGACCCGAAGATTGCAGGAGCAAAAAATGTGCTGTAAGGATAGCTCCCATCTTCATAGAGAATATGGTGGTGGTGGGGAGGATCCAGATGGCATGGGTTGTGAAGTTGTCATAGAAACCACTGGGTGGTCCAGCCAGTTTTTGCTGACAGTCTGGTGGTGGCCATTCATTCTATTTGACAGCTGCTGTGTTATCAGACCAATGTAAGACGCTGTGTACTGTCTGCAACAGAGCTGGTATACAACATGGCTACTTTCGCAGGTGGCCCAGGCTCTGATAGGGTAGGATAAGCCTGTGGTGGGACTTCGGTAGGTCGGGCTGAGTGGGTACATTGGGCTTCCCAAAGTGGTTTTCCACCACCTACCCAATCTCCACAAAATCCTAGCCCATTCCTTTGCCACTCCCATCCCTAATCCTCTGCCACAGGGATTATACTGCTGTGAGAGGTCCAGATGCAAGACCTGGCTAATCCACTCACTGACTACAGCTTACTGCAGTACTGTCAGAGGTTTATCCTAGCCCATGAGAGGCCAGACCACTTGTGAAAGCAGCCATGTTACATACAAACTCTGCTGCAACCACTGCACAGCGTGTTACATTGGTATGACAACCAACTAGCTGTCAACTAGAATGACTGGCCACCGCCAAACTGTTGCCAAAAACAAGGTAGAGCAGCCAGAGGCACAAAATGCAGCAGAGCACAACATATGAGATTTCAGTGGCTTCTTCACAAGCCATGCCATCTGTATCCTCTCTATCACCACTAGCTTTACTGAAATGCACAGTAGGGAGCTATTCTTACAGCATATCATTTGATACTCTAACCAAGGCACTTGTGCCTCAACCCCCCACCCACCACCCAATTGTGTGTGTGTGTGTGTGTGTGTGTGTGTGTGTGTGTGTGTGTGAGAGAGAGAGAGAGAGAGAGAGAGAGAGAGTATACACCATCCCATGTCCCAGTACCCCCACCCAACCTGTCCCCACATCAGCTAATTATGTACTGTTATCCTACTCCCTAGTCCACGAAACAGTGTGCTCAGCCTTCTCCCACCTGCCCCTCTATCTGCACCCCTAGGTATCTCACAGACGCCTTGCCATTCTCCCACAAGTCGCTTGGCACTCTCGAACCACTCCCTGCCTCTGGCCTCTCTCCATCGCTCACTCCACCCTACTGCACACCTCTAACAATGTAGAGACACAGGCAAGTGCAGGTGAGTGAGTGTGTGTATGTGTATTTGTGTGCATGTTTTGTTTTCTTTCAGCTAGAAAAAGGGAGTGCATTCAAGATGCTAGCCGAGTTCCCTACCTTTTGTTTGTGTCCATATCGACGACAAAGCACTTCTGCCTTTCGCTGAGTCATCACCTTTATTCCTAAATAATTGTTAATTTTTTTTATTTTCATTAATTATACTGTATCCATTGATCACTCTAATAATTCACAGAGGAAGTTATTTAGCATGTAACCACTTTCTATACATAGAAAAGTTGTAAAGTATGAAATGTACATCCTAAATATATTTCAGACTAATTTATCATTCAATATTAAAGAGAAACACAATTCCCATAAACACCAAATATATTCAAAAATTACGAAGTTATTCACTTAAGGAAACTCTTCACTTGTATTAGCATTTTCATTCTCCACAACGTATTTCGAGTGTATATTCTCTCTTAAACTAAGTTACATTGGAACTCTACACTTACAGTGACTCTAAAGTACTTCTTTTCATTTATTTCGTGTAATGTCTCACATAATATACTGATACATGTGGCAACTGCATCAGGAACGCGGTTTTCTTAGTTCAGAATTGTGACATTATGGGTAGTTGCCTCATGGAGGCTTCAGCTAACAGCGGCGGCGTTAACTATGTGTTTAGTTGGTGGCTGAGAAGGGTTGGCTACGCTAGCACAGAGTGACTGCTGGATGTGGGAATTTTACTGGTGGGTCCAAACAGGCATTGGTGAAGCGGTTACTTTAAATGAATATGTATGTAAAAGGTCATTAACAAAATTTGTATTAAATTGCTGTGGGAGTGTGAATATTAAATGTAAGACTTTTTTATCTAAAAACAAGTATCTAGAGGGCAAGAGGGTTCATTTTCTTGTCTGGACATTTGTTATGTAATTTAAATGCAACTAATTCATACTGTAAAATCAGACACTATCGCACTCATGAATTCTGTCAACAGTTTATGTGGTAATGTGTCACTTTTATAATGAGACGTCACAAACTGATCACAATTACTGTAATATCATTCTTCTAACCTCGGTATATAAAGGGCCATGTTTCTGTTGGAGCACACACAATGGCGACTACAGTGAACGAAAACATAAGATGGATGTTGCTTTTCCATGGGAACTACGTTACAGGCCTCATTAACAAGCTAACATAAAAGCAAATACAGCATAAAAATTGCAGCTGTTAGGAGAGCTCATTCTAACTTCATGCGTGATTATATGATAAGCAAGTCACAACAGCTAATTATGAATACTACATAGTACAACAGAAATTAATAACACTTACACCACTGAAGTAATCACAGCATATGAAATATTTAACAAAAAGTGACAATGTCAGCACAGACTCCAACAGGCCACGTTCCAAATTCTCTATGTCTCTCAAAAGTTGCAGACTATTTCATAAAAGTCAAATACGCGTATGTGCCAGAATCATAAATCCTCCACAAGCTACAGGTAATAAGAAGGCTATCATAGTTCCTCATCTAATCGTACCAGGTAATGATTGTTTAGATTTAATGATTAGATTTACTTTAAATAAATATGTATGTTAAAGGTCATTACCAAAGTTGTATTAAATTGCTGTGGGAGTGTGAATATTAAATGTAAGACTTTTTGATCTATCTAGAGGGCAAGAGGGTTCATTTTCTTGTCCGGACATTTGTTATGTAATTTAAATGCAACTACTTCATACTGTAAAGTCAGACACTATCACACTCATGAATTCTGGCAACAGTTTATGCGGTAATGTGTCACTTTTATAATGAGAGGTCACAAACTGATCACAATTGCTGTAATATTATTCCTCTAACCTCTGTATATAAAGGGCCATGTTTCGTCTGGCCCACTCACTCACTGACTCATTATCGAACAGACCAAGCCTCTAACGATAGAAACTTGACATTTATGGAGGATGATGATTTTATACTGTAGACATCGCTTAAGAAGGTATTTTTCGAATTTCCACTACTAAGGGAGTGAAAAAGGGACAGATATCTTTTTGAAAATATTTTCTATTAATGCAATTTTGAGGCCAGATCTATGAAAACTGGTATTTGGTTTCTTGGTCAGAAATAAAGAAATACGTTTCTTAGCATTATTGAAAATGTTTCCACATATGGGGTTGAAATGCTAGGTGAAACACTTTTTGGAAATAAATAATTGTAAAAGAACTACTAAAGTGTTTTTGAAGCTACATCTATGCAAACTGGTATTTAACATCTTGGTTACAAGTAAAAAAGTGTTTCAGGAAATTTGACCCCTATAAAGTTTGAAATAGCAACCAAAGTGTTTCATGATATATTTCATTATGGACACACTATCCAAGCTAAATTCAAGAAAATTTGCGTTTGACTTCTTGGGTAGACAAAAAACTACATGTATCACTGTTTTAGGAAATTCAACTGGTATGGAGGTGGAATAAGGGATGAGAGTGGAAATATCTCATTATGTAATATTTTTGAAGCTAATTCTATGAAAATCTGTGTTTGGCTCCTCTGTTAGAAACAAAAAAATATGCATGTCACTGTTTTTGGAAATTGAGTCCCTAAGAGGGTGAAATAGGGAGGTGAAATGTTTTATGGAAATATTTTGTTGTGAAAGGATTTTAAAGCAAAATGTATGAAAACTGCTGTTTGACTTCTCAGTTACAAATGAGAGAAATAGGAATTCACTGTTTTTGGAAATTTAACCCCTATAGGGGTGAAACAGGGAAGGAAAAACTTTTTGAAAATGTGTCGCCATTAAGGAAATTTTAAAGATCGAGCTGTGATTTATTTTCCCAGACAGAATTAAAAAGTACTAAGTTTAGCATTATTGAAAATTAAATGGCAAGGGGGTAAAATAGGGGCGAAAGTTGTTTTGCATAAGAATAATAAGTAAGGAACTATTAAAACATTTGTAAAGCAACTGGTATGAAAAGTGGTATTTGATCTTTCAGTTAAAAATGAAAAAAAGTACGTAACTCAGTGTTTTTGGAAATTTGACCCCCCAAGGGAGTGAAATAGAGGATGAAATGTTTTATGACTTTATTTCATTATGAAAACGTTTTCAAAGCGAAATTATGAAAATTTGTAAATGGATTTAGTGTCGGAAATATAAAGTAACGTGTCTCACTGTTTTTGTAAATTCATTCCCTTGGAGGATGAAAATATTTATTGTATTAAAAAATATTTATAGCTAAATCTATGAAAACTGGTATTTGACTTGTCAGTTAGATGAAAAGAAACAGGTTAGGGGGATGAAAGTTTCTTTGGAAACATCAACACGAGGCTTCTCCTCACTACTAATTGATGCAAAATTTCGTCTCCATTTGCTCCCATGCAGACTCATGACGTTACATGTTTTGAATACCCCATTTGTATTCGCCCAGTGTCCGTTGTTGCTAGCACCCCATGGTAAGCATCTGCTTCTGCACCGGAATCAAGGTAGCTTTTAGTTTCACAGCGGCCTCTTACCGATGAAAATTATTAGCGTGTCTAGCGATTTCTATGGGGTTTCTTTACGGTGTTTAATAGTATTTGCTTGTGGCTGCCAGTACTTGAGTGTAACCAAAACGAGTCCCGTGGTCTCCTTGTCACAAAGCATGTTCCGTAAGAACAGCTATGTCAGTTTCTCCCCTTCCACAATTTCTCATGTGTTGGGAGCACCCTTGGTCGAATTAAGGTGTTCCTGTATCTTCCAGATGGATTTGCAGATTAAAGCATTATATTTACTCACCATCTTTCCTACGCCGTCAGTAATGTATTTTATGAACGTCAGGAAAACCTGTACTTCGTTATGACCTTTTCATGTCTATCTTAACGTCTTTGTTATTTCTGCATACAGATATTCGTTATTTAGGAATGCATTGGTGAGATACTTAGAAGATGTGTCCAGCAGCTCTGATTCACAAATGTCCCTCGCTCTATCCACCGACGTTTCTGTAAAACATCGCTTTTTGTCGTGGATGATGATTTCAGTCCCAGGGTAGGTAACGGTCGATGAACATGCGATTTCATTATACAGTGACAGCCATGATTCCATCTTCTTTCCAGAAGCCTAGCACATCAAGAAAACGTAATCTGCCATCCATCTGCCTCCTACTCTATACTGAATTGAATATTTGGATTAAAACCATTGAGATGCTCACGAAAACAAATTATTTCTTGTCTACGATGTCTTCACAAGAACAACACATCCGCGTAACGAAACCACATATCCCGTTTTGTTGTTTTCTTATCACTGTGATAAACGGGCTTCGAATAGCCACACATCATCGCACTTGAATAATATAGTCGTGAGGCTATATTTAAACAGTTCTGAGATTCTGGAAGGAAAAATCCGATTCAGTTGCTCCAACACTTCGCGAAGCAGAACGATGGTTAAACAGCGGTACCACATCAGAACTGACAAATATTTCCTCCCATTATGTCTCGATCGTAGCGTGACTGAACTCGACAAATCTTGCTGAGCGCTCTCTTTGACTGACGACTTGTTTATTAACCATCCAAGACTCCTGAGAATATTGTCACTAGGTCAATTCCTGCGCGTCTGAAGAAATAATAAATCCATAACCTTAGTGTGATAGCTCCTGTTGCATTGCCGTTGTCAGCAGGGAGAATAATAATACGCTTCTCCTCATTCAGGTGTTAAGGAGCATTCTTATCTCCTACAGTTATGTTACTTTTAGGAGCTAATACTCTTACTGCTTCTATACATATTTCATCAACTGTTACCGGATCCACTCTACGAATGTTTGTTTCTACACCGAGTGCAATTTCTTCCGTATGTAAATTTCACAGACCAATGGAAAAATTTCCGTCCTGGCAAGTACAGATATCTCATAGATAAAGAATATTCGGATAAATTTATGTGTAGGAAACGTCGAAATGCCATAACGTATGATTAAGTTACAAGTTATCAAATTTCTTCTTCTATAAGACGACGTCAAACGCGTTTTCCCATAGTGCCATGCAATAATCTGTCAATTTTGTTGCAGTCACCAGTACACAGTTTATCATCCCAAGGTACCACACAATAATCTGTCAATTTTGTTGCAGTCACCAGTACACAGTTTATCATCCCAAGGTACCACACAATAATCTGTCAATTTAGTTGCAGTCACCAGTACACAGTTTATCATCCCAAGGAACCACACAATAATCTGTCAATTTTGTTGCAGCCACCAGTACACAGTCTATCATCCCACAGTGCCACACAATAATCTGCCAATTTTGTTGCAGTGACCAGTACACAGTTTATTATCCCACAGTGCCACAAAAACATCTTTCAATTTTGTTGCAGTCATCACTACACGGTTTATTATCCCAAAGCGCCACACAGTAATCTGTCAGTTTTCTTGCAGTCACCAGTGCACCTTCCGTTATCGGCAGTAATATAGAGAGATATTAACTTACAGTTATGAATAGCCCTTCACACAAGGGTCTAAGAGGTTAGGGTTTCAACAAAAAAAAATCATCCAACAATGACATGCTAGCACAGAAAATAACAATAGAAAATGACACACTACGTAGGAGTCATGCAAATTAGTCACAAATTGATATTCACAGACGTATCGACGGAAAATGCCAAGCAGTAATTTTTGACGGTCAGTGGATGAACCTGTGACGCTGCAGAGCAGTTTCAAGCCACAGCTGCCGAGGAGAATAAACGGCTGACTTGTCGCTATTGAGCCAGGGGACAAATATCGTTTCAAGCTATCGTACATTTGTTAATAAACATCGGCGGAGTATTGAGTCAAAGGTTTTTTGATGTGTAGAGATATACGAGGGTCACTCCAAAAAAAATGCACACAATTTTTGTAAAAATACAGTTTTCATTCTGCATGTGTGAAAGTTTTACAGTGTGTAGATACATCCTTCCCGCTTGTTTTCAAACTTAGTTCAACCTGTTCCCGTGAGTGGCGCCGTCACAGCACGTCTTCAAAATGGTTGCTACACTTGACGTTCGTCAGAAGCAACGTGCTCTCATAGAATTCCTGTGCTGTGAAAACGAGACAGTGGGAAACATCCACAAGCGGTCGAAAAAGGTGTATGGAGATGCTGCAGTAGATGGCAGTACAGTTAATCAGTGGGCAAGCAAGTTACGTGATGAAAGCGGGCACGGCAATATTGAGGATTGTCCTCGCAGCGGCAGGCCTCGTACTGCACACACTCCAGACAATGTGCAGAGAGTTAACGAATTGGCGACTGCTGACAGACGCATCACAGTGAACGAATTGTCACGCTACGTTGGGATAGGGGAAGGAGTGTTTGCAGAATACTGAAAGTGTTGCCGTTAAAGAAGGTTTGTGCCAGGTGGGTTCCTAGGATGTTGACAGTGGCTCACAAAGAAACAAGAAAAACGGTATCCAGCGAACTTTTGGAACAGTACGAGAATGGTGGAGATGAATTTTTTGGATGAATTGTGACAGGTGATGAAACATGGCTCCATCATTTTTCACCAGACACGAAGAGGCAATCAATGGAGTGGCATGAGGCAAATTTACCCAAGAAAAAAATTCAAAACCACATCTTCTGCTAGAATAGGTAGGGCTACGGTGTTTTTCGATTCCGAAGGACTCCTCCTTGTGGACATCATGCCAAATGGAACCACTGTAAATTTTGATGCATATGTGACGACACTGAAGGAACTTCAAGCTCGACTGAGTCTTGTTCGACTACATCGGCAAAAGCAGGATGTTTTGCTGTTGCACGACAATGCATGTCGACATATCAGTCAAAAAACCGTGGAAGCGATCACAAAACTCGGATGGACAACACTGAAACACCCGTCTTACAGTCCTGACCTGGCTCCGTGTGACTATCACATCTTTGGGAAACTGAAAGACTCTCTTCGTGGAACAAGGTTTGAAGGTGATGGTTCCTTTGTGCGCGCTGCCAAACAGTGTCTCCAACAGGTTGGTCCAGAATCTTACCGTGCGGGTATACAGGCGCTGGTTCAAAGATGGCGTAAGGCAGTTGAGAGGGATGGAAATTATGTGGACAAATGAAATATTTTTCCTAAAGGATGTATCTACACACTGTAATACTTTCAAACATGTAGAATAAAAGATAGATTTTGAAAAAAAAATTGTGTGCATTTCTTTTGGAGTGACCCTTGTAGCATCCACATGACTGCTTTGATCCCTGACTTTCCGCCTGTTGTGCTGGAAACGCGTGAATTGGGTTCGACCGATGTTCTCTGGTTGGCATGATGGAGGTCATTGGGCTCAGAATTTGTTACAATATTTTACAACGGACGGGTCTCGAAGATACTGGACGAAGGTTTCGTGGACCACTTCAGGCAGCTGCCTCTAGACAAGTGTGGCTTGTGCTTCGTTCCATCTGGGCACACTTTTTGTTCACTGGGTATACCGTACATGAGGGTAAGTCAATTATTATCTGCAATTTAGTTATATTTTTGTTTCTTTCGGTGGTAGTGTCGTTTTATGTTGATAACGCATGCTTTGCTTATTATAATTTTCAAGCTGCTAGGTTATTTTCGTTATCGCTGCCGTGCTGTTAATCATGGCTGCTCCACAGTTTATTTGCATAAAGAAGAGCAACATTCAGTGATCCGTTTCTTGTGATCGGAAGTCGTGTCAGGGGCCGAAACTCATCGAAGACGTTCGGTACAGTACAGGAATAGTGTTTTGCCACAACAGAGTGTCTAAGAATGGATTGAAAAACCCCGAAATGGTCGCACAAGTGTTACACACGATGAAGGAGCCGGACGACCGTTTACCGCCACAAATGAAGAAATCACTGAGCGTTCCCGTGAAATAATTCTCTTAGACAAGCGATTAACTATTGATGAAGTGGCACATCGTCTGCAAATTAGTCACAGTTCTGCCTACGAAATCGTCCACAACAGACTTGGGTTTCATAAGGTTTGGGTCCCAAAACAACTCACACAGTTGCATAAACAAAACGCGCTTGGATATCTGGATCGATATGGTAATGAAGGGGACAACGTCTTAGACAGGATCTTTACTGTTAACGAAAAATGGATCTGTCATCACGAGTCGGAGAGTAACCGGCAGAGTATGGAATGGAAACATCCAAATTCGCTGTGCAAGAAAAAGACCCAACCGTCCGCAGGAAAAATGATACTTACTATTTCTTGGGACGCACAAGGTCCAGTACTGGAACATTATGGGGAAAGGGGCACAACAATAAACAATGTACGTTACCGTGAGATGATTACTGCCAGGCTAAAGCCCGCAATTCGAAGCAAACGCCGAAGATTGTTGTCAAAAGGCGTTGTGTTGTTGCACGACAATGTCCGTCCGCATACTGCTGCCCACACTGCTGAAACGCTCCAGAAACTCAAATTTCAAGTACTGGATCATCCTCCATATAGTCGCGATCTTGCCCCTTCTGACTATCTCTTGTTAGGTCCACTCAAACAGGCATTAAGGGGCCGTCGATTTGCCTCGGACGAAGCAGTGGAAAAAGCGTAGCATTTTTGGTTTGCAGCTCAACCGAGAACCTTCTTTCATGCGAGCATCAGGAAGCTTGTACAACGATGTCTAAAAATGATGTTCTTGTAAGTTTCCTATTTTATTACAATAAAATTTTATAACTACTTTGCGGATAATAATTGACTTACCCTCGTGCTATGGTTAAACGAGAGAGTAACTTAGCGGACGGATTCAAATAGGGATTCCATCAGATTATGAGGAGTTGTTCAATTCTGACGACATCAGCTATTCCCCAACAATACTTAACAACATCTCTATGGGAATCCATCATCTTTGCAGTGGTGAGAAGATTAAACTGGGCCAGTATTCATGAATTATTCACAGTTAAAGCAACCTTTGTCAACGCAATTAGCACTTCTGATTTTGCTTCGCTACCTTTACCTTCAGTTCCTGTGTCATTCACAATTGTCTGAACAATATTCTGGATGCCACTGACAGCTTTTACATATGATCCCACGTTTCATTTACAAAGTCTATCTACAGTGCTATACTTTATATTTCATCTAATGTGCAGTAGTCAGTTTCGTTATGGCTGCTATATGCCATGAAGGGGTCCTCCCATCGTAAACTGTTACGTTAGATACATATCTATGCAGTGCTTGATGAGCAATTTTCCTACAGCCAAGGCATATTTCATTTACATGTTCCTGCGCAGAGCTAAATATTTCGAGTTCTCATTCGAGGTATGACACTGCTGCCACTGTATCTACTTTACTAAATATAGAAATCTTCTTGTATCTTTTAGTTGAACTCTCTAATTTCGAATCAATGTCTCAAGAACTACCTAACAGTCACTGGCACTAGTCTCAAGACGGAAATCATCTAAATGGTCTGCTCTTCTTGTTGCCATTAGAGGTAATAGGAGGGGGGTTTGAAAAGTTCTCAGAACGGAATAGGAAAAAAATACTTACATCACTGAAACTATTTTATTTTTCAATGTAGTCTGTTTGTAGATTAATGCACTTGGTCCAGCGACGTTCCAGTGCCTTGATCCCATCTCGAAAATGAGTTTCCTCCAGGCCTGCAAAATAGATGTCAACTCTGGCTATCAGTTCTAAGTTTGAAGTGAACCTTCGTCCACCAAGATAGTTTTTCAGTTTTGGGAAGAGATGGAAGTCTGACGGAACCATGTCAGGTGAATAAGGTGGGTGTGGCAACAATTCGTACCTTAGTTCGTGTAATTTTTCCATTGCGACGGCACATTGTCTCGATGGAAGATGACACTCTTCCTTGCTAAATGTGGCTTTTTATCGCGTATCTTTTGTTGCAATTTGCCCAGAAGGTTAGCATAGTATTTTCCAGTAATTGGTTACACAGTGGGGAGATAATATAGAAACAGAATCCCCTTTGCATCCCAGAACACTGATGCCATGACCTTTGCCACCAAAGGAATTGACTTTGCTTTCTTTGGTGGAAGAGAATCAGCATGTTTCCACTGGTTTGCCTGTTATTTTGTCTTTGGGGTATAGTAGTGCATCCAAGTTTCAACTGTGGACACGAACCAGGGCAAAAAATCTTGTTCGTTTCTCCTAAAACTGGCCAAACATTGCTCATATATGTCCATTCTCACGCGTTTTTGATCCAGCGTCAAGATTCGCGGCACCCATCTTGCAGATAACATTTTTTATTTCTAATTCTTCATATTAACAGAATCTTACGTCGGTTCTTGGTAGAAGAACATTATAATAATAAATGTCTGAAGATGGCCTTGTAAGCCGAAAACCGGTTAGCAATAAAAGTAATATTGTAGAACAAAAGCAAAGTGGTGCTTTTCATTTATTATTCTAATTCTTCAGTTCCAATGGGATATACCCTTTCAGATAACGTCTGACCAGCAAGAGCAATTTCTCGCACTTTCAATCGGCGATCCTCCGTGAATATTTTGGGCACTTTTGCAATGATTTCTGGAGTAGTGATACAACTTGGCCGACCACTGTGCGGATCTTGATCAAAGCTCTCCCAAAAAATTTTAAATGCATATCTCCACCTGGAAGCAGTTCAGTGTAAAGGAGCAGAGTCCCCCTGTGTATTCTGGAAATCAGCACGAATGCCCTTTGCCTTCATGCCTTTCTTTACGAAGTACTTAATCACTGCTCGAATTTCGATTTTTACCATCTTCGCAAATCACTACGCGGGAACAACAACACAGCCACTTCACCGCCACAGCTCTCTTTCGAGATCACTGACGTGGCGCATGCTTACAGGCAACAGTCCAATGAACAAATTGTTGCGCTGGCGCTGACCTCTTGTGGTGATTCCGAGAACTTTTCAAACGACCCTCATACATTTCCACCATGAGGCACTACCAAAGTATATGTTCTAAGTAACTTTCAAATTAATGATCTAGGTTATTAGGTTATCCACTTTTTGAAATCATCCTAATCAAATGTTGGATGACAAAAGAGTTCTTCAGTGCTGAGAGTATGACTGGGGAACATACATTCTAGTGACGTGGGTTTTTCATGAAACGTTTTGGCTACACATTAGGATATATTCCGAGAACTTTTCAAAAGACCCCCATACATTTGCATCATGAGGCGCTACTAAAGTATGTGTTCTAAGTAACTTTCAAATTAATCACCCAGGTTATTAGGATTTCCACTTATTGAAATCATACTAATCAAATGTTGGATGACAAAATAGCCCTTCAGTGATGAGAATATGACTGGGGAACATACATTGTAGTGACGTGGGTTTTTCATTAAACGTTTTGGCTCTACATGAGGATGTCTAGTTGTCTGTAGAAGGAACCATCTGTCCGCCTGCGCCGACTGATGTTACTGTGTCTTGCACAAACAGTCTCAAATGCAGTTCCATCTCTGTCTCAAAGGACAAACATTTTTTATCTACTGTGATGGATACATTATGTCCATTTTCTATTAGATGATCCTTTGGATATACGATTAGATTTACTCTAGAAATAGCACTGCTGTAAATTTCAGAAACCTTTCTATACATAGCGTTACTTGAGTTGCACTGCTCTTTAGGAGCGCTTGGAACTTTGTGGCTTTGTTCGGGATGCAATCGCTAGACAAATAAATAACAAAAGTCGTCCAGTACTGAGAACTAGCTCACGTGATGTTGTTTTCATTTAACAGTTTGAGGGACTCTACCCTCTCTACACTGTCATTTGCTATAGACCAAGAGATCTGAGATTGTATCTTTTGTATCCTGAAATTTTATATTCTTTCTTGAGTAAGTTCGTATCTAGTTATTAGTTAGTAAGAGGCAATTCCCTATTCCTCAAGTATTCGTCAATTATTTTAGTTAGTAAGAGGCAACTCCCTACTCCTCAAATATGCTTTAAGAGACCATAACTTAAAGACTTGTATGAAATAGATTGTAACATTCGTCCATATACCTCATATTGGTAGGAAGGTTCCTCTGAAGACACACGATAATCTTGCAATGGGATATCATCACAACACTCATTAGAATTAACTTGTGTGTCAATCTGTTCAACAATTATTATAAAAGATCTCAGCTGTCCATTGATGTTATCAGGCATGCCCCACTCCACCAACATGCTGTTCTCTGTTGCGTTGATTATTCTCAGATTTACTGGTGGGCTGGAAGCTGAAAAAAAGAAAGAATTAAAATGAGAAAAGTATTTAATTTTTTTCACTAATATTAAATCCAATAACAAAAATTAGGAACTGAATACATCTAGTCCAACGAATCTGGTTAAAGTAAAGGCGGGTTATTACAAAAATTAGGTGGTCCTTTTTTTAAATGGGAAATTTTATTAAAGATTAACGACTCCAGGAAGCATAACGCAAGTTACCCGAGAAAAAGGAGCAACGCAGCATGTAAAAATCAGTTTAAAAAGTAAATGCAAACCTCATGAAGACTGGTACCACAGTGCAACGTTTCAGTCTCTTGAGAAGCTGAATTCTATTGTCATGCCAAAGTATTTAATGAGAAACGTATAATTCAGATAAAAGTGACTCACTCAGAAGGTTAAGTACGCGTCCAGACAGCAGAACTTAGCACACTGTTTCCAGGATTTGCAGAGGCGCGCCGGTCCCATACCGAATTCGCCCAGCAGATAAACGGCGAGGGCTAGTGTGCTAGCCTATCTGGATGTGGTGGCTTTTAGGTGGTTTCCGACGTCCGATTACGTGAACACTGGGTTGGCAGGCACGTCCCGAACATATGATTCACAAACATTTCAAAACCTGTTCTTACACTTTCACATGGGATAACGCTAGAAGTAGATGGGAGGATTACAAAACCACCTTTCTAGGGGGGGAGAGACCCATCCAAGAGACACCAGATAAGGCCAGGTAAAAGAAGAGAAGGAATTTAAGAAGGTTGAGTGGCCCCATGAAACATACTTCTCACCAGAAACCGCATGTATCGAATTTTAAGAAAACATTTAAGAGTAACTACTATTTATAAAGAGACCAGAAAGTCTAGGACCTGATTCATACCATAAGTGTAAAATACAAACTATATTCAGAATGTCAAATGTATTCCGAACAAATTATGGGTAAGTCCTATTATTTATACATGAGTTACATGCCCAATAAGCGCTGGAGAGAGCAAAGCAAACAGACCTGTAGAGGAGCATTTCTCAACTTTTCAGTGATCCTGAACCAATTTTCGATGGTAACTTTCATCCCCCTCCCCCACCCTTCTTCCTCAGAAGATAACGATACATAATGTATTTTGAGTATTTGACACGGAAGTTACAAAGGTACAAACCCTACATATTAGCAAGGATATGTAATTTTGTTGCTATTTAGCAGCGCTGATCTGCTACGTTAACAAACCCAGAATCGAAGGCCCTCCGTTCCTCCCTGCCTTACAAGCAGTGCATGGAAAGTGGCTGGATTACGGGATTACGTCAGGGCAGTGCGTAGTGCAGAGGGTAAGTATCACGGCTGCTGCCTTCGAAAGACTCTGCTGCGCAAGCCAGGCCTATGCGAGTCTTTAGTAACTACTAAACGTATTTTGAATGTGGTGCTTAGAAGTTAATTGTTTAATGCACTGTGGAAAACTGACACAAAACCATTTATAAATGCATTATACACTATGTGATGAAAGGTATCCGGAAATCCCCTAAAACATATTTTTTCAAATTAGGTGCATTGTGATGCCACCTACTGCCAGGTACTACATATTAGCGACCTCAGTACACATTAGATATCGTGAGAGAACAGAATGGGGCGCCCCACGGAACTCACGGACTTTGATGTGATAGGGAAGTGGAAACGTGAAGGGACACGTACAGCAGAAAAGCGCACAGGCCGCTATTCAGACCATCACACAGGAATTCCAAACTGCATCAGGATCCACTGCAAGTACTATGACTGTTAGTCGGGAGGTGAGAAAACTTGGATTCCATGGTCGAACGGCTGCTCATGAGCCACACATCACGCTGGTAAATGCCAAACGACGTCTCGCTTGGTGTAACGAGCGTAAACATTGGACTGCTGAACAGTGGAAAGCACTGCGTGGAGTGACGAATCACGGTGCACAATGTGGCGATCCGATGGTAGGGTGAGGGTATGGCGAATGCCCGGTGAACGTCATCTGCCAGCGTGTGTAGTACCAACAGTAACATTCCGAAGCGGTGGTGTTATGGTGTGGTCGAGTTTTTCATGGAGGGAGCATGCACCCCTTGTTGTTTTCGCGTGGCACGATCACAGAACCGGCCTACATTGATGTTTTAAGCAACTTCTTGGTTCCCAATGTTGAAGAGCAATTTGGGGATGGCGACTGCATGTTTCAACACGATGCAGCACCTGTTCATAATGCACGGCCTTTGGCGGAGTGGTTACACGACAATAACATCGCTTTAAGGGACTGGCCTACACAGAGTCCTGATCTGAATCCTATATAACACCCCTGGGACGTTTTGGAACGCCGACTTCGTACCAGCCCTCACCGACCGACATCGATACCTCTCCTCAGTGCAGCACTCCTTGAAAAATGAGCTGCCATTCTCCAAGAAACCTTCCAGCATCTGATTGATTGTATGGCTGCGAGAGTGGAAGCTGTCATCGACGCTAAGGGTGTGCCAACACCATACTGAATTACAGCATTACCGATGGAGGCGCCATGAACTTGTCCGCCATTTTCAGCCAGGTGTGTATTAATGTAATGTGGATTTCAGTTTTTTATTATGTCAGAACGTATTTTGCTTCCACCCCTTATAATAAGTTAATAAATTTTTGAGTTGATATTTTAGTTTTCAATAAGCTCGCACTGCCCATCTAGAGTTACGACAGTCCCTTAGAGGAAGCGACTGACCGCTTGTGAATCGCTGCTGTAGAGTATGGGTGCCCTGGTAAAGTTGTCATGTTTGTGGATTTACAGCGAAAGCAAATTGTCATGTCTGTTCTGCACACACCACCGCTAATGGACGAGATGGCAGTTGGAATCCGCCTAAGGAGACGCAGGGAACCTTGGCAGTCCTCCTCATCAAAGATACTGAGTGACTAACTCACGCAACGACCTATGATGGATTGTCTTACACCGAGGTACACGAACTCGACTGGCCTGCATTGGACGATTCTGAGCAACACGACCTCCTAAACCTCCTATGAAACTTCTTGTCAGATTTAAACTGTTTGCCGGACCGAGACGCGAACTCGGTATCTTTGTCTTTCGTGGGCAAGTATTCTACCAAGTGAGTTACCCAAGCAGGAGTCAGCTTCAATTCTGCCAGTACCTCGCGGTCTTGCCTTCCAAACTTCACGGAAGCTGTCCTGCGAACCTCGCAGAACTCACAATCCTGGAAGAAAGGAGTGTGACAGTGGTGAATGCCGATTATCAAGGCAGCAGGTTCATGGAAACAGAAAGTCATAAAAACAGCAATTACACAAGTTAGTTTAACCCTTGGCAGAAGTACAGTAGGTGTAGTGTTACTGGGCAGTGGCCAGTACCCCAAGTCACAGGCTGGTCCCAGTAAGAGACGTGTGCTGAACTCCGCACGCAGCCTCGTGGAACAGACACTATTTGGCATGTCCACATCGAGCTGAGGCGGCAGCTGAGGCGAAGTTATATTGCCAGCACTCCACCCAGGTAATCGGGACGTCGCTATGGCAGGGTCTGCAGATGTGAGTCACATTGGGAAGTAGTTGAACATGCAGAGTTGAACCACGGACCCCTGTGGAGGATACAGTGGCAGTGGTTTGCAGGGGTGAGCCTACAATATCAGGATGTACTCACACAACTTAGGAGGTGGCTCAGCCCAGGTGACAAACATGAGCCCCCCAGTAGACACACTGAAGTCAGTAGAAGCCGACTGAAAGGAGATCCCTTGGCTAGAAGGTAGCATTTGGCCACCGAGCGGCATCAGGCCCAAGTCCTGCATATAGTTCCACAGGTAGCAAAGGTGGTGTCTAATAGCAGCAGCAGCTGGAGTACCTCTCGTAACTGCCTGCAGTTGGTGAGAGTCGCTGCATAGCTGAAAGTGGTGCAACGTGCGTTGGTTCACACTCACCACTGTTTTGCCAAACCATCACTTAGGCCACAGAAGTGACCCAGTGTCCCAATCAATGTCTGCAGTGTTACAGTCGGCTCCTGTGCTTTTGCTGTGTCAGTGGGCTTTAGCACCTGCAGTGGACTTCCTGGTCAGATATGTAATACCTTGCCCCAGTGTGAGGGCCAGGCAGCACCTCTTGATATATCAGTATAGGCTACTGTTGGCTTCTTGTGTAAGTATGCCTCGCTGGGTCGCATCTGAATCACTCGTCTAAGGCTTGTTATGTCAGCCCTTGGTGACATTTTCTGCTAACCTGGTCAAGTTTTCAAAACCAAGTAAAAGGGGCTGTGGTGCGACGATGTTATGATGCTTACGATTTACAGTGATAATTTGTTAAAGTTATCACTTTATTTCTCTGTCTATGTTTCTTCTGCAATGAGGTGATGCAACTGACGCTAAGGACAAGAAACCATTCTAAACCTAAATCTCTGCCAAAACCTCTTTTTATGCTAATATCCATGTCTGTGTACTCATATGCCTACATCAACAGCGATGTAGAGGACCCAGGTTTGATCCCAGTACTGTAAGAGATTTTTCATTGCTGGGAGGACTGGAATGGGGTGCACACCAAGTGAGGGGCTACTGGAAACCAGGTCACAATAACTGACAACAGCCGGTAGAACAGTCTGTCAGGATGTCACAAAGCACATACATGCACGTAGCCACTTTGTCGTTCATCATGATATGTTTCAGCCTCAGACTGTGTCATTGATGTTACAGTTTTGAGACTTTCATGTCTAAAGTGTGGGTCCCCACGCCTTGTTGAAGTAAAATCAGTTATCCTTGAGAACCATGTTCCAGCTGAGTTGAATACAGGGTTTTCTATACAAGCCTTGGAAGGTCGAACGGCACCAACCGACTGTTACACCATGCTCCACCGAAAGGTATCACTGGATGTTGATGTGGAAGAGCACACTGTTCTCCCGGCTGTTGTCAGCTTTAGTGTCTTCGTGTATGACGCTTTTGTTCACAATATGTCTCCTCAGGTTGAGATCTTGAAAGACGGACAGAAAATACTTATTATATTCTTCTGACTGACCTCCTTTGGTTTGTTACCAGTGTATGGAATGTATTCTGTTGTTATGAGGCCCAAGTGCTTGTGTTGTTTCATTAAGAAACCAAGTTTTGACAAAGAGTGCTATCTTTCTACTTTCTATTTTTGTAACTTTATTCCTATAGAATCAAAGAGCGCTCGCTGTACGATATAGTCTACCAAAGAGAAAAATATGCAGTAATTTTAGAAGCATTTAATGAATTTGAAATCAAGGTGTTCTGCCCCATATTATCAAAATACCTAAATAGTTTTGAGCACTAAACGAATGAATATCTATTGATATGCCTACTGATCGAGGTGTCACCAAAATAAAATAGAAAAAATTGTCATTTAAATACAAACTTAAGTCTTTCAAAGCTGTCATACTGAAGAATGTCACATGACCAGCACATGAATATAGAAATGAAGTGGCTTTGAAAAGTTACTGAAAACATTTGATTGAGGAAATACCGACGCATGTCACATGGACCCATTTTACTCTATACTGACAATACAGAGAAACTTAGCTGTCCTCTGTCAATAACCTAGTGCAAGGCACTACGGCTACAGACAATCTCCGGTGACCCCAGAAAAAAATGCCCCTCATTGCTGCCTTCTCTCACTGCTGTCAGACTGTGAAACAGGGTATTTTGTATCAATGAGTAACGGCATTTTTCAAGAGCAGCAAACTCTTGTGCTAAAATTTGGGACGGTTATTAACCAAAGCATAGTCAATTAAAAGTACGCTGATAGAATATTGGAAGAACTGTGCCACTGGCTTTCTACTGAACAGAATCTAGTAGGCTATACGCAGTCTTTAATGGAGAAATAACGTGAGAAGCAAAAGTAACATTCTGTATGCCATGAAGAAGTGTGATAGATTCGTTACCGATTGTGTTAGCGATATAGGCGTCCATCTTAGTGCTAGCAGGGACACTTAACTCTCTGAGAATACTCAAGGAATATGCTGTTGTAAGCGAGCAAATCACATCATTAGAAAAATCTCATGAAATGCAGCGAAATTTGAAGGTGATCAGCGCTCTGTTTGGAAGCCGCCAGCTGACATTCAACACAGAAACTCACAATACTATGTACTTAAATAGATGAAAAGACACGATAACTTCTGGAGTCGCAGTAAATGACCCACGTGTCAGAAACATCAAGTATCTATGAATATAAGCCCAGAGCAATGTAATATAGCGCTGGCATAAGAATCTAGATGTGGATAACGTAGATGCTAGTCAGATACTTATCAGCACAAGCTACGGAAGCGTAATGCATCGACGAATGAGGCTGCCTTCAGAAGCTGGATTCACCAATTTTTAAGAATTGTTATCTGTTTGGAAACCTGAGCCGGCCGAGGTGGCCGAGCGGTTCTAGCGCTACAGTCTGGAACCGCTCGACCGCTACGGTCGTAGATTCGAATCTTGCCTCGGGCATGGATGTGTGTGATGTCCTTAGGTTACTTAGGTTTAAGTAGTTTTAAGTTCTAGGGGACTGACGACCTTAGAAGTTAAGTCCCATAGTGTTCAGAGCCATTTGAACCATTTGGAAACCTCACCTGGTGGATTATGCGAAGACGAACAGAAGATTCAAATAAGAGCACAGTATTGTTTGGAGAGCGCTTGCATAGTAGGAACCCTGAACTGATTCCATTGAGAAATGTATTAGTTCCTCTTGCTTACACTTCCGATGCTGAGCCGTTTAGACTAAGTGGAGAATGTACTGAGATTTTCTGACAGTATTTCTTCCCAGACATCTGTGAATGGACAATGAAATGAGGAACGTGGTTCTGGTGCACTGTGCACCCTCTGAAACACATGGTACATTGGCTCGTAGTATACAGGCGTACATCTAGAGCTTAGCAGCTGCCAGCGTCCGTACGACAAAGGACCGACAAGACAACTGAACCAGCCCCTTACACTGGCAATGAGTTCAATAAGGTCATTAAGGTACTGGAAGGGCCTATAGTTTTCCCACCCAGCTCCCACGACTACGTTGACGTGAAAAACAGTGGAGTACTATCATCTTCACATGTGAAGCACTGTTTTACTTGCAGAATAACTAACGCTAGAACTGCGGAAGGGGCCAAAATGATCCTGTCATACGGTTTTGTTCATGGTAATATCCAATTTGTTTACTTTGTTAATGAAATTATATGACTTCCTCTAATTTATTACTCCTCTTTCTGAAGATGTTTTAGTATTTACAAAATATTTTAATTTTTATCGACATTTCATTTAGTATACCTAGAACGGCGGAAGGGGTGAATTTGAACGCCCTGTAATTTACATCCTGTATATAAGTAAATTATCCAACAATACAGTGTAAACTGTGAGCTGTAAGGCAGAGAAGTTGCCCCTCATTGTTGCAACTTGGCACGCGTACACTGCAGTCGGCCACAGCTTATATTGTGTCACTCAGGCAGTCTTTGCCCGTGAAACACGTTTTCGAACATGTATCGTCAGCGTGGACTTTCTGATGGAGAAGTGTTACATCTCTTAGGGAATTCCAAAGTTGAATCGGAAATTGCGTTCACTGATGAAGATGATGATATTGTACACAAATGAAGAGGAAGACATCGTGAACTAGGGGCGATTAGTGGAAGAGGATTCAGATGCTGATATACGTCAATCATCACCTCCTTTCACCACATAAGGTACAGTTGGAAGCGTCTACAAAGATGATTGCAAGTAATGGAACTGTGTGGGAGATTGGAAATTATTCATCTGCTGGAAGGCGGTCAACTGTGAACGTTCAGAAGGAGAGAGGAGGTCCCCTGGTTATGCTTGCCAATGAGTAGACAGCTCTGTCATCAGTGCTTTCCGTCTGATTTTTGATGAAGCAATGCTACATCTCATGAAGAACTACACACAATCAAATGCTCGAAAAGTACTAAAAAAATGTCTTGACTGTATCCTTGAGGAATTGGAGAAACACATAGCTATCATGTATGTTCGGGGTGTATTGTGCACAAAACGTATATCTGTGGATGACCTCTGGTCACAATCTTGGGGGCCTGTTTTTATCAAGGACATTATGCCACGGACCGATTTCAGGGGCTTCTCAGAATTCTCCGTTTTCATGAAAATTCAACCTGGACTGAAAGCCTTGCACCCTACAAATTCGCTCTTGTGTATGAAATTTGAGGGGAAGTTAATTGAAAACAGTATCAACGCTTACCACCCATTGACCAAGCAAAGCAAGATGGAGGTTTACTCAGCTCATGTCCAACAAACCAGACAAATATGGCCTCAAATTGTGGTTGGCTGTTGATGTAACGACAAAGTATATATTTAAAGCTTTCCCATACCTCGGCAAAGAGGATACGCATAGAGACAACCAACCATTTTGAGAGTATGTCGTTCTGCATCTCATGGAGCCATTTGTAAATCAAGGAAGAATTGCGACCAGAGACAACTTCCTTACGTCTCTTCAACTTGCTAAAAAACTCAAATAAAAGAAAACTTCTGTAGTTGGTACAATGAACAAGATCTGCCACGAAATACCCGATGAAGTAAGGAAATCGAATGCTGAAATACACTCCACCACAATACTGGCAACACAGACCATACCTTGACTGTATACCAAGGGAAGACGAATAAAAATGTCATTCTCTTGAGTACGCTGCTTGCTGAAGTAGCAATAAGCAAGGAGGGAAAGAAAAAAACGGAAACCGCGAAGATCTACAATGCAACAAAGTACACGATGGACGTGGTTGATCAAATGACTCATAAATATACCACAAAGGTTGCACGTAGAAGATGGACAATGCATGTCTTCTACAACATACAGAACATGGGGGCAATAAATGCATAGGTTATCTATAACGTAATAACGAACAAGGAAATGGAAAGGAAGACGTTCATACTTGTACTGGCAAGTGAACTCAAGGGAACGAAAGAGCAAGAACGTTAGGCAAAGGAAGAGGATACGGAACTGAAATCACCTAGAAAGCGGAGGAAGTGGCAAACCAGCCTCTGCAAAGGCAACAGGACCAGCAAAAACTGTGTAAAGTGCCACAAAGTCGTGTGCGGAAAATGTGCACGTAAAACCTGTCCTAAGTGCTTCTAGTAGCTTCAAAGGACTGAAGTAAAACACAGCTGTTTGTGAAACGTATGTGAGAGTAAAATGGACGAAATATACTAAACGTGTCTAGAAGGTTGTATGAATAGTTAATAAATCAAAATCTGTAGTTAAGAAACTTGTTAGCAATAGGATCAATAAATTTGTATGATACGTTGTTGTTCAAATGAATTAGTAATTATTATTTATAATTGTAAATAATTTGTGTGATCACTAGAAATAAAGTACGGATTAACAAACACTAAGGAAA
The DNA here is from genome assembly GCF_023864275.1 of Schistocerca cancellata. NCBI lineage: Eukaryota > Metazoa > Arthropoda > Insecta > Orthoptera > Acrididae > Schistocerca > Schistocerca cancellata. Next base: position 117,483,417 of record NC_064636.1, on the reverse strand, counting down.
GTACTTGTTTAAGCCAAATTTGAAAATATTTCATGTAGGGTCAACATGACCCCTTTCCGCCGTTTTAGGAATGTCAGAAACCCCACCGTTCTAATGTTGATCTGGAGAGAAGCCAGGAGTCTTGCTCAACCCGTGCAGCTACTGTATAGAACACGTTGAGGTGGCAATACACTAAAAATCGGTGATTGTTGTCATTAGCACGAATGCTCCACAGTGTTCTAATTCGGAACCAAATGAAACATCTTGGAACACAGTTTAACAACTGCCTTTGCTCTGCGTTATAAAATAATGATGATATCTCTCGTCCTTCAGCTGTTGATTACTTCGAGGAGCGCTAGAAATCTCTATACAGGGTAACAGATGTTGTCATTTCACTAACGCACTGGATCCTACACTGGTCATACAGAGTGTGGTATGTTTGTCACTTACTCAGCGAGGATTCAGTTTCTTCCATGGTAGCTTCTACATAAAGGCAAGAGTACCAGTAAGGTAATCATACACTATGTGATCAAAAGTATCGGGACACCTAGCTGAAAATGACTCACAAGTTCGTGGCGCCCTCCATCGATAGTGCTGGAATTCAATGTGGTGTTGGCCCACCCTTAGCCTTGATGACAGCTTCCACTCTCACACGATCAGTCAGATGTTGGAAGGTTTCTTGGGGAATGGCAGCCCATTCTTCACGGACTGCTGCCCTCTGGAGAGGTATCGATGATGGTCGGTGAGGCCTGGCACGACGCCGGCGTTCCAAAACGTCCCAGAAGTATTCTACAGGATTCAGGTCAGGACTCTACGCAGGCTAGTCCCTTACAGGGATGTTATTGCCGTATAAACACCACAGGCCGTGAATATGAACAGGTGCCTGATCGTGTCGAAAGATGCAATAAAAATGGTTCAAATGGCTCTGAGCACTATGTGACTTAACTTCTGAAGTCATCAGTCCCCTAGAACATAGAACTACTTAAACCTAACCAACCAAAGGATATCACACATATGCATGCCAGAGGCAGGATTCAAACGTGCGACCGAGGCAGGCTGCGTAATTCCAGACTGTAGCGCCTAGAACTGCTCGGCCACTACGGCCGGCGAAAGATGCAATAACCATAATCGAATTTGCTCTTCAACATCAGGAAGCAAGAAGGTGCTTAAGACGTCAACGGTGGCCTGCGCTGTGATAGTGCCATACAAAATAACAAGGGGTGCAAGCTCCATCCATGAAAAACACGACCACACCATAACACTGCCACCTCCCAATTTTCCTGTTAGCGCTATACACGCTGGCAGATAACGCTGACCGAGCATTCGCTATACCCACACCTTGCCATTGGATAGCCACTTTGGGTGCCGTGATCCGTCACTCTACACAACATTTTTCGACTGTTCAATCGTCCTATGTTTACTATCCTAGCACCGAGTGAGACGTCGTTTGGCATTTACCGGCATCATGTGTGGCTTATAAGCAGCTGCTGGACCGTGAAATCCAAGTTTTCTCACCTCCCGCCTAACTGTCAAAGCACTATCAGTGGATCTCGATGCAGTTTGGATTCCTGTGTGATGGTCTGGATAGATGTCTCCCTATTACGACTCTCTTCAACTGTTGGCGCCCTCTGTCAGTCAGCAGACGAGGTCGGCCTGTACGCTTTTGTACTTTACATGTCCCTTCACGTTTACACTTCACTATTACATCGGAAACGGTGGACCTAGAAATGTTCAGGAGCGTGAAAATCTGGACTGTGCGGCTGGTCCCGGCGGAGATTCGAGTCCTCCCTTGGGCATGGGTGTGAGTGTTTGTCCTTAGGATAATTTAGGTTAAGTAGTGTGTAAGCTTAGGGACTGATGACCTTAGCAGTTAAGTCCCATAACATTTCACACGCATCTGAACTCAGCACATTTCTTCACTAGAATTTTACAGCTAGCTTACTAATCTAAGTCATATAGAATTACTTTTGAATGCATTACGGGAACAGCAGTGATCAATGTCTTATAAATAATTACTATTAAAAACAGTCTTGATCACGATTTATTTAACAAGGTGACCGGTTTCGACCACTACTGTGGTCATCTTCAGACCGTTGAGTAGAAACCTCTTTCTGTTGGAGAATCACTACTAGTAGTAGTAGTAGTAGTAGTAGTAGTGATTCTCCAACAGAAAGAGGTTCCTACTCAATGGTCTGAAGATGACCACAGTAGTGGTCGAAACCGGTCACCTTGTTAAATAAACCGTGATCAAGACTGTTTTTAATAGTAATTATTTATAAGTCATATAGTTTTACTACACGGTGTTCGCACATTGGTAAACACATATGGGAACTATGCATTCAGCTCAGTGAATTAGAATTTCTGCTGTTAAGATCAATATAAAATAAAAGTTTATTCTTTTCTAAATGATGGGAAAACTTATACAGTGTGCTACAGACTGCCTCGAATAGTAGCCAGTATATAAATGCTTTAATCACACCTCAATGCACTCATACGTCCAAAAATATTACTTAAAACAGAGCAAAGTTAACCTGTAACATTCCTAACACATTGTTAACAGAAATAATGTACTGAAGGTATACAGCTGCTAATACATAACATACTAGTTGTGTGAATCACAAATCCTAATGCCATACTGTCTCTTGTTCTCTGTCTCTCAATTGACATTCACAAACTTTGCACACACATTGTGCACTCACAACAATTATCGTTTCGAAAACGGAATTATCTAAGCTGCTTTATGTGGCTTGCAAACTACAGTTCTACATTCCGTAAGAAATTTTTCGTTCAGACACATCATCGATCTTGAATCACACTGTCTTCAGTGATGAGTTCCACTTCTAACTGAGCCCAGGTGACCTGTGAAGACGTGCAGTGGGAAACCAACCTGATTCGCCCTCTGTAGCGCCCAACACGCAGGGCTGATGGTTTGGGGTGCCGTTTCACTTCGTAGCAGGAGCCCTTTGGCGGTCATCCGCGGCGCCCTTACAGTGCAGCGGTAAGTAGGCGATAATGATGCGCCCCGTTCCGTTGCCCTTCATGGTAACACATCCTGGGCTACACTTCAGCAAGATAATGCCAGTCCACATACGGCGAGTGTTTCTACGGCTTGTCTCCATGCTCGGCAAACCATACTTCAGCTAAAAAGCCCGCCAGTTCTCTCCACAATTCAGAACTTCTTGGAGCTTTTCGGGCAGGGCCCTTTAACCAGGTCGGGATGCTGACGCTCCAGCCCGCCGGTTGGACAAAATTTGGCACTGCATCCCTCAAGAGGACACCCGACAATTCTATCAATCAACGCCAAGCTGAATAACTGTTTCCATAAGGGTCGGAGATGGGCCAGGGCGTAACTCACTTGCTCCGTTTGTAAAGCTCTTTCCCTTGAATAAATAATCTAGTTTTCCTGAAATTGTAATCTTTTGCCTGTCTGTACATGTACACTACTGGCCATTAAAATTGCTACACCAAGAAGAAATGCAGATCATAAACGGGTAATCATTGGACAAATATATTATACTAGGACTGACATCTGATTACATTTTCACGCAATTTGGGTGTATAGATCCTCAGTACCCAGAACAACCACCTCTGGCCGTAATAACGGCCTTGATACACCTGGGCATTGAGCTTGGATGACGTGTACAGGTACAGCTGACCCTGCAGCTTCAACACGATACCACAGTTCATCAAGAGTAGTGACTGGCGTATTGTGACGGGACAGTTGCTCGGCCACCTTTGACCAGACGGTTTCAATTGGTGAGAGATCTGGAGAATGTGCTGGCCAGGGCAGCATTTCAACATTTTCTGTATCCAGAAAGACCCGTACAGGACCTGCAACATGCGGTCGTGCATTATCCTACTGAAATGTATGATTTCACAGCGATTATATGAAGTGTAGAGCCACGGGTCGTAACACATATGAAGTATAACGTTCACTGTTTAAAGTGCCGTCAATGCGAAACAAGAGGTGACCGAGATGTGTAACCAGTGGCACCCCATACCATCATGCCGGTTGATACGCCAGTATGGCGATGATGAATACACGCTTCCAATGTGCGTTCACCGCCATGTCGCCAAACACGGATGCGACCATCGTGATGCTGTAAACAGAACCTGGAATCATCCGAAAAAATGACGTTTTGCCATTCGTGCACCCGGGTTCGTCGTCGAGTACAGCATCGCAGGCACTCCTGTCTGTGACACAGCGTCAAGGGTAACCGCAACCATGGTCTCCGAGCTGATAGTCCATGCTGCTGCAAACGTCGTCGAACTGTTGGTGTAGTTCGTTGTTGTCTTGCAAACGTCCCCATCTGTTGACTCAGAGATCGAGATGTGGCTGCGCGATCCGTTACAGCCATGCGGATAAGATGCCTGTCATCTCGACTGCTAGTGATACCAGGCCGTTGGGATCCAGCACGGCGTTCTGTATTACCCCCCTGAACCCACCGACTCCATATTCTGCTAACAGTCATTGGATCTCGACCAACGCGAGCAGCAATGTCGCGATACGATAACTCGCTGTCGCGTTAGGCTACAATCCGACCTTCATCAAAGTAGGAAACGTGATGGTACGCATCACAACAACATTTCACCAGGCAACGCCGGTCAACTGCTGTTTGTGTATGAGAAATCGGTTGGAAAATTCCGTCATGTCAGCACGTTGTAGGTGTCGTCACCGGCGGCATCCTTGTGTGAACGCGCAGAAAAGCTAATCATTTGCATATCACAGCATATTCTTCCTGTCGATTAAATTTCGCGTCTGTAGCACGTCATCTTCGCGGTGCAGCAATTTTAATGGCCAGTTGTTTACATCACATCTAGCGATTTCCGTCACATTCGGACAATTCCTTAGTGGTGTGTCTTTCTTTTAGTCTTAGTGTCTAGATCCCACTATGTGAACGTCCACATTTGTACCTTACCACGAATTAAACGTGTAGTATCAGAGTGCTTCACGGAGCAGGTCAGGAGACACCATGAGAATGAGACAGGTGTGACGAGGAAGATTAATCCCTCTTAAACGTAAGCCACACCATGAGACATAGCGACGACGCACAACGGGGGAATTTTCCGAATGGGATGGGAATCGGAAGACCTAAAGTACGTGCACAGACTGCAATCAGGACGCTAATGCGACCTGCTTTTGAGTACTGATCGATTGTTTGGGACCCATAGAAGACTGGGTTACAGGAAGACGTGGAAGCAATTCAGAGGCGGGTTGCTAGATTTGTTACCGGTAGGTAAACGCAAAGGCTCAATCTAGATACTACAAGGATCAGTGAAGTGAGATGGAAAGAAAACAAGGATTTCTGGTCAGATGAATATAGTGTAATATCAAGAGCAGCAGAAAATGCTACAACTGGAATAGGATTCGTTATGTATATGAGGGTAGAGATTGTGTTACTGTGAACGGTTCAGTGATAGGGTTGTTCTTACCAGAATCGACAGCAAACCAACACCGATATCGATAGTTCAGATATACATGCTGATGTCGCAAGGTGCAGATGAAGAGATAGAATAAGTATATGAGAATATTGAAATGCTAACACAGTTCGTAAAGGGATATGAAAATCTAATAGTCGTCGGGGACTGGAATGCAGTTATACGGGAAGGAGAAGAAAAAAAGGTTACAAGAGAGTATGGGCTTGGGACAAGGAATGAGAGAGGAGAAAGACTAACTGAGTTCTGTAATAAATTTCAGCTAGTAATAGTGAATACTCTGTTCCAGCCGAGTGACACGGGGGGACTTCAGCAAGATTACATCATGGTCAGACAGAGATTCCTAAATCAGATACTGGACTGTAAGGCATACCCAGGGGCAGATGTAGGCTCAGATCACAATGTAACAGAGATGAAGAGTAGGCTGAAGTTTAAGACATTAATCAGGAAGAATCAATACACAATGAAGTGGGATACGGAAATACTAAGGATGTCAAGATACACTTGAAGTTCTATAAGGGAATAGACACAGCAATAAGGAATATGTCAGTACGCAGTACATCTACATCTAGATCTGCATCCATACTCCGCAAGCCACCTGACGGTGTGTGGCGGAGAGTACCCTGAGTACCTCTATCTGTTCTCCCTTCTACTCCAGTCTCGTATTGTTCATGGAAAGAAGGATTGTCGGTATGCTTCTGTGTGGGCTCTAATCTCTCTGATTTTATCCTCATGGTCTCTTTGCGAGATATACGTAGGAGGGAGCAATATACTGCTTGACTCTTCGGTGAAGGTATGTTCTCGAAACTTTAACAAAAGCCCGTACCGAGCTACTGAGCGTCTCTCCTGCAGAGTCTTCCACTGGAGTTTATCTATCATCTCCTTAACGCTTTCGCGATTACTAAATGATCCTGTAACGAAGCGCGCTGCTCTCCGTTGGATCTTCTCTATATCTTCTATCAACCCTATCTGGTACGGATCCCACACTGCTAAGCAGTATTCAAGCAGTGGGCGAACAAGCGTACTGTAACCGACTTCCTTTGTTTTCGGATTGCATTTCCTTTGGATTCTTCCAATGAATCTATGTCTGGCATCTGCTTTACCGACGATCAACTTTATATGATCATTCTATTTTAAATCACTGCTAACGCGTACTCCCAGATAATTTATGGAATTAACTGCTTCCAGTTGCTGACCTGCTATTTTGTAGCTAAGTGATAAGGGATCTATCTTTCTATGTATTCGCAGCACATTATACTTGTCTACATTGAGATTCAGTTGCCATTCCCTGCACCATGCGTCAATTCGCTGCAGATCCTCCTGCATTTCAGTACAACTTTCCATTGTTACAACCTCTCGATATACCACAGAATCATCCGCAAAAAGCCTCAGTGAACTTCCGATGTGATCCACAAGGTCATTTATGTATAATGTGAATAGCAACAGTCCTACGACACTCCCCTGCGGCACACCTGAAATCACTCTTACTTCAGAAGACTTCTCTCCATTGAGAATGACATGCTGCGTTCTGTTATCAAGGAACTCTTCAACCCAATCACACAATTGGTCTGATAGTCCATATGCTCTTACTTTGTTCATTAAACGACTGTGGGGAACTGTATCGAAGTCAAGAAACACGGCATCTACCTGGGAATCCGTGTCTATGGCCCCTTGAGTCTCGTGGACGAATAGCGCGAGCTGGGTTTCACACGACCGTCTTCTTCGAAACCCATGCTGATTCCTACAGAGTAGATTTCTAGTCTCCAGAAAAGTCATTAGACTCGAACATAATACGTGTTCCAAAATTCTACAAGTGATCGACGTTAGAGATATAGGTCTATAGTTCTGCACATCTGTTCGACGTCCCTTCTTGAAAACGGGGATGACCTGTGCCCTTTTCCAATCCTTTGGAACACTACGCTCTTCTAGAGACCTACGGTACACGGCTGCAAGAAGGAAGCCAAGTTCCTTCGCGTGTTCTGTGTAAAATCTAACTGGTATCCCATCAGGTCCAGCGGCCTTTCCTCTTTTGAGCGATTTTAGTTGTTTTTCTATCCCTCTGTCGTCTATTTCGATATCTACCATTTTGTCATCTGTGCTACAATCTAGAGAAAGAACTACAGTGCAGTCTTCCTCTGTGAAACAGCTTTGGAAAAAGACATTTAGTATTTCAGCCTTTAGTCTGTCATCCTATGTTTCAGTACCATTTTGGTCACAGAGTGTCTGGACATTTTGTTTGGCTCCACCTACCGCTTTGACATCAGACCAAAATTTCTTAGGATTTTCTGCCAAGTCAGTACATAGAACATTACTTTCGAATTCATTGAACGCCTCTCGCATAGCCCTCCTCACACTACATTTCGCTTTGCGTAATTTTTGTTTGTCTTCAAGGCTTTGGCTATGTTTATATTTGCTGTGAAGTTCCCTTTGCTTCCGCAGCAGTTTTCTAACTCGGTTGTTGTACTACGATGGCTCTTTCCCATCTCTTACAATCTTGCTTGGCACATATTCATCTAACGCATATTATGCGAATGTGTTGAACTTTGTCCACTGATCCTCAACACTATCTGTACTTGAGACAAAACTTTTGTGTTGAGCCGCCAGGTACTCTGAAATCTGCTTTTTGTCGCTTTTGCTAAACAGAAAAATCTTCCTACCTTTTTTAATATTTCAATTTACGGCTGAAATCATCGATGCAGTACCCGCTTTATGATCGCTGATTCCCTGTTCTGCGTTAACTGTTTCAAATAGTTCGGGTCTTTTCGTCACCAGAAGGTATAATATGTTATGGCCACGAGTCGGTTCTCTGTTTAACTGCTCAAGGAAGAGGAATGGACATCTCTAAATAGCACCATCACAGAAGCTGGAAAAAAAAACCCATAGGTACATAGAAGGTAACTTCGAAGAAACCATGGGTAACAGACGAAATACTTCAGTTGAACGATCAAAGGAGGAGGTACAGAAATGTTCCGGGAAGCTCAGCAATACAAGTCGCTGACGAATGAAATAAATGGGAAGTGCAGGCAGGCTTAGACGAAATGGCTACATGAAAAATGTGAACAAATCGCAAAAGAAATGACTGTCTGAAGGACAGACTCAGCATACATAGTCAACATTAAAAGGAAGGGTGACAAAATTAAGAGTGCAACGGAAATTCCACTGTTAAATGCAGAGAAGAGAGCGGATAGGTGGAAAGAATACATTGAAAGGTATCAGGCGGAAGATTTGTGTAGTGTGATAGAAGAAGAAACAGGAGTCGATTTAGAAAAGATAGGGGATCCAGAGAATCAGAATTTAAAAGAGCATTGGAGGACTGAGGATCAAATAAGGCAGAAAGGGTAGATAACATTGCCTCAGAATTTCTGAAATCGTTCGGAGCCAAAACTCAGGTTGGTGTGTAGAATGTATGAGTATGGCGACATACCATCTTACTTCCGTAAAAATTGTATACACAGAATTTCGAAGACTGATAGAGCTGAAAACTACGAGAATTATGGCACAATCAGCTTAACAGCTCATGCATCCAATTTGCTGACAAGAATAATATACAGAAGAAATGAAAAGGAAATTGTTATATTACAGTCAGTTTGGCTTTAGAAAAGGTAAACGCACGAGAGAAGGAGTTCTATCGTTGCGGTTGATAACGGAAGCAAGACTAAAGAAAAAAGAAGACACGTCCATAGGATATGTCAACCTCGAAAAAGCGTTCGACAATGTAAAATGGCGCAAGATGTTCGAAATTATGAGGAAAGAATCGGGAATCTCAATAACGTCGGTGTTGAGAATGCTACATCAACATCGATTGCACCCGTACCATATTTCTATACACCAGGAATTGCATGGCGACGACTTTGAACGTTGTGTACAGTTCCGCCAGTGGGCACAAGATAAATTACGGGACGATGACAGATTTTTTACGCGCGTCCTATTTAGCGACGAAGCGTGATTCACCAACAGCGGTAACGTAAACCGGACGCGACTGCTACGGTCGCAGGTTGGAATCCTGCCTCGGGGATGGATGTGTGTGATGTCCTTAGGTTACACTCCTGGAAATTGAAATAAGAACACCGTGAATTCATTGTCCCAGGAAGGGGAAACTTTATTGACACATTCCTGGGGTCAGATACATCACATGATCACACTGACAGAACCACAGGCACATAGACACAGGCAACAGAGCATGCACAATGTCGGCACTAGTACAGTGTATATCCACCTTTCGCAGCAATGCAGGCTGCTATTCTCCCATGGAGACAATCGTAGAGATGCTGGATGTAGTCCTGTGGAACGGCTTGCCATGCCATTTTCACCTGGCGCCTCAGTTGGACCAGCGTTCGTGCTGGACGTGCAGACCGCGTGAGACGACTCTTCATCCAGTCCCAAACATGCTCAATGGGGGACAGATCCGGAGATCTTGCTGGCCAGGGTAGTTGACTTACACCTTCTAGAGCACGTTGGGTGGCACGGGATACATGCGGACGTGCATTGTCCTGTTGGAACAGCAAGTTCCCTTGCCGGTCTAGGAATGGTAGAACGATGGGTTCGATGACGGTTTGGATGTACCGTGCACTATTCAGTGTCCCCTCGACGATCACCAGTGGTGTACGGCCAGTGTAGGACATCGCTCCCCACACCATGATGCCGGGTGTTGGCCCTGTGTGCCTCGGTCGTATGCAGTCCTGATTGTGGCGCTCACCTGCACGGCGCCAAACACGCATACGACCATCATTGGCACCAAGGCAGAAGCGACTCTCATCGCTGAAGACGACACGTCTCCATTCGTCCCTTCATTCACGCCTGTCGCGACACCACTGGAGGCGGGCTGCACGATGTTGGGGCGTGAGCGGAAGACGGCCTAACGGTGTGCGGGACCATAGCCCAGCTTCATGGAGACGGTTGCGAATGGTCCTCGCCGATACCCCAGGAGCAACAGTGTCCCTAATTTGCTGGGAAGTGGCGGTGCGGTCCCCTACGGCGCTGCGTAGGATCCTACGGTCTTGGCGTGCATCCGTGCGTCGCTGCGGTCCGGTCCCAGGTCGACGGGCACGTGCACCTTCCGCCGACCACTGGCGACAACATCGATGTACTGTGGAGACCTCACGCCCCACGTGTTGAGCAATTCGGCGGTACGTCCACCCGGCCTCCCGCATGCCCACTATACGCCCTCGCTCAAAGTCCGTCAACTGCACATACGGTTCACGTCCACGCTGTCGCGGCATGCTACCGGTGTTAAAGACTGCGATGGAGCTCCGTATGCCACGGCAAACTGGCTGACACTGACGGCGGCGGTGCACAAATGCTGCGCAGCTAGCACCATTCGACGGCCAACACCGCGGTTCCTGGTGTGTCCGCTGTGCCGTGCGTGTGATCATTGCTTGTACAGCCCTCTCGCAGTGTCCGCAGCTAGTATGGTGGGTCTGACACACCGGTGTCAATGTGTTCTTTTTTCCATTTCCAGGAGTGTAATTAGGTTTAAGTAGTTCTAAGTTCTAGGGGGCTGATGACCATAGATGTTAAGTCCCATAGTGCTCAGAGCCATTTGAACCATTTGAACGTAAACCGGCATAATATGCACCATTGGGCAACGGAAAATCCACGATGGCTGCGACAAGTGGAACATGAGCGACCTTGGTGGGTTAATGTATGGTGCGGCATTATGGGAGGAAGGATAATTGCCCCCATGTTATCGATGGCAATCTAAATGGTGCGATGTATGCTGGTTTGCTACGTAATGTTCTACCGATGTTACTACAAGATGTCTCACTGCATAACAGAATGGCGATGTACTTCCAACATGATGGTAGGGAGAGACGGATGATATACAACATGAACAAGAGCCAAGAGGGAATAATTAGAGTGGACAACTGAGAACGAGCTGGCCGAGGTGGCCGAGCAGTTCTAGGCACTTCAGTCTGGAACCGCGCGACCGCTACGGTCGCAGGTTCGAATCCTGCCTCGGGCATGGATATGTGTGATGTCCTTAGGTTAGTTAGGTTTAGGTAGTTCTAAGTTCTGTGGGACTGATGAGCTCAGATGTTAAGTTCCATAGTGCTCAGAGCCATTTTGACTAAGAATGAAGTGCTCGGATTAAAAAGGGTGTAAGAGAAGAGACGTAGCCTTTCGCCCCTACTGTTCAATATGTACATCGAAGAAGCAATGATGGAAATAAAAGAAAGGCTTTGGTGTGGAATTAAAATTCAGGGTGAAATGATATCAATGCTACGATTCGCTGATGACATCGCTATCCTGAGTGAAATGAAGAAGAATTACGTGATAGTCTGAATGGAATGAACAATCTAATGAGTACAGAGTATGAATTTACAGTAAATCGAAGAAAGACGAAAGTAATGAGGAGTAGCAGAAATGAGAACAGCGAGAACCTTAACATCACGATTGATGGTCAAGAAGTACATGAAGAATTTCTGTTACCTAGGAAGTAAAATAACCAATGACGGTAGGAGTAAGGAGGACATCAAATCAGACTCGCAATGGCGAAATGGGCATTCTTGGCCAAGAGAAGACTAATAGTATCAAACATAGGCCTTAATTTTAGGAAGAAATTTCTGAGAATGTACCTCCAGAGTGCAGCATTGTATGATAGTGAAACATGGACTGTGGGTAAACGGGAACGGAAGAGAATAGAAACATTTGAAATGTAGTGCTATAGACGAACGTTGAAAATCAGGTGGACTGATAAGGTAAGGAATGAGGAGGTTCTGCACAGAATCGAAGAGGACAGGAATTTGTGGAAAACACTGAGGAGGAGAAGGGACAGGATGATAGGATATTTGTTAAGAGATGAGTGAATGACTTCCATGGCACGAGAGGCAGCTGTAGAGGGCAGGAACTGTCCAGTAAGACAGAGAGAGCAGTACATACAGGGTGGTTGATTGGTAGTGACCAGGCCAAATATCTCTCGAAATAAGCATGAAACGAAAAAACTACAAAGAACGAAACTTGTCTAGCTTGAAGGGGGAAACCTGATGGCGCTATGGTTGGCCCGCTAGATGGCGCTGCCATAGGTCAAACGGATATCAACCTCGCTCTTTTTTTAAATAGTAGCCCCCATTTTTATTACATATTCGTGTAGTACGTAAAGCAATATGAATGTTTTAGGTGGACAATATTTTTCGCTTTGTGATAGATGGCGCTGCAATAGTCACAAACGTATAAGTACGTGGTATCACGTAACATTCAGCCAGTGCGGACGGTATTTGCTTCGTCATACATTACCCGTATCAAAATGGACCGTTTACCAATTGCGGAAAAGGTCGATATCGTGTTGATGTATGGCTGTTGTGATCAAAAGACCTAACGGGCGTGTGCTATGTATGCTGCTCGGTATCCTGGACGACATCATCCAAGTGTCCCGACCGTTCGCTGCATAGTTACGTTATTTAAGGAAATAGTAAGTGTTCAGCCACATGCGAAACGTCAACCACGACCTGCAACAAATGATGATGCCCAAGTAGGTGTTTTAGCTGCTGTCGCGGCTAATCCTCACATCAGTCGCAAACAAACTGCGCGAGAATCGGGAATCTCAATAACGTCGGTGTTGAGAATGCTACATCAACATCGATTGCACCCGTGCCATACTTCTATACACCAGGAATTGCATGGCGACGACTTTGAACGTCGTGTACAGTTCTGCCAGTGGGCACAAGATAAATTATGGGACAATGACAGATTTTTTGCACCCGTTCTATTTAGCGACGAAGCGTCATTCACCAACAGCGGTAATGTAAACCGGCATAATATGCAGTATTGGGCAACGGAAAATCCACGATGGCTGCGACAAGTGGAACATTAGCGAGCTTGGCGGGTTGATGTATGGTGCGGCATTATGGGAGGAAGGATAATTGCCCCCATTTTATCGATGGCAATCTAAATGGTGCAATGTATGCTGGTTTGCTACGTAATGTTCTACCGATGTTACTACAAGATGTTTCACTGCGTAACAGAATGGCGATGTACTTCCAACATGATGGATGCCCGGCACATAGCTCACGTGCGGTTGAAGCGGTATTGAATAGCATATTCCATGATAGGTGGATTGGTCGTTGAAGCACCATACCGTGGCCCGCACGTTCACCGGATCTGACGTACTCGGATTTCTTTCTGTGGGGAAAGGTGAAGGATATATGCTACATCGTGATACACCGACAATGCCTGACAACATGTGTCAGCGCATTTTCAATGTATGTGTGAACATTACAGAAGGCGAACTACTCGCTGTTGAGAGGAATGTCGTTACACGTATTGCCAAATGCATTGAGGTTGACGGACATCATATTGAGCATTTATTGCATTAATGTGGTATTTACAGGTAATCACGCTGTAACAGCATGCGTTCTCAGAAATGATAAGTTCACAAACGTACATGTATCACATTGGAACAACCGAAATAAAATGTTCAATCGTACCTATGTTCTGTATTTTAATGTAGAAAACCTATATGTTAGCAACTGTTCGTCTAAAATTGTGAACCATATGTTTGTGACTATTACAGCGCCATCTATCACAAAGCGAAAAAAGTGGTCCACTTAAAACATTCATACTTCTTTACGTACTACACGAATATGTAATAAAAAAATGGAGGTTACTATTTTAAGAAACGCAGTTGATATTCGTTTGACCTATGGCAGCGCCATCTAGCGGGCCAACCATAGCGCCATCTGGTTTCCCCCTCCAAGCTAGACAAGTTTCGTTCTTTGTAGTTTTTTCGTTAACGCTTATTTGGTGAGATATTTGGCCACGTCACGATCAATGGACCACCCTGTATAGCAAATAATTGAGGACGTAGGTTGCGAGTGCTACTCTGAGATGAAGAGGTTGGCACAGGAGAGGAATTCGTGGCGGGCCGCATCAAACGAGTCAGGAAAAAAAAATAAAAAAATATGAGTTTCGAACAATATGCAAGTGTTTCGGAATCACTGGCGTTTCAAGCTGACTGCGGAAAGATTCGAGTATCGCCGGAAGTGACAAGTGGACAGGACGCCCTCCACCACACACAGTACGGTGTCTTCTGGGGTATGTATGTAGAGAGACCAGGAAAACAATGTTAAGAAGGAAGTTCATAAGCCAAATCTTCTGCGGACCGTATTGGATAAGATGAATTATTCACGACAACATTATGGACACTGAATGCATCGAGAGCCGAAAATCGAAGGGACGACGACCCATTTCCCACATCAAAAGATTTATGGAGTAAAGAACATATGAGAACCTACAAAAAGAACATACAAGAAGATGGGCTTGAAACATAGGAAAGGAAAATTAATCCATGTCTGAATAGAAGAGAAATTTTGATAAATTAATGCTTGGGTGCTTGGAAGACGAGAAGGATGAAAGCGTCGGACGAGCTAGTGTGTGAATTTTACCTATCAGAATGGTTAGGCGCCGGCAGCGGGATATTTCGCGCCACGATTGCCGGTAGCAAGAAAACGTCGATACGTGTGTATTTTCCGCTCCCGATGGAGGACAGGGGCACTTGCTTTCTTCGTAAGAGAGCCAACAGCGGGATGCACTGAGCCGTTAACGGGGAGAGTTAGGGTACAGACGCGCCACTTGTGGTGCACCTCTGTTGAGTCCGAGTAACGGAGGGTGCCGGGTTAGTTTGTGTTCTCATCATACTGTTCACAGGAAGCACGACTGACGTATGGAGGTAATCCGTATCTTAAATTACACTGAAGAGCCAAAGAAACTGGTACACCTGCTTAATATCGTGTAGGGCCACCGCGAGCATGCAGCACGACGTGGCATGGGCTGGACTGATGGCTGAAGTAGTGCTGGAGGGAACTGACACCATTATTCCCGTAGCAGTTCTGGACATGTGGGACGTCGTATTGTCGTGCTGGAAATGCCCAAGTCCGTCGGAATGCGCAATGGACATGAATGGATGGTGGTGATCAGACAGGACGCTTACGTACGTGTCACCTGTCAGAGTCGTATCTAGACGTATCAGGGGTACCATACCACTCCATTACAGAGCCTCCAACCTACTGACATGTAGGGTCCATGGATTCATTGGATTGTCTCCATACCCGTACACGTCCATCTGTTAGTTACAATCTGAAAACGTCTGGTCAATGGTGGCCGAGCAACTGGCTCGTCACAATACGCCAGTCTCTACTCTTGATGAACTGTGGTATCGTGTTGAAGCTGCATAGGCAGTTGTACCTGTACACGCCATCCAAGCTCTATTTGACCCAATGCCCAGGCGTATCATGGCCGTTATTACAACCAGAGGTGGTTGTTCTGGGTACTGATTTCTCAGGACATATGCCGCCAAATTGCGTGAAAATGTAATCAGATGTCAGTTCTAGTATAATATATTTGTCCGATGCATCCCCCTTTATCATCTGCATTTCTTCTTGGTGTAGCAATTTTAAGGCCAGTTGATCGGATAAGTAATCTTACAAAGATAAATCTATCTCGGAGGAGAACGTTACTTTTACTCGGCGTAACTTCTTGAGACTAATAATTGACTAGAAAATAACAACAGAACTGTTATTTCTCAAAACAATATGTACACCCCGTGGCGGCTGTGAAATATTCGGGCAAGTGAACACTGTCGCTACAAGCGAATAGTTATACAGCACGTTAAATGAGGTTCACCACCCAATTGTATTAAACAATTTTCTTGATCGATAAATGATGTAAAGAGTCATGAACATTTTGTTCATTTTGCGTCTTGTATTTATAATGTGCAACAATGCAGCGTTGTTTAGGGACAAATGTCACACCAGCGACGGAATGCGAACAAGATGGTAGCACAGCTCACCGTCCAGCTAAAGGCGAAAAAGGCGACCTCAGCTCACCTGCCAATGGTGGAACACGGAGCGGCTGAGGTAGATTCTATCTGGATGTACTATAGTAGTTCGATCCACGAAGGATGCGGGTTCGCCCATGTCGGGGCACGCACGAGGATTGGGTTGTTGACGATTCCAAGCGACAGTTGCGGTGCGCGCATGCGCGTGCTTTCTCTTTGAAGAAAGCGTATATCCTGCTATTTATGTCTCTCCTTTACTGCTGTGGAATGTATCACTTAACACCACCTTCAACGACGACAATCCGCAAGAAGTGGAACAAAAATCCGCAAAACGACTCGCTACTATCATGTTTAACGCTCGCATTAGGTACACCATTCGGAGCAGAGCGCACAAAATACACTCCTGGAAATTGAAATAAG
Organism: Schistocerca cancellata; assembly: GCF_023864275.1. Lineage (NCBI taxonomy): Eukaryota > Metazoa > Arthropoda > Insecta > Orthoptera > Acrididae > Schistocerca > Schistocerca cancellata. The sequence goes on along the minus strand of NC_064636.1, from coordinate 117,466,811 downwards.
AACACCGTGAATTCATTGTCCCAGGAAGGGGAAACGTTATTGACACATTCCTGGGGTCAGATACATCACATGATCACACTGACAGAACCACAGGCACATAGACACAGGCAACAGAGCATGCACAATGTTGGCACTAGTACAGTGTATATCCACTTTTCGCAGCAATGCAGGCTGCAATTCTCCCATGGAGACGATCGTAGAGATGCTGGATGTAGTCCTGTGGAACGGCTTGCCAAGCCATTTCCACCTGGCGCCTCAGTTGGACCAGCGTTCGTGCTGGACGTGCAGACCGCGTGAGACGACGCTTCATCCAGTCCCAAACATGCTCAATGGGGGACAGATCCGGAGATCTTGCTGGCCAGGGTAGTTGACTTACACCTTCTAGAGCACGTTGGGTGGCACGGGATACATGCGGACGTGCATTGTCCTGTTGGAACAGCAAGTTCCCTTGCCGGTCTAGGAATGGTAGAACGATGGGTTCGATGACGGTTTGGATGTACCGTGCACTATTCAGTGTCCCCTCGACGATCACCAGTGGTGTACGGCCAGTGTAGGAGATCGCTCCCCACACCGTGATGCCGGGTGTTGGCCCTGTGTGCCTCGGTCGTATGCAGTCCTGATTGTGGCGCTCACCTGCACGGCGCCAAACACGCATACGACCATCATTGGCACCAAGGCAGAAGCGACTCTCATCGCTGAAGACGACACGTCTCCATTCGTCCCTCCATTCACGCCTGTCGCGACACCACTGGAGGCGGGCTGCACGATGTTGGGGCGTGAGCGGAAGACGGGCTAACGGTGTGCGGGACCGTAGCCCAGCTTCATGGAGACGGTTGCGAATGGTCCTCGCCGATACCCCAGGAGCAACAGTGTCCCTAATTTGCTGGGAAGTGGCGGTGCGGTCCCCTACGGCACTGCGTAGGATCCTACGGTCTTGGCGTGCATCCGTGCGTCGCTGCGGTCCGGTCCCAGGTCGACGGGCACATGCACCTTCCGCCGACCACTGGCGACAACATCGATGTACTGTGGAGACCTCACGCCCCACGTGTTGAGCAATTCGGCGGTACGCCCACCCGGCCTCCCGCATGCCCACTATACGCCCTCGCTCAAAGTCCGTCAACTGCACATACGGTTCACGTCCACGCTGTCGCGGCATGCTACCAGTGTTAAAGACTGCGATGGAGCTCCGTATGCCACGGCAAACTGGCTGACACTGACGGCGGTGGTGCACAAATGCTGCACAGCTAGCGCCATTCGACAGCCAACACCGCGGTTTCTGGTGTGTCCGCTATGCCGTGCGTGTGATCATTGCTTGTACAGCCCTCTCGCAGTGTCCGGAGCAAGTATGGTGCGCCGGCCGAAGTGGCCGTGCGGTTAAAGGCGCTGCAGTCTGGAACCGCAAGTCCGCTACGGTCGCAGGTTCGAATCCTGCCTCGGGCATGGATATTTGTGATGTCCTTAGGTTAGTTAGGTTTAACTAGTTCTAAGTTCTAGGGGACTAATGACCTCAGCAGTTGAGTCCCATAGTGCTCAGAGCCATTTGAACCATTTGAACCAAGTATGGTGCGTCTGACACACCGGTGTCAATGTGTTCTTTTTTCCATTTCCAGGAGTGTATTAGTGAACGTCCTTTGTCTGTCGGAGAATGCGTGATGGAGGTCCGCAGAACAAGTCTAAACTGGACCAACATCGTTTTTTTTTACTCGAGCTACAGATTGATGGGTTGCAGCTGTCAAGGACGCCCAACCCTGACGGTGTGTGCCACATCACAGGTTTGAATCCCGCTGAACGGAAGCAGTAATTGGCATCACAGCTGAGTAGAAAAGGTATTTGTACCCAGTGACGCTAATTGGCAGTTATATGCCAACAAATCACCATACAGTAATCCTTCTTGCAACATGCATACTGACATCTGACAACAAGTTCCAGTGGGAACATTTGAGAAGTCAGTTGAGTTACCTACACAAGATTATACCGATTCAATAAACAATGAATATCGTGTGTAACATTTACTTTGCACTTTTACATTTCTGTACGCATAATATGCTCTAAAAGCGACAGAAGTATGATTGCATACACGTTTTAAACATTAATAATTTTATTCTAATCGCTTGTGCATGAGATAATGAACATTAAGGCAACTCACTGCAGCATCACTCCTCACATCACAGTCGTAAAGACAATTTACGTCTGTTTAGTCGTGTAATTAGGATTCTGATCATCCAACATGTCTGGCAGTCATTGACACTACAAGGGTGTACACTGAAAGTGGTTGAGAGAAGAACAATGTTTATTGCATGTAGGCTACGGACATGAAAAATATTATTACATAGTCCTATGACTAAAAATGCATTCTCTGACTAGTCAACCAAAGGAAACGTTAATAGAAATTAATGAATCGTGTCGTGCTTCCACAAAACTCTGTGAACATTATTCGATCCATAATCTCGTTGTTTCTCATATCGAACTTTGAGTCAAAGCTATCCATATGTTGAACAGTGCATGCATGTATGCTCTGATATAATGCAGCTTATCATTTGATTTTTCCTTGATGATTTTCTTTCTTTACAGGGACATATTTAATTTTTTGGTTTAGCGTATATGTGCTTCTCTATGAATGTATTTACAGTAACTGGCCTAGAGGCTCATTCTGAGACATTTAGAAACGGGTTTATACGAAATGCCTACACAACGGAGGAATCTTGAGGTGCACTGTCACCGGTGTTGCAAGTTGGACAGCTCTGTAGCCTTACAATAGTTTACTGCATGTTTGTTTTATCTGGAAATAATTGTAATCTATGTTGAACATGTTAGTGTTATATTTTGTGTGGTTAAAATATCACACCAGCTACAATGTTTTACAAACTTGCACTCAAATTTTGTCAGACAGTCTCAGAAATGATATTATAGATGAATTTTCCAATATTTTTAAGACGAATGTTGTATTCTATGTGCATGTATGTTCAAAGAATACTCTGTATTTAAGTGTCTTTGATATATAGTGTGTTTATTATGAATAATGTTGACAAGTATAATGAAATTAGAATTATACATTAATACGTTCAGCTGCTGATGGGCGTTGATACACAGGGTGTAAATTTTAAGTTGCCAAAGTAGAATAAATCGAAAAATAAACTTCACACATAAAATGTGTAGAATCCAAAGTTGATTATTTTCGAGGGGGACATCTGCTGGTGCTAAAATTAGCCAGCCATCTCAACCCCCGTGGGCTTGGGGCGGGATGCAACTTTAAAATTTCAAGTGGGAACCCCCATTTTTTGTTGCAGAATCAGATTCTTCATAAATAAACTAAGTACATTTTGTCTTAAACATTTGTTTTGATTCTTGGTAGTTCGCGCTGTAATTCAAAAAAATCCATGTTCTCTTTTTTGTGTGGCAAATGTTACGGATAAATAAAAAATACTTGTTACTCGTAGATTTTGATTCGCTAGAACAAGAACTCTCCCTGCCTCTCAATAGGGTAGGGTTTGAGAGAGAGGAATTACAGTTTTACAAATGGTTACCCAAATATTTGGTTTGACATTTATAAACACGCAAAAATGAGAACATGGATTTTTTTTAATTACAGCACCAGCTACCAAGAATCAAAACAAATGCTCGAGACAAAATGTACATAGTTATTTATGTAGAATGTGATTCTGCAATGAAAAATGGGGGTTACTATTTGAAATTTTAAAGTTGCCTCTCGCCCCACCCCCATGGGCTGGGGTAGCGGGCTAATTTTAGCACCAGCAAATGGCCCCCTCGGAAATAATCAACTTTGGATTCTACACGTTATTTTCGTGTGAAACTGATTTTTCGAGTTATTCTGGTTTGTCAACTTAAAATTTACACCCTGTTTATCAATGGAGACAGGTGGAGATGTGTGTACCAACCGGGACTCGAACCCTGCATCTCCTTCTTACATTGCAGACGGTCTACCCAACTGAGCCTCCGAGGGCACAGAGGATAGTGCGACTGCAGGGACTACCTTGCGCACGCCTCTGTGAGACCCACATTCTCACTTTATGTGTCCACACACTACATTCATAGTGTGCCTACCCCACACACTCATTACGTGTGGAAGGCACTCTTACCTAGTCCTGTAAGAGTTGAAGTAATATGTGTGCATTCGCACAGAAGAAGAAGAAGGTGAATTTCCAGAACTATATACTTATATGGATCTGGTGTTTGTTCTTTCGGACATGTCTGAAGGAACAGACACCATATCCATATAAGATAAGTATAATGTCTAAAAGTAAGAATGATCAGGATCAAAATATAGTAAATGTGAATTCCTCATAAATTTTCATTCAATTGACCTGGAGAATGAGTGGATTTATGCAACAAGGCATCCTTCAGTGTATGGGATTCTGAAGGAAATATCAGTTCTTCAGGATGTTGCAAAAGCATTGTAACCCACTTTAAAAACGAGGGAAGGGTGATGTTATTCAACAGTTTTTACAAAGCTGCTCTGTAACCTTATTAATAAACAATTATTCCAATGAGGAGAGCCAATCTATTTAAATTATGAACGCTTTATGGAAGTAATCTAATGGCAAAGATTGCATGTCTAAGTAGTAATCTCCCGTAATTATGTATGGTAACGGGTCGTTTTAGAGTTTTCCTGCAACTTGGGGATTCAATGAATGAAGAAGAAATCTGGGGTGAGCGCAGACAATAAAAATGTTTCTGGTGACAGGAAGTTGTCAGTCAGATATACGCCAGGAATAGAGTGGTGTTTTCTCAACAGACACGAAAGCTCCGTGCAGTCGCCGTGGGAACGGCAGACCAAGAGGGAGTGCCTATAACGTTTAAGGTCTATGAGAGCAGGAGAAGAACACGACGCACTGAGTGTGGGAGACACATATTGGGGGTCAAACGACGTCACAGATGTAGATGTTTAAATGCTGTAAGGAAGCCTATGATTGGCTCGCAACAGTTAATTCTGTAGCAGCGGTGGAGATTCATGAGTCTGGCAAGTGGGCGTTTCTATTGGACGAAACACGAAAACACGCATATAACACGAGAGCATTTCTGTCTGCTGCACCACTGTAGGAGTGTCCTGAGCAGAACTGGTTAACCACACCAGTTTCGTTACGAGGAGGAAAGTTTCTGCAGTTGTTATAAACTTTTCGTTGGTCGGAACTCGAAATGTATACTGCGACTGACTCTGGGATTCTGGCACTGACAGGGCAGCTACAATTTGTGGAGCAGCTGATCACTGAGACTGTAGCTGGACTTAAGAAACTTTCAGCGACATCTGCAGTCATCTCCTGCACCCAAGTAGCAGCAAAGTTGTAGGCACGGGCCCAACGTGTGTATATCATTGTGAAGGGACTGCAAGGTTAATTGTTTCAAGTGGAAGTTTTGTTCTTCTGAATTAATTATTAGCACCAAGTAGCTGCTTCTGGTATGTGCTTAACTGAGAGAATCAGTGCACATTTGTAATTTTATGGCTCTCGTCTTCAGGCTATCAATTAACTCTGCAATTTTCATATGTTTCCAGCTCAAATTCACCAACGTGTGCCCATATCTGTCATATATATGTTTGCATCATTTTGCACTTTTATAATTATTTGTATTGGTATTTCAGTGACTAGAAACAAAGTGATACATCTAGAAACAAATCAGATTGTTGTAGTGACTTTTAGTTCCGTTTAGTAACATGACAGAAACTTTGCTCTATATTTCTACGTGAGCTGAGATACCCATATTTCACCATCAGTTAGGCCATCTCTGTTTAATTCAAATAGTCAATTAGTTAAACATGGCACGTCTTTGCTTTTTAATTTCACATGATCTCATGGGCAACTGTCGGTTCACTGTACAGGTCACTGGGTTCCAGTGTCGTAGCATCTGTGGGTTATGCTAAATTCTCAGCTGACAACTCACAGTATATTAAAGTGAGAAATTAAACAAATGAAGAAGGGACGAAACTATAAGGAAGGAACATTGAGAGAGAATTTCATGAACACTTAAATTCAGCACGATCTATTTGCGAATACACACACATCAAAACAAGTTTTGCATCACTTTGGTTCCCTGAATTCCGGAACCTACACAGAAAATTGGAATATAGACCAACATAAACTTCATTTCTACCCTTGGTTTTGCGAATGAAAGCCACAGATTGGATGTTGTACCACCGTACAGAAAGGCCTTCAGAGGTGGTGGGCCAGAGTGCTGCACACACCGGTACCTCTAATACCCAGTAGCATTAATGCATGCCTCTATTCGAACTGTCCACAAGTTCATCAAGGCGTTGTTGGTCCAAATTTTCGCATTCCTCAACGGCAATTCGGCATAGATCCCTCAGAGTGGGTTGTGGGCCATATCGTCCATAAACAGCTCTTTTCAGTCTTTCCCAAGAATCCCAAGCATAATCGACAGGGTTCATGTCTGAAGAACATGCTGGCCACTGTAGTCGGGCGATGTCGTTATCCTGAAGGAAGTCATTCACAAGATGTGCACGATGGGCTCGCGAATTGTCGCCCATGAACTCGAATGCCTCGCCAGTATGCTGCCGAAACGGTTGCACTACCAGTCGGAGGATGCCATTCACATATCGTACAGCCCGTTACGGCGGCTTCCATGATCACCAGCGGCGTAAGTCAGCCCCACATATTGCCACCCCAAAATAGCAGGGAACCTCCACATTGCTGCACTCTCTGGAAAGTGTGCCTAAGGCCTTCAGCCTGACAGGATTGCCTCCAAACACACGAATGACGATTGTCTGGTTGAAGACATACGCGACACTCATCGGTGAAGAGAACGTGACGACAGTCCTGAGCGGTCTATTCGGCATGTTGTCGGGCCCGTCTGTACCGCGCTGCGTGGGGTCGTGGTTCAAAGATGGACCTCGCCTTGGGCGTCAGCAGTGAAGTTGTGCATCATGCAACGCATTGTGCACGACGTCCTGTGGCTGCATGAAGAGCATTATTCTACAGACTAATAACTGACTAGAAAATAACAACAGAACTATTATTTCTCAAAACAATATGTGCGCTCCGTGGCGGCTGTGAAATATTCAATGCCGATTGCAGGTTGCTGCGTTGCTCCAGGGCATAATCCGTAGGGAGCGGTCATCCACTGCAGTAGGAGCCCTTGAGTGGCCTGAGCGAGGCATGCCATCGACAGTTCCTGTCTCTCTGTATCTCCTCCATGTCCGAACAACATCGCTTTGGTTCACTCTGAGACGTCTGCGCACTTCCCTTGTTGAGTGCCCTTCCTGGGACAAAGTAACAATGCCTGGTGGAATGACTGGAACTGATTGGCTGTTGGACCCCCTCCGTCTAATAGGCGCTTCTCATGCATGGTTGGTTACTTCTTTGGGTGTGTTTAGTAACATCTCTGAACAGTTAAAGGGACTGTATCTGTGATACAATGCCTACAGTCAACGTCTGTATTCAGGAGTTCTGGGAACTGGGGTGATGCGAAACTTTTTTTGATGTGTGTATAATCGTATGGAATCTTCCGCAGTAAGAGAAAGTTGTTTGAGATGTCTGTGAAATTTCCTTGCCATCAAACTGATATTCAACTGTACTTATATCCTATTAATTAAGCCTGTATTCATTTACTGTTACTATTTCTTGATAAAACGACTCTAATTTTCTTCTACTATATTGATCTTCAAAAATGGTTCAAATGGCTCTGAGCACTATGGGACTTAACATCTTGGGTCATCAGTCCCCTAGAACGTAGAACTACTTAAACCTAACTAACCTAAGGACATCACACACACCCATGCCCGAGGCAGGATTCGAACCTGCGACCGTAGCAGTCTCGCGGTTTCGGACTGCAGCGCCTAGAACCGCACGGCCACCGCGGCCAGCTATATTGATCTATTTGATGCACTTAGACAAATGTTATATGCACTTATATAAATGTTAAAAACGGAAATTCGTACAAAAAGTATATTGTAACAATGGAGCATGAGTGTGGGTAAACCGTTAGCATCATGTCCATTACCAATCTGTGGGAATTATATATTCCTGACCGGAAGGGTTTTTCTTTTATTCCTTAGTTTTCCAAAATTTGTAACAAGGTTTTGTGAGGATGTATAACGTTATGACTGTGTCTTTGGACATCTTTGGATTATGCTTAGGGGAGTTGAAGATAGCGTGACGAATGGCGTAATATGTGACCTTTATATCTGAGAAAAGTACTCAGAATACTACGTAAATGATTAAGAGAAAATCTGATGCGCTTACTAATCATTTGTCATCAGAAATAAGTGTTCATGTGAAACAAATATTTTTTACGTAAGTTTTGTTTTCGAAACGTTTTATCACATTGGTATATAATGTAGTAACTAGTGACGTGAAACATTACAGTTCAGTTCCTGCTCCTCCGCGCCGATACCTTACAGCGAGAAGCGGCGTTTAAGAAATAATTGTTTTGTGCTGTGTGTGCTAATAGGAACAGAAGAGGCCCTCATAAGTGGTACAACACTATGCACTCCCTATCTCGCACTTCACAGTGCTTTGCAGAGTATGTGTGTAGATGCAGATGGTAGGCATTGTTTAAATGAATGAGAGATTATCTGACCTGGGCTACTGGTGTGGTTCACCTCTGTTTTTCACATTTCACGAAGATGTTCAGAAAGCAGTGTGTGAGGAATAGGACTGCAGGCCAATATTGGCTGTCTGATAGAAAATAATGTTGCAGGAATTAATATGTCTACACAGATTATTTCCTCCACTTCTACATCTACATCTGCATCTACATGGATACTCTGCAAATCACATGTATGTGCCTGGCAGAGGGTTCATCGAACCAACTTCACAATTATTCTCCATTATTCCAATTTCGAACTGTATACGGAATAAATGTACATCTGTGTCTTTCCGTGAGAGCTCTCATTTCCCTTTCTTATGACGATGGTCGCTTCTCCCGATGTAGGTCGGCGTCTACAAGTTGGTGACTGAAATTTCCTGTAAAGATTCCTCTGGAACGAAAAACGCCTCTGTTTCAACGATGTCCACCCTAATCCTGTATCATTTCAGTGACACTCACTCCCCTATTTCTCGATAATACGAATCGTGCTGCCCTTCTTAGAAGTTTCTCGATGTACTCCGTCAGTCCCATCTGATAAGGATCCCACACTGTGCAACAGTATTCTAAAAAAGGACGGACAAGCGTAGTGTAGAGAGTCTCTTTTAGTAGGTCTGTTGCACCTTCTCATTTTTCTAGCAATGAAACAGAGTCTTTCGTTATCCTTCCCCGCAATATCTTAAGTGTGTTCCTTCCAATTTAAGTTGATCGTAATTGGAGTTCATAGGTATTTGCTTGAATTTACGGCCTTTAGATTGGACTGCCGAAGGTTAACGGATTCCTTTTAGCTCCCACGTAGATTGCCACACACTTTTCGTTATTTAGGATCAATTGTAAATTTTTGCGCTGTGCAGATATATTTTCTTCATTGATTTGCAATTTGTTTTGATCTTCTGATCATTTTATTAGTCGATAAACGTCAGCATCATCTGCAAATAACCTAAGACGGCTGCTCAGAGTGTCTCTCAAATCGTTTATATAGACAAGGAATGGCAAAGGGCCTGTAACACTAAGTTGGGGAGCGCCGTAAATTACTTTTGTTTTACTCGATGACTTTGCGTCAATTACTATGAGCTGTGACCTCTCTGACAGGAAATCGAGAATCTAGTCGCATAACTGTGACGATATTCCGTAAGCACGCAATTTCAATACATGTTCCTAAACCCTTCTGCATAACGACGTTAATGATACGGCCTGTAGTTTAGTGCATTACTCCCACTACAATTCTTGACTACTGGAGTGATCTGTGCCAATTTACAGCTTTAGGGTACGGATCTTTCATCGAGCGAACGGTTGTATCTCATTCTTAAGAGTGGAGATCTTGTGTCAGTATATTCTGAAGGAAACCTAATTGGTAAACAGTTTGGATCGGAAGACTTGCTTTTGTTAAGTGATTTAAGTTGGTGCACTATTCTGAGGATATCAATTTCTAGGTTACTCATGTTGGCAACTTTTATTGATTCGAATTCTGGAATATTTGTTTTCTTCGGTGAAGGAATTTCGGAAAGCTGTGTTTAGTATCTCTGTTTTGGCAGCACTGTCGCCGACAGTATTTCCATTGCTATTGCGCAATGAAGGCATTGATTGTATCTTGCCGCTAGCATCCTTCACATACGACTAGAACCCCTTTGAATTTTCTACCATGTTTCGAGAAAATGTTTCGTTGTGTAAAGTACACTCCTGGAAATTGAAATAAGAACACCGTGAATTCATTGTCCCAGGAAGGGGAAACTTTATTGACACATTCCTGGGGTCAGATACATCACATGATCACACTGACAGAACCACAGGCACATAGACACAGGCAACAGAGCATGCACAATGTCGGCACTAGTACAGTGTATATCAACCTTTCGCAGCAATGCAGGCTGCTATTCTCCCATGGAGACGATCGTAGAGATGCTGGATGTAGTCCTGTGGAACGGCTTGCCATGCCATTTCCACCTGGCGCCTCAGTTGGACCAGCGTTCGTGCTGGACGTGCAGACCGCGTGAGACGACGCTTCATCCAGTCCCAAACATGCTCAATGGGGGACAGATCCGGAGATCTTGCTGGCCAGGGTAGTTGACTTACACCTTCTAGAGCACGTTGGGTGGCACGGGATACATGCGGACGTGCATTGTCCTGTTGGAACAGCCAGTTCCCTTGCCGGTCTAGGAATGGTAGAACGATGGGTTCGATGACGGTTTGGATGTACCGTGCACTATTCAGTGTCCCCTCGACGATCACCAGTGGTGTACGGCCAGTGTAGGAGATCGCTCCCCACACCATGATGCCGGGTGTTGGCCCTGTGTGCCTCGGTCGTATGCAGTCTTGATTGTGGCGCTCACCTGCACGGCGCCAAACACGCATACGACCATCATTGGCACCAAGGCAGAAGCGACTCTCATCGCTGAAGACGACACGTCTCCATTCGTCCCTCCATTCACGCCTGTCGCGACACCACTGGAGGCGGGCTGCACGATGTTGGGGCGTGAGCGGAAGACGGGCTAACGGTGTGCGGGACCGTAGCCCAGCTTCATGGAGACGGTTGCGAATGGTCCTCGCCGATACCCCAGGAGCAACAGTGTCCCTAATTTGCTGGGAAGTGGCGGTGCGGTCCCCTACGGCACTGTGTAGGATCCTACGGTCTTGGCGTGCATCCGTGCGTCGCTGCGGTCCGGTCCCAGGTCGACGGGCACGTGCACCTTCCGCCGACCACTGGCGACAACATCGATGTACTGTGGAGACCTCACGCCCCACGTGTTGAACAATTCGGCGGTACGTCCACCCGGCCTCCCGCATGCCCACTATACGCCCTCGCTCAAAGTCCGTCTACTGCACATACGGTTCACGTCCACGCTGTCGCGGCATTCTACCAGTGTTAAAGACTGCGATGGAGCTCCGTATGCCACGGCAAACTGGCTGACACTGACGGCGGCGGTGCACAAATGCTGCGCAGCTAGCGCCATTCGACGGCCAACACCGCGGTTCCTGGTGTGTCCGCTGTGCCGTGCGTGTGATCATTGCTTGTACAGCCCTCTCGCAGTGTCCGGAGCAAGTATGGTGGGTCTGACACACCGGTGTCAATGTGTTCTTTTTTCCATTTCCAGGAGTGTATTATAAGCATCTCCCATTAAAGTCCAGTCTATATTTCGAGCTCTGTAATAGATCGCCACTGTTGGAAATTTTTGGTCCGTTTAAAGTTGGCATGTTTTTTCATTATTTCTGCGACAATGTTCTGACCTGTTTTGTGTACCAAGGAGGATAAGCTCCGTCGTTTGTTGAATTATTTGGTATAAATCTCTCAATGCTGCCGATATCTTTTCCTTGAATTCAAGCCACATCTGGTCTACACCTATATTATTAATTTGGAAGGAGTGAAGATTGTCTCTTGGGAAGACGTCAAGTGAATTTTTATCTGCTTTCTTTGAACAGGTATATTTTTCGTTCATTTTTGGAGGACGTCGGGGTTACAATATTCAATCTCTCCACAACAACCCTGTGTTCATAATCAGTGTATCCGTTTTGATGCTTGTTATTAGCTCAGAATTATTTGTTGCTAAGAGGTGAAGTGTGATTTCACAACCGCTTAGCATTCGCGTGGGCTCATGAACTAACTTCTGGAAACAATTTCCAGAAAACGCGTTTAGCAAAGTTTCAGATGATGTTTTATGCGTACCTTCGAGTATAAAGATGTATTTTCGCCAACATATCGACGGGAATTACAAATCACCACCAACTATAACTGTGTGAGTCGGGTACATGTTTGATATCAGCCGGCCGGAGTGGCCGTGCGTTTCTAGGTGCTACAGTCTGGAACCGCGTGACCGCTACGGTCGCAGGTTCGAATCCTGCCTCGGGCATGGATGTATGTGATGTCCTTAGGTTAGTTAGGTTTAAGTAGTTCTAAGTTCTAGGGGACTGATGACCACAGCAGTTAAGTCTCATAGTGCTCAGAGCCATTTGAACCATTGATATCAAACTCACGTTTTTTTTAACTGTTCAGTGATTGAATCATCTCAATCGGGAAGTCGGAAAAGGGAACCAATTATTATTTTATTCCGGTTGCCAACAACGACCTCTGCCCATACTTACTCAAAGGAACTTTCTTCTTCTTTTTTTTAATAATGTGGGGCCACAGTCAAAATGTATTTCTTTAAAGTCAATAGAGCCGTTAAACGGTTGTTTATTTACAGTGTTACATTTACACTTACACAATCAAGATTTCGACTTCAAAGTACCATTGTCAAGTGTTTTCTGAAAGTAGGTTAGACAATAACAGTGAAATACATAACAAGTGATATAACTGTATAACAATCCTTATCTGTAATGCTTACCTACAAGTGTTATAAACTGCCTAAGATGGCATATTGTCGTATTAAAATACACTATTAGACACATTGTCTAAGAGACGATATTTTTGATGGGGGCTTTTTTCATTACTGATTACTCCATCGTGACTGAATGACATTTGGCTAAGTGTCAAAGTGTCTTGGTCAAAGAAATTCCTGTTATAAGCAGGTGACCATTTTCTTTTAGTTTTTGGACTCCTGTGTTATTTGCACTTATTCCTAAGTAATGTTCTGACAGATGTAACAGGATTTACATGCCTGATGATATGTACACCATAAATATCACTTCAAACCTCACTGGTTAATTAATGAGTGAGTATAATAAGTAATTGCACTGTATTGTATAATTCTGAATTGAGTCAAAATTACACAACTTATAGTTGGCCACGTGTTTAATTTCACGTACAAAGCTGTATATTTACCTACCGAAATGTACTTTAAACAACTTCAGTGACAAGCTGGACTTTTATATTTATGGATGCAGCAAATATTATTGCGAGGTTTGTTACTGTTTATGTTTATGAGCAGGCAACTTCATTGTATACTAAGATAAACAGGTACTGCAAAGATGCAATAACCACCAAAGAAAATAAATTGTTCCTAACTTTTCCTATCCTACTGGACACTGAGTCCAAAAACTAAAAAAAGTGGTCACCTGCTTGTAACAGGAATTTCCTTGACCGATACAATTTGACACTTAGCCAACTGTCATTCAGTCAAGATGGTGTACTCAGTAATGAAACAAAGCAGTAGGCTCTGCCAGAAATATCGACTCGTAGCCAGCGTGTCTAATAGTGTATTTTAATATAACAGTATGCCATCTTAGGCAATTTATAACGCTTTTAAGTAAGCATTAAAAAATTGGATTGTTATACGGTTATATCACTTGTTATGTATTTCACTGTTATTGTGTAATCTGCTTTCAGAATACACTTGATAATAGCACTTTGGAGCCAAAATCATGATTGTGTACATGTAAATGTAACAATGTAAATAAACAACAGTCTAATGGCGGCACTGACTTTAAAGTCACAGGAACTATCTACTTCAATTGTGTGACAAGATAAACTACTGCTTAACAGCAACAAACACGCCACCGCCAACTGTGTTTAACCCATCCTTATGGAACACCATTAGGTTCTTCGTAAACGTTTCGGCTGATCTTATCTCCCGCTTTTTCCAGGTTTCAGTGGCCATAACGATTGGAGCATCAGTGCTTTGTATTAGCATCTGGAGCTCCGATATTATCGCAACACAGGTACGACCATTTACAACTGATATACTGTAGGTTCCTGTACCTACGATCTTCCTGTGTTCCGCCCGCCCCCTTTGGGACTGAAGCCTTTTTTGCGTTTTCTCGAGACCCTCTAACCTGAAAAACCACCCAGTCCACGCCACACAGCCCATGCTACCCATGTAGCCACCTCCTATGTACAATGCACATGCGATCTATTCAGCAGAGTCCGAAACACTACCATCAGGTGGTGGCAGTCGAGGAATCTGCAGCCTACACGGTCGCAGAACCGTTTGAGCCTCTGATTCATACCCTCCGCTCAGCCATGCTTTCATCTCGCAAGAAAGCTGGGCAGCTTTTATAACTTCTGTTAGCTGCTCGAAATCAGAGAGAATCTGTTTCGATCCAAAGCGAGACACATCATTGGGACCAATGTGAGCCACCAGCTGCAATTGGCTGCTCCCTGTGCTCTTCATGGCATCCAGAAGGACCCGTTCCACTTCTGGAATGACTACACCTGTAATGCACATGGAGTGCACATTGGCTTCCTTCCCTTCTTGGCAGCCATGTCCCTAAAGGGCCCGAGAACGCTCCTAACACTGAAATTCCCAACTATCAGTAATCCCACCCACTGTGAATGTCCAGATCGTGCAGGCTGAGAGCTTTCCTTCGAAACAGGATAGGTGACTGCATCTGGTTGAGCGACAGTGTCAACCACAGACACCTGTCTTTAGACTGACTGGCTAGGCCTTTCATGCGCCCCCTCTGTGAGTCTTTCACTAATTGCCATGGCCTGAGGTGACCTCTCACTCGACCACTGGTGAGAGGTGAACCTCAGTGTGAGCAGTAGCTGGACTGGTCAACAGTGAGGACCGATCGGAGGACTTGCATTTGCTGGAAATCAGTTGGATTCCCGCAGCCTGGCGATAACAATGGTACACATCAGCTGCAGATTCAAGCTGTGTTACCAAAGCCATTACTGCCTGGAGCTGAGAGTGAAGTGCCACCAATTTGACTTGCATCTGCACACAACAGTCACAGTGCCTGTCCATACTACAGACCATGGAAAACTACACTAAACAGGCAAACTCAATAGCGACACGTGCTGCCGAACTCTACTGTAAACCCTGACCAAAACTCAAGAACTGTGTCCAATAAATTACAATAATACACAGAGATTCAAAAACCGAAATACTGAAGACTCTGGTAAGACTAAATAATTCGTTCTTGATTAGGAACTTATAATATGTCACAAGATCGGTTTACTTTCCACTGCAAGAACTGTGTCTATTAGGTATTAAATTAACATGCACAAACTCAAGAAACTGAACTATCAAAGCACACAGATGAAATTGTACAGTTCGCTACTCGTTAGGAACTCGTAAAAGTCACAGAATTGGTTACCTCCCTGTGGCCGCTTCTGTCTGGGCCGATTGCTGCTGTCGGACTCATACATCATATGATAAATGTCACATAAAGAGTAGCAGTATGCTTAACTTCAACTCAGAAGTATATTCCAAAATAGAGGCTCTCAATATTTATCTACACTCCTGGAAATGGAAAAAAGAACACATTGACACCGGTGTGTCAGACCCACCATACTTGCTCCGGACACTGCGAGAGGGCTGTACAAGCAATGATCACACACACGGCACAGCAGACACACCAGGAACCGCGGTGTTGGCCGTCGAATGGCGCTAGCTGCGCAGCATTTGTGCACCGCCGCCGTCAGTGTCAGCCAGTTTGCCGTGGCATACGGAGCTCCATCGCAGTCTTTAACACTGGTAGCATGCCGCGACAGCGTGAACCGTATGTGCAGTTGACGGACTTTGAGCGAGGGCGTATAGTGGGCATGCGGGAGGCCGGGTGGACGTACCGCCGAATTGCTCAACACGTGGGGCGTGAGGTCTCCACAGTACATCGATGTTGTCGCCAGTGGTCGGCGGAAGGTGCACGTGCCCGTCGACCTGGGACCGGACCGCAGCGACGCACGGATGCACGCCAAGACCGTAGGGGACCGCACCGCCACTTCCCAGCAAATTAGGGACACTGTTGCTCCTGGGGTATCGGCGAGGACCATTCGCAACCGTCTCCATGAAGCTGGGCTACGGTCCCGCACACCGTTAGGCCGTCTTCCGCTCACGCCCCAACATCGTGCAGCCCACCTCCAGTGGTGTCGCGACAGGCGTGAATGGAGGGACGAATGGAGACGTGTCGTCCTCAGCGATAAGAGTCGCTTCTGCCTTGGTGCCAATGATGGTCGTATGCGTGTTCGGCGCCGTGCAGGTGAACGCCACAATCAGGACTGCATACGACCGAGGCACACAGGGCCAACACCCGGCATCATGGTGTGGGGAGCGATCTCCTACACTGGCCGTACACCACTGGTGATCGTCGAGGGGACGGTACATCCAAACCGTCATCGAACCCATCGTTCTACCATTCCTAGACCGGCAAGGGAACTTGCTGTTCCAACAGGACAATGCACGTCCGCATGTATCCCGTGCCACCCAACGTGCTCTAGAAGGTGTAAGTCAACTATCCTGGCCAGCAAGATCTCCGGATCTGTCCCCCATTGAGCATGTTTGGGACTGGATGAAGCGACGTCTCACGCGGTCTGCACGTCCAGCACGAACGCTGGTCCAACTGAGGCGCCAGGTGGAAATGGCATGGCAAGCCGTTCCACAGGACTACATCCAGCATCTCTACGATCGTCTCCATGGGAGAATAGCAGCCTGCATTGCTGCGAAAGGTGGATATACACTGTACTAGTGCCGACATTGGGCATGCTCTGTTGCCTGTGTCTATGTGCCTGTGGTTGTGTCAGTGTGGTCATGTGATGTATCTGACCCCAGGAATGTGTTAATAAAGTTTCCCCTTCCTGGGACAATGAATTCACGGTGTTCTTATTTCAATTTTCAGGAGTGTATAATTAGCAACATTATCATAAGTGTCATTAAAAGTATTGCAATAGTGTGGCAATAAATCGTCATACCCCCTTCTAAAGTGACAGCTTCCACTGCAGTAGGTTCTCCATCGATGCTCACTTCTTTATTACGTGCCTGGACCTAAATATAATAGAAAATTTTCTTGTTATAAAAATGAGACCTGAAATTTGAAATGTAGTAACTGTAGCAGAGGTATACATATTCTCTCTCTCTCTCTATTTCTCCATCTCTCTCCCTATCTTACTGTCACTATTCAGCAGAACCCGAAACACAACCACCATATGGCAGCAGTAGAGAAATCTGCAGCCTACACAGTCGCAGAAGCGTCTGAACCTCTCATTCATATCCTCCACTCGGATGTTTCATCTCGCAAGAAAGCGTACATATACATATACACTCACACACACTCAGCAGTGTACAGAACACTTTTTCAATACAAATTCCTCCAGTAACAAGAGACAGTCAAGATGGAGTACGTTTGACCCTTTTGGCTATGGTTCTGATGTGTTCTACGCACTAGTACAAAACAATTGCAGAATGGACAAAACTACACACAGTGGTGAGTCCATTAGGTTGAATATTTATGTGCTCTATGCTTTCAATATCAATTTCATCCTAATTCACAAAACTTTCATGTATCAAAACGAGTGTACTGATATGCCTGTCATGAAGTATTTCATCTTATAAATAAATGGAGCAACATTTACTTGGATCTAAAAGATGAGAAAATGACCCATTGCAATCACATATACATTAGTTGTTCAAGAAAATATTTGTGTTTAATAGAATTTTCTGAATAGTGAGAACACATGACAAGCTCTTAATAATACAAGCATCTATTTTTCTCACTTATGAGAACTGAACACGTCAGTATTTTCAACGCAAAAGAAACAAAAAATTATTGGTCGTGTAATAACCCAGATTTGAAATGTGACTAGGTAATGGAAGAATATAACCACAGTTGTAACAGAATTTCATTGGAAATCATGAGTGATTTTGTCCTCATATTACCCTATTTTCAAATGACATCGAGTACATGTCTGTTTCTAAAGAACAAAATATTTGAATTTTGTTATATAATTAAGATTGCGCATTATGTCTCTTTGTAATAACTTAATACAAAACTCTCGACTGTCAGCTTTTAAAATAGACTGACTGTCAGCTTTTACCATAAATTGTGATCTCCATCACAAGAGAACTCTTTCTTATCTACTAGACTCTGACATATGAGTAACTAGTTTACACTATGTGTGTGTGTGTGTGTGTGTGTGTGTGTGTGTGTGTGTGTGTGTGTGTGTGTGTTATTTTTATTGTGTAAATATTGAAAAAATCTTAAGAAATATTTATGCAAAATACAGATACAAACTTGTTGATAATTAAAAATCAGATCACAAACTTTGTTTACTGATGTGATCTAAAGAAATTATTAAATGCTGCAAAGGAGGTCCCTTATACTTAAATGCATGATGGTAATATGAAAAACATCACTGATGAATCTGCTAGGAAGCCACTATTGTCTGTTAAATTTCTACTTTGCAGATTATAAATTTCATATATGAAAATCGCAATTTATTGATTAATTTCAGAAATGTATTAATGGGTAAGGTTGAATATAATATCGAATATTAGTTATAAATTTTGTGTTATCAGCAGCAGAAGTTGGTTTCACAGTTTTTAATTGTAGTAATAGGCACAGCTGTGAGAGAGAAAAAGAAGTGTTGTGATAATGTTGGACAATTTACTAAAGATGTTTTGTCAAACTCTTTTTAAAGATTAACTTATGTTTGGCTGAGTCCATAATAATAGTACAGTCTTATTACCTCAAAGTGGTATTTCTTTCCTGGTGATAGACCAGAAACAGTATAACAGTAAAGATCAATCCAAGCACCACAATATGTTGGTTCTGTTATAAGTTTCTTTTTATGGCCGCTGCCTTCTTTAGAATATGTGATAATAAACGATTCAATATCCCCATACGTGTTGACTGGTGGTGACCATCTCAAGCCAACCATTCTGCGACCTCTCTTGTAGACATTGAGGGATTGCACTGCATCAGGAGCTGGAAGAGGAGAATAAAATCAACTGTGTGAAAATAATAGAGCTCTGCTAATACAGTGAAGTTCTATACTTCGAATCTCATGCACTCCATGCCTCAAAACATAATTGTTATGATGATGAAAAGCCAGATTGTTGGTCTATCGAACGATGTAACGATTATAAAGCTAAAAACCTGTGGTTAATTATTAAAGAAAAGCTAGGTAGTCAAGTTTGTAGAAGTGTATCTACACCAGGTGCTGACAAAACGAAAGGGATAAAACTGAGTGAGCAATCGGTTTTAGGAACTGCAGGCTCATATGGGACAAATAAAAAAGATCAACTAACGTCTCTTAGGAAAAAACTATTTGATCATCGCACACCTCAAGCTCATGGTATAGCGAACAAAATCCAGACTAACACAGAAAAACATATCATTCATAACTCAGTTTCTTCCATGGTAAAGGAACAACAAGTTGTTACTGAGTGCGTATTTCACACAGCTTATAAGCAAGCAAAGTTAATTAGACTGTTTTATAAGTTTGAGACAGAAATTGATCTCCAAATTAAAAATGGTTTGGATATGGGCCGAATGCTACATTCCGATGTTGCTTGCTCTATTATAATGCCTCATATTTCTGACCATATGACATCATATCTAATAAATAATTTAATAAAGAATGACTCCAAATTTTCACTTCATTGGATGAAGCCACTTCTCTTTCAAACATAAACGCTTTCATTGTATACTTTAGAACCTTGTTTAAAGGAATGGAAAACCCCATGACGCTTTTTGAGCTAAATGACACCACAGCATCTGGTATCTTGAAAGAACTTTTAAAGCAGAATAACTACGTCTAGGCTATGACGTTTTGAAATACCATTTAATCGCTTTGACTTGCGATGGAGATTCTGTCATGTTAGGAAAAAAGTCTATCCTCACAAAGCAGGTGATAGAAATGTTTCCAAACTTATTCATCACATTAGAAGAAGTGGCGGGAATTAATAACTTTAAAATATTAATGGATAAAGTTAGAAACATTCTCATCTGCTCTCTGTAAAACAGCATTAAGCTGGCAGTTGTTGTTAGAGGTTTGGAGCAAGAAATTTTATAAATCGGTCGTGTGCTTGATACTCGTTGGGTGGCCTCTAGTTTATTGGCAGTAAAAGCTGTACGGAAAGATTACATCAGTTTTTAGAAGCATCAGAGGACGAGAAACGGGACTCAAAACATGGGACTTTGTAATACATTGTCATATACATCTTTTGTTTCCAACCTAACTGTAATGTATGATGCCTCAGAAGAGTTGGTCGATCTATCGCTACAGTTTCAAAGATCAAGTGTAAACCTTGTTCAAGCTCACAACGACTTTTAATAAAAGTGTTTCAAAGTCGGGTTGATGCAATGTGACAACATGCAAATGTATCTAACATTGCACTGGAAAATATGAACTTTCAATGTGTCGAACTTTATGTAAGACTTCATAAACAGTTTTATCGCAGCTTGAGAAATAATTTGTCATCCAGGCTGTTATCAACAGTGAATGCATCTGAAAGCTACGATGTTGTTATGAATGACATGAAGATCATTCCCCCCTAAATTCTGGCCTAAAAACATATCGATCACTTATGGAGAAAATGAGGTTTCTCGAATGTGTGAAAGATTTAAGATTAATAGCCCTTGTGAAATAATAAAGGAATTCAGGGAGTACAAACAGGTTCTGAAACCAGTACTAAGCGGAGAAACACCAACTATTCTTGTACAGCCACCAACGTTCAAAAAATTCTTATCAGTAATAAACAGCATTGCAGTGTCGAGTGCGGAGTGTGAATGTGGCTTTTCTGCAATGAACTTATTTATGACACCACTGAGATCTTCACTCTACATCAGCACTGTTTGTAGTTTATTATGCATCAGACTTCTGGGACCACCTCTAGCTAGATATGAACCTGGGCGTCATGTAAAGTCTTCTCTGGCGAAGGGATATCATTCTTCACTTGCTACACAGTCAAATGCACGAAGTGATAAAGTGTATAATGAAGACAATAACGTGTTTGATTGTGTTTGAAATAATTTCGCAATGCATACTTTTTTTCCTTTGTTTGAGCCACTGAGTAAGAACTCAGATAAAACTGTGAGCTCAGTTAAAATTCAAAATGTCCTAAAAAGGTACTTTTTAACAATAAATGTGCAACGTATATTCTGCATAAATTGACTGGTCATATGCCAGTGACTCTGGTCAGAATAACAGTTGTTTGTGATTTTAAGTAAATATGCTATGTTGAAAGTGTAATATAATTTAAAGGGAAGAATTTAAACAAAGTTATATACCCTTAGGTCAAAGATATATACTGTATGTTGACAGGACTTGTTATTTTATGAGTGAATGGCAATTAAATTCATATTTCAGACTACAAAATTGTAATCACAAAATTAGCGCTGAATACGATTTATTATTAATGTGATATTCTTCATTTGGTAACATTTGTAGTTCATCATAAATGAGTTAACAGGTCTATACTCAATCTGATCGATTCAGTTTATTGGTCATTAGCATTTTAATTGTTGAATGACAAATCGAGCCAAAAATCTACTGAGATGAGGAATTCTTAAAGTTCTGCACTGGTGCTTAAAACAGTGTAACAATTTCATGTACCCCACTGAAGTAAAATTGTAAAGTAATGGTTTAAAGTACAAGGCATTTTTATATACACAGTATGTTATTGGAAATGAAAAAGTAATTTTAACAGAGCTATAATGTAACTCAAGAAGCTTTGATATTTTTGTAAAATATTCATCAAAGATGGACTATTGTTGTGTGACGTTGACTGAAATGGTCGACTTCGCTGTGAAGCTGATTTTAATTCAAGTGTGTGTTTATTTTTGTAATAATTCTCTACTAATGCGAAATGCGGTGATTGAATTTCCTACAAGATGTATTATAGGTGTAAAACTTTTTTCGGTCAGATTGCAGCAAACGTGTTAACATTTATGATAACAGGTCCCTTTTGACTGTTTGTGATTCAATAAATAAATATTCAGTTTGCAGCGACTACTCACGAAATATGTTTTTCTCAGTTAAACGATAGTATGGACTTACAGCACAGAACAAATCTGTCATCTGTATGACGAGTTTATGATTTTCTGATTATTATAACGTAATGTATAGCGTCACAGAATTTCCCAGTTTAATAGTTAGTTCTGAATCAAATTGGTCATTTTTTTATCAGATCTTTCTTTAATTGCTGTTGCTAACAACAAAATCCCACGATCCTTGAATTTTCATAATTGTTTTCCAGTAACTAATTTCTGTATATATTTGAGTAAATTATTTTTGTGGGAATCTGTGCTATAGACAGAGGAAGCATTTCCTTGGTTATGCTCACTGCAGGAAGCAAGATATTGAAATATTTAAATTGCATGGCATTTTCCACAACTATTGTTTTCGTTTAGAAACAATACCCGTTGGTGCGTATTCTATGGTCAGGCTTATTGTAACTTAACTACATTACAGTTTTGTTATAGAAGTAATTTTATTTAAACTAATTTCTGTGGCGTCATAATAGCCTGTGTTCTGTGTTTACAATAATGTATATTCAATAGCGCGAGCAGAACAAAAGGTAATGTTTATTGAGCGATTTGGTAGACAGTACTGACAATAGTTGAATACAATGTTTTGGCGTGAGGCAGCGTCACAACAGCAGTGAGGCGTACGTTCCACATAGATTCAGAATTACTTTCCAAATTACAACGCTTAGCAAGTTTCATGGCATTTTCAAGCGCGCTTCATGTTTTAGTTTGATTAAAGAGAAATAATGAGTAGATGCAGAAAGAAAGAGACGGAACTGAGTTTCTAAGTGCAGAAGGCCTCTCTACACGACACCACCGACAAGCGGGTCTCTGCGCGCCCCAGCGTTCAAAAGGCAGGGATCAGCACGCCACCACTGGCAACGTGTGCTGCTGTTCGTGTGAGCGGTTTTAATGCCGCCGCCACCAGCTTTGATGCTGCCGCCATTGTTACAACTGTGCTGAAGCTACGTGCCGATTGTTCATATGCGGCCACCCGCTGCTTGGCCCGGTCAGCAGCGCCACGAAGTAGAGTTGTTTCAAGGCCGCCAAAAATTACAAACAACAATAGTGGTTTTTCAGGTCAATTTTTACACGTAGAGTCTCATGTTAATTTAATAGTAAAGACCTTTCTCTTAGGCTAGTAACATAGAAACTACTTAATTATCTTACGAGTTTGAAAAGAAGTCATAGATATTTTTATTCTATTAGTAACATTTTACATTTAGAAGCGAATTTATTTATTACCTGTGTAAATAAAACTTGTGACTTCTTTTTCACTCACTACCGTGAAAGTTTTACATACTGTATAGTCTTTCCCCATGGCAGTGTAACATGATGTGGGTAGGAGAGGAAAGGAGAGGAGGAAGATTACGGCAGCCTCATGGCGAGGAGGGGGGAGGGGGAATGTCTTATCTTTATCTGGCATTGTTATCAACTCAGCCGCGATGCAACGATCAGTTGCTACGATACAAAGTGAACACGGAACTAACGTTTCGTGAAGACGTGGGAAATCGGAATTGTACGAGACCCACATGGAGCAGGAATATCTTCATCGTCATTACCCGCTAAATGCCTTGTTGATTGATACTGAACACACGTTCATAGAGTAGCTACAAACCAACTGTTCGAACGTTGCAGCTCGCAGCATTTGAAAACATGATGTCATAGTCATGAAGACCACCGACTTGTGCCAATACGTATGAAGCAAAGTGACACTGGTACGGTGGCAGGCGGTGGCAGCTGTTGTTTATACTGGAACTTTGTGGTGTTATGTTTTTGATTATAAGATATTATGGTTTAAAAACCTGAATTTCAGAACAGTATTTTCTGTAAAATGATTTCTCCTTGAAAAACTTATCACAAATCTCGCTCTGTGGCCGGCGGGGGCCGGGGGAGGGGGGTGGGGGGAGTGGTAGAAGGGGGCGCGTCCTAAAACCTAGAAGTATAGAAGAGCACTAAAGCACAGCAAAGTTGGGTGTGATTTTCAGTCTTATTTTACGACTTTTCGAATTAGCAGAGTAACTGTGCGGTGATACTGACGGATATGAACAAGAAGGAGAAACTTCTCTGCTGCTCATTTGTATTCCTAGAGCATGTCCTCAGGATTCGATTACCAAACAAATCTACTATACTCGACGTAGAATTGCATACACTCTTGAAGGCAACACAGCAGATGGGATGTATTCATCATCAGGAATGGCCTGTCATTTCCGACTCCCTCAATGTCCTCAAATCTATACAATGTATATAACTGGCATGAAAATACGAGGGTGGTATGGAAAGTTCTCGGAATCACCATGAGCGGTTCACGTGATATTCATTGGACTGTCGCCTGTAAACACGTGCCACGTCAGCGCTCTCTGAAGAGAGCTCTGGCGGTGACGTGGCTCTGTTGTTGTTCCCGAGTAATGATTTGCGAAGATGGAAAAAATCGAGATTCGAGCAGTGATTGAGTACTTCGTAAAGAAAGTACATTCATGTCGATTTCCAAATTACACTGGACGAGTCTGCATATTCAACTGTTGCCAAGTGGGCAAATGAAATTAAATCACATCGGGAGAGCTTAGATGGTGATCCGCGCAGTGGTCGTCAAAAATATGTCACTACTCCAAAAATCATTGCAAAAGTGCACAAAATACTCACGGAGGATCGCCGATTGAAAGTGCGTGAAATTGCTCACTCTTGCCAGATGTCATCTGAAAGGGTATATCATATTTTAACGGAAGGATTGGAAATGAAAAAAATTATCTGCAAGATGGGTGCCTTGACTCTTCACATTGGATCAAAAACGCTTGAGAATGGACATATCGGAACGATGTTTGGACCGTTTTAGGTGAAACGAACAAAACTTTTTGCGCCTGTTTGTGGCCAAAGATGAAACTTGGGTGCATTACTATAACCCAGAGACAAAGCAACAATCAAAGCAGTGGAAACATGCTGATTCTCCGCCACCAAAGAAAGCAAAGACAATTCCTCTAGCGGGAAAGGTCATGGCATCTGTGTTCTGGGGTGTGAAGGGGATTCTGATTGTAGATTATCATCCCAGTGGGCAAACAATTACTGGAGAATATTATGCTAATCTCCTGGACAAATTGCAACAAACGATATGCGTAAAAAGGCCACGTTTAGCAAGGAAGAAAGTCATCTTCCATCAAGACAATGCACACACGCATACATGTGCCGTCGCCATGGCAAAATTACACGAATTAAGGTATGAATTTTTGCCACAGCCGCCTTATTCACCTAATATGGCTCCGTCAAACTACCATCTCTTCCAAAAACTGACAATTTTTCTTGGTGGACGAAGATTCACTTCAAACGAAGAACTGAAAGCTGGAGTTGAGAACTATTTTGCAGGCCTTGAGGAAAGTCATTTTCGAGATGGGATCAAGGCTCTCGAACATAGTTGGACAAGTGCATTAATGTACAAGGAGAATACGTTTGAAAGTAAAAAAAGATTCAGTGACGTAAAAACATTTTTTCTATTCTGTTCTGAGAACTTTTAAAATCACACTTGTATTCCCAGCACACCAAAGATTCGTTGCTCTGCCTATGCTGCTGACATTTTTCTGCAACAGAGCGAAATGGATTACAATATAGCAGACACGAAAGCGTGTATTCAAAATACTGAGGTTCAGTATATGGTCCCCACCAAAAGGTTATATCCCAATACCCTCACTTTTTTGTTATCAAATGAGTCGCCAGACTGGTAAAACCAACTATTCCAGCAGTCTTCATGCAGTATTACTTTAACCATGCCAATCTCTGATTGAAGATATGGGAAGAAAGAGCATCTTTGGCCCTCAAAAGGTGTTAAGTACTGGCACAGCACAACATGCGGGGAGTTTTGGGATGGATGAGGAACAAGCTGGACAGTGGAACACGGCAGCACTGGCAGAGTGCAGAGGAATGTGTGGAAGAGATGGTCGCTGTCCTGAACATGGACAAAGTGAGACAGAGCTTCACGTGAGGGGCATCATGCCAATCTCTGATTGAAGATATGGGAAGAAAGAGCATCTTTGGCCCTCAAAAGGTGTTAAGTACTGGCACAGCACAACATGCGGGGAGTTTTGGGATGGATGAGGAACAAGCTGGACAGTGGAACACGGCAGCACTGGCAGAGTGCAGAGGAATGTGTGGAAGAGATGGTCGCTGTCCTGAACATGGACAAAGTGAGACAGAGCTTCACGTGAGGGGCATCAACTGAGGTTCAGTATATGGTCCCCACCAAAAGGTTATATCCCAATACCCTCACTTTTTTGTTATCAAATGAGTCGCCAGACTGGTAAAACCAACTATTCCAGCAGTCTTCATGCAGTATTACTTTAACCATGCCAATCTCTGATTGAAGATATGGGAAGAAAGAGCATCTTTGGCCCTCAAAAGGTGTTAAGTACTGGCACAGCACAACATGCGGGGAGTTTTGGGATGGATGAGGAACAAGCTGGACAGTGGAACACGGCAGCACTGGCAGAGTGCAGAGGAATGTGTGGAAGAGATGGTCGCTGTCCTGAACATGGACAAAGTGAGACAGAGCTTCACGTGAGGGGCATCCCATATGGCTGTTCCTCCTTCTGTGCCAGCGGCCTGTGCTAGTGAGACTGCCTGTCCACCTGTTGCCGCCCATCATCTTCACTGCGGGATTCTTAGGGGTGCCGGTTGAAAATGGCGAGCCTCTTTCTACCACCTTGTGTTTGGGGTCTCTCTAACATTGCGACATCGGGTTGTCTATTTCTGGGGACAGTGATTTGTCATATGAGGGGTCATTCTCAATCGGTCTTTACCTACATTAAGTTTTTGTGTTAAATAAGCACCACATATATATTGTTTTTCTGGAATCTAAGACTGCTTCAGTTACGATGTTCATTGATATGTGCTTGCGCCCGTTTGTAAACTTTGTTTGGCAGCACCTCTTATCCGAGTTCTGAGAAACTTAAATCGAAATTTGTTGTTGTAACTCATGGGTCTTATTTTATTAAGAGAGAAATGCTCAGTAGTTGTCTGGTACTCTGTAATAATAACACAAGTGCAAGACAAAGGATTCTTGCTCTGTTTTAGAAAGTGTGTTTGCTTTGTCTGTATACAAATGAAAGTGTAAACTAGGGGTCACTAGCATTCCCACTAGTGTGTGTCCTCTTGTGGACCAGTACATACATGGTATTTTTTTTAAAAATGTCTTTGGTAATTATTTTGTTGGTCATCCTATACATGCCTCAGTTGAGATGATAATGATCTAATTTACTGAAGGCCTTAAAAAGAAAAAAGAAAATATGGGTGATCTCTTAAACATCTTTCTTCTTCCTTCATCATTGTAATTCGTTGTGCTCATTGCTGAGTGTCATGACCCGTGAACCAAGCGTCTCCATCTAGGACGGTTGCCAGCGTCCTTACTGCCTGCTGAAGATCTATCCATCTGCTCACTGCTCTTTCTCTTGGTCTCGTGCCCTCGATCTTTCGTTAGAAAATTATTTTCTCTAGATTTTCTTCATCTCTTCGCACAATATGGCCAAAGAACTGGAGAATTTTTTCGGTGACTCGAAAAGAAAGGCGTCTGGAGATATCGGGTTGTTCAATAATGGAAACATTTGTTCTTCTTTCGGTCCACTTTATGTGTAGCATCCTACACCAGCACCAAAGCTCAAACACGTCGATACACTGTTTGTCTCTGGCCTTGAGTGTCCATGTTTTGCAACCATAAAAGAAGACAGAAAACACGAGTGTTCAACTAGTTGGATCTTTGTCCTATTTGTTATTGCTCTGCTCTGCCAAATCTTGGTGAGCTTCTTCATAGCCACTCATCCTAGTGTGATCCGTCTTCTTATCTCAACTTCACAGCTTCCAGTGCTGCAGATGGTTGAACCAAGATGGGTGAAGGAATGTACGATTTCCAGTTACTTTAATCAGCCTGTGAGCTGGATCTACTCTTCTCGATCAATTATCATGAGTTTGGACTTGCTGAGGTTGATGTCTAATCCATATGCTAAACTAATGTCCTTTAATCTTGTTAGTAGCACATGAAGTTCATCTTCGCTGTTGGCTAAAAGCACCATGACATCAGCAAAACGAAGGTCACTGATAGTTTTCTCACCAATTGAGATGCCTTTGGTCCAATCATCAAGAGCTTTCCTAATGACATATTCTGCATAGATGTTATACAGTTCTGGGGATAGGACACAACCCTGTCACACACATTTCGGTACTCTGAAGGAATCGGACGAGTCAGCACTTGTCTTTACAACTGCAAAGTGATTATTGTATAGACCTTTGATCAGTGCTATCAAGTGGAGTGGGACACCAAACTCTGTGAGCACCTGCCACAGCTTTTCCCAAACAGCACAGTCAAGGCTTTCCTATAGTCAAGGAAGCAGATGAAAGCAGGAACACAGAACTCTCGCGATTTTTCTATTGTCTTATTTGAGGATCTGTTCACAAGTTCCTTTACCTTCAAGAAAACCTGCTTGTCCTGTGGCTTGTTCCTTACTGGGCCAGTTTTCTTTTAAAGAGACACTGTATGTCCTATGCTGCCAATGTTAAATTATCGAATTTTGTGACCCATTATCTTGGAAACTTTTTAAGACACCAACTTACGATTTTCGATAATTATTGAATGCACATTTCTAGATACACTGAACTAGAATTATTACGAAAATTGTATTGTGGGACATGTTATCTTTTTTTCTAAACACTCAATTTTTGACAGAATTTTGTACATAAATGAACATAGAAAGAAAACAACTCAGAATTTTTAATTATTCTTGCTCCATCTGTTTTTGAATATCACACTTGGCATGCTGTGAAAATTTCATGTATCTACCATCAGTACTTTTTAGAAAATGGGTAATTTATTGAAAGTAGTTCAGAGATATTGAGGTTTACACAGACTTACATTTCTGCATCTCTTATGCACTACAATTGCCCTGGCCCATATTCTCTGTCTTCTTCAGTGTCACAACAGCTTATTGCTTGCCTGCTTCTTTTCTTTCTTGCTTCTTTTGTCATTTGCTGAGCAGCTAACTGTGCTTCATGTACAAGAAGCTCATCCAGTTCCCACAGTCCTTTAGCTGTGTTCTGTCCAAATCTTACCCCTAACTTCTCCAGAACCTTAAGTCTTTCATAGTTTCCACTATTAAAAGTTATTACAACATCAGACACTGCCAACTTTAGGGTCATACGGCCAACAAATACATTATTAGGCACACGGTACCACACAACATTGTTGAGGGACTCATTCACAGTCTGGGTCTTCCCATGTAAACATTTCTTTAGTAGGTCAGGATGTGCCAAATCTCTGTAAATAGGTTTGATTGCCTCCATTACTGCCGAAGGAAGATAATGTTTATGTGTAAATTCATTCAGTGTGCCATAAAATTCAGCTTGCCTATATTTACACCAAGTTTTTGATGGATATAAAACATGACATGTCTTCTCATAGGTTGACAGTCAATGAATGAAAGTGCTCCATACAGCTCTTTTCATCTTCTCTAAATTCTCACAGTTATTTCTAATGGCCTTCTCATAATATTCCTGTAATTCATCAATTACTTTGTCCGTTAGTCTTCCAGCACATTTTATTGTCTTGTCATCAGACAGTTTTGTGTTATCTAGCTTGGTTTTTGGTTTATGCAGCCATGTTCCCATCCTTTCCGTGACATGTCCCACACACACACCACAAACACAGTTACACTTTATCTTACAGAACTAAGTGTGAAATGCATCCACCCAACTCGTTTCTAAAGTTACTTTCCTTTTCTATGCACTAGGGAGCGTGGTCACTACAGAAACATTATCGTGGTTGCCTTCACTGCTAGCACACGTGTTTTCAAGTACTTCAAAAGAAAATGCAGGTCTCACATATCTGTTACCCGCAAATTTGCGTTTCTTGAAGTTACTTTTACGCTTAGTCATTTTATTTACAAATAAAAGCAATTGAAGTTACCTTACTGCAGAAATAACCGATAATTACACTACTTTTAAAAAAAAACTAGTACCAGAAACAAAGGAATGATTTGTTTATTCGCAATGCCAACTCCTGAGACGTAGCAGTAGACACAAAACGAAGCAATTCACAGCCTTCTAGACTGTGTAGGTCTCAAGATATGCTGCTCAACTGTGGCAGTATATATGTAGCTGCGAACTTTGACGCATGTCAACATTCAAAATATTATTTGAAGGTCCTACAATTGTCTGGTTTCAATGTGTTATACACCAAAATATTCGGTAAAATCCAAAGTACATTATGGAGTAGAAAACAGAAAATGTCAAATTTCTCAAATTTCATGTACAATGTCCCCTTAAAAGAGTTCTGACTGCGGACTACAATTGATTTCTTGTGCTTCTGTTGAGATCTATTTTTTAAATTTTTAACATTACATTTACTTTCTGAAATTTCATGGTTTTAAAATCCTTTGGAATATCCCTATCTGGCCCATATGAGTACATGGTTTAAAATTAGAAAGAAACCTCTGTCAGGAATTGGTAATATTGGATCTATAACGTGACTGTTCTCATCCTCTCATTTAAAGTATTTCTTTGTCATGTGGTGTTATTACTCACATGTACAAACTGAGTGCTGTGAGAATAAAGTTGTTTACTGTTTTTAGACGTGTAGGCGCAATGGACACCACTGCCAGATCTCTGTGTCCTAATATTTTAGACACATACATTCCATACATTCGAGATGGCTGCGACTAATATACTAGCTTCTCTGTCTGTACCCATACGCGGTACAAAATATTAAATCGTGCGACGACAAGTCGAACGCAAAACGAAGTAAAATAAAATTGTAAAACTGTACATGACTGAAAATATCAGACAGGGACTCTGAAAATGCGCGTGTAATTAATAGGCAGAATGGTAATTTGTAATGAAATGAAATAATAACGAAGCAAAATTCTCGATAAGATAACTGTATAGAATGTGCATAGCAACATAATTGTTCTTTTACTCGCTGGTGGAACAAACCAGCGGTATTACACAAACTCTCTGGTCTAGCCTTGAAGAAAACGAACGCTACAGCAGCCATTTCGCATTGTAAGTTGTTAGTTTTAAAGAATATATTGTAATTTATGCTAATTGCTCATTTTTCTTTCATGTATATCGCGGCCTTCACGCAGAAGTAAAAATTAGGTTTATTTTTCAAATTTTTTATTACGCTCGATAAATGAGAAGAACGGCCGAACAACAGACCATTCTTGGTAGACGTCTTACGTAGGAATAATTTCATTATAATTTCATAGCGTTTTGTCATCAATGGACGCTTTAATAGACTGAAAATCATAGTTAGTAAAAAAGAAAAAGAAAGTGCGTAAATTAATATATTTCATATTAAAGTAAAAACCAAAAACTTTCAGTTCAGTATAATTAGCCGCTTCTCAGCAAAACAGATCGTTTCGTTTAAAAAGGAAATACTTAATTTAACTCAAAGGTTTCTTTTCATAATTTCCCTACGGTAAAGCTATCGTGCAGCAATATTTTAATGTGATGACAAGAGATATAATCCCTGAGATTACGTCTATGTTTTTGTCTCTATGGACGCATCATATTGACATCAATTTTGCAACCGATTTTAAAATCGTCTCCCGCAATGCTATATTGACAAGGCAGTGAGTCGCGTACTGTTAAATAATCAGAGTTCAGAGAACTATTTTACGAAAGTATAGATATAGGTCCCCCATATCATCATCATTCTTCCTTGTGTCTGCTCCCCCAAATAAGTGCTCTATTTACGCTATTGCCAGGCGTAAATAAAGTTAGGCGTTGAGATTTTCTTACACTCTTTTCGTCATATTCGTCGAGGACACCGTAAGTAAACTTGAGACGGTGTTCGAACCTGGATCTCCCCGGTTTTAGCAGACGATTGGAAGAATGTGGTAACATTTTTAAGCTTTTGTCAAACGTTTGACTTAAGTAAGAATGAACTGTGTTCTAACATTTGTCGGGTCGTCACAGTGCATTTGAATAACTTATCACCCAGTAACATTTTTCTAATCTGTAGCTGTAGCATTAAGGCTATAAATTATGTTTGAAAGAACGCACTTTATCATTGATGAAACTGATAACCTTACAATCTACGTCACATAATGTATTGGGTGAATGAATGTGATAACCTGGGAATCTGGTTTCAAGTTTTTTTTTTCTTTATGAGTTTGTTTATTTTAAGCATATTTGTTACGGAATATTTTAGCAAGAGGGCTAACAACTCCGCTGCTGAGTGCATCAAATTCACGTCCGCATGAAACCTTTGCGATTCATACAAACAGTGAAATAGGGCGGAAATTCTGCTAGGAATGGCTGACATTCTTCGGAGGATCGAGTTTTTCCGATGCTACCACAAACCGAGTGCAGCTGCCTTTACATTTATAGGTAATTCCGGCGCAGTGTGGTATATTTTTCCATTTCCTGTTTTCCTTTCCTAGTATGTTTCATACTACACAAAGAAAAGAATCGGAAAAATTTTCTGTTTCATGCAGCAGTTGTGGTGTCAAAATCGAGTGAAGCATTATGTGAGTTTGACTAATAAGGATTACGTCACGCAATTTGAAAACCTTTAGTAAATGTTTAAAAACTCAAATTAGGACTACATACTAGATAAGGACTTAAACATGGATTTTTGTCTGTAGCAGGCGCTGCTTGTAACAATCAAAACTGTTCCAACATGTGACGAATTTAAAAACAGGGGATACTGAGGTGTGGAGGGAAATATTCATACACAACCATTAGCATCTGAATGCTCCTAAATGCGCCGCACAGCTTTTGTCACATACTCTGCTATATACTTCCGTCCACGGTTCACATAAGCCACTATGGAATCTGGAAATCTGGAAAGCGATATCCGTCACGTAGGACCGAAGGTACGCCTTGATAACCACTTGCAGTGGCATCGCCCACCACAGCACAGAAGGTCGATATTTGGTTTGCCGTGCGGCACACGGTAGTGGCTTCACAGACAATTTATGTATCGTACAGCTCATTGCAGCGTGAATGACACTCTATGGTGAAAATGTTCTCAGACAACCATCGGAAATCTAAAGAAAATAATGTTTCTGCTTCGAACGTGGATGATCTAGTTGATGTTGATCATTTAAATGAGTAATATCTCGCCAGCTTTCATTGTCACAGACAAAAAAGTAATCCAAGGCAGGTGTTAGCATTGTAGGTAAATGCCGGTTTTCATATACTTGAGAACCTTCTCATCTAATCACATGTGAGTGAGTGTGTCCCGTTCCGGACCTACTCATCTGTGGAAAATTCAGCCATCCGTGATCAGAGGGAATGAAACCCAGTGCATGTACAACAGTAGCTGACAGCGCCAACCACTCTACCACACATGTAGTCCTAGCAGGTAAATCGCACTACTCTGGATGAGCTAAACTCAAGCATTGAGTCCAATAGAATCACCTTGAGCATTTTGTACGACCACTTTCCATAATACGTGTGGCTGTGCAGAAGGTGGCCAACATGGGCAGTGGGTCAACAATAGGAGGAGAAAATGATGGCGTCCTACGAACTTCAGCTTTGTCCTTGCTGGTGCCCACCTTATTTCGTCTGTTACAAGCTATCAAAGACAATATGTGCGTACAAGCCCAGAGACCGTGGATAATATCTAAAAGGAAAGCTTTGTATGTAGTGAGTTACAAGCTAATTTCTTTCTTACTATGTAATGGGGTTATGTGCCGATACTACGGCCGTCAGACTTCTGTAAAATGAGTACTCCTGTGGGTGATCACAGAAGATACTGTATGAGATCAAAAGTATCCGGACACCTAGCTGAAAACGACTCACAGGTTCGTGGTGCCCTCCATCGGTAATGCTGGAATTCAGTATACTGTTGTCCCACCCTTAGCCTTGAAGACAGCTTCCACTCTCTCAATGAAGGTGCTGGAAGGTTTCTTGGGAATGGCAGCCCATTCTTCACCGAGTGCTGCATTGAGGAGAGGTATCGATGTCGGTCGGTGAGACTCGTCACGAAGTTGGCGTTCCAAAACATCCCAGAGGTGTTCTACAGGATTCAGGTCAGGACTCTGTGCAGGCCAGTCCATTACAGGGAACTTACTGTCGAGTAACCACTCAGCCACAGGCCATCCGTTATGAACTGGTGCTCGACCGCGTTGAAATATGTAATCGCCTTCGGATCGCCACATTGTGTACCGTCATTCGTCACTCCACACAACGTATTTTCCACTGTTTAATTCTTCCAATGACTACGCTCCTTACACCAAGTGAGGCGTCGTTTGGCATTTTCCAGCGCGATGTGTGGCTTATGAGCAGCCGCTCGACCATGAAATCCAAGTTTTCTCATATCCCGCGTAACTGTCATAGTACTTGCAGTGGATCCTGATGCAGTTTGGAATTCTCGTGTGACGGTCTGGATAGATGTCTGCCTATTACACATTACAACCCTCTTCAACTGTCGGCAGACAAGTTCGACCCGTACGCTATTGTGCTGTACGTGTCCCTCCACGTTCCCACTTCACTATCACATCGGAAACAGTGGGCCTAGGGACGTTTAGGGGTGTGGAAATCTCACGTACATACGTACGACGCAAGTGACACCCAAACGCCTGACCATGTTTGAAGTTCGTGAGTTCCGCGGAGCGCCCCATTCTGCTCTCTGACGATCTCTAATGACTACTGAGGTCGCTGATACGGAGTACCTGGCAGTAGGTGGCAGCACAATGCACCTGATCTGAAAATCGTATGTTTTTGGGTGTGTTCGATCACATAATGTATTTCAGTAAGTAATATAACGCACCATGAGCAACTTTTGGTTTTTCATAATATCATTGAGTACTCATTTTTTATTTCATATTAAGCCTGGGTTCGTTTTTCCTTTACTCCCAGTAACTATAAGAGATCAAACTTATGAGGCTAGCAGTTTAAACCATTCTACAACAAGCAGAAATCAACGTAATGGCAATATGAGAAGATGAAGTCTCATACAGCAGGGTTCAGAGTATACAGGGTGTTCGGAAATTCCGGTCACAAATTGCTCGGACATGTGGATGGGAGTGACTAAGTGATATTCTGAATAGGATTCCATGTCCGCAAATTTCATCCAGCGACGCAACACAGCGTCAAAGCTACAGTCACTGACGCCTGTCAGTGCATTTACATTTGGCGTGATTACGTGATAATGTTACAAACTTCCTAGGATGATAGAGAAGGATAAATGTATCAATATCAGGTAAGAGTCCCCGTACCGGAAGTGAATGAGTCTAAAGTTATAAGTGAAAACAATAATTCTGATATCTCTTACAGTGGAATACATGTATCGCTACTGTTGTGTTTGTTGTTTCTAAGATTTTAGGGTAGGAAACTTTCAGACCTGATAGTATGGACCAAAACAAGGAAAAAGTGTCTAGTAAACGTTTTCTCTAACACGCATACCTCGTCAGTTGTGAGCACTTGCTCTTCTTCACTAGTGTGAAACACATCTTCTCTATTGAAAATGTGCTCATAGCTCTTAAGTTAAGCATTTTGGAGCCCTTGTTTGCTGTACATTTTTTCCCTGATTTTGGTCCATACCTCCATGTGTGAAAGTTGCGTGCCCTACTATCTCAGCAACAACTGTACCAGTACATGTACTCCACTGCCAGGGATAACAGTACGGTTTTCGCTTGTAAATCTCGACACGTTCGCATCCGGTACATGGATGCTTACCTCAGATTAACACTTCTGTCCTTCTCCATCATCCTAGGAAGCTTTTAGCGTCTTCACGTAATCACCCTGTACATACATTCATTTACAGGCTCCGGCGCCTATGACTTTTATGCTCTGTAGCGACGTTGCATTACGTTTCCGGACATGGGTTCCTATTACAAATGTTATGTATTCACTCACCCTCTACAAGTCCTAGGAGTTCGTAAACGGAATTTCCGAACGTCCTGTATAAATGTTAACAATTTCAACGACACAATTTTGCGGTATGTCCACAAACATTCGTACGATTTCCCTTTTAAGTCTATTTACGTCACACACTTGATTGAAATAAGTATATCGTTGGGCACATTTCCTTTATAAAATAGTGTGTTATTATTGTGGTCTTCTGTCCAGAAACTGGTCTGATGCAGCTTTATCCTGTGCAAGCTTCTTCATCACCAAGTAACTACTGCAACCTACATGCTTCCGAATCTGCTTAGTGTATTCATCTCTTGGTCCCCCTCTACGAGTTTTACCCTCTAAGCTGCCCTCAAATGCTAAACTGGTGATCCCTTGATGCCTCAGAATACGTCCTACCAACCGATTCCTTCTTCTAGTCAAGTTCTGCCACAATTTCCTCTTCTCCCCAATTCTATTCAGTACCTCGTCATTAGTTACATGATCTACCCATCCATTCTTCAGCATTCTTCTGTAGCACCACATTTCGAAAGCTTCTATTCTCTTCTTGTCTAAACTACTTCACTTCCATTGTCAATACATGAAATTATATCACGATATTAGAAACAGATAAAATGAAATACAAAAAAAACATATTCAGGTGACAAGTCGTAAGTTTAAATGAAGACAATCAACAATGTAACACTGGAATTCGCTTAATTTTTTAGCTCTTACAGGAGCTCCTCGACAGAATAGAAGGAGTGAGCCATGAGGAAACTCTTCAGTTTAGACTTAAAAGAGTTTGGGCTACTGCTAAGATTTTTGAGTTCTTGTGGTAGCTTATTGAAAATGGATGCAGCAGAATACTGCACTCCTTTCTGCACAAGAGTCAAGGAAGTGCATTCTACATGCAGATTTGATTTCTGCCTAGTATTAACTGAGTGAAAGCTGCTAACTCTTGGGAATATGCTAATATTGCTAACAACAAACGACATTAAAGAAAATATATACTGTGAGGGCAATGTCAGAATTCCCAGATTTTTGAATAGGGATCGACAAGAGGTTCTCGAACTTACACCACATATAGCTCGAACAGCCCGTTTTTGAGCCAAAAATACCCTTTTTGAATCAGAAGAATTACCCCAAAAAATAATACCATACGACATAAGCGTATGAAAATATGCGAAGTAGACTACTTTTCGTGTTGAAGTGTCACTTATTTCAGATACTGTTCTAATGGTAAATAAAGCAGCATTTAGCTTCTGAACAAGATCCTGGACATGGGCTTTTCACAACAGCTTACTATCTATCCGAACGCCTAGGAATTTGAACTGTTCCATCTCGTTTATAATATGCCCATTCTGTCTGATCAAAATATCGGTTCTTGTTGAATTGTGAGTTGGAAACGGTAAAAACTGAGTCTTATTGTGATTTAGCATCAAATTATTTTCCACAAGCCACGAACTTATTTCATGAACTACATTATTTGTTACTGTTTCAATATTACACACAAGATCCTTCACTATCAAGCTGGTGTCATCAGCAAACAGAAATATTTTTGAATCACCTGTAATACTAGAAGGCATATCATTTATATAAATAAGAAACAGCAGTGGCCCCAGCACCGACCCTTGGGGAACGCCCCACTTAACAGTGCCCCATTGGGACTGAACATCACTACCACTCTCAATATTGCGGAGAATTACCCTCTGCTTTCTGTTCTTAAAGTAAGAGGCGAACCAATTGTAAGCTACTTCCCTTACTCCATAATGGTCCAACTTCTGCAGTAATATTTTGTGGTCAACACAGTCAAAAGCCTTCGTTAAATCAAAGAAAACACCTAGCGTTCGCAACCTTATATTTAATCCGTCGAAATCCTCACAGAGAAAAGAGAATATAGCATTTTCAGTTGTTAAACCATTTCTAAAACCAAACTGAACATTTGACAGCAAATTATGTGAATTTAAATGCTCCAGTAACCTTGTATATACAACCTTCTCGATAACTTTAGCAAACACCGATGGCATAGAAATAGGTCTAAAATTGTCAACATTATCAATGTCTCCCTTTTTATAAAGTGGCTTCACTACCGAGTATTTTAATTGGTCAGGAAACCGACCACTCCTAAAGGAAAAGTTACGGATATGGCTAAGTACTGGGCTAACATACATAGAACAATACTTCAGTATTCTGCTAGATACCCCGTCATATCCATGAGAGTTCTTGGTCCTTAGTGATTTAATTATTAACTCAATCTCCCTCTTGTCAGTATCATGGAGGAGCATTTCAGGTAACAGTCTCGGAACACTTTTTTCTAAGAGCGCTATATGATTCCCTGTTGGGACTAGGTTTCTGTTTAGTTCACCTGCTATATTCAGAAAGTGATTATTAAATATTGTACATATATGCGACTTATCAGTAACACGGACATTCCCACTACACACTGATTCTATATCCTCGACCTGTCTCTGCAGACCAGCAACTTCCTTTATGACTGACCATATGGTTTTAATTTTATCCTGAGACTTAGCTATTCTATCTGCATACCACATACTTTTTGCCTTCCTAATAACATTTTTAAGCACCTCACAATACTGTTTGTAATGGGCTGCTGCATTTAGATTTTGACTGTTTCTAACGTTTTGATATAATTGCCACTTTGTTCTACAAGATATTCTTATCCCTCTAGTCAGCCACCCAGGCTGCCTGTTTGTGTTAGTACCCTGTTTTAAACGTTGTAACGGAAAGCAACTTTCAAAGAACATGAGAAAAGTCTTGAGAAAAGCATTATATTTATCGTCTACTGTATCAGCGCTATAAACATCTTGCCACTCTTGTTCCTTTACAAGGTTTACAAAGGTCTCTACAGCAACCGGATTAGCTTTCCTGAACAGCTGATGACTATATTTAACACGTGTTGCAGCATAAAAATCTTTTAAAGTTAAAATTTGCGCATCTTGATCTGAAAGGCCATTCACCTTTTTGCTAACTGAATGCCCTTCTAGTAATGAGGAATGAACAAAAATGTTGTCTCTAACTTTATCTGTAATACCTTGTATATTTTGATGAAATATACTAATTCCCTCATTACTCGGATACCTAAGCTTTGTCAAAAGTGATTCCCTTGTTAGAGAGACTTCCCTTAAGCAGGAATACCTATGAGCTGACTTCAATCTAAAAAAGGTACAGCTCTAACACCCACTACTACAGGAATTTTCCCATGAGTGATCCCACCAACCCCACCTATGCTGTCACCTATAAGCTTTGCCAACCTCCCCTTCACAAACCTGTTGAGGTGCAGGCCGTGTCTAGTGAAACCCGTCCTGCTGATAGACTCCACCGACACCACTGAAATGTGACCCATGCTTTCTGTCATCAGCGCACCCCCAAGTCTCATGTTATTACGCCTGACGGCTGTATTAAGATGAGGCCGATCGTGACGCTGAAACAGTTCCACGAAATGCACATTCATGTTGCCAGTCTGAGTGGCTATCTTTTCCAGGTCACCATCTATGTTATACTCCCCATCCCTATCAATACTATTACAGCCCCACCCACAATCACTCCCTGATCCTCTTTAGTAAAATCCCTACATAACCCCCCTATGTTAACAGTCACCTGAGCCAACCCTGCATTAGGCTTCACAATGCTGGTGACCTGGTACTCACTCCCCAGCACTTCCTGCAACTGCTGGCCCACACCTCTGCCATGAGAACTACCTAACAGCAGAACCTTCTTCTTCCTCTTCGACTTTGTAACTGTTCTAGGCACAGTAACTACTGAGGTCTGCTGCATACTTCCTACATCTACAGCTACTAGAGATTCTTCTCCACTAGACTCTGACAGTTGGTCATATCTATTGTAAACACCAATAGTAAAACTATCTGAAAATCTTCTTCTCCTAGCAGATCTCTTACCAACAGCCAGCTCCCATTCCCCAACCCCCTTCTCCCTCCTCATCCTATCTAGCTCCTCCTGTGCGTTTTTCAACTGCACCTGAAGGGCACAGATGTTACGCTCCTGCTCCTCTATCAATTTACTCTTGCTACATAATCTGCAGTTCCAGGAGCCAGGAGAGGATCGCACCAGAACGCCCACTGGCTTCCCCACTGCATTCCCCCCAGTGAAAATACTTCGAACAAGTCTCACACCGCAATCCACTACTCACGAACCTACGGCAAAGCCCACACATCTCACTCATGGTAAAATTTTACTTTTTCTAAGTTCCGCTACTACAATAAGAAGATGCTAAAAACCTGACTACAATAATCACAAACTTACTCTACAAGGGAAGTAACTACTATTATTAACAGTATTAATAAACAACAAATGTGAATATAACAAAAGACTAATACAGAAAGAGAGTCAAACGTCTAATGACACAGTAACGAAGCTGTAAACAGTTCCCAAAAGGTTCTTCTGAAATTATTTCACCAGAAAACACCAAGAACACCGGTTGAAGTTCCTAAATAAACCATTATGCACAAACAATTAATTAGTACTTAGCTTTCGATGCACCGCTACAGCTACATCGTCATAATGTCTGAACGGTTTGCGTTAGGACGTTCAAACTGCATGAGTGACCGCGGGGCATGATGGGAATTAGAACGCGCTTGCGCACGCGCCTTGTTGTTGTCGGCCACGTTCATACGGATGGGTTCGTCAATAAGCAAAATTGGCGCATTTGGGGGAGTGAGACTCTGCATTTTGCGATCGAGCGGTCTCTTCATCCAACAAGTAACTGTGTTGTGTGCAGTCTCCAGTCACAGAATAATCGGTGCGATATTTCTCGACGCCACCATGAACACTAAAAGGTAAGTGGACGTTTTGGAAGGTGATTTCATCCCCATTATCCAACGTGACCCTGATATCGACCAGATGTGGTTCATGCAAGACGGAGTTCAGCCCTATCGAATCAGAAGAGAGTTGTTTGTCCTGGAGGAGCACTGTGGGGACTGCATTCTGGCTCTGGGGTACCCAAAGGACACTGGAATTGGCATCGAATGGTCGCCATATTCTGCGGATATGAGTAGGTGAGACTCTTTCTGTGGGGCTATATTAAAGACAAGGTGTACAACAATAACCACAAAACCATTGCCGAGCTGAAAACAGCCATTCAGGAGGTCTTCGACAGCGTCGATGTTCCGACACTTTAGCGGGTCACGCTGGATTTCGCTATTCGTCTGCGCCACATCATCGCCAATGATGGCAGGCATATCAAACATGTCATAACCTTAATCCGAATACATGTAGGGACGTTTACATGTAGAATATAATGTGTGCACGCCGTAGTTTGTAACTAACTGCACATGTCGCTGTAACCTCCTGACGAAGTTCCTCCAGCGTGCGTGACTTACGTCGATAGAGGTTATCTTTCACAGTTCCCCCATACGTAAAAGTCCGAAAGTGATAGATCTGGTGACCACGGGGGAAACTCAATATCCCCTCTTCGTCCAGTCCAAAGTCCCAGAAAATTGTCACCCACGAAAACTCGTACGGCTAGGTGGTAGCGTTGTGGCGCCCCGTCCTGTTGGCAGAAGACCTCGTCATCAGCTCCATAAAGTGCACGTAAATGTGGCAAAATTGATGTGCGTAACAGTTCCAGATACCCTTTACCAGTGACAGCAGCATTAAAGAAAAAGGGTCCTACTAAGCCCCTACGTCCACACCACACAGGAACCCCTGGTGAATTGACCGCTTCATCCATATAAACAGCGAATTTTTCCGGTGACCAGTACACACTTTATGCCGATTCACGGTTCCATTATGTTTAAACTGTGCTTATCACTCCACATTATCTTCGTCACAAATTGTTCGTCATCATTTACCATTGCTGATACGATTCGCAAAATTGCTTTCGGCCATCAGGATCGTTATCATTAATCGGCTGCAGTAATCGTGGAATGTAAACTTTCCACTTTGCAGCTTTCAGAATTCTTCGTACACTTGTGCACATTGGGTAGCAGACTTCCATGGAGAATTAACAAACGTTTCTTTACGAGCGCCCAGGACTTGTAGCTGTACGTTGTCTTCCTGATCTTCCTTTCTGAATATCACAAATCGTTCCACGCAATTGAAACTTGTCAATGATGCGTTTAATTCTTAGGCGGGTGGGCGGTTCTGTTTCAAACTCCCGCCTCCATTGACGTTGCACTTCAACGGCATTATCAAACTTGAAAAACCACTAAAAAATATAAATGTGTGACTACAGCTTCTGTTTGTGTACACCGCTGGCCAGGTGCAAGTCTTTCGATTTGACGTCACTTCGGCGAATTCAAAATACATTTTCGTTGCTCTAATGTCAAGCGTGCACCAGCCATCTTGTTTTCTCAATACCGAGATGAGAGTACTAACATCTGTTGAGGCGAAGACTATACTACAACACATTGTAACTCAAATCCAACGACAATATCGATACCTCGGTAGAGCCTGACAAAGACTGTATACATTTTCTCTGGCGCACTTTGTAGTATAATAATTGTTACCCTGTATGTCGGTCCGCTGAAAAAAAAAAACGAGGGGTTCCTCCCCAAATTATGGCTAAGAAGAGAGATGTGAAATCCACAATGTTTGACTTTCAAAATGATTTCACTTCGCTCCCCTATGCCCCAAATAAGAATACAAATGTACTGTCAAAATCTTCTCTGCACCTTGAAGATACGTCAATAGACTCTAAGTCGAGTGTAAACAAGGAACCAAACATAGACATATTTTACAACGACAGAAAAATGGGGGCGTGGGGGTTGATATAACTGGGAAGTCGTGTGCCACATACTCAACTGTGAGGAAGTGCAGTAGATGACAATATTATTTCGCATAATTGATCTAGATGGAATCAATATCATTGCAATTTTTAGATGCAATAACGCTGGAAAGAAAATGGCAGGGAAGGATTTTCTTCGAGAAACAGGATTCGGCTTGGTGCAAGACCAGCTAAAGAAAAGGGCAATAACGGATTGCTTACCCAGAGAAATTCGCCAAATGGCAGCAAAAATGAGTTAATCAACATCTGTTGTCAATGACGAACCAGCACAAGAAGCGTCAGCTGCGAAAAGAAGGTGCGTCATCTGTCCTAGAAATAAGGATGTAGAAACTCGATTTACTTGTCATCAGTGAGGAAAACGTGTCTGCATGAAGCATTTGCTTACTCTCTGTGATCAGTGTATGAATGGTAATTCTAAAGAGTTGTCAGTAGAGGACTGTTGAATCATTGAATGCTCAGTTTATATTGCCCAAGCGTAACTGTAGGTATTACCTGTTTTCTAATTTAATGGAATGCATCATTTGTTCAAATAAGCATTAACTGATTCAATTTCACAATTTATATGGTTCCCTTGACATTATTATGTGTTAAGTAACCTACCTATTTAACATGTCATGGGAATCCACTGGACCCCACGTTACCACTTGTGTAAATAATGCCACCTTAACAAACGAGGGTTTTTGGTTACAATACGTGGCTAGAAGAAAATTTTCGTGGAGTTTACTAATGTTGTGCAGTACGGTGTCAGGGGGCCGAAATGAAAATGAGTGTATGGCGACGTTGGCCGGGAATTCCCTATTCGGGGACGTTCTGCCGCCGAGTGCAAGTCTTACTGCAGTCGATGCCACAACGGGCGACTTGCGCACCGGTGATGAAGATGCAATGATGATGAGGACGACACAACACCCAGTCCCCGAGCGGAGAAAGCCTCCAACCCAGCCAGGATTCGAA
This sequence comes from Schistocerca cancellata, assembly GCF_023864275.1. NCBI lineage: Eukaryota > Metazoa > Arthropoda > Insecta > Orthoptera > Acrididae > Schistocerca > Schistocerca cancellata. The sequence continues at coordinate 117,423,106 of NC_064636.1, read as the reverse complement.
CCCGGGAGGCGAGCACATTACCACCCAGCTAAGCAGGCGGACAGAAGACAGACACCCTAAGTAGCTTTCGGGTCGTGAACAATGGCAGGCGAGGGGCGAGGGGACCCAAGGAAGCCTGTCACTGGCGGAGAGGCAGCGAGGAAATTTCAAGCGGCACACGCTTTTAGAGTCAATAAGGAGTACTTCTAGGGTTAAATTTAACACTAGAAGTACCGGACTTCGCCGTATCCCTAATAGTACCATGTGGATAATTTTTGACCCACAGTAGAGAAACATCGTTTCTTTAGTATTTGAGTGGTGTTTCGAGAGTCTTCATGTTGACAATACGTCTCTAAAATGAATAGTACACTGTCAAACATAAATTTCCAGAAGTAAACTTTTTTTTTTATTTTAAATGTTACAGAAGAAATTCCACAATCTTTCACCAATCGTGGTTAAAACCAGCAAGTAAAACAATGCTATAGTGTTTTTTCTCTATTAAATCATATTGTTAGTGTGAGTATTAATAGTATTTTATTTTTATAGAAAAATGAGGAAAGATTCTAAAATGTAGCAGGTGACAAAATGCTCTGCATGTTTTCTTGCTTACTGCTATCAGAGAACTGAAGCAATAGAACAAATATCTTCAACCTATAAGTACAACTATTTGGAAATATTTAAGAGCAAGGAATTGACATTGGATTCAGACATTCGACAAGAGTTTTTTCTCGCAGCTTTTTCACGCATACTTGTTGTACTTGAAGCGTAAGCTTGATATTTTATTTCCCTGTTGTTGTTTGCAGGAAATCTGAATCTGACAAGATCTTCTACTTTCATATTGGCCGGTGCCGGTATGGAGTGCCTTAACGGGGAGATTGACTTCTGTCTGCAGTTTGTAAGAGGCAGCAAGCTCATCTGCGACTCTGAGGATAAAGTCCTGAATTTGACAACGCCTTTTCCATATTGGCCAGCGCCGGTATCGAGTGCCTGTCTGCAGTTTGTAGAGGGCAGGAAGCTCATCTGTTGCTCTGAGGATAAAGTTCCGACGTGAAATCTACTTTGAGGTAAGGAACTTAAAAACTGTTTGAGCGCTGATCATGGCAAGGTAATTGAACCCTCTGCCAGGCACTTTATTGTGAATAGTGGAGTACTCATGTAGATGTTCATGTAGATGCCAAGTAAGTGGACAATAACAACATGTATTGCTGTAATCGCAGTCATTGGCCTAAGGCGTTAGGTTTCTGAGACCACTATTATTGTCGTTAATCTCTTTCTCGGCATTGATAGTAGTAGAAAAATCAATATGGGGCATAATAAATTTTGGTCATTATTTATAAGAGTTTTGCCACTAGCGTTCAGAGGACTAAGTAATTGATTTGTAGTTTAACTAAAGCAGTGCTTTTAGGTTTGTTTGAATCAGGCCCAATACCTGGCTATGACTTAGGGTAAGACCCCTGCTGCTGGTGAGACTAGGTACCACATCTGCTTCCTTCTAGAGCCTACGGTCGAGGTATGTTCACACTTTTCCGCATCTGGGAGTTGAACGGCTAGGCTGGCATGACTTATTTAAATTGACTCCATTGGGAGACTCATGATGTCAGCTGATAATTGTGACAGAACTGCAGAAGGATTACTTAAACTATATGTACTACTGCCAGTGCCAAATATTCTCAAATAACATGAGGTAGGGACTAGTAATGGACGAGACTTTAATACATTACAGAGTCTAGAGGAGGCGTTTCTCCAGCAGTAGATACAAGATGGCTGCTGATGATGAATGGAGTCGTGTCAGATGGCAAACATTATTGTAGAATTAAAACACAAAGAAATTAGAAATACTGGATTTGATGGGCACTGATTTAAATCGATGGCGAAAGTTGGAAACTTGCCTCAGACTGGGATTCAAACCTTGACCTCATGCTTACTAGGCAAATGTTCTGACCACTGAGCCTTTCGGACACTGTGCTCATCACAAGTGCACGGACTACCCTAGTACACTTCCCGTCAGACCCACGTTCCCAACTTATCCACACACGCAATACTAATGTAGAGCCCCTGGCCCATTGTCCTGATTACTTGCAACAGGTATGAGTCAACAGGCACCACATATATACAACTAAGAGAAGGACGGCCAACGCTCTTTTCAGTGTGAATTCCATGAGTAATGACGATGGGCGAGGAGCACTACATGTAGTGTGTGGATAAGTTGAGAATTTGGGTGTGATAGAAGTGTGCGGATGTAGGCCATGCAGATGTGATGACCAGTGTGTCTAGCTGGCTTAGCAGTCAGAGCATCTGCCTAGTATGCAGAAGACAAGGGTTCAAATCCACATCCAGCTCTAATTTTCAACTTTCCTCATTAAATCGATGCATCCTCACAGCCAAAGTCTGCAATCCCTTTGTGTCTTAATTCATAGTGTCTTAATTAACAGTGTTTGCTAGATCAAAATGTTATTCATCTTTTGGACATGTCTTAAACAACAGACACCACATGTATGCAGTTAAGGCGATAATGGTGCATGGTTCCTTCAGTGCAAATGCACACCATGATCGAAGTCTTATGGGAATCAGTGAACTGCCACGAGTAATCAAGGACACAACACTAGTAGTGTGTGGATAAGAAGCGATGACCACTGTGTCTGGATGGCATACTGGTCAGAACATATGCCCAGTGAGCCGGTAACCTGGGTTGAAATACTGGTCCGACACAAATTTTCAGCTTTTCCCATGGATTTAAATGAATGCTCACTCGCATGCATTGTCTGTAATTTTTTTGTGTTAATTCATACCTGCTGCTGGGTAAAAATTGTATCTGTTCTCTCAGACATGCTGTAGAATTATTGCTAGCACGAGAATTTATTTATTTATTTATTTATTTATTTATTTATTTAACCTGGCAAGATTAGGGCCATCAGGCCCTCTCTTACATCTAACCAGGCATTCTACTTATTTTACATTTATACGTTTTTTAGGCATGTTAAACTATATCTAGTACAAAAAGTGAAATAAACAATTAGAAAGGTACACCTGGAAAAATACATACATATAGAGTTTATATTCGTGGATCATAAGTACTGTTAGAATTAGACATTATTGAAGAGACAAATTTTAGATAGGAGTGCTGGCAACAGGGAGTATGAGGGAGACTCATGGGGAACGGAGGAGAAGAATAGACATGATGAAACATAATTAAGGAAATATAAAGGAAAAGAAGATTGCCTGGCTAATAGAGATAGATGAAGAGGAAGGCATCTCAGGAGCAAGATAGGAGACGCTAGCTTTGCTATTTGACAGATGAGAGGATTGGCCTGGTACATTAATTTTGTGGAGAACTTTATGAGGATGATAGTAGGAAATGCTTCAACTTCTTCTTAAAAGCAGCAGGAGATTGAATTTTGCGCAAGGTAAGGGGCAGTTTGTTCCAGAGGCGGACAGCGGCAACTGAGAAGGAGTTTGCAAAAGTTTTTGTTTTGTGAGTGGGCACAGTTAGGATACCAAATAAGAGTGACCTCGTGTTTCGATTATGATGGCATGACAGGTTTTTAATCTCTGAAACAAGGTACTGGGGTGCTTGCGCGACGAGGAGTCTGTGAAGTAGACATAGAGTGTGGTAGTCACGCAATTTGTCCGGCCGCAGCCACCCTAGCTCGGAGTATGAAGCACTAACATGATCATATCGGCGAATGTTGCAGGTGTAACGCACACAGGCATTCATGGTTAGCTCTAGCCGTCTTTTGTTTCCGCTACTCGTGCCTTGTTGAATCACATCACAATAGTGGAGGTTCGGTAGAACGAGTGCTTGCACGAGCTGGCGTTTCAAGTCCTGTGGAAATATGTTCCGAAACTTTTTGAGAGCATAGAAACAAGCAGACGTCTTTCGGCACACTGCGACTGTATTCTCCGCCCAGTTGAGATGCTCATCCAAAGTTACACCCAAGTTCTTCACTGTTTTCTGATATGGTATTGGAGTACCGTCGAGCAGAATAGGAGGTAGCCGTTCGCGGAAATCTGAACTTATTAATTTCTGATGGACTATTAAGATTACTTGCGTCTTTTTTGCATTTGGTTTAGGCCCCAGGCTTTTCTCCCATGTCACTACTGAAGACAGATCATCATTCATCTGAGCGATTGCAGTGTTTACGTCTTCGGGTCTGACGCTTAGGTAGAGCTGGAGGTCGTCGGCATAGAAATGATATTTACAGGAGGACAGAACCGACGAAATATCGTTGATATATAAAGAAAACAAAATTGATCCTAAGACTGATCCTTGTGGTACTCCCGAGGAAACATGTTTCCAGGAAGATTTTTCATTTACGCGGACAACACATTGCTGTCTGTCTTTTAAGTAGCTTTCAAACCATCTCATTGCACTATCAGAGAAATTAAGCTGATGCATTTTTCTGAGCAATATGTCAAAGTTAACAGTGTCAAAAGCTTTGCTGAAGTCCAGTAGCGTCAATATTGTTGCCTTTCGATTGTCGATGGCACATTTCAGGTCATCAGTTACTTTAATTAGAGCAGTGTTTGTGCTGTGATGTTTACAGAAACCGGATTGAAATTTGTCATATAGGCTGAATTCATGCAAGTGTTCAGTGATTTGGTCATGAACAATATATTCGAGTGCTTTGGAAACAGCAGGCAGTATGCTAATTGGTCGGTAATCACTAAGCAGTTGCGGGTTTTCGATCTTAGGGATGGGTCGAATTATGCTTCTTTTCCATGCAGTGGGGTATATTCCGTTCACGAGGGAAAAATTAAATATGTCAGTTAAGACAGGTACTAAGATATCGGCAATATTCTTAATCATGGTTATACCGATACTGTCGTTGCCTATTGCATCAGAAGAGATTCTCATTATTGCTTTTCTTACCGTATTTGTTGTTACATGTTTTAGATGGAAGCTATCGTTGTTAGTTATCCTGTTTGGGGATTCTTGTGGACGGTAATTATCAGCCGTGCTGGTATTCAGAGGTGCAGGGAAGAATTCATTTAATTCGTTAGCTGACACATGAAAAGTAGTTTCCGATTTTGCCTTTCCGACACCCAATCTACGGAGATTCTTCCATAGAGTCGTGGGCGTCAGATCGCTGCATACAAGGGAGCGAGCGTGCCTGATTTTAGCATTGCGAATGCATTGTTTCACTCTGTTCCGTAGCTTTCTGTATTCTTCTAAACGCTCGGGTTTCGGATCTGCCTTGAAACGCCTGTGGGCAGCATCACTATTAGTCATCATTTGACGTAATTCAGCTGTCAGCCATGCAGCAGGAGATTTTCTTACACGGATTGTGCGTACAGGTGCATGTTTGTCATAGAGGGCAGTGAGTTTATCACCAAGTTCATTAATTTTGCCGTCGATTGTAGGTTCTCTGATTATCTGATGCCATGAGATTTCTGAGCAATCGGCTGTTAGAGCATCAAGGTCAATACGTTTCATGTTCCTACAAATTATGTAACGTGATTTGATCCTTGGGGGCTGCACAGAGTAGGCCAGGAATATTACATCATGTGCTGAGAGGCCAGGGGCCGATGTTTGACCAACATCTCTTACTTTGTCAGTCTGTTTCGTTGCGATTACGTCTATAAGAGTATGACTGTGCGCCGTATGGTGTGTAGGTTGTAATGGAAGAATGTTCATGCTATTGCAACTAAACAATCTTCTTAGGTTTATTGCGGAGGGAGTGTCTCTTAGCAGGTCTATGTTCAAGTCACCCATTACGATGACATGTTCGTATTGACACTGGAGTGAATGTAATTCCGACTGGAAAGAACTCATTGAGTTTATTTTTGGCGGCTTGTACACGACGCCAGTCAAGAATTTCCGACTTTGTATATTTATTTCAATGAACATGAATTCAGCCTCTTTTTCTTCAGCAGGATTTGACGTACATAAGACTTTCGCTTTGAGATCTGTTCGTATATACGCGCCGACCCCGCCACCTCGCTTTTTTGATCTGTCTGCCCTAAGAAATGTGTACCCTGGGAGATGAATCGATGCAGAGGATATGTGTGGTTTCAACCACGTTTCGGATAAGAGGATTACGTGGTAGTTTAGTTGGTTGAAGAGGAGGCTAAGTTCTTCGTAATGTGCAGGTAAAGACTGGATGTTGCAGTGAGCTGCTAAAAGCTCTGACGCTTTCCGCTGAGCAGCCTGGAGTAGGGTGGCAGACTGGTTTGTCCCTTTGTTAGGCACTACCTGCCGCGAGGGGCACTGGCCGGTGCTTCCGCCAAGTGACATAACACAGGGGTGTCCGAGATTTTGCGCGCCCTGTTTGTGACTCCGCGAGTGCCGAAAGAAAGGCGACTGCAAGAGATTTCCTGAGGTTGCGGGAGTATAGAAAATGGATTAGTGGTATTCGGTGCAAGGAGAATATGACCAAAATAGTGACGGCTGTGTGTCACTGTGTATCCTATGTCGTAAGAGGAGAAATGTAATTAGCGTATTTGAAACAGGTTAGGGTGGAAATAAGGGAAAGGGGAGTGATTTAAGAGGGCGATGCTGCCAGCAGAGAGAAGTAAGCTTAATAATTAATAGATTATCGTAGGAAGTTAGAATTAAATTGAAATTTACTGAAGTGATACTGGTAGTGAGTATTGTAGGAAGCTACAAGTAGATTGAAATTTGCTAAAGTGATACTGATGGTGATTTTTGTTATGAACAATTTAAACCGAAGAGATGGGTGATTAATGAAGTAAAGGAGAGACTAATAATTGCAATAGAACTATTACAGAATGGAAGAGAATAAACTGAGAAAATGAAAAAAAGTATTAGCAGTAACTAAAATTAAGTAATGGTTAGAGCTACAGACACAAAAAAATAGTGAAAAGTTAATACAGTTACAAAAACAATTAGTTGAAGGTACAAATATGGGTATAATTGAAAAGTTAATACAATTACAAGACTATATCTGAGTATAGGGCGGTTACAATTTGCAAATGATGTTAAGTTTGCACTTTTGGCTCGAGTAGCTTCACTTAATACTATTCAGTTCTGTCATGTTTGTGACTGTCTTCTTTCCAGCTGCTGTCTTAATGATTACTCTGCCATCCTGAGTCCACACATTCTGAAGACCGAAATGGGATATGGCACTGTTTAAAATCTTTAGCCGTTCGTGTGTCAGATCTTCCCTTATTGTAAGCCCTGTCCTTGCTAACTTCTTCTTCTGGGTAAAGATCTCTGCCCTTTTTCGGTACGAGACGAATTTAATTATTATTGGACGAGGTTTGCTAGCACCTGGTAGTTTTCGTCCCACCCGATGGCTCCTGTCAATGTCTGCCTTGGTCACTTCAACGCCTAATTTTTCACGCGCACCTTGTATAAGCAGGTTGTCTGTGTCTTCTTCCTTATTTTCTGCTACTCCAAACAGTCGTAGGCTGTTTCACCTTTGGTACTGTTCTAGCTCGTCTGTTGCGGTAGATAGTTTCACTTCCAACTCTCGTGTCTTTTTCTCGTATTCAGACACAGACTTTTTTAGTGCTGTAATTTCGGCAGTATTGGCCTCAACAGTTTCACGCATTTTGGCCAATACTGCTGCCGTTACAGTATCTGATATAGTGCCTGCTATCAAATCGAGATTGTTTTTATCGCGAAGCGCAGCGTTTACCTCAGAGCGGACCAGCTCCGCTATACCGGGAGCCGCGGCCGCACCTTCCGCCAAGAGCAGACCCGCCTCACCTGCGGCTTCCCCGCTGCTGGACGCGCTGCTGTTGACTCTTCTGTTTACCATTTTCTCGAAGATATTGGCGGAGCACAGAAAAAAAATAGCACTACTGCACAGAACACTGTTGTTTACACGATTTCCACTTGTACTAGACAACACCACGTGCGAGAACACCTTCGAAATCAACTAAATTTCGCGAGCCGAACTTAACACGTGTTACACTGCAGCCGCCATGACAATGGGATGAGCAGTGGGGATATCAGATGCCTTCATCCGATTCAAGGCCAGTCACCCGCCTGCCAAGACTGTCTAGCTGAGTGGTCTCTATGCTTAAAATATTTTGGCAGTTGCAGGGAGCTCGCAGCTTGTGCAGTATAAATAGTCAGTCAGGCAGCCCATGCAGGAATAGCAATCGAGTCATGAGTCCTCTGCCACAGGGATAATATCTGAAGGTGTAACATGTTTCTTCAGTTGGAGGTTACAGGTTCACAGTGAGAGACACGCTTATTCTTCCAGTATGGAAGTTTGCAGGAATTAACTATCGTGTTCCCATACTCTGATGTGGAGCGCTGAGGTTTATTGTACTTCAGCTAACTGCATGTGATACAAGATGTGGATACAAGAGACAGACAGGACACGATATAATTAGTGTTAATAATTGGTTTTTAGTGACAAGGTATCTCAAAGTGTTTTCGTTTTGGTATAGCACTGGATGTGCACAGCTTTGAACAGTCGGCTGGAGATTTGTTCAGGTGAATGAAGGAACCAGATGGAGACATTGCACTGAGTGACGGCAGAGTACATTTTCCAATTCAGTGGTCAGTACCTGACATCTTTATGTGGCAACTACACTCCTGGAAATGGAAAAAAGAACACATTGACACCGGTGTGTCAGACCCACCATACTTGCTCCGGACACTGCGAGAGGGCTGTACAAGCAATGATCACACGCACGGCACAACGGACACACCAGGAACCGCGGTGTTGGCCGTCGAATGGCGCTAGCTGCGCAGCATTTGTGCACCGCCGCCGTCAGTGTCAGCCAGTTTGCCGTGGCATACGGAGCTCCATCGCAGTCTTTAACACTGGTAGCATGCCGCGACAGCGTGGACGTGAACCGTATGTGCAGTTGACGGACTTTGAGCGAGGGCGTATAGTGGGCATGCGGGAGGCCGGGTGGACGTACCGCCGAATTGCTCAACACGTGGGGCGTGAGGTCTCCACAGTACATCGATGTTGTCGCCAGTGGTCGGCGGAATGTGCACGTGCCCGTCGACCTGGGACCGGACCGCAGCGACGCACGGATGCACGCCAAGACCGTAGGATCCTACGCAGTGCCGTAGGGGACCGCCCCGCCACCTCCCAGCAAATTAGGGACACTGTTGCTCCTGGGGTATCGGCGAGGACCATTCGCAACCGTCTCCATGAATCTGGGCTACGGTCCCGCACACCGTTAGGCCGTCTTCCGCTCACGCCCCAACATCGTGCAGCCTGCCTCCAGTGGTGTCGCAACAGGCGTGAATGGAGGGACGAATGGAGACGTGTCGTCTTCAGCGATGAGAGTCGCTTCTGCCTTGGTGCCAATGATGGTCGTATGCGTGTTTGGCGCCGTGCAGGTGAGCGCCACAATCAGGACTGCATACGACCGAGGCACACAGGGCCAACACCCGGCATCATGGTGTGGGGAGCGATCTCCTACACTGGCCGTACACCACTGGTGATCGTCGAGGGGACACTGAATAGTGCACGGTACATCCAAACCATCATCGAACCCATCGTTCTACCATTCCTAGACCGGCAAGGGAACTTGCTGTTCCAACAGGACAATGCACGTCCGCATGTATCCCGTGCCACCCAACGTGCTCTAGAAGGTGTAAGTCAACTACCGTGGCCAGCAAGATCTCCGGATCTGTCCCCCATTGAGCATGTTAGGGACTGGATGAAGCGTCGTCTCACGCGGTCTGCACGTCCAGCACGAACGCTGGTCCAACTGAGGCGCCAGGTGGAAATGGCATGGCAAGCCGTTCCACAGGACTACATCCAGCATCTCTACGATCGTCTCCATGGGAGAATAGCAGCCTGCATTGCTGCGAAAGGTGGATATACACTGTACTAGTGCCGACATTGTGCATGCTCTGTTGCCTGGGTCTATGTGCCTGTGGTTCTGTCAGTGTGATCATGTGATGTATCTGACCCCAGGAATGTGTCAATAAAGTTTCCCCTTCCTGGGACAATGAATTCACGGTGTTCTTATTTCAATTTCCAGGAGTGTAGATTCCTGCAAGGGCCACATCGTTGGAGTAGGAGTGGTGAGTTCTTAAAACCTCCCCTTGTGGGTCAAAGAGAGACTGGAAACTCTTATTACGACTATTGTGCAAATCTGGCAGTATCAAGAATTGATGTACACGCCTTGATAAACTTCACGTCAGCGCTATAATATGTGACTTGATTTAACTCGCATGCCAGCCATCACAGGGGGTACATGGCATCCAGAAACAGAGGAATCTGAAATTTTGTGCAAGTCCACACCACCATGCAGCATGAGGAGATGGATGTTTCGTTAATAAAATCTACTTGCTGTGAATCACATGATGCTAAGAAAACGCTCCTGGTCCAAAATTTTAAGATTAAATTTTATGAAGATCAGTTTTAAAAGTTTAATATAGAAGACAACGAGGACCACCCAATTATACCACCAGGGAACGCGATAACAGAAATCACGTTAGTGAAATTATGCTATATAGATAATTTTACCACCGATCAATGCACTGACGTAAAGCTCATAGTTCATCATAATACTGTACATTGAAGCGCCAGAGAAACTGGTGGAATAAGCAGTCTCTTTAGTTGACCTGTTGCACCTTTTAAGTGTTCTGCCAGTCAATCGCAGTCATTACTTTGCACTACCCACAACATTATCTACACTACTGGCCATTAAAATTGCTACATCAAGAAGAAATGCAGATGATAAACGGGTATTCATTGGACAAATATATTATACTAGAACTGACATATCATTACATTTTCATGCAATTTGGGTGCATAGCTCCTGAGAAATCAGTACCCAGAACAACCACCTCTGGCCGTAATAACGGCCTTGATACGCGTGGGCATTGATTCAAACAGAGCTTTGATGGCTTGTAGAGGTACAGCTGCCCATGCAGCTTCAACACGATACCACAGTTCATCAAGAGTAGTGACTGGCGTATTGTGATGAGCCAGTTGCTCGGGCACCATTGACCAGACGGTTTGAATTGGTGAGAGATCTGGAGAATGTGCTGGCCGGGGCAGCAGTCGAACATTTTCTGTATCCAGAAAGGCCCGTACAGGACCTGCAACACGCGGTCATGCATTATCCTGCTGAAATGTATGGTTTCACAGGGATCGAATGAAGGCTAGAGCCACGGGTCGTAGCACATCTGAAATGAAACGTCCACTGTTCAAAGTTCCGTCAATGCGAACAAGAGGTGACCGAGACGAGTAACCAATGGCATCCCATACCATCATGTCGGGTGATACGCCAGTATGGCGATGACGAACACATGCTTCCAATGTGCGCTCACCGCGATGTCGCCAAACACGGATTCGACCATCATGACGCTGTAAACAGAACCTGGATTCATCCGAAAAATGACGTTTCGCAATTCGTGCACACAGGTTCGTCGTTGAGTACACCATTGAAGGCGCTCCTGTCTAAGATGCCGCGACAAGGGTAACCGCAGCCGCGGTCTCCGAGCTGATAGTCCCTGCTACTGCAAACGTCGTCGAACTGTTCGTGCAGATGGTTGTTGTCTTGCAAACGTCCCCATCTGGGATCGAGACGTGGCTGCACAATCCGTTACAGCCATGCGGATAAGATGCCTGTCATCTCGACTGCTAGTGATACGAGGCCGTTGGGATCCAGCACGACGTTCCGTATTACCCTCCTGAACGCAATTATTCTGCTAAAAGTCATTGGATCTCGACCAACGCGAGCAGCAATGTCACGATACGATAAAGCGCAATCGCGATAGTCAGCAATCCGACCTTTATCAAAGTCGTAAACGTGATGGTACGCATTTCGCCTCCATACACGAGGCATCACAACAACGTTTCACCAGGCAGCGCCGGTCAACTGCTGTTTGGGTATGAGATATCGGTTGGAAACTTTCTTCATGTCAGCACGTTGTAGATGTCGCCACCGGCACCAACCTTGTGTGAATGCTCTGAAAAGCTAATCATTTGCATATCGCACATCTTCTTCCTGTCGGTTAAATTTCGCGTTTGTAGTACATCATTTTTGTGGTGTATCAGTTTTAATGGACAGTAGTGTATATCGACGCCACAATGGGAGACATGCGCGCAGGATGGGGATGAAATGATGTTGAAGACAGCACAACACCCAGTCCCTGAGCGGAGGAAATCCCCGACCCAGCGGGAATCGACCCTGGCCCCGTAGGATGGCAAACTGACCACTCAGCTATCGGAGCAGACAGTACAGAGATACGTAAACAGGAAGGATACGGCGCTACCGTCGGCAACGCTTACGTAAGACGACAAGTGTCTGGCACAGTTGATTTATGGACAGACCTGCAGGATTCGTGGCGTAAATTCCCTCCAGCACTACTTCAGACACTAGTCGAGTCCGTGCCAAGTAGGGTTGCGGGGGCCCTACACGATATTAGGCAGGTGTACCCGTTTCATGGGCTCTTCGCTATAGATACGAGTACTACTGCAATATCTCTTCGGTTACTGCTGCTACACTGGCAGGTTATCAAGATTGAAGTGAGTGTGGACGTTGTATTATAGTCGGTGCACGAGCGATGGGGCACGGCATCTCCGAGGTAGCGATGAAGTGTGATTTTTCCCGTACGACCATTTCACGAGTGTACCGCGCATATCAGGAATCCGGCGAAACGTCAAATCTCCGATACCGCAGCGGCAGCAAAAAGATCCTGCAAGAACGAGACCAACGACAACTGAAGAGAAATTTTCAGTCTGACAGAAGTGCAACTATTGGTCAAATTTCTGCAGATTTCAATGGATTGTTGATGACTGGAAACATGTTGCCTGGTCGGACGAGTATTGTTTCAAGTGTTATTGAGCAGATGGACACGTTCGAGTCTGGACACAACTTCATGAATTCATGGACCCTGCATGTCAGCAGGGGACTATTGAAGCTGGTGTAGGCTCTGTAATGGTGTGGCGTGTGTGCAGCCGGAGCCGAATAGGACCCTTGACACGTCCAGATACCACTCTGACACCTGGCACGTACGTAAGGATCCTCTCTGATCACTTGCATCCATTCGTGTCCATTGTGCATTCCGACGGACTTGGGCAGTTCCATCAGGACAATGCGACACCTCAAACGTCCAGAATTGCTACACAGTGGCTCCAGGGACACCCCACTGGCCACCAAACTCCCCAGAAATGAACATTATTGAACATGTCTGTGGTGCCTTGCAAGATGCTGTTCAGAAGAGAACTCCACCCCCTAGTAATCGTACTGATTCATGGACAGACCTGCAGGATTCGAGGCGTAAATTCCCTCCAGCACTACTTCAGACATTAGTCGAGTCCGTGCCATGTAGGGTTGCGGGGGCCCTACACGATATTAGGCAGGTGTACCCGTTTCATTGGCTCTTCGCTATAGATACTACTGAAATATCTCTTCCGTAATAATCGTTTCAGGATATAATATAACGGCAAATTCAAGAACGAAATGATGTGTTTATCATCAGAATACTGCTCTGGAATGCAACTGGGACCAACGCTATTCAGACAACGGCAATAAATCAGTTCCACTGGGCTTCCTTTCAGCACAGTCTGACATTTAAGGCCATCACCAGGGAAACGCATTGAAAGGATGAATGAATACTGATTTGAATAAACTTGATTCTGTGAGGAGCAATGACTAAGAGTTAATTACTCTCTCCATAAGGAAGAATGACTCTAGCCATAGTGTGAGAATCTCATACGCTAAAAACTGGTACACAGATGAAGAGAACAACACACTACACAATCAATAATCACAGTTACTTGAAGATTCTTCAGTTGAGTATCGTAAGGCAAGAAATTTGAAACATAAGCTCGCTTCACCGTACATAGACGTTAGTTTTCCCATCCCTCCCCCGATATCACCCACTTGTATGGCAAATCCAGTGTCCACACACAGATCACGTAGCAGCCTAATTGTTCACTGATCAGAATGAATGTTTTTCGCAGTAATTTTTAATTTGTTTAAATCTTATACCTCAACAAAAAGTTCAGGAACTGATGTTATGAAACCACTGGTTAATGTGTTTTTTCATAACACTCTTTTGTAATTAAGAGTAACTACGGGATCTATAGTGATACGTGGATATGAAGCTAAGATAGCAATGTGGTGCATATGAAATTATACATTTTGGTCATTCACTCATTCATTATTACTGCTACTACCACTCTCCTAATTACTCTTAAGCAATAGTCCACTCACCTGTGCTGGTGGTACAGAATGGAATTATCAGCAGATCTGAGAGACCAGTTCCGCCCGAGGTCACAACGCTAACGTAGGTCTCGTAGCAGTGGCTGGGCGTGAGGCCTGAGAAGTTGACACTCTGGATGTTTTCGGGAACTGTCCCCTGTCTCATAACGTCTTCCGTGCTATTCTCGACGAGCGAATAAGAGTAGCCGTAAATATAGCCATTAAGAGCAGAGCAGTCTTCAGGGGACTTCCAACTTATCGAAACGCTTGTATTCGTTACGTCAAGTATCGGGTTTTCTGCAGCAGATGGTTTCACACGCGGTGCTGAAACAGGCGAAGAACTGAAAACAACATCGCTCAGACAACCAGTGAAAATTAGTACTGCATTCTACAAAGGTAGTGTAGCTTATAATGAAGTGCTGCTTAAGCATTCAACACGTGCTTTAAGGGGACCTGTACCTGAAATGACTGAAATTTTCGAAAACATTTTTTTGTCACCATCTGAAAGACAATTTTATCCCGTTTCAAAACATGTATTTTTTTTAATCTACATTTCAGTTGTTGATTTGGTCTTAACCGCTCCTTGAACAAATGTCTGCAAACCACCCACACTCATGCGACAGGCAAGGAATATCACCATAAACATTTCTTGCCAGCCACTGTCATGGAAACAATATAGCCCACATACAGTGACCTTGCAGACACAAAATCACTTAGTAAATGTCTACATGGCCGTACACAAAACCTCAATGACAGTTTCAACAGCTGCGTGTGGCAACGAGTATCAAAAACAGTGTTTGTTGGATGGACAGTACTCAGAGTGGGTGTGATGGATGCTGTCATCTGTTTCAATGATGGTGTAATGAGCAGGACAGAAGTAGTGGACAAATTACGCATCCAGCTGGGAAATAATACAATAGCTGCTCTGACTACCATAGATCGCCAGTGACTAGTTGAAGCTGAAAGGTCTGTGGAAGCCACCACTAAGGGGTCCAGAGTAAGCAAAAGGCTCCTGAAGATCTACAGAGGATAAAGAAGCAGCTGGCGAGTAAGATTATGCTTCTGGAGTGTTCTGAAATAGGCATACGATGAGTCAAAACCGTAGTGAACATTCTTTTCTCATTTTCTCGTAGCTACATTTTCAGAACATTAGGTACATATAACTTCATAGTCATTTTATCCATGTCCCCCTCTCCCTCCCACGGTACGGGACTACAAGTCCCACCGCCACACCTCCAAAGTGAATTGCAGTGACGCAGTCACTGCCCTGTGGAAATTTACCGCCTCACCAACAGGTGATGCTGTATTGTAACATATCACCCCGGACTACAAGTCCATGTTAAAAAAAAAATAATAATTTATCCATGTTCACCAAATTTCTCTCTAGTAAAGACTGGGATATTACCTTTGTATTATGCCTAATATATCGCGGAAATGATCTATAATTGTCATTCTGTATATAATTTTAGCGGTATCTTTTTGCCAAAATAGTTATGTGATATAATAAGGGTTTTTCTAATTCTTCAGATACAATCCAGACTACAAAACGAGAGGCATAATGTGTTCCTATGAATGTGGACAGCAGCCCGCCACAGTTTGAATGCTATTAGACTGATGATGGACCAGAAAATGGTACCAGAGTGGGAACGTGTATTATAAAAGGATGTGTTAGGCCAAATACTGTAATTCTTAAACTATAACAGATATTTCAATAAGTTTCCCTTTACAGCTTGAGTTAATTTCATTCATTGTCGGTAAAAAAACCACAACTTCCTCCGCACTGTAGATCAAGAGTAATGTGCAGTGAGAGCGGGGTAAATAAGTGCAGCCCGTTCGCGTCCAGGTCCCCTTAAGTTAATTCACTTTCGACGAAATGTATCTGAGGTAAATTTTAACAAATAAATGCGATAGCAAACCTTTCATCGTCTGTAACCTTAAATATAACCTCCCAGCGAAATTAGTGTGTTCAGTAAACCCTCCAAAAGTAATTATCTTTTCTGTGAAAAATTTTTCAGTATGTTGGGGCAACTTAGAAAACGTTCTTTAGCTCTTAAGTGGAAAAAAAGCTTAGGAAAAAAGTAGCAATATAAATGTGATTTTTTTATGTTACACTGAGGAAAAACTCTTTTTAATCTTCCAATCTTAGGTAAACAATAGGCTACAGGGTGTTGCTAGAAGAGCGTGCAACAATTTAACAGGACACTGAGGATCCTCTACTGAACAGTTTGAGGTAGGTAACCTGGGATCGGTGAAGCCACCAGCTTAAGGAGATGTGGCAGTACACTTGTCTACCGCTTTGTCTACCATTACTGTTTTCGACCTTATTTACAACTTACATGCGTACACGTTTACACGTACTGTGCTGTTTATTTACATGTACATCCTTTATTTCCTGCAAGAAAACAAGGAGGACGAGCCTCTATATCTTTTATCTGGTCCCGTGAATGGCCACCTGTACTTGAGGTTCGTGCAGAGTTCCACCTGAGTTGTTGGAGAACGTACGATTGGTGGTTCGAGGGAGGATGTGGACACAACATGACGGCGCATCGCCTCACTTCAGTGTGGATGTCCGCAACCATCTCAGTGTAGGAGGTCGTATTCCATTGCCAGCGAGGTCACCTGACCTGAATACCACTGATTGTTTCTTATTGGGATGAGACCCCAGTGGAAACAGGGGTGGAATTAGTTCCAGAATTGTAGATGTGATTCGAAACACCCCAGGGATATTTGTCAGTGTGCGTCAGAAACTTGTCCGCCGATGTCACGCTTGAATTGAGGTTGACGGCCATCAGTTTCTGCACACAAGACAAATGATATGTTCATTGTGTCAATGATAGTATCTCCAATTAACTGTGACAAATGTAAATAAAAAAATTCACAGTAATGTGTTTTTATCTCCTTAAGCTGGCTTCTCTGACCCCAGATTCTCTACCTCATATTGTTCTCTTACACAAACACCCCGTATATTTGTCATGTTAAAGTGACAAATATTCTTACTGCAGAATACATTCATTTTCCTTTAATAAATATTCATAATGATTTCCGCATTATTTAAGGGCAGTAGGAACGTCCTTTCCCGACAATATTAAATTTAGTGACTTGGCTTCCCTGTACTTCAGGAACCTCTGTAGCCACTGACGTGAAACTTTTACAGGACATTAAACTGTATGTTCTGAGTCTACGCAACTACAACAATTGCTTTTCAGCCACTGCTTTCGGAAATACAATTTTTATTACACGGTTAGAATTTTGTGTACTTTTTTGTATGTTAACCTAAATAATTTTAATTATACATAACATTATGTTCTTCTTTTAGTTCAGTAGACTCAGGATATATCTGCTATTACTCCCTGAAAATTTGAATATTCTACTCGATATGGTTTCTAAGATTTAGGGAAAAATGCAACACAAAATGTAAATCTTCAGGAATGGCTTATAAAGTTTCAAGACTGTAACTCACTTAATATATGATTTATCTATTTATTTTTAGTCACTCAGAAGCACCATGCACCATACTGTATATCATCCTCTTGATCTTTTTCCAAGTTTCTTCTTCCTTTCTTCTTTATGGACTCCTCAGTGGCAAACTGTGCTGCATATTCTGCTTTATCAATGCGAACCTTATCCATTCGTTCAAGTTCTCTGACGCAGTTTGCTCCAGGATTAATTCCCATATGCTGTACCACTTTCATCCTACCAATGATGCCATCATTAAAAGCAATAACAGCATCACTGACCCCCCCCCCCCCACTTTAGTGTCTTCATTCCACGGTATCTGGAGCAAGACTATGACAGAGAGTTCCGTAACGCACAACGTTAATTTAAGAACTACTTCACACCGACACTTCACGTATACTGTGAGTGGAGCCCTGATTATTGAACTCAAGAACATTTTCAGGACACTATAGTCTTGTCCCTGCCACCCTGACACGTATAACTTGACTAGTTCCACATTAATCAACAGACTCCTTCTTCATTTGATTTAGGGACCACGATGAATGAACGAGTAAACGAACGATTGGAATATTACGCCCAGCATGAGCAATTATGATAGCTTATGATAGCAATTATGTTGTCGGCAGACAGCGTATAATCAGCGATAGCTGACTGCAGATACACTGAAGCTCCAAAGAAACTGGTACAGACATGTGTATTCAAATATAGAGACGTGTAAACAGGCAGAACCGAAGTCCCACTTGTGTACCCTTGATGTCTGCACGACACAAATCATTTCGCCTCGCCTGTGCCTGTCAACACCGACGTTGGACTGTTGATGACTGGAAACATGTTGCCAGGTCGGACGAGTCTTGTTTCAAAT
Organism: Schistocerca cancellata; assembly: GCF_023864275.1. NCBI lineage: Eukaryota > Metazoa > Arthropoda > Insecta > Orthoptera > Acrididae > Schistocerca > Schistocerca cancellata. Next base: position 117,404,706 of record NC_064636.1, on the reverse strand, counting down.
ACGGCTATGTAGACAACCGCATGAATCCATGGACCCTGCATGTCAGCAGGGGACTTTGAAACCGGTAGAGGATCTGTAATGATGTGGGGCATGTGAAGTTGGAGTGATATGGGACTCCTTATACGTCTAGATATGACTCTGACAGGTGACACGCATGTAAGCATCCTGTCTAGTCATCTGCATCCATTCATGTCCATTGTGCAATCCGACGGACTTCGGCAGTTCCAGCAGTATAATACGACACCCCACTCGTCCAGAATTGCTACAGCGTGGCACTAGGAATACTCTTTGGGGTTTAAACACTTCCGCTTTCCACCAAACACCCCAGATACGATCATAATTGGGCATATCTGGGCTGCCGTGCAACGTGCTGTTCAGAAGAGATCTCCACCCCCCTCGTACTCTTACGGATTTTTGGACAGCCCTGTAGGATTCATGGTGTCAGTTCCCTCTGTTGCGAGCGGGGTGGCGCAGTGGTTAGACACTGGACTCGCATTCGGGAGGACGACGGTTCAATCCTGCGTCCGGCCATCCTGATTTAGGTTTTCCGTGACTTCCCTAAATCACTCCAGGCAAATGCTGGAATGGTTTCTCTGAAAGGGCACGGCCGACTTCCTTCCCAATCCTTCCCTAATCCGATGAGACCGATGACCACGCTGTCTGGTCTCCTTCCCCGAAACCAACCAACCAACCAACCCTCTGGCGCTACTCCAGTCCGAGCCAGGTCGTGTTGCGGCTCTTCTGCGCGCTGGTGGGGGTTCTACCCGACATAAGGCAGCTCTATCAGTGTCTCCGGCTTTTCAGTGTAGCTCGAAGCTAGAAATAATAAACTCAAGAGAAAGTCCAAAAAATAGTAGAAAACTGAAAAATAAGAAAATATATAATCCTCTTATATTGACTTTGTGTTGAAGAATTTTTTAAAATTTCATCTCTGCGTGTTGAGTGATGTCGCACCACTATCGAGTTCAAAAATCTGTAAAACCCTTGAGATGACCCTTTCTATGATCTGGCCAAAATTTCATGCTGTTTCGTGTCTCTTCTAGTGCAGGAAACGACATTTCTGACCAATGAACTGGGGTACACTGTAGAAGTAAAACCAAACTAATCTACTGCATAAACATGCCACGTGTTTCGCTTCTGCTACAATCGTCCACAGTCTGGTCTGTGCACAGAATAAAGGTGTATTTCGAAGCTGACTGACATTTGCATTTTGACGTGGGGTGAAATGTCCTGCTTGTGACATACATCAGTCAGGTATACAAGAGTCACGTACGTGCTGTACTGGTGAGGAAGGAAAGCGCTGTCGAAGATTGTGCTCCTGGGTGCTCAACAGTTGGATAGGGGTGTGTTTGTGGATGTGGAGGATATAATATTACAAAATGCACTTTACTAGTGGTGTTCAAAAAATCGCTTCTTTCTTCACTACAGGGTGGTACCTAAACCACCCTTGAAACAATGGGAATGAAACAATTTACTGGAAACAGCATGACAAACAAAGAATTTAAACCACACAGCAGTTGCTATGACTGCACGATTTCCGATCACTTCCAACAACGTAATATCAGAACAGTCCAAACCTGTGGCTTTCTAGAATTACAATAATTACTACAAATACATGAGACTTCTGCATTGTGTTCCATCTTCCATGAATGCAAGTATCTCCATTTCCTCCCTCCTAGCCCCATTCCAGCGTCTGTGGACAACAATGAGTCTGTCCACTTCGATTTTTCATATTCCTTTTTCTGTTCTCCTGATTAATCACAAAGCTTGTAGACCATATGTGGTGTGGCAGGTATATGGGCATATATTTGTATTGATGACTGAGGACAGTGCGCTAAACCACGTTACATCAGTATTTTCGTCACTGGCATACTAATCGTTATAGCTATTACATGTCGTCTGTTTTGTGTTTGGGTAGTAGCTCCAAGTATATGTGGCAAGAGCAATCCATTAATGCTCATTCTTCCCTAGACAACAGGTCAGGCGTTCAACCCTGGATAGTTGGACGCTAAACGGATAGTCTATACTGACAGGAGTAGTCCACTTCATAGTGCAGCTGCGATCACGCAGAAAGCGTTAGGTCCTAGAGTTTGTTACGTGGTTGTGGGACGACTGTTCGACACAGAGAAAAAACAATCAACACACTCATGTGTGACCATATTAAGGTATCACATACCAAAAATATCAAATATCTGTAGTTATACCCGTTACATGCTGTATATCGTAACAATGAAAGGTTTCCTCTGTCACACTTGTTATAAGTAAATATGTAAGTATGCATTACAACTGTCTAATATAATAAAATAAAACATTAATTCTGTATGGTCTGAGAAATGTTGTTTAGGAAATACAAAATTTAGAAATTTTCCATTAAAAAGATATTACATTTGATGCTCTGACTTTATTTATGACACCATTAACTATACCTAAAATTCAAACCTCTTCATACCTGCATGTGCTGTTGAAGCATTGATCGCATAACTCCACGATGTGAGACCAGCAGGGGACAATGAAGTTATTTCTATTTGGTAAAGAGCATGTGGCTGCAGGTGATCAAGTACAGCTGAAGTTGTTGACACTTCAACAACTCCAGATGATGTGGCGCAGTCAATGTCTTCACATGCCAGTAGATAAACACACTGAAAACGGTGAACGAAATCTTGTTATGCACCAAATTGTACAATAAAAGCTTGTTTATACATACTAAACAAATTTTATGTTCCTTACAGCTCCATTCATTTTGAACCTTACACACTTTATTTTCATCAGAGGTACAATGTGTCATAGCTAGTTTTGAACCTCAGTTTACGTAAAATCGTTGTAGTTTGAGAGGAGTGACTGCTGCAGTGAACTTTGAGACCATAGATGTGAGTGACGCCTCTTAACATAAGCAGAGTTGAGAAAAATTTCCAGACTTTAACAATAACAGCAGGAGAAAACACTTGACTGGTACTGGCAGATGATGTAAATCTTAAATCGACATAGAAACTGTTATATCCATATGAAACTATCCACATCCGTTAGATAGGTACAATTAATCAGGTTTGTTCTTGTTTCGTTCTTCATAATTCATAGAAGCAAACATGAAATACTACATTCAGAGAATAAGTGAAGGGACGCATTAACAAAACAGAGGCAGCTATTAAAATCTAAATCGCTACACCTTTATTTAGAATAATACTCTAGTATATTATTGTATAGTTGACGTGTCTACAAAGAATATATTTGACATACTAATAACAAGAACACTGCTACTGTGAGTTTTGTTTTGATCTATCATTGATAGCGTAATATCTTCTTCATCACAATGATAAATGTCATAGAACAAAACTGAGAAATTGCATGAAGAATTTTGTGGTACACAGTATCAATTTGGAATAGCTGTATGGTACATTCGGTGGCAGTAGATGAGTATGACATCAGATGATGAATAGCATTATTGTTCAGTGACAGTCATGAGATGAGTAGCTTGAATCTAGCAGTAGTAACATTTTGATTGATCAAATTAGGCATTACTTGGCGGATGAACCTCAGAAACAGAGAAGAAACGTTTATTTAATTTTATGTGTGGTGATAATGGTTTTGATGGAAGAAAATGTAGTTATTTCTAGAAAATTGAGCAGAAGGCAACACAGAGAGAAGAGACAGGTGGAATGCTGAAAACAATATCTGATGTAAGCAATATCTGGTGACTACTGCAAGAAAAGAGATTTTATAAAAGTATTACATAAACCATCACCTTTCATGTTGCAGTTGCATGTGGTCTTTGCTGTTATGCTTTTTGCTAAGCCTGTCATGGGCACATAGTCTATTGCATCTCACTTCACGTAACTGGAACAATGACAGACTGCGGCCTCTGACTTCAGACTTTGTGTGACTCCTAGCCAACTGCATGTTTGGAAGTTGGTGACTGTCCTGATAATTTTGCCCTTCTACCAAAACCACCTCATGGATTCAATTCAGACAGATCAGAGTCACCTTGTTGCATCAATCAATAGCCCAAATTATACTATATGAACAGTTATCCTAGTTCTTAAATCACAGTTTATATATTGATTATCAGGTTAATTCTACCCAGCTTGACTGTACCTTCACTTCTAGCCTCTTGAAGCTCATGGTCGAAATCGCCACAATGGAAGATACTTCTTCCATCTACCAACAGTATACCGGTTTTTGGAGCTTTTCGTTTAAGAAAATTGGTACTTCTAATAAACTGAGCAGGAAGAAACAGCGGAAGAAGAGACAAGAGTAATGATGAACATTCGATGTTCAATAGTAAGACATTTATGTAAACAAAACGAGGGTGGGTCCTACATTGAAACTTACGATACACCTCATGAAATATCTCCATATTTAGATTAGAAGCTTGCAACATTCTCTTCTTTGAGGTATTTAGTTCCTATTTTTTGCCTCCTGTTTTTAATGTATGACTTGACTTGGCACACAGGGCTGTATCTGATGACATAGTACAGTAGGTTCATTCACAACATTTTGTGATCAGTGGCACCGAATGCATTTAATAAATTTAGTAAAATCCCAACAGTTTTCCTTTTGTGTTAGTAACATCTGTGGGATACTGTATGGGTTCATATACAAGGTGAACGTTAATAAAGCCGACAAACTGTAGGGACGGATTCCTGACAGCAAAAAGAGGAGAAAAGTCCTTTTACATGTGTCCAGAAAGGCACCATTGCCATCGTAGATGGCGCTGACAAATGGCAGTTCCTCTGACCTCGTGCCGTGTGTTCCTTTTGTGTTGCAGACTGTGTGATTGACGCAGCGTAATGAAAGGAGCAGAACGGTCCGGTATTCGTGTCGGCAACAAGGCGAGATCGAGTTTGTCTACGGCCAACAGATGGAAAAGGCCTAGAGGCAGCACCGCTACACCAAAACAAGTACCCTCACAGACATCCACCACATTACACAACATTTAAGGCCCTTTTCGAATGTTTGTGTGATAATGGGTCCTTTCAGACACCACATTTGGAGCACTGGCTTCTACAGCATATTGAGATGATTCCTAGTACAAGCTCCAGGAAAGTGGTCCACCAACATGATGTAAGCCAAAGTGTGTACTGCATGACAACCAATAACACCCCTATCACAGGCAGTCCCATGAAGGCCACTTTGAACATTCTTGTGACAAGGATACGATGCATCTCTGTACTGTGGTTCAGGACGATCTGTTGTCATTTCATGAACACTGTCCATTTCTGGACACATGTTCATAGGATATTTTTAACTCCATTTCCAGTCGGAAATCCATCCCTACAGTCTGTCGGTTTTAGTAATGTTCACCCTGTATGGTAATATGTGTAGATTTATTCTTCCTGAACCCACGGAGAGGATCTGATATAATTGGATTTTTCTCCAAAGAGCAGTCAATACTCGATTGAATAATCTTCATTGAAGTGTACCAAACTGTGTTTAACGAATGATATAGGTCTTCAAATTTGAGCATTCTTTTTCACATTTCTCTTAGTGCCATAATTCTTGCTACTTACAGGAAGAAAATGTACCTGTCATTAGAGATTAATTTAACATATTATATTAGAGTGGTTCTTTATGGAAAACTTAACCATTTCATCAATTTCAGATGAAGATCTGTTGCTTAGACTCATTGTGCTTAATGTAATTTCACTATCATTGCTTTTTTATAGAATATGGAGACTATGGGAGATTTTATTATACTTTGTGTATTGTCTGAGGTGTTGCTGATATTTTGTAGAAGTTATTTCAAATGGCTCTTAGCACTATGGGACTTAACAGCTGAGGTCATCAGTCCGCTAGACCTTAGAACTACTTAAACCTAACTAACCTAAGGACATCACACACACATCCATTCCTGAGGCAGGATTCGAACCTGCGACCGTAGCGGGCACGCGGTTCCAAACTTAAGCGCATAGAACCGCTCGGCCACACTGGCCGGCTTTAATTACTCTACAGTACTCACATAGTAACTTATTGCATACCATATTACATTCACTTTATTTGAAGATGCTATTTCGTAGCTGTCACTGACGATTCATTAGAATTGTGTGATATGCGTTTTGTGTATTTTTGACAAATTTCTTAATGTACCGCTCTGGGAACATGGTAAGGTTAAACATTTCCATACGATATGTTAATTAGTGTTCTTATCTGTGACTTCCTTTTAGATTCATTTGATCTGATGTGCTTCTGAGTAAGAAGGAAAGTAATACGGAAATAACGCCAGAATTTATTTAAGAGTGTACTCAGTATGTAGCCACTATCATCTACATTACATGCTCCCCACTTTGTACTGATTGTAAATGGCTCGAAGTTCTTATATTTTCGCTGGAATTTTTACAGTTTTTATATATTTCTTGTTGTATTTTAAATGGAAACGTTTAAAGGTACATTCCTTGGGCATAATTGGTCACTGTATTCCGCATACACAGGATCTATGGACTGCAAAAAAACTGTTTGTAAGCAGCTTGTCTATAATTGTTTTGGAACAGTTTTCCTATATTGTGAGAAATGTTACTGTTGCTTTCAAAATTAGTAAGATCAGTGAAGCAGTAGAGGTTCTGTAACTTTCCTTGTTGTTTTAATATCATCAATTAACGTAGCCACAGCACATTTTTTAATGTTAACAGTATTTCGAGACATTTCACAAATTTTTTAACGTTGCTACTTGGGGAACACAAGCAATAATTATTTTGAAGTCTAAAATTTTGATAGCAGCTAAATCGCAATCTTTTTCTTGATTTAAATATCATAACTGACCGCATTTTCTATATAATACATAGTTTTTTTTGTAAATTCGGCATTATTTTCACCTTTATGACTTTCTGTGCAATAACACACAGCTAATGTGTAGGCTGGTTTACTCAGGTAGCTAATTTTCACTGATTTTACTAATTTTACTAATGCATATGGCATTTATATGACTCAAGTCATTTGTAAATAACTGCTCAAAATTTGCAAGCTTACTAGCGATCAACTATACACTCTGTTTATATAGATAAAATTTTTTTATCTCTCTTTCTTGATGGTAGTTCATATTAACATTATTGTATAACTGATGCAGTACATTGGTTATCTGTGATAACTCCTTTTTGGCATTCTCTTCTGGCATGTATCTGACCAGGAAACAAAATCAGTCATAAAAGGTGGAACTTTCTTTATTATTGTGGAACCTCATGTCTTCTCTCATATAAGCCTATGAATTTTATCTAATGTTTCGTATACAATTTATGCAGTGTCTGCTAGCTGGAAATGCTGAGTTTCTTTCTATGTCTATTCTACATTATGAGCTGGAGGTAACTGCTGACAATCTTCTGATTCTTTTGCTGCACTGTGGGCTGCTGGCGAACGAAGTGTTTCAAGTACACAGAATTCTAGTTACAAATGGAGACATCATTTTCACATTCCTTGTGTATCATATATTGCCTTCAAATTCTTATTTCTGTTATTGAATTGAGACTTTCTCGGCAAGTTCACTTTCTAAGTAATGTACTTTAACATGATGAGCCCACAACCAGATGAAAATTCTGATGTTCCCAAGAAAGATCACTTGCATTGTTTCTCATGATTTGATTTATTTAGTAACAAGTAACTATTTGCACAATTTTAGCGAAAAACGAAACTTGATAACTCTTCCATGCAACATACTTAACCAGACTGACAATGTGACAAATCAAAAAGTATTTACTGCAGTACCATGAGGAGACCAGGAATAAACTTGCAAACATTACGCACAATACACAGAAAAACAAGAGTAAAGATGAATAATTAACTCTCAACATTTCTCTTTAAATATTTTTTCTTTCTACTTCTCCAAATAGTTTATAAGTGCCAGGCCTAAACAGTAGCCATATCAGCAAGCTGATGGGAGTTTCTAACATCTCTTCATTTGACAGTATTTTGTCACTAAATGAACATTCCTGCAAATTCTCTATGCCTCTTGTCACCGTACAATGTTCTATATTGGATTTAAACTGTAGAACATGAACTTTTTACGAGTTACTCTGAATTTGTCAATATTTACGTGACAGCCTGTTTGACTCAAGCTTGAAATTCGAAGTCTTCTCGTAGACATAATCTACAACATACATCACTGATCAATGAGGCAGCGACTCAACATTTTGCTTCAGCTGTCAAACTTTTAACAAGGCTTTGCTTTTATGCATACCATGTAGTGCGTCCCCATTGCATGGTGGGAAATCCATTGGCATTCAGTTAATATATTTATTGGGAATGTGGGTCTCAGAGGAAGCGTGCAAGGGATAAGGCCCTGCAGTCGCGCTATTCATCTGTGTCCTCGGTGGCTTAGATGGATAGAGCGTCTGCCATGTAAGCAGGAGTTCCCGTGTTCGAGTCCCGGTCGGTGCACACATTTTCAGCTGTCCACATCAAGGTAAATCAACAACACCTCTAGGCAGCTGAGGGTTTCAGTTAATCATCATTTATTTATTAATTGGTTTATTATCCTGATCACATTATCCTGAGTCTTCAGACTCTCTATTACATCAGACAGGATTTTCACTTTGATAATCTGAAAAGCCTAGTCAAACTGTGTTGATTCTCCATCAGATAATATACCAGACTTATTACTTCCTCCATATAGAATCAGCAGGGGCAAGCTGTGTGAAGCTCCATTACAGATTATAACAAAATTTTTAGTTAATATTACAAACGAAAAATATTTTTCGCTAGTTTTCCAGTGAATCACCATGGATTCATTATGAGTATTCAACGTATTAAGCTATTGAACAACAAAACTGATATTCAGATGAGATATTATTGGGAGGCACCACAGACTGCCTGTAGCTCTTTGATATGGTTTATTGAATTTTGATGGCTCTTCATAAATAATATTTTCTTTATCTGTCACCATTCAGTGTTCTATATTGGTATTAAAATGTAGACCTCTGACTCTTAGTCTTTTATTCGTATATTTAAAATGATTACAAAACCTTTCTATGACATTATTTTAATTTCTATTCGCAGATATAACTGAAATGTGGTGTTAAATGTTATTTCAAATATTTGCTTCAACTTGTACAAAACTTCAGTGGTACTGACTGATCATCTCTCAATAACTAATCAACGATCAAGAAACAATGGCATAATAACGTTTCTTTCTTCATTGTAATAGACACAATGATCATCAGCATAAGTATTTACATCTCACAATGTCATGAAAAAATTTTGAGACTTTCCCATTTCACAGTTTTGCAGCTTGTCTTAAGCCATATGAACTGTTCTTCAGAGTGCCAATTCTATTTTTACTGTTCATCAATCTATTAGGTTGATTCATGTAAATTACTACCTGCAGGTAAACGTATAAAAACGCTGTCTTAAAATCAGAAGTTCTCGTTTTCGATTTATTTGTAACTGCTAGCCAAAGAACTAGTCCAACTTATTTATTACATGATGCCATAGGATTGGAAGTTACTAAACTGTCCAGATTGTCCTCCAGCTCGAAAGCTATTTAAGCTAGTTGGAGTTTGTAATGACTGTCTAGGTTTTGATCCAACATCCAGACACACATTTTACATTCATTGCACACTTAATGAAACTCTTAGATTTCCTACTTCATTACGCATGGTGTTATGACATTTTTTGAGGCATTTGAGGAAGAAATGTCAACAACTTCTCCTACCACTCCAAAGCTTGCATTTTTACTGTGTTGCACAAGATCCTGTTCACAGCCTTAATATCTGACAGGCATGCTAGTGTTTCATCAATTTAGTTTCAGTGAGGAGAATATATTTCGAGTGACATAATCAGAATGTTCAGTGCAATGTCCAGGAACATCATGGAGAGACTCACCAGACAACAGATTTCCTTAAGTATGTAGTAATTTGCTCCTTGTTTGTCTCATTAAAATCTTAACTTCAGTGAGTTGCGATTGACCTTGAGTTCTTTTGTGAACTATATTTTATAAGAGACAACAATGCCTCAGATAAATGGATCCTGTATAAAAGTGTCACAGTCATATCCAACAAACATTAATTTCTTTGACTTATGGTCGACCTTCCTTCATATGGAATGTTCAGTCAGTACTTTAAGGCACATTCACATTTTCTCGACTTAGTAAGACCCATTTTACACGAAAACAAAAATGCTGTGAGACCTTTCGCAATTCTTGAACTGATTCCATTCTCATTTAGGTAAAGACTGGATAATTCACCGCTTCAGCCACAAATCCTAATTCACGTCATGGGCATGTATTGCTGATCATGCTGCCTCAATAATTTGGGTTTCGCCCTTTCAAGTTAATTAGTTAGTTAGTTAGTTACGTGTTCTGTGGATCATTTTGCATGATAGACAGTAATGATGTGGAACAAATCATTTTACATTCACATCACAAATTAATTTGTATATGTGGTTACATTATGAACATTATTAAGATTTTTCTTTTTTTACAAAAAGAAAAAAAAAGGTATACGGATGTGAGTCAGTAATTCCTACCCACATTACAGTAATAGAAATTCTTCAACAGAATAGAAAGAGTTGTCAAGGAGAAACTATCTCAGTTCTTTTTCAATTTTATTTTGCTGTCTATCAGACATTTTATATCACTACGTAAGTGATAAAAATTTTTGTTGCAACATTACACACACCTTATTTTCCTAAAGACAACCTTAATGAGGAGTAATGTGTTTTTTCCATCTGGTGTTTTAATTATGATCAGCATTGTCTCTTTTGAACTGTAGTGAATTATTTGCACCAGAAGTCGTGAGGGAATAAATATACCTCGAAGTAGCAGTCAGAATGCCCTACTCCTTAAACAGATATCTACAAGACGCTCGAGAATTAATACTACATATTATTCTTAAAGCACGTTTTTCCGAAAATACACAGAAGTTGTCAGTTTAATGATATGGGGCTCCCCAGTATTTACAATGATATCAGGTGCAAATATGGCTGATCTAAGTCGTTTTAGGATTTCCAAAATGTGCTTTTTCCAGTTTGAATTCTCATCAATATTGACACCTAAGTATATTGAAATTTCCACCTTGTTTATTATATCCTCCCATGTGTTACTCTTATCTTTGGTATTGTAACCTCAGATCTGCAAAACTGAATATGTCTTCCCTTTAAAACTGAGGGTCAGACCATTCACAGGAAACCAGTAGATGACATTTTTAAGAACCTGCTTAAACATTTCTTCCATTTCTGTATGTATTCTTGGATTGATCAAAATACTAGTGTCATCTACAGAAAGAACTAATTCTACTTATTGTACATTAGATATAAGATCTGAAACTTCCTGGCAGATTAAAACTGCGTGCCAAACCAAGACACAAATTCGAGACCTTTCCCCTTTGTGGGTAAGTGCTCTGACCTGTCTGTGAAAGACAGTCTAGGTCTGGTATACAGTTTTAACCTGCCAGGAAGTTTCATATCAGCCCACACACCATTGTGGAGTGAAATTTCATTCTTGAGGTGGAAGATCGTTTACAGATATGTATAACAGTTATGGACCAAAGACTGAACCTTGGGGAACCTCATACGTGATTTCTACCTAGTCAGAAATATGTCCCCAAATTATATTGGTTGAATTACTAAGTACAAACTTCTGCTTTGTCTGTGTTAGATATGACATTAGCATTGGCTGGCTATATCATTAAGCCTATGTTGCTGTTGTTGTGGTCTTCGGACCAAAGACTGGTCTGATGCATCTTTCCATGGTGCTCTATCATGTGCAAGCTTCTCCATCTCCCAGTACCTACTGCCACCTGCATCCTTCTGAATTTACTTAGTGTATTCATCTCTCGGTCTTCCTGTACGATTTTTACCCTCCATGCTTCACTCCAGTATCAAACTGCTGATCCTTTTGTGCCTCAGAATATGTCCTACCAGCCGGACGCGGTGGTCTAGCGGTTCTAGGCGGTCAGTCCGAAGCTGCGTGACTGCTACGATCGCAGGTTCGAATCCTGCCTCGGGCATGGATGTGTGTGATGTCCTTAGGTTTGTTAGGTTTAAGTAGTTCTAAGTTCTAGGGGACTGATGACCATAGCTGTTAAGTCCCATAGTGCTCAGAGCCATTTGAACCATTTTTTATGTCCTACCAACCGACCCCTTCTTCTAGTCAAGTTGTGCCACGAATTTCTCATCTCCCAAATTCTATTCAGTAACTTCTCATTAGTTATGTAATCTACCCATCTAATCTTCATCATTCTTCTGTAGCACCACAATTTGGAAGCTTCTATTCTCTTCTAGTCTAAACTGTTTATTGTCCATGTTTCACTTCCATGCATGGCTACATTCCACATAAATACTTTCAGAAGAGACTTCCTGACACTTAAATCTATACTCGATGATAACAAATTTCTTCAGAAACACTTTCTTTGCCATCACCAGTCTACATTAAGCCTATGAAACACCAATTTATCTAGGATAGTGTGTGATTCACATAGTCATATTATTGTTGCTAAGGTCCGATACGATTCTAGAACGCATCATCATCTCAAAAATTCAGAAAAATGATGTCATCCTTAATGCTGAGGCATATACATGTTCGTCTTAATGTCAAAAACTCCCAGTTCATCTAGAAGCTTCATAGTGAGCGCATTCTTTGATTTCAGGCTTGCTGTGTCTAATAAATACATAATCATTCCAGGCATTAATAGAATCAGTGACCTGTGGTCTAGAGGTAGCGTCTTTGATTCATAATCAAAACGTCTTCGGTCCCGGGTTCGATCGCCACTACTGCCTAAATTTGATAAATAATCGGCATTGGCGGCCGAAGACTTCCGGCATAAGAAGTCAGCCTCATTCTGCTAACGGCCTTGTCAAAGAGGGCGGAGGAGCGGATAGAGGTTCAGGGCACTCTCTTGTCCTAGGGGTGGGAAATTGTCCCTAAAGGCGGAAGAATCAGCAATGATCAACGACATGAGGATGCAGAAGGCAATGGAAACCACTGCATTAAAGACACATAACGTGTATCCACAGGACATGTGGCCTGTAATTGAAGAAGTATCATGATGATCTCTCCATTGGCAAAGGATTCCGGAATAGTCCCCCATTCGGATCTCCGGGAGGGGACTGCCAAGGGGGAGGTTACCATGAGAAAAATATTGAATAATCAACGAAAGGATAACGTTCTACGAGTCGGGGCGTGGAATGTCAGAAGCTTGAACGTGGTAGGGAAACTAGAAAATCTGAAAAGGGAAATGCAAAGGCTCAATCTAGATATAGTAGGGGTCAGTGAAGTTAAGTGGAAGGAAGACAAGGATTTCTGGTCAGATGGGTATCAGGTAATATCAACAGCAGCAGAAAATGGTATAACAGGTGTAGGATTCGTTATGAATAGGAAGGTAGGACAGAATGTGTGTTACTGTGAACAGTTCAGTGACCAGGTTGTTCTAATCAGAATCGACAGCAGACCAACACCGACAACGATAGTTCAGGTACACATGCCGACGTCGCAAGCTGAAGATGAACAGATAGAGAAAGTGTATGAGGATATTGAAAGGGTAATGCAGTATGTAAAGGGGGACGAAAATCTAATAGTCATGGGCGACTGGAATGTAGTTGCAAGGGAAGGAGTAGAAGAAAAGGTTACAGGAGAATATGGGCTTGGAAAAAGGAATGAAAGAGGAGAAAGACTAATTGAGTTCTGTAACAAGATTCAGCTAGTAATAGCGAATACCCTATTCAAGAATCACAAGAGGTGGAGGTATACTTGGAAAAGGCCGAGAGATAGGGGAAGATTTCAATTAGATTACGTCACGGTCAGACAGAGATTCCGAAATCAGATATTGGATTGCAAGGCGTACCCAGGAGCAGATATAGACTCAGATCACAATATAGTAGTGATGAAGAGTAGGCTGAAGTTCAAGACATTAGTCAGGAAGAATCAATACGCAAAGAAGTGGGATACGGAAGTACTAAGGAATGACGAGATACGTTTGAAGTTCTCTAACGCTATAGATACAGCAATAAGTAATAGCGCAGTAGGCAGTACAGTTGAAGAAGCATGGACATCTCTAAAAAGGGCCATTACATAAGTTGGGAAAGAAAACATAGGTACAAAGAAGGTACCTGCGGAGAAACCATGGGTAACAGAAGAAATACTTCAGTTGATTGATGAAAGGAGGAAGTACAAATATGTTCCAGGAAAATCAGGAATACAGAAATACAAGTCGCTGAGGAATGAAATAAATAGGAAGTGCAGGGAAGCTAAGACGAAATGGCTGCAAGAAAAATGTGAAGACATCGAAAAAGATATGATTGTCGGAAGGACAGACCCAGCATACAGGAAAGTCAAAACAACCTTTGGTGACATTAAAAGCAACGGTGGTAACATTAAGAGTGCAACGGGAATTCCACTGTTAAATGCAGAGGAGAGAGCAGACAGGTGGAAAGAATACATTGAAAGCCTCTATGAGGGTGAAGATTTGTCTGATGTGACAGAAGAAGAAACAGGAGTCGATTTAGAAGAGATAGGGGATCCAGTATTAGCATCGGAATTTAAGAGAGCTTTGGAGGACTTACGGTCAAATAAGGCAGAAGGGATAGATAACATTCCATGAGAATTTCTAAAATCATTGGGGGAAGTGGCAACAAAACGACTATTCACGTTGGTGTGTAGAATATATGAGTCTGGTGACATACCATATGACTTTCGGAAAAGCATCATCCACACAATTCCGAAGACGGCAAGAGTTGACAAGTGCGAGAATTATCGCACAATCACCTTAACAGCTCATGCATCGAAGCTGCTTGCAAGAATAATATACAGAAGAATGGAAAAGAAAATTGAGAATGCGCTAGGTGACGATCAGTTTGGCTTTAAGAAAAGTAAAGGGACGAGAGAGGCAAATCTGACGTTGCGGCTAATAATGGAAGCAAGGCTAAAGAAAAATCAAGACACTTTCATGGGATTCGACGACCAGGAAAAAGCCTTCGACAATATAAAATGGTGCAAGCTGTTCGAGATTCTGAAAAAAGTAGGGGTAAGCTATAGGGAGAGACGGGTCGTATACAATATGTACAACAACCAAGAGGGAATATTAAGAGTGGACGATTAAGAACGAAGTGTTCGTATTAAGAAGGGTGTAAGACAAGGCTGTAGCCTTTCGCCCCTACTCTTCAATCTGTACATCGAGGAAGCAATAATAGAAATAAAAGAAAGGTTCAGGAGTGGAATTAAAGTACAAGGTGAAAGGATATCAATGATACGATTCGCTGATGACATTGCTATCCTGAATGAAAGTGAAGAAGAATTAAATGATCTGCTGAACGGAGTGAACAGTCTAATGAGTACACAGTATGGTTTGAGAATAAATCGGAGAAAAGACGAAGGTAATGAGAAGTAGTAGAAATGAGAACAGCGAGAAACTTAACATCAGGATTGATGGTCACGAAGTCAATGAAGTTAAGGAATTCTGCTACCTAGGCAGTAAAATAACCAATGACGGACGAAGCAAGGAGGACATCAAACGCAGACTCACTATGGCAAAAAAGGCATTTCTGGCCAAGAGAAGTCTACTAATATCAAATACCGGCCTTAACTTGAGGAAGAAATTTCCGAGGATGTATGTCTGGAGTACAGCATTGTATGGTAGTGAAACATGGACTGTGGGAAAACTGGAACAGAAGAGAATCGAAGCATTTGAGATGTGGTGCTAATGGTGAAAATTAGGTGGCCTGATAAGGTAAGGAATGAGGAGGTTCTACGCAGAAACGGAGAGGAAAGGAATATGCGGAAAACACTGGTAAGGAGAAGGGACAGGATGATAGGACATCTGCTAAGACATGAAGGAATGACTTCCATGGTACTAGAGGGAGCTGTAGAGGGCAAAAACTGTAGAGGAAGCCAGAGATTGGAATACGTCAAGCAAATAATTGAGGACGTAGGTTGCAAGTGCTACTCTGAGATGAAGAGGTTAGCACAGGAAAGGAATTCGTGGCGGGCCGCATCATATCTGTCAGTAGACTGATGACCAAAAAAAAAAAAAAATATCCCTTCAGTTTGCATCCAATATGTGTGGCCTTTGGATATACTAACTATCTACACTCCTGGAAATGGAAAAAAGAACACATTGACACCGGTGTGAAAGACCCACCATACTTGCTCCGGACACTGCGAGAGGGCTGTACAAGCAATGATCACACGCACGGCACAGCGGACACACCAGGAACCGCGGTGTTGGCCGTCGAATGGCGCTAGCTGCGCAGCATTTGTGCACCGCCGCCGTCAGTGTCAGCCAGTTTGCCGTGGCATACGGAGCTCCATCGCAGTCTTTAACACTGGTAGCATGCCGCGACAGCGTGGACGTGAACCGTATGTGCAGTTGACGGACTTTGAGCGAGGGCGTATAGTGGGCATGCGGGAGGCCGGGTGGACGTACCGCCGAATTGCTCGACACGTGGGGCGTGAGGTCTCCACAGTACATCGATGTTGTCGCCAGTGGTCAGCGGAAGGTGCACGTGCCCGTCGACCTGGGACCGGACCGCAGCGACGCACGGATGCACGCCAAGACCGTAGGATCCTACGCAGTGCCGTAGGGGACCGCACCGCCACTTCCCAGCAAATTAGGGACACTGTTGCTCCTGGGGTATCGGCGAGGACCATTCGCAACCGTCTCCATGAAGCTGGGATACGGTCCCGCACACCGTTAGGCCGTCTTCCGCTCACGCCCCAACATCGTGCAGCCCGCCTCCAGTGGTGTCGCGACAGGCGTGAATGGAGGGACGCATGGAGACGTGTCGTCTTCAGCGATGAGAGTCGCTTCTGCCTTGGTGCCAATGATGGTCGTATGCGTGTTTGGCGCCGTGCAGGTGAGCGCCACAATCAGGACTGCATACGACCGAGGCACACAGGGCCAACACCCGGCATCATGGTGTGGGGAGCGATCTCCTACACTGGCCGTACACCACTGGTGATCGTCGAGGGGACACTGAATAGTGCACGGTACATCCAAACCGTCATCGAACCCATCGTTCTACCATTCCTAGACCGGCAAGGGAACTTGCTGTTCCAACAGGACAATGCACGTCCGCATGTATCCCGTGCCACCCAACGTGCTCTAGAAGGTGTAAGTCAACTACCCTGGCCAGCAAGATCTCCGGATCTGTCCATCATTGAGCATGTTTGGGACTGGATGAAGCGTCGTCTCACGCGGTCTGCAGGTCCAGCACGAACGCTGGTCCAACTGAGGCGCCAGGTGGAAATGGCATGGCAAGCCGTTCCACAGGACTACATCCAGCATCTCTACGATCGTCTCCATGGGAGAATAGCAGCCTGCATTGCTGCGAAAGGTGGATATACACTGTACTAGTGCCGACATTGTGCATGCTCTGTTGCCTGTGTCTATGTGCCTGTGGTTCTGTCAGTGTGATCATGTGATGCATCTGACCCCAGGAATGTGTCAATAAAGTTTCCCCTTCCTGGGACAATGAATTCACGGTGTTCTTATTTCAATTTCCAGGAGTGTATATCACTTTTAATTACCTTTGCTGTCAAACATTTGTTAGGTTTTTTTAAAGAAATACCATCTTTCATTTGCAACCTCGTATTGTTACGATACTAATTTTGTGTTCAGTTTTTAAAACCGAAATGTCTGCATTTACAGTCTGAACACAGCTTTTAAGTAATGTTTGTGTGACACAAAACAAATTAAAAGTTATATTCAACACATATTAAATACTTTTTAGAACTACATCATACCATTGTGCACCATAGAAAACCTCTAATGAAGCACCTCTGAATCGAGTGTCTTATAATTAATTAGTATCACAAATCAACGCTTTAGTATACAGAATGAATTTTCACTCATCTGTGGAATGTGCAATAATTTGAAACTTCCTGACAGTTTAAAACTGTGTGCCAGACCATACTCAAAGCCCAGAACTTTAGCCTTTCATGGGCAAGTCTTCCAACTGAGTCACTCAAGCATGACACATGACCTGTCTCCACTGTTTTAAATCCGTCAGCGCCTCATCGCCTACCGTTATTTCACAGCCTTCTAATCAAATAGGTAACTCTAACAAAGCAGTCACATTTATTGCACATTTATTCATGAATAAAATTTTATTCGTTTTCTGTTAAGGTTTAAGTGGAAAATTTTCTCAGGATGACCAGTCGATGAGGAGGGTGCACAAAACATTACGAAACGAGTTATATTCCTCTCTTTAACAACAGAAGAAAGGAAAGTCACAAATATTTTATTGAGGTAGCGACAAATGTACGAACAGATCTCTGTTGGCAAAGTGACCATTTAATAAGAGTGAAGAACAGCATTACAAAAGTTTAATGTCCCCTTCTATTAGATAGTGTGAAACTAATTTGGTGAATGGTAGTGTGTAACCCTAGCCATAATTATTTCATTCGTGTTACATCAAATAACTGGTAGTTTGTTTAGATACCTGATATGTGACTTTGTATCGTAGTGACTCGTCTTGTGAATTCAGCGGAGGCTGCCATGTAACATTCAGCAGTCTGCCAGACACCAAAGGCACTACATTCACAGCTCTCACACTTCCTGGGGCTGGAACAGAATAATCCTTATAAAGCAGTCCAGTAAGAAGAAAAGAGAAAGGTCAGAAAGTATATATAACGATTTGTTCATTATGAACCTTTTCTTATTGATAACTGTATGCACTCTCTGTTATAATTGTAAATAACAAATGATTCATTATTAGCCAATCATACATTATAATCTCGACACACGAAATTATATTTCACACAAAAATATTTTACAAGCATTTCCAATTGCATATGTGTTTGTTATATGTTGTTTGATATCTGATACAGTTATAGGTTTACCCTTCAGGTTTTTACTGTCATTTAAATTTCTACTACAATTAG
Organism: Schistocerca cancellata; assembly: GCF_023864275.1. NCBI lineage: Eukaryota > Metazoa > Arthropoda > Insecta > Orthoptera > Acrididae > Schistocerca > Schistocerca cancellata. The sequence goes on along the minus strand of NC_064636.1, from coordinate 117,385,913 downwards.
GTCTACAGTTCAGTACAACAAATGGAAGAACAACAACAACAACTTATTTGGAAACGTCACACACACAACATAATATGTATTATAGACATCACTCAATCTCAAAAACTTGTAATATACGTATAGTAACGTTTTCTGGGATATTACTACATAACCAAAGAACGTTGTGAGGCATTAATTATCTAGACATCCCTCTGAACATGGTCTGATATTTATTACTTTATTAGCTCAGACAAATCTTGTACACATTTTTTAAACGAGGAACTGCATATAATGTTTTTATGTGTTCATAAAAAAGTCTGAAAGTATATCATTTATTGGTAATCACAATTTAAATTGCAAACTGTGCCCACATGATACTGATAAACTTGTGTATGTAATTTACATAATTGCATGCATTATGTGTAAGTGGAAGCAATTTTATAGAAAGTTGTAAGCATATTTCTTTTAAGAACATGTAGTTAGGCAACAGTTATATATGCATATGTAATTACTGTATGGATTTTGTCTTACATGATCGACGCCTTTTACCATGAGGTGGCTGTGACTATCACCTTATGCTTTGCCTTTTGCGAACTTCAATTCTCAGCATTATTATTTCTTTATTCAGTATACTTATGGTCACACACACTGAAGCACCAAAGAAACTGGTATAGGCATGCATATTCGAATACAAGGACTTGTAACAGATAATATATGGGGATGTGGTCGGCAACGCCTATATAAGAGAACAAGTGTCAGGCGCGGTTGTTAGATCGGCTACTGTCACTATAATGGCAGGATATCAAGATTTTAGTGAGCTTGAACGTCACGTCATTGTCGGCGCGCGAGCGATGGGACACAGGGTCTCCGAGGTAGCGATGACGTGGCAATTTTCCCGTACGACAATTTGATGAGTGTACTGTGAATATCAGGAATACGGTAAAACATCAAATCTCCGACATCGCTGCGTCCGGAAAAAGATCAGGTGAGAACGTCACCAACGATGAATAATGAGAATCATTCAACGTGATAAAAGTGTGACTCTTCCGCAGATTGCTGCAAATTTCAGTACAGGGCCATCAACAAGTGTCAGCCTGCGAACCATTCAACGAAAGATCATTGATACGGGCTTTCAGAGCTGAAGGCCCACTCGTGTACCCTTGATGACTGCACGACACAGAGCTTTACCTCCCGCCTGGGCCTGTCAACACTGAAGTTGGATTTTTGGTGACTGGATACATGTTGTCTGGTAGGACGAGTATCGTTTCAAATTGTTTTGAGTGGATTGGCGTGTATGGGTATGGAGGCCACCTCATGAATCCATGGACCCTGCATGTCAGGGGGGGGGGGGGCAGTTCAAGCTGGTGGAGGCTCTGTAGTGTTTGATGGCGAGTGCAGTTGGACTGATATGGGACCCCTGACACGTCTAGACACGATTCTGACAGTTGACACATACGTAAGCATCCTGTCTGATCTCCTGCATCCATTTGTGTCCATTGTGCATTCCGACGGATTTGGGCAGTTCCAATTTGACAATGCCACACCCCACACGTCCAAAATTGCTACATTGTGGCTCCAGGAACGCACTTCTGAGTTTAAACACTCTCACTGGCCGCCAAACTCGCCAGATATGAACATTATTGAGCGTATAGGGGATGCCTCGCAACGTGCTGTTCAGTAGAGATCTCCACCTCCTCCTACTTCTACGGATTTATGGACAGCCCTGCAGGATTCATGGTGTCTGTTCCCACCAGCACTACTTCACAGTCCTAGAGCACGTTGTGTTGCAGCACTTTTGCGTGATCGTGGAGGTCCTACATGATATTAGGCAGGTGTACCAGTTTCTTTGTCTCTTCTGTTCATTACAGCACTGTTTACGACGAACAATCGGGTTATTGATCATGTCGTTCACTGATGCTAGCTACCACCACATACGATGAATTACTGGAGTACTGCTTGTCTGGGAGTTACTTAGAGTTGGGTGCTAACAGAAAGTTCGACGTGGACAATACGTTCCTTAGAAGCTGCTGTTGGCTACAGAAGGGCTGGGTGGTGAGTAGTGGTGTTCTGCAGAGTCTGATATTTACTACCCTGAGGGGGAGGGGGGGGGGGAAGTTAGGGAGGTGGCAGTTTACATCGCTGACGCAACAGAAATCCTGTACGGTGGACGGTGCAGGTGGAAGGTTGCCGTCTGGTGATCCGAAAAATTATTTCAGAATATTGTACCTGGTGAAAGCGTTGGGGTTGGAAGAATACGAAAACACATACTTTTTATGTGAAGGAATGTGCAGGGTCACAGGCAACAGTCATCAGCTGATATGGGAAGTATCTTCTCATGGGAAGTGACGAGGCACACTTCCCATCAAAGAGCACCAAACTGCAGAAGATCTTTTGAATGGAGTATGAGCTACAGGCGATTGGTTAGCAGATTCATGCCCTTGTTGTGGCAATGTTTCTGTAACGGCCGCTGGGATTCGTCGTCTGAGCGCAGGTATAGACGCCAAGTTCCCAGAGAGAGAGGGCATATGGCGTGAACTCACTTTCCTGTGGGGACTGATCGAAGATACTTCCCTCTGGGGATCAACCTATAATCTTCACAGGTAAGAGCTACAGCGGAGAACCTGGGGACTACATTTTGAGACGTTCTGCTTGTGACGCAAGGAGGTGTGAAGACGTTCCTTTGTAAACAGAGTTGTTATTCATTTTAGTAGAGTGATGAATCTTTACTTTTCTGCGAAGTCTGACACACATTGAAATGCATCTTTACGAAAGAATGCTTGGGTCGGATTTCTGTTTCGCGCTGGTGAGGAAACAGAAATATTGAGTTGTGTTATGTCTTGCACTGACGAAATTTGATCCTTGGACGTTTGTGGACAGCGTATAGCATCCACTGTCCAGGCAGAGAATTACATGTACGCCATGTACCTCTTCTGCACCGCAGCTAAATGAGCAAATCGTTGCTGCAGTGTAAATGCCGTTGGTTCTTCAGTAGGTGACACACGCTCCTGAGTTGCGACCGCAGTTAGTTGTCTAGTGGCGAGCATTGCTGCCTCTGGATCACGGGGTCCCAGGTTCGATTCCCAGCTGGGTTGTGGATTTTCTCTGCCCTCGGTCTGGGTGTCTGTGTTGTACTCATCATTTCATCATCATCATCATCATCATCATCATCATTCGTGACAGTCGCTAGATATGGCTTTATAAAAATTTGTACTTCGTACAGGCGCTGATGACCGCGCAGTTGAGAGCCCCACAAACCAAACAGCGACATCATCATCAGCTCCTGAGTTAGGCTGTTAGGGAAACACTCACAGTAAATGGATTGAGTTCTATTTGCTTGTCAACTGAGCTTTTTCCGAAAGTGTCTGTCAAGGTGCACGTCTTCCGTTTCTCACCGCTAATCAGTAACAGGCAACTTCGTGTCCATGTAATAATGCGGGACATGGTCCCAGCAAAGTGAAAAATATGTTCCGCCAATCTAGAAATTACATTTAGGGTGGGATCTACCATATTTACAGAATTTTTGTACTCTATATATTTCTTGACAATAAATCATTTATGGTATCCAAGTTGTGATTCATTCTAGTAGCATCCCAATAGCAGTAATTGGTTTGATTGCTAAAATGAAGCAAAATAAAACCAAAATACCAAGCTTCATTTTACGCAAATCTGTAGGCGTAGATTGTCAATAGTAGGGCCGTTTTGATCATTTGTATACGTGAGAATTCCATTGCGGGTACAACATTAGTTTACAACTCATACACACGCTATATGTTAGAAACACCATAGGGGTTTACCCTGTAAGTGATCAAAATTAACTTCATGTTTCATTATCAGTGATATTATATGTCAGAGTTAATTTGTTCGCACTAGTCTGAAATATAAGGATAAATTGTTAACATTGGTACCTGAATGTACTTGTGGTATTGTGTTTGATGGGTTACAAAATCTCTGCTGCACTAATTTACCAGTAGCTGTAATATAATACGAACTGAAATCGCAGGCAACTCTTCTAATGTCAGTGACCTATATTTCATTGCTACAATAATACAATATTTTTGTCACCTACTCTCAATTCTACAAGTCTGCACATCTTTCCACATTGTTATTGATTTACAGAATTAGTTCAAAATATACTTGTTTGGTCCCTTTTTTCCTGTTTTATGATGCAACTCAGGACTGACTTCATCATCGTCATCATCTTAGGCATTTCGTGTCCAATGACGGATAGAGGCCTCCCCAAGACTTCTCCAAGAAATAGAGTTTATACTCATATGCGTGCTTGCTGGATCTGTGTGTTTTCTCTTATCTATCCTTCTTCCATTAGGATATTTTCTCTATTTTCTTGTTTCTTGGAATCCAGCAAAGACCTTCGTTGATCTGTTTAGTACTCATTTAGCTACTATGTGTCATGTTCAGCTCCATTTCAATTTATATGCACAATCATCACAATCCTATCTACTCCTTCAGTAAGTTTTCTTTTTCACTTGCTTATTTTCTTCACTCTTCTACTAACATCCAACAGACAGGGCAATTGCTGCTGTGGTGTACTAAGTTTCCTTAATCGTTTTGAATTAAATGTCTTTGCTTCACTGTCTTAGCTCAAAATTGGTTACACAAATTGACTATAAATTTTTCATTTCAGACATATCACAGTATCATTTCTTAAAACAGTATTTGCCTGAACCACGCCAGGTCAATTTAAGGGTGTGGCTTTTTTCTGCACTTTGAGTGATTATTTTCAAATTCCGTAGGTAAATGTCATCAAATGACTATATGACGGTTTTAAATTGTAAAATTTTCTTCTCAAATTTTTGGTTACATGTCAGTATTACACCATTTAATTTTCAGGTCTACTTGAAAACTCGATGAAATATAGTCTTTCATTAGTTTTTGTTGTTTATGTGTCCAAATTCATAACTGTAGAATCTCATCATTGACATCAAAGCAGTTCAGGTATGTTTCAGTAGCACATACACATTCCATTCATGATTTTGAGAGCTGAAAGGAACAACTCGTTCTGTAGATCATATTTTCCCCTGCAGGTCAGACAAGGTGTGTAAATTTAGCAGGTCACTGTTAAAGGTGATCATTTTAGCCAGTATGGAACGATTCTGATTTACACTTGTTTGTGTTTGGGCACGCCTGATCAGTAGAATGGCACCGGTTGTCACTAAATGTGTCTGAGACACATTTTGTAGCAATCTTATCTGTGTAGGCTACATTTTAAAAAATTGTGAATAGATATTTACACACTGGCACATGTACCTTTTACTTTTTAGAGACTGGAAAATTACTTTTGCAGTTTTTCAGCCTAGTATTGGCCATGTTAAGTGCATCATTATTGCCTAGACGCAGTCCATCAAGGGTTACATATGTCGAACGGTTACAACATTGTAGAAGATGTTCTTTGTCCTGAACTTCATCAAAATCGCATATATTTTGTGATTTGTCCTAGATGCCACTTTTAATAATGTCTTACAGATCTTATAATTAAAATTTCCCCGAACATTAAAGTCTCATCTTTATCTACGATAATGGTGGAAGCAGGAGAAATGAATTGAAAATTTTTGCGACAGTCAGGATGTGAACCCGGGTCTTCTAGGCAGACACGCTAACCTTTACGCCACCACATCACTGTGGTCAACATTACTGCACGAACTACTCAGATGGTTTGCCCTACCCAACACAAACTTCATATCTTCAGTTTCTTTTCCACCCTTACATTATCACTATTGCCAGGGCTGTCCTGAATTGGAATAGCATCCCAGAGTTGGACTCAATGGGGGAAGTCCTGTAGCATAGGTGATGTTATAGATCTTGTATAGCTCAGTTTCTAAAGTTGCCCCTCTTAGCATACAGGAAAAACTGGGAGAAGTCTGACGACTCTGTTCAAAGACCATAAAGATGCCATACACTTCGACACATGAGGAATATAAACCTGAGAGTGCTCAGGAAATGTTTTTGAAACTAATAATCACAATAAATGAACAATATAGTAAAATAAGTAATTTGGCTAGAGGAAAGAACAATAAGATTGATCAACAGTCTGGTAATATCAGTCACGAAACTGAGCAACAATCCAGTAACAGCAGTCGGAAAAATGATCAGCGGTACAGTTATATAAGTTGTTTACCTAGTGACTCAGTTGTTTCAAATATGAAGTTAATGGACATATTGAATTCCAGGAGTCTAAATTAAAGGAAATTTAGGGATATATTTACATGAGTTTGGTAAGAAATCTGAGGAAAGGATTTTTCATGTTGAGACCAAATGTGAGACGTCCGCAGAGGACATAAAAATCTAATTAAGAGAGGGAATTAACCGAATAGCTCGAGAAAGAAAATGAAGGTCACATACATTAAATGATGATGTGTAAAAAGTAATGAAAAAGGTTACTATAGTGGAATCGCTACGAAAAGGTTAAATAAGTACGGTTTGAAAAGAATGTGTGTGTATGACTGAATGAAATAGAAGCTATCCTACATCAGCTGTCTCATGCAGTTAATAATGTAGAGGGTAGTTTGTATGAGCATGATTGTAGATTGTCTGACATAGAAAAGAACAGCTGAATAATCACAGATGATGGTGAATGTAATTTTGCAACTGAGTCATCTGAAGTCGCTTATATAACAATTAGACAGTAATTTTTTAAATTTGATCCTGCTGGTAGTGTTAATCGAAAAAATTTTTGAAATGATTTTGAAACCCTTCTTCTTTCCCTTTCAACCCTTCTGCCTGAAGAAGGAGCCACTGGCTCCGAAAGCTTGCCTAATTATGACCTTCTTTTAGGTGTGTGTGTTCTGCTGCCGTATGGTAAGTAGATTTGTTTAGGTATCCAGTTGCATTATATAGTCAAAAATTGATTGTTTTCGTTGCTAGATTATTTATTGATAGAAAAGATAAATTTTATTACTTAAAATTTTAGGGGAAACAGGAACTTGGAAAATTACTGTTACTGAACGATGTGATAGTTACAAATAATTTAAGAATGGTTTTCCCAATGAGTATTTTGGCAGACAAAAGTAAATAAAAAGCGAAACTGCCCCCAAACTGGCCATGAAGGCCCAACGGTACCGACCGGCCGCCGTGTCATCCTGAGACCATAGGCGTCACCGGATGCGGATATGGAGGGGCACGTGGTCAGCACACCGCTCTCCCGGCCGTATGTCAGTTTCGGAGACTGGAGGAGCCACTTCTCAGTCACGTAGCTCCTCAGTTTGCCTCGCAAGTGTTGAGTGTACCCTGCTTGCAAACAACGCTCGACAGACGGGGTGGTCACCCATCCAAGTGATAGCCAAACCCAACAGCGCTTAACTTCGGTGATCTGACGACAACCGGCGTTACCACAGTGGCAAGGGCATTGGCAGACAAAAGTAAATGGAGTTGCAAAATAGTTTGTACACTGGACAGAAGTTCAGTCAACAGTGGATAAAATTTAATTAATTTTTTGCTTTAGTGGGCAACGTATTTGTTTTATGTGAGTAATAAATAGTAACCAGAGCAGAGGATAATGGATTTCGGTGGCAAGTTACCCATTAGATGGCATAACAAAATTATTTCAACTGATACAGATCAAATTCGAAAGATTGTGAAATATTTTGGAAGGGCGAAAAAACTGACGCTGGACGAAGAGCAAATAAATCCGTATTTCAGGTCCCAGGGAATTTCAGAAAAGAGAAACAACGTTAAGTAATAATGGACTAAACGTCATCCAAACCTTATGTGGGAAATTCAGTTTAAAAGTGATGCTTTGAACTCACCTATGCAAAAGTTTGTGGTTAGGAAGTAAGTTTTGTTTCAGTAAAACTTGTTTTCGTAAACAGATTTAACAGTTTTCAAAAAGAGTATGAATTTGTATAATATTGGTATTTGGAAATTTTTTTTTAAGTATGTGGCTTCTCTAGTTCGTAGAGCTGTAAGATATGGGAATATGGATATTGATTCGAAACTTAATAAAAGAATCACTTAATAAAAGCAAGTTTTCTGGTCCAGACTGTGTACCAATTAGGGTCCCTTCGGAGTATGCAGATGCATTAGCTCCATACTTAACAATCATATACAACCGTTCGCTCGACGAAAGATCCGCACCGAAAGACTGGAAAGTTGCACAGGTCACACCAATATTCACGAAAGGTAGTAGGAGTATTCCACTAAATTACAGGCCCATATCGGTAACGTCGATATGCAGCAGGATTTTAGAACATATATTGTGTTCGAACATTATGAATTACCTCGAAGAATACGTTCTATTGACACACAGTCAACATGGATTTAGAAAACATCGTTCATGTGAAACACAACTACCTCTTTATTCACATGAAGAGCCGAGTGCTATTGACAAGGGATTTCAGATCGATTCCGTACTACTGGATCTCCGGGAGGCTTTTGACACTCTACCACACAAGCGGCTCGTAGTAAAATTGCGTGCTTATGGAATATCGTCTCAGTTATGTGACTGGATTTGCGATTTCCTGTCAGAGGTCACAGTTTGTAGTAATTGACGGAAAGTCATCGAGTGAAACAGAAGTGGTCTTGGGCGTTCTCCAAGGTAGTGTTATAGTCTCTTTGCTGTTCCTTATCTACATAAACGATTTGGGAGACAATCTGAGCAGCCGTCTTCGGTTGTTTGTAGGTTACGCTGTCGTTTATCGACTAATAAAGTCATCAGAAGATTAAAACAAACTGCAAGACGATTTAGAAAAAAATATCTGAATGGTGCGAAAAGTGGCAGTTGACCCTAAATAACGAAAAGTCTGATGTCATCCACATGACACGATACATCAGTCTAATCCAAAAGCCGTAAATTTAACTAAAGACTTAGGTATTACAATTACGAACAACTTAAATCGGAAAGAACACATAGAAAATGTTGTGGGGAAGGTTAACCAAAGGCTGCGTTTTATTGGCAGGACACTTAGAAAAAGTAACAGATGTACTAAGCAGACTGCCCATACTACCCTTGTCCGTCCTCTTTTAAAACACTGCTGCGCGGTGTGGGATCCTTACCAGGTAAGACTTACGGAGTACATCTAAAAAGTTCAAAGAAAGGCAGCACGTTTTGTATTATCACGAAATATGAGAGAGAGTGTCACAGAAATGATACAGGATTTGGGCTGGAAATCCTTAAAAGATGGAATCTTGTCACGGAACTCCATGCCCCAACTTTTTGTTGACACCGACCTACATAGGGCGGAACGATCACCACGATAAAATAAGGAAATCAGAGCTCGTACGGAAAGATATAGGTGTTCATTCTTTCCGCGCGCTATACGAGATAGTAGAGAATTGTGAAGATGGTTCGATGAACCCTCTGCCAGGCACTTAAATGTGATTTGCAGAGTATCCATGTAGATGTAGATGTAGATGTAGACTTTATGTATCATTTTTGTAGTTTGAGACGTTCAGTTTTGTCTGCCGTTTACATAGTTCTTAAATTTTGCTACAAACATTTAAGAAAAGCAGGAAGTGAATTGTGTGGGGATTTGCATTGGCACTTAGGACAGGGGGAGAGGTCTCCTCAGTTGCCTGGGCTCCCTACAGAGCACTCAAAAGCGGGCCTTATGTCTTTTCTACGCTGCCTTCCTCTTTCCAAGCTGTCGTGTTCACATGCTTCCACGTGTGGGGAAATTACACACCGATCTGTAAAATAATACTCATTTCCCATACTCCGATCTACCGGGTGATCAACAGGTCAGTATAAATTTGAATAAATCACGGAATAATGTAGATAGAGAGGTACAAATTGACACATATGCTTGGAATGACATGTGGTTTTATTAGAACCAAAAAAATACAAACGTTCAAAAAATGTCCAACAGATGGCGCTTCATCTGGTCAGAAGAGCAATAATTAGCATAACAAAGTAAGACAAAGCAAAGATGGTGTTCTTTACAGGAAATACTCAATATGTCCACAATCATTCCTCAACAATAGCTGTAGTCGAGGAATAATGTTATGAACAGCACTGTAAAGCATGTCCGGAGTTATGGTAAGGCATTGGCGTCGGATGTTGTCTTTCAGCATCCCTAGAGATGGCGGTCTATCACGATACACTTGCGACTTCAGGTAACCCCAAAGCCAATAACCTCACAGACTGGGGACTGGGGACCAGGGAGGCCAAGCATGACAGAAGTGGCGGCTGAGCACACGGTCATCACCAAACGACGCGCGCTAGAGATCTTTCACGAGTCTAGCAATATAGGGTGGAGCGCCATCCTGCATAAATATCGTACGTTCCAGCAGGTTTTTCATCAACTAGGCTGGGAATGATGCGATTCTGTAACATATCGGCGTACCTCTCACCCGTCACGTTCGCAGTTTGGGTGTTTTGTTTTGTTCTAATAAAACCCCATGTGATTCCAAGCATGTGTCTCAATATTTACCTCTCTATCTACATTATTCCGTGGTTTATTAAGTTTTCAAATTTATACTGCCTTTTTAATCACCCTGTATATCATATTTTATAGTCTTCCCGACTAGTGTTGTAGCATTCTCAGTTTCGTACTTGAAATAATTTGGGAGAAATTTAAATTTGTCTAAAAAATAAAATTTACAACTTCCCATTACAGTCAACATACCGACACTATGATACTTATTTTTTAAAATGCGTACTTAGTCAACAAATAGTTAATTATGCAGTATTTTGTTGAAGAGTGTAAGTTATGTAATGTTTCGAGCTTTCAGAAAGTAATGTGTCCACATCATTATTTTGATCTGTCACTCTGTCAGAGTGAGTGATGGTATGTCACATTTGAACCTTGAAATATACTGTGATTTGTGATGAATGAGCGCGTGAATCTTGTCGTGTAATCCAGCAGGGATTAACATAAATGGTATGATGTGTTTATGGCCAAGTAGTTCGTAGAACCAAAATCTTTACTTATGGCGTTAAGACAAATGTACAGATTGGTCATTAATAAAAACGACACACGCAGCTATGGGTTCCTAATTGGAAATGGAGGAAAAAGCGTCCTGTGAACATGTGTTTGGAAATGGACGGTGTGTGTGCTACGGGAGCAAATCGTCGTGGAAATCGTCCTGGAGCACAATACAGAGCTGCACCGCATCCGTGTCACGAGAGATGTTTGAAATGTCCTCCATAGGATGCAATGCACGCGTCCACAGGTCGCATCATGGACTGCTGCACTCTTTCGCACGTTCCAGCCTCTCTCCTAATAGTGTTAGAGGCGTCACGGCGGACACAGTGCTGAAATGTCAGCACATCAGGAACTGATTCAGCACACACAATGCTTTTCAGATGCCCCTAGACGTAAAAATCCAGGGTGTTTACGTCAGCAGACCTAGCAGGCCATGCTACGGGGCCACTGTATCCTATCCGATGTCCGAAGAAAATGTTCTTGAGGTGTCGACAAACTGTAATGCAGAAGTGGGTCTGTGCTCCGTCGTGCAAAACCCACATAACCTATCGTATTGCCTAAGGCCGGTATTATACTATCAAATTTCTTTGTCCAATATCTTTGTCCAATATCTTTGTCAAAGATATTTGATAGTGTAATAGAGACTTTGTCAAATGTCGTCCAATATTTGATCAAATCTAGGGCCTCGCTGTATATTTGATCAAAGAAACCGCTTGTCTTCTGTTCACTGCAATGTGACATGTTACCACATGGAGCGCTAGCATCGCTGCAGCATACTGTCGTCTGTAGTGTTTTTATAACCATTGCCGGTAAATACAATTGGTGTGTGCCGACAACTACAAAAGTAATAGAGATGTCTGAAGCTGATGAGGCGCTTTACAACGTGAGGCACCCTGAATACAAAAATAGATTAAGAAGATTGGAGACCTAACCTGATCTAACCTAACCCAACCTAACATAACCCTCTCCTGTAGCAAGGAATGGGAGTGTTATAGTGAGCCTGTCTTCTGAAGATGTAGCAGTTCTTAAGTGAATATTGTGCTTTGTGATATGAGGATACACTTCATTGAGCACATACAGAAATGTATGCTCATTCATTCTTAAGTAATTGATGTACGACTTGACGTCTTCCACTGTAAGCTCACGTAACAAGTTTTGTTGAATGCTTTTATCGTGTCGTCGTAAAACCCACGGCTTCACCCAGATTAGATTAGTTTTTCGTTCCGTAGATCCGTGCTGAGGAGAGCCTCGTGGATGTGGAACATGTCGATTTTTTTAAGCTGAAATAACAATACTAATAGTATGAATAAATACATCATTTGTTTCTATTAAAAATTTCGCCAATGGAGTAGAAGGAGTTGGCCAGTAGTAAGTCTTTCAGGCTCCTTTTAAACTGATCTTTATTTCTAACTAAATTTTTTATGTTTCCTGGCAAATTATTGAAGATGAGTGTTCCTGAGTAGTGGACCCCTTTTTGAACTAAAGTAAGTTGGTTGGTTTGTGGGATTAAAGGGACCAGACTGCGATGGTCATCGGTCCCTTTTTCCAAATACTAAAAACACCCACAGAGAATAAAAACGAGTAACAGAATAGATCACAGACGCTTTTAAGTCCTTGTGCAGATCATTTTTGTTCCTGGTATTGTATGTATGAACTGAGTTGTTTGTTGGAAAAAGAGATATATTATTTACGACAAATTTCATTAAGAAGTAAATATACTGAGAAGCAGTAGTTAGTATACCCAGTTCTTTGAAGAGGTTTCTGCAGGAGGTCCGTGAATTTACTCCACAAATAATACGTATTACACGCTTTTGGACCTTGAAAACTTGTTTGACTTCAAGATTTACCCCAAAATATTATCCCATATGACATTATGGAATGAAAGTATGCAAGATTTTTCATTTTTATGTTGCCTGTCTCCTAACACTCGAATTGCAAATACAGATTTGTTAAGGCCTTTCTGCAGTTCTGTGGTGTGCTCCTCCCAACTGAATTTATTATCAAGTTGTAATCCCAGGACTTTTAAGACTGTCAACCTCGTATGTATGGTTCCATTTTTTCCCCCACTTCTTTTCCACATGTGCACACAATGCAATGGGAGTACATAGAACTGCTGCAGTTAGTAACAAGTTGTTGTCAGCCATCTTGAACTTTGACGAAAAATTTGATGACAGTGTAATACCTCCTCTAGCGCTACGTCAAAGATCTTTGTCAAATATATTGGACGGAATATTGGATCACATCTTTGATCAAATCTTTGACAAAGAAATTTGATAGTGTAATACCGGCCTAAGGCACGCCCTCAAACAGCCTAGGCAGAGTATTCCGCAGTAAGTCCTGTTACGTTCCTCCGTCGAGGCGTTGTGGAATAATAACCGGTCCCAGAATGTGGTCGCCAGGAATCCCCACCCGCACGTTGCTGCTGAACCGATGCTGATGGGGTGCCTCAACCATTCCCCGAAGACTGTCTCTAGTCCAAAGTCGACGATTATGCAGATTGATGATGGCAGTTCTGGTAAAGGTTGCTTCGTCGGGAAAGACGACCGATGCCAGAAATCCCATAACTCAGATAATCTTGTGCGAGAAATATCGATAAAATCATTCCCCTAGAGGGAAATCCGCCTCTGATAATCCTTGCACTCGTTGCAGGTGACAGGGACAGTAGCCGTTGTCATGCAGGGTGCACATAACTGTCTACATTTATACTCCGCGAGCCACCCAACGGTGTGTGGCGGAGGGCACTTTACGTGCCACTGTCATTACCTCCCTTTCCTGTTCCAGTCGTGTATGGTTTGCGGGAAGAACGACTGCCGGAAAGCCTCCGTGCGCGCTCGAATCTCTAATTTTGTATTCGTGATCTCCTAGGGAGGTATAAGTAGGGGGAAGCAATATATTCGATACCTCATGCAGAAACGCACCCTCTCGAAACCTGGACAGGAAGCTACACCGCGATGCGGAGCGCCTCTCTTGCAGAGTCTGCATATCCGTAACGGTTGCAGAGTCTGCATCTCCGTAACGGTATCACGCTTACCAAATAACCCTGTGACGAAACGCGCCGCTCTTCTTTGGATCTTCTCTATTTCCTCTGTCAACCCGACCTGGTACGGATCCCACACTGATGAGCAATACTCAAGTATAGGTCGAACGAGTGTTTTGTAAGCCACTGATTTGAAAATCAAATAATGTAAGAGGTTTATCGGCACAGTAATTCATTAATTTTTCTAAGGGGACGTTTCATATGTCGACCCTCAGCCGAGGATACCTCACTGGAATCTTCTGATTTTTTCTTGTAGTTCCTGTAATTACTGTAGCTATTGTTTATTCCTAGCGCATAATTATAGAGAGAATTTTCTTTGTAGTCGTAGTTTTTCATTATTGTACAGTAAAACAGCTGTGGCATGCCTGTAGATTTGTACCAAGTATTTCGCAGCTGCGCTTGCAATTAACGAGATATTATTTTCAATGCTATGTTAATGTGTTTTCTTATTTTGCTCTTCAAATTGTGGTTTTCTGTGTTATCGTGTGAAATATTGTGACAATAATGGCGTGTGAAAAACGTAATACTAGGCTCCAAAGTAAACTGAGAAATGACAGTGAAACGAGAGCAGTGTGTTAGGGCCACCGTGTAATGAATTAACTATTGTTCAAAGTAGTAATTTGGTAATTGTGCATAGGGAAATGGAGCAGGCTGCAAATAATGGTGTAGACAGTGAAACAATTAATGAACAGGGAAGAATTATCGATCGACCGGTCGGCAACAGCTCGCCTCAGGAATTGGAAATGACAGGACACAATCTCGCAAATACTGTAGATTCAGGTTTTGGGTCCTCACCGTTTTCTCAAATAAGTCAAGACACATTTTCTGGTTGTCAAAATGTGAATGTTACCGGTGCAAATTCACTGTCGAAAAGCACTGACGAACATGTTTCAGACACCAGTGCATTGTTATTACAATTAATACAACAAATGGGACAAAAGCTTCAAAAGTTAGACACAATAGAACAAAATCTTCAAAAGTTAGACACGATGGAACAAAATCAGAGACAAACACAGCAAAAGCTTCAAAAGTTAGACGCAATGGAACAAAATCTTCGAAAGTTAGACACAATGGAACCAAATCTTCAAAAGTTAGACTCAATGGAACAAAATCTTCAAACGTTAGACGCCAGGCTTGAACAAACACATGAAAATTGAACTACTGAGTTACATAACATCGAATCGAAATGTCAAAAAGTCTGTAATGACGTAAAAACCCAAATTTGTGAGCATTTTCAACCTATTTTTTCGCGGCATGAAAATGCATTACAGAATCACGAAGGAGCCATAAAAGAACTGCAAACTATTGTTCATGAAAATCATGGGACCTTGCGGGCTAAAATTGACTCAGTTCCCTCTACCGATTCGGTTGCGTTACTTGCAAAAACTCAGGAAAACTTAAAGGACACAGTAGATAGTCTGAAAATTGGTTCAGAAAGACACATGGAGGAAATTAGTTCATTATCAGAGAAAGTAGTCGAACTTTCGGATCAGCTAAATAATTTATCTACGAAGGTAGATGATAATCTGAATGACACAAGACCGGTAGTCTTTAAAGACACAGAAGAATACGAAGAAATTAGGAAATTCAACAAAATCAGAATCAAATTAATACGCAACACCAAAGAGAAATCCGGGAAGTACTAGATCAGTTGACACAAATACAAGAATTACATATTTCAGAGGACACTCGCGCTCCAATACGGGAAGAGGGACTTAAAAATACGGAACAGCCGCAAAATAATAACACAGGGCACTTCGGAAATTATGAAAGAAATTGGCAATGAACACCGAATTTTGAGACAGAACCGCTGAAACGACGTAACAATGACCGACATGCGACTCGCCAACATGATGATTTTGACTATAAGCTGTTTATTACTACACGTAAATTCGAAACATTTAAGAATTCTGGCAACCACATTCATCCACAAACGTGGCTTCATCAACTCTCTCATTGTTTTCCTCCCAACTGGTCATTAGAACACAGGATAACAATTTATGTGTGGCTATTTAGAGAATGAACCGGTTGAAAGAATGCGATCGGTCGTTCAAGATTGTCACAGTGAAGGAGAATTTTATCATGCCTTCCTCCCAGCATATTGGTCTCAAGCTACTCAAGATCGCGTAATACATAGCACCATCATGATGAGACACTTTGAACAATCTGAATTTTCCAGTCTTGTCAAATATTTTGAATATTGCACAAGAATCAGTGCCTGTCAAACCCATACAGCTGCTCAGAACTCATCCGCATTTACTTAATAAAATTGCCTGAACATTTACGACATATTATTTTGGCAGGACG
Source organism: Schistocerca cancellata (assembly GCF_023864275.1). Classification (NCBI taxonomy): domain Eukaryota; kingdom Metazoa; phylum Arthropoda; class Insecta; order Orthoptera; family Acrididae; genus Schistocerca; species Schistocerca cancellata. The sequence continues at coordinate 117,369,713 of NC_064636.1, read as the reverse complement.
TTGCAAAGACGACATTGAAGCTTTTCAGGGACTGTTATAAGAAGTGGAAATTGACACTGACAATCGCGGGTCCCGAATGTAGGAAAACAATCATTAAAGGTGACACCCATCACAATTCCGTGACGAACGAAACAATAACTGGACACGACAAGGCTATTCTTGCAATGCAAATCCTGACCAATACAGACACCACCCATATGACAACCACTGGCAGAGTAATAATAGTTACAGAGAAAGATCGCATTTCCGTAGTAATAACTATCACAGAGACAATCAGAGAAACAGGCAATATGGGAACCAAAATAATTATTATGAAGGGACACAGAATAACGTCAGACTCAACGGTCTACTGCACAGTTACGATTCCAGGAGAAATTCTCTACCACATGACCAGCAAAAAAGAAACTATGTAAACTACTGGCAAAACGACAGACCTGAATTTCATCGGAATTGGCGGGACTCAAACAGGGCAGGGCCCAGTCGACAAGGTGAATTTGTACAAGTTAGATCTCCAAATCCCAATAACGATGCGCCAACAAAGAGACAGACAATGACTAGCGCCAGAGGCAGCCACGTGCGCCGGCTGGCTCAGAGGAAAATAACATAGATGTTAACCATGAGAAAAATTTCAGCATTCCTTACCGAAGTATACAACATGATAATTGCTTTGAAGTTGAAACTCTGCGCACTAGAAAGGGTAATAGATAGCACCACATTTCACATGTAAAACCATTTATTAAAAGATAATCAGATTTTTAACTTAGTCTTTGCTATAAAATTTTTCTCTTCACGCTACTGGTACAATTTGTCACACGTAGAAACTGTTAACATGCAACAATGTTTTGAAGTTAGGTATCCAGTCTAGAACCTGGAGAACAATGTTAAACAGAAATTAAGAATGCATTGTTATAGTGAACAGACGACACAGTGTTGTTATTTGTACATTCTTGCTTGTTAGTTGCACGATTATGTAATGACTATAAGGCTCACATACTTAGAACATATACAACATGCGTGAGCGCATTGTCAGTGCATGTGCGAACATTATGGAAGGTGAACTACTCGCTGCTGAATCTCGCTACATGTATTGCCAAATGCACTGGGGTTGACAGACATCATTTTGAGCATTTATTGCATTAATGTGGTATTTACAGGTAATCACACTGTAACAGCACGATTTCTCAGAAATGATAAGTTCACAAAGGTACATGTATCACATTGGAATAACCGAAATAAAATGTTCAAATGTACCTACATTCTGTATTTTAATTTGAAAAACCTACATGTTACCAACTGTTCGTCTAAAATTGTGAGCCTTATGTTTGTGACAATTACAACGCCATCTATCACAAAGCGAATGAAATGAACTAAAACATTCATATTTCTTTATGTACTACATGAATATGTAAAAAATGGGGGTTCCTACTTAAAAAAAAACGCAATTGATACCCATTTGACCTGTGGCAGCGCCTTCTAGCGGGCCAATCGAGGCACCATCTGTTTTCCTGGTTTCCACCTTGAAGCTAGACAAGTTTCGTTCGTTGTAGTTTTTTCGTTTAACACTTATTTCGTGAGATATTTGGCCTGGTCACGATCAATGGACCACCCTGTATATTGCCTGCATTACTGAGCGACTATCCTAGAACATAGCACCAGTTGAAAGTTGCCTACATAATGGCTTCAAGGGGCAGCAAAAATTAAATGTTCAGTATTTCACACAACTGTTGATCCATTTTAAAAATTTAAAATGTTGTCATAGTCTATTAGTTAACAGGTACAGTCTCATGTTAAAAGTTTAATGAATTAAGACAAGTTTTACAGTGTGTTTATCTTGAGGCAGTGTAAATGATAGTGTGAAAATACCCAGGATTTTTCATCCAGTACATAAGAATGAGAGCACTTAGTGATTTTCAATAAACTTTAAACTGAATTTCAAACTTTTCCTAACATTTTCCACACTTAGCTGTGATATTTAACGCATTAACTCGTTTGTAACATAATAAGACATTTGAGGCTGTTTTATACATGATAGGGATGTTTATTGTTTGTTTCTAATATGTGATGCCCCAGTACAAAGATCGTTCTAAATTACTCATGATGACATGAATTGCACTTAAATGCTTGAATGTATAAGTTGCAAATTTTCAGTTCAGTTGAATAAAGTATGTTGTTGTTGTTGTGGTCTTCAGTCCTGAGACTGGTTTGATGCAGCTCTCCATGCTACTCTATCCTGTGCAAGCTTCTTCATCTCCCAGTATCTACTGCAACCTACATCCTTCTGAATCTGCTTAGTGTATTCATCTCTTGGTCTCCCTCTACGATTTTTCCCCTCCACACTGCCCTCCAATGCTAAATTTGTGATCCCTTGGTGCCTCAAAACATGTCCTACCAACTGATCCCTTCTTCTAGTCAAGTTGTGCCACAAACTTCTCTTCTCCCCAATCCTATTCAACACCTCCTCATTAGTTATGTGATCTACCCACCTTATCTTCAGCATTCTTCTGTAGCACCACATTTCGAATGCTTCTATTCTCTTCTTGTCCAAACTAGTTATCGTCCATGTTTCACTTCCATACATGGCTACACTCCATACAAATACTTTCAGAAACGACTTCCTGACACTTAAATCTATACTCGATGTTAACGAATTTCTCTTCTTCAGAAACGCTTTCCTTGCCATTGCCAGTCTACATTTTATATCCTCTCTACTTCGACCATCATCGGTTATTTTACTCCCTAAATAGCAAAACTCCTTTACTACTTTAAGTGTCTCATTTCCTGATCTAATTCCCTCAGCATCACCCGACTTAATTTGACTACATTCCATTATCCTCGATTTGCTTTTGTTGATGCTCATCTTATATCCTCCTTTCAAGACACTGTCCGTTCCATTCAACTGCTCTTCCAAGTCCTTTGCTGTCTCTGACAGAATTACAATGTCATCGGCGAACCTCAAAGTTTTTACTTCTTCTCCATGAATTTTAATACCTACTCCGAATTTTTCTTTTGTTTCCTTTACTGCTTGCTCAATATACAGATTGAATAACATCGGGGAGAGGCTACAACCCTGTCTTACTCCTTTCCCAACCACTGCTTCCCTTTCATGCCCCTCGACTCTTATAACTGCCATCTGGTTTCTGTACAAACTGTAAATAGCCTTTCGCTCCCTGTATTTTACCCCTGCCACCTTCAGAATTTGAAAGAGAGTATTCCAGTTAACATTGTCAAAAGCTTTCTCTAAGTCTACAAATGCTAGAAACGTAGGTTTGCCTTTTCTTAATCTTTCTTCTAAGATAAATCGTAAGGTCAGTATTGCCTCACGTGTTCCAACATTTCTACGGAATCCAAACTGATCTTCCCCGAGGTCGGCTTCTACCGGTTTTTCCATTCGACTGCAAAGAATTCGCGTTAGTATTTTGCAGCTGTGACTTATTAAACTGATAGTTCGGTAATTTTCACATCTGTCAACACCTGCTTTCTTTGGGATTGGAATTATTATATTCTTCTTGAAGTCTGAGGGTATTTCGCCTGTCTCATATATCGTGCTCACCAGATGGTAGAGTTTTGTCATGACTGGCTCTCCCGAGGCCATCAGTAGTTCAAATGGAATGTTGTCTACACCCGGGGCCTTGTTTCGACTCAGGTCTTTCAGTGCTCTGTCAAACTCTTCACGCAGTATCTTATCTCCCATTTCGTCTTCATCTACATCCTCTTCCATTTCCATAATATTGTCCTCAAGTACATCGCCCTTGTATAAACCCTCTATATACTCCTTCCACCTTTCTGCCTTCCCTTCTTTGCTTAGAACTGGGTTGCCATCTGAGCTCTTGATATTAATACAAGTGGTTCTCTTCTCACCAAAGGTCTCTTTAATTTTCCTGTAGGCAGTATCTATCTTACCCCTAGTGAGACAAGCCTCTACATCCTTACATTTGTCCTCTAGCCATCCCTGCTTAGCCATTTTGCACTTCCTGGCGATATCATTTTTGAGACGTCTGTATTCCTTTTTGCCTGCTTCATTTACTGCATTTTTGTATTTTCTCCTTTCATCAATTAAATTCAATATTTCTTCTGTTACCCAAGGATTTCTATTAGCCCTTGTCTTTTTACCTACTTGATCCTCTGCTGCCTTCACTACTTCATCCCTCAGAGCTACCCATTCTTCTTCTACTGTATTTCTTTCCCCCATTCCTGTCAATTGTTCCCTTATGCTCTCCCTGAAACTCTCTACAACCTCTGGTTCTTTCAGCTTATCCAGGTCCCATCTCCTTAAATTCCCACCTTTTTGCAGTTTCTTCAGTTTCAATCTGCAGTTCATAACCAATTGATTGTGGTCAGAATCCACATCTGCCCCAGGAAATGTCTTACAATTTAAAACCTGGTTCCTAAATCTCTGTCTTACCATTATATAATCTATCTGATACCTACTAGTATCTCCAGGATTGTTCCAGGTATACAACCTTCTTTTATGATTCTTGAACCAAGTGTTGGCTATGATTAAGTTATGCTCTGTGCAAAATTCTACAAGGCGGCTTCCTCTTTCATTCCTTCCCCCCGATCCATATTCACCTACTATGTTTCCTTCTCTCCCTTTTCCTACTGACGAATTCCAGTCACCCATGACTATTAAATTTCCGTCTCCTTTCACTACCTGAATAATTTCTTTTATCTCGTCATACATTTCATCTATTTCTTCATCATCTGCAGAGGTAGGTGGCATATAAACTTGTACTACTGTAGTAGGCATGGGCTTTGTGTCTATCTTGGCCACAATAATGCGTTCACTATGCTGTTTGTAGTAGCTAACCCGCACTCCTATTTTTTTATTCATTATTAAACCTACTCCTGCATTACCCCTATTTGATTTTGTATTTATAACCCTGTAATCACCTGACCAAAAGTCTTGTTCCTCCTGCCACCGAACTTCACTGATTCCCACTATATCTAACTTTAACCTATCCATTTCCCTTTTTAAATTTTCTAACCTACCTGCCCGATTAAGGGATCTGACATTCCACGCTCCGATTCGTAGAACGCCAGTTTTCTTTCTCCTGATAACGACGTCCTCCTGAGTAGTCCCCGCCCGGAGATCCGAATGGGGGACTATTTTACCTTCGGAATATTTTACCCAAGAGGACGCCATCATCATTTAATCATACAGTAGAGCTGCATGTCCTCGGGAAAAATTACGGCTGTAGTTTCCCCTTGCTTTCAGCCGTTCGCAGTACAAGCACAGCAAGGCCGTTTTGGTTAATGTTACAAGGCCAGATCAGTCAATCATCCAGACTGTTGCCCCTGCAACTACTGAAAAGGCTGCTGCCCCTCTTCAGGAACCACATGTTTGTCTGGCCTCTCAACAGATACCCCTCCGTTGTGGTTGCACCTACGGTACGGCCATCTGTATCGCTGAGGCACGCAAGCCTCCCCGCCAGCGGCAAGGTCCATGGTTCATGGGGGGGAATAAAGTATATGCATTAATAATGCTGGTATACTTCATAACATAACATCTTTGTCTGGAAAGCAGACCTTCTTTTCTATAATAAGTATTTACATCAATTAAAAACACTGTCAAATCGACTGCAGTTGAAATAATGTTTAGCAAATACTTCCTCTAAAGAAAAGAACGAGTGCTGTGTTAGATTTCGTATTATTCTCTTTATGTAATTTTCACTATCGTAAACAACATTCAATACAAATAACTTTGCATTCTGAGTGAACTCATCCATTTACGTCTTGTTATTAAGTCAAGAGATAGGAAGTTATCATACTTAAGCCATCCTTTTTTTACATTAGATTCATCTTTTCTGAGCTATCATAAGCACTTCGTAATTTCATTTAAGGTGTGGTACTGTCATTGGTATGGCTTAAAGTTTAGAAAAATACATTTACCCTACAATAGAGTGCCCTGAACAATTACGAAATCCCTCTGTGGATTAACACAGAATGCTGGACTGGAACATAAACCTGGAGCAGCGTCTTCCATGAATGCATCTCTTGCTCACTCGGCCTTTAGTATAGGGATTACTTTCCTCCCCTTTCACAGTCTCTCCACCATATGTGTATATCTTAGCCATACTTCTGTCGTTTCTATTGTGGAACTTGTTAAATAAGTAACACCATTCCACACAACATAACCTAGTCTGAGAGTATTACAAATCGTACAGAGAAAACACAAAGGCGTCTTCCTTACCATCTGGCAGGGCGTGAAGTGTAATCTCCACAGGCAGAGTCTTCTTGCCAGTCACAGTTTTCCCAACCAGCTGGACGCGGTAGCTCGTGTCGGGCATAATATTTGATAGTCTCTTGCTGCCATTTTTCTCAGTTATGAGATATTTAAGATGCTCACTTCCAGAGAGAACAGATAGCTCAAATTCCACTATTTCACATAGCAATGATGTCTTCTCATGTTCATACTGTTCACAAATTAAAATATCTTAATATCAGATGCAATCAAACATTCACAAAGTCTCTAACGAGTGTTAACGTGCACAAAATCAAGAAATGGGAAAGGACAACTGAATTATAAAATGTTATAATGTTATGCCAAGGCACAAGTGAATAGGAGATATGGGAATAAAAATATTGATGTTCCAACTGCCAAGCGTAGAAGTATGAATCTGGAATTTGGTTGCAGTAATTAAATTTCTTCTAATTAAAACTGATAAACAATATTTTATTCAAAATATTCTCCATTGCTATTTATACATTTCTCCAACCTGTCTGGCAGGCTATGAATGCCATGCCAAAGAAACAGCTCTTCTTTTGAAGCGAACCAGTCAGCGAGCCTTTTTCGTACGTTTTCATACGACTTGACGCGTTGTTCAGCGAGAGAGTCTCCCAGTCCCAGTGATGCAAACAGATGATTATAGGACGGAGGCAAGTCTAGAGAGTAAGCCGCATGCCCTAGTACTTCCCAACTGAACGCTTCGATCGTTTCCCTGACTCGTTTTGCTGTGTGTGATGGGGCATCATCATGGAGCAATATGGCTTTGTGTTGCCTTTTTCCATATTCCGGTCGTTTTTCAGGTAATGCTCGAATTGAAACATCCATTTGCTGTTGGTAGCGATCAGTGTTAACGGTCTCACGAGGTTTTAGCTTCTCATAACAGACGACAGCCTTCTGATAGCACCAAACACAGAGCATTGTCTTCTTTCCAAATCGATTTGGTCTTGCAGTGGATGTTGATGGTTTGCCTGGATTAACCCATGATTTACGACGCTTAGGATTCTCAAAATATATCCATTTTTCATCATCTGTCACTATTCGATGGAGAAATGACTATTTTGAATCTACCGAACAAAATTTCGCAAGGGATTTTCGAATTGTTAGCTTTCATTCAATTAATGCGGAACCCATTTTCCCACTTTCTGCACTTTTCCCATAGCTTTCAGCCGAAGATAAACGGCTTTCTGCGTCACATTCAGTTATTCCGCGAGTTTCTGTTTGAGTATCATCTTCATCCAATAAGACCCTGCAATTCGTTGTCTTCGAACTTTCACGGTCGTTTCCCGGACTCGTCGCTTCTCATATCAAGATCACCACTTTTGAAATTTTTGAACCACTCCGAACACTGAGCTTTTCCAAGAGCACGTTCGCCGAAAGCTTCGACAAGCATTCGATGCTATTCTGCAGCAGTTTTCTCCAAATGATGACAGAAAACCAACGCTGTCTGCAAATCGTAGTTCGTAGGCACAAAACTCGACATCTTGACGGGCTTGACACAGACACCGATTTGTGGAAGTTGGGTTACTGTGTTTTGACATTCGTCGTCAGCCATTACAGGAAGCAGATGGCATTGCAGACACGTTCTCACAGGATCTACACTGACGGCTAGCACCATCTATAGGGAAATTCCGGTTTCATACTTCTACACCTGGTACACTATGAAAAGCATCATAAATCTGTATTAAGTGATAATCATGGATGAAACTGTGTTCTTTGAAAGCTACAAAGCAATTAAAATGATGATAATTCATAAATATAACAAAAATTATAGATATACAGGGCGTCCCATTTATCTTGACTACCCTAAATAACTTTTGTCCACATGCAAATTACAAAATGCTTCAAGCAAATTTTCTTTAGCTGTCAGGGGACATCAATCAGCAAGATTGCCTTCGTTGTAGCTGTTTCTTTTTTTTCGAAGATATGAACAGCAATATGACTTTTTTAAATGACGCCTTGTATTTTTTATTCGGTGTAGAGCATTAACATTATACATTAATTTAACGACCCTGTCACATCAATGTAATGACACTTACTAAATTTCTTTTTCAGAGGTTTAAAACAAATTTTATTTTGCACAGCAGTGAAAACTTTGTAAGCAGGAGGCAACGATAGGAAGAATTTTGTGTGTGGAAGCACACGTGTACAATTGGTTTCAATGATGTACCCTGCTGTGAATGCCACAAGACAGAAATATGTGATGAATAACTATGCATTTAGCTGTCCTAATTCTGACATGCAGATACATGTCTTTTGGTCTGTCATGTATCTACTAGTTCATGAGAAACAGTACTTTTACTGCCATTATTTACAATGACCTATTTGTCGAGATCTGAAGATCTTAACTTTGATTACCGAAACCAGTTGTCTGGAATAAATGTTATTATTAGCGGTCTTGGTAAAGAAGTTTGTCTTCACTGATATAAGTTGTGGTTTATTCAACAGATGTTAGATGTATACTTACAGACCATTCCAAGAGAACACTAGTTTGATCTACATCTCTTGCAGAAAATTTGTAGTCACCTCGTACGGGATCTATAAAAGGAAAAGAAAATTAAAAAGAAGCATCATTAAAAAATTACAAGTTTGAGACTGCACACTGTTCATAAGATTATCATTATAACGAAGAATACAGTAATTGTTATTGTGATGCGTAACTCTAAAGGGATAGAAAAAAAAAAGGGATTAAAATTTAGAAACTATAGTCGTGTCAAATGCCTATTAGAATACGATGACAGTGACGAATGCAGTAACTTTTATTGTCAAACAACAGACTGAGTAAAGTGCGGAATCGTGAACTGACTAACGGTATAGTATTGAAAGTAGGGCTCACAAGCTAGCATTGTACAAACAGATTGTTGAAGAGAGCAGTGCGATAAATAATACCACTGATAAACACCTGGACATTGCTTCCTTTGTAAACTTTTAAATGTGACATCCACTCCAAAAATGTAACAAGGATTAAACTACGTCTGCCTTTAGAAGTGGAATGAAGAGGAATCTGGAATGTTAATAACCGGCTAGCGCAGTGACGTAGTAAACAAGTGACAAACGACGTAAACTACATGACGAGTATAGCGACATATAATTGTCGATGGTTTGAAACATAAGCCACAAATACCGTTTTGATTACGAGAATTTACTGCATCTGGAAATTTTAGTTCAAATTACAACTATTATGATGGATCACATACAAAAAGGTAAACATTTCTTGTAAATAAAGCAAATCACAAATCGTAAAGACCAGTTCAACAACTGTAATAGGCATCACGACCCATCGAATGAACTAAAAATTCGTTGATAGAATGAAGGCTTTCATGGCCAAATGATATTGCTGCCGGTAAACCTTTCGCGATATGAGGTCGTGGTCCACAAAAACCTCCTTTTCCTAACGTATCGTCCAGAAGTCCGTTGGGCATCTTCTGAACTTTTACTAAAAATCTAACAGATCAGATCGGAAAGATTTTACAGAAACAGGAAATTAGACCGGTTTTTAGACCAACAAAGGAAAGGTCTGTGAAGATAAACGCTCTCCTCTGTTAGCATTGGCAGATATAAATGGCGCGTACATGTTGGAAAGTTTATAATTGTAAAGACCGAGAGACGCGGGTAAAGAAACACAAAAGTCTTTTCCGAGTAGGGGAAATAGACAAATCGGCTGTAGCAGAGCATGGTCTTCAGCCAGCCAGGAAGTCACGAAGCGAAGTCTTCTGAAAGTAAAATATTATGTACGGCGATAAACTATTATCCACGGCCATCTAAATGTATTAACGAAGGGATAATTTCAATAGGAAATAAGAGACCATATAACTTAGCGACTAGCGATCAGTGGCTCTCCAGAATCAGCGAACAGTTATTTATCATTGACTAAACGACAATAGATAGTTAAGTATTGTCTTTGACAAAGATCGTCTCCGCTTATCATGTGTAACTCCGATCGTGCCCCTTTCCTACACTACATATGTCGCTCCTAGACGCCCGACCAGCCAGTCGGCAAAACTCACCGGAGGCACAAAGCCTCCAGCGCAGTTCTGGACGAAACGTTTGGGGCTGTGTTTGAACACGACTCGAACTGTTCGAATAGTTAACGTCACAGTTCGATAAATCTCGGATTCTGTTCGAGATTTTCATCAACCAGCGATCTACTGACTTTTGTTTGTACTATCACGATATGTCTTAGCGTTTTTAATGCGCTGTGGGTTTTAGTAATAAAAATAACTGCAAAATATCGACTGAAATCGCAGCTCATGCGTGACAACGGCAACAAATAAATAAAAATATTAATTATGATTCTGTCCAATTCTTGAGCTTTCGCTTATTTCTCCCCCCCCCCCCCCCCCAAATCTAGTGTAATATCTCCAAGACAGATCTCGCCGCTGTAATTCACTCTCTCGAGGAAAATTACTGTCACTTTTTTACTACGAAATTCGTTTGTTCGGCATTCAATTACTGACCAATGGTCTAAACTGTTCGATCTGAATGTTGCCTTCTTGTGTTCAAACCGATTAAATCCGGTAAAGTTTTTATGTGCTATTGTAATATGTGAACAGGGACTCATTTACTAATTTAAATCATATAATTAACGCTTCTCATAAACAAATAAAATATTATACTGGGTTCAGTCAAGTAATATTTTCTGGAAGACAATGTCTGTAACCTTCGCTTAAAATCAGTATAAATGTATCTACTTCCTTACATAGCGATACTTTACGGGAACTCATATTCTAAATTTGTTTAAACACGATAGGAGTTTGTGCAGTGGTAGGATTTGAAGCAGCTTCCTCCAGTGTTTCAGGAAATTGTCTAATTTTAAGCAGAGCCACATCTTATTGTTGTGCTAGTCCGGAGTTTCTTGCGAATATCTTGCACTCGCGCCGCGCTACTCAAATGTCAAGTGATTGTTCGAGCTGCGGCTCAGGGTGAACAGTGTGTCGCCGGCAGAAATGCATAACGCTGGTCTTGGCAGCCGAAAACTGAAAACCATGCGCTACAACCCAAGACTGCGCCTTGTGGATAGCGCCCTGCCGCTGACGTTCAGCAGCTGCAATGCCATTAGAGCTATAGTATAGGCAAAAGTCGTCAGCATACAAGGACGCTGAGACAGACGTTCCCACCGCCGCAGCGAGCCCGTTAACTGCTATTAAAAACAGGCAGACACTTAAAACAGATCCCTGTGGCATTCTGTTCTCCTGAACTCGGGAGGAACTATGAGAGGCCGCGACTTGCAATCAGAATGTACGATGCGCCAGAAAATTGCGTATGAAAATCGGCAGCGGACCCGGAGGACCCCAATGACGAAGTGTAGAGAGGATGTGATGGCACCTTGTAGTATCGTACGCCTTCTGCATGTCGAAAAAGATAGCGACCAGGTGTTGACGGCGGGCAAAGGCCGTACTGGTTACGTCGCACTCCTTCCCCATTCTACACAATGGCAGCACGCTCACTGGTACCACATGCGACGTGTGTGAGTCTGAGCAGCAGTCATTCCTCGCCAGGTAACACTGCTATTGCCTGGGTGGGTTTATATCGATAACAGGTCGGTGATCGTAGTGTTGGGGATCATCAGCGTATACTCCGAATACAAACACTGGTTTAATTCCTCCTACTTTCGACACATCTTTAAGGAGAGGTTTACTATCTTTTGGTTCAAAAAATCATTTCTTTTTAAATTGCATTTTTGGATCCATGAAAGAGTTTAGAATCCACTCCTGAAAAGGTTTTTCCGAATACGGAACGCAAAAGTTTGTTATTCGTGGTTGAACAAAAAAAAATGCACCTGTCTGACATCGGCCTTTTTCACGCATCAGTTTTTTCGAGAATTTCGACTTTCTAGCCCCGAAAAAGTATTCTATGTGTTTGTCCATGACTGCAGCTTATAAAGTGATCAAGGAGCTTACGACGTGCTAAGGCGTGGCAATCCGACGGCATTCCAATTCGTTGGAACAGATGAAGAAGGCCATTTGGGCAACATATTTCCAAAATTGTTCGACGGATGACCACCCAAAAAACCAAAATTATCCGGCTGGGGAAACTAGGTGGTGCAAGTGGCGCACTGCAGGGGCTACTCGATATCTGCAAGAATATCAACACCACCAGCCGCTCTCCAAAGAAGTTCAAATAGTGATTCACCCGATCTACGAGGCCCTTACAGAGGACGAGTTATTGTACCGGTGCTTGGGGGGAAACACACGAAATTCAAATGAAAGTTTGAACGCGTGTGTTTGGAAGTTAGCCCCCGATCATTTGCATTCTGGTGCGAAGACTGTGGAGACTGCGACTTTATTGGCAGTGAGCAGCTTCAACGAAGGGTGTTCAGTAATTCTGCAGACCACGAAAACGATGGACGTCACCCTGGAACTCTATTCGACGCAGTTCGCCAAGCATTCGGACGACCACCGGATTCGAGCGGTCGAAAACCGCTGTCACCGGCCGTACGAGCGGATCTGGAGCAGCGCAGGATGGCCCAGATAGAGCAGAACGCCCTCTATGAGGGAGAGGAAGGACTAGTTTATGAACCCGGAATAACAGATTGAACGTACGTAGCATTATATTGCATTTATATGTAGTCAAACTTCAAACGCGTTTTTCTCGAAATGACTTTTTTTTATCGAGCGGTATGGTAACTTCAAATCTACTGAACCGATTAACATGATTCTTTACATCCGACGAAGCTAACTAAATTGTCTAGGGGTTGTACCAGTTTTATTCCGATCCATCAACTACTAATATTTTTATTTGGTTGACGAAGTCGAAAATCGATTAAAAACCCTATTTTTTCAAATGGCCGCCATTTTGTTTCCTACGGTCCAAATAACTTAAGAGAGGAGCTACACGTAAAGAATCTTATGTACTTCGCTAACATCAACTCAATTTTGTTTTCAGATGAGCCGGCTCACCTGTGACATACCGCGTGTGGGGATCAACATCGAAATTTTGTTTAGTTCCGACGGCACTTTCGCCGTTGCTGTTCGACATTTCCAGTCGGAAAAATTTCAGTTTGTAGAGGAAACATCAATGACCACTGTGACCATATTTGACATTGATATCTTTAACACATCCTAAGAACAAAATTCTCAAAGAACATGCTTTTTTCGTGGCAAAGATAGTAAACGTCCCCTTAAGCAATACAAGAGGAAAACCAATAATCTTGCGATAAATGAACCAACTGCAATGGCAAGCATTCGGGCACAGACAAGTCATCCACACATTATTACCGTGGGCGAAATCATATAACAATCCTGAATTTATCTTTCCTGTCAAGTTTGTGATTATCGGTTTTTGATTTATTTATATTCTGTTTTTATTTAGCGGTAGCTTGGTTTAGCTTCGACTTTGAAGTGTATTCATTATCGCTCGCGGTAGAAATTGTAAATGAAACCTGAAGATAGCTGAAACAGCAGCGATTGTCGAGAGCTTTCAGCACGCAGCTACAAAACTGTTACGATTTACGATAACCTAAAAACTAATGAGACTCTTTAATTTCACTTGTAGAACCTTAGAGCCTGTAACAGTGCAACGCAGTGCACAAGTGAAAGGTGGGTGTCCAACTGATCACGTACGAAATTCACAGCAATAATCACGCGTTAACGCTCTTATCGCTGTACTGGCCGCGTCTCCGTATTCACCAGGGAGCATCCAAAAATAATTTTCTGAATCTCCTATAGCCGTATTCGGCGTCTACAATATCAGGCAGATCACTTTTGGTTGACAAGAAATACTCTTCACTTTTAAGCTTAAACTACTGTATTGACGTAGCTATTGCATTCGTTTGTTTGCAAAATATCATCAGTTTGACACAATTAACGTCGCACAACAGGCACATTAACATCGACAGACTATAATAGCTACCGCAACAATAGCCTCAAATTCCCAATCAGACTAACACGATACAGCGCCCGCTGTCTTTCGCGTCAAGATAAGAGTGATGATAATATAATGGTTGCATTCTATTCCGCGGTCACAGAGCATAAGTCAAAGATTTTTCTCCGCGCATCGAAACATGTATATAACGCAACAATAAAAAAAAAAACACATTTATTTAACGGAAAAATTGGCATATTAGAATGATGCCGAAACCAGCAAAAGCCCTAAAGAATTCCCAGCTCATACTGATATCGTATTACCTCCAATAGCTGACAAACGTTTTGAAGCCATAACTAACAAAATAAAACAGCTTGCAGAAGACAACAGCATCATTTGGGCATATTACACTCAAAAACCAAAGACACAGGTACACCTGCTTAATACTGTGTAGGGCACGTGCAAGCATGCAGAATTGCCGCAACATGACGTGGCATGGACTCGACTAATGTCTGAAGTAGTGCTGGAGGGAACTGACTCCATGAATCCTGCAGAGCTGTCCATAAATCCGTAAGAATACGACGGGGTGGAGGAGACCTCTCCAGAACAGCACGTTTCCAAGGCATCCCAGATATGCTCAATAATGTTCATGTCTGGGGCGTTTGGCGACCAGCAAAAGTGTTTACACTCAAATTAGTGTTCCTGGAGCCACTCTGTAGCTCTGTTGAACGTGTGGGGTGTCGCATTGTCCTGCTGCAATTGCCCAAGTGCGTCGGAATGCACATTGGACATGAATGGATGCAGGTGATCAGACAGGATGCTTACGTATGTGTCACATGTCAGAGTCATATCTAGACATCAGGGGTCCCATATCACTCCAACTGCACATGCCCCACACCATTACAGAGCATCCACCATCTTCAACAGTCCCCTGCTGACATGCAGGGTCCATGGATTCATGACATTGTCTCCATATCCGTACACGTCCATCCGCTCGATACAATTTGAAACGAGACTCGTCCGACCACGCAACATGTTTCCAGTCATGAACAGTGCAATGTCGGTGTTCATGGGCCCAGCTCTGTGTCGTGATCAAGGGTACACGAGTGCGCCTTCGGCTCCGAAAGCCCCTATCGATGATGTTTCGTTAAATGGTTTGCAAGGTGACACTTGCTGATGGCAAAGCACTGAAATCTGCAGCAATTTGCGGAAGGGTTGAACTTCTGTCACGCTGAACAATTCTACTCAGCGGTCGTTGGTGCCGTACTTGTAGGATCTTTTTCCGGATGCAGCGATGTCGATTACCGGATTCCTGATATTCACGGTACACTCGTGAAAGGATTGCACGGAAAAATCCCTACTTCATCGCTACTTCGGATATGCTGTGTCCCAACGCTCGTGCGCCGATTATAATGCCAAGTGCAAAGTCACTAAAATCTTGATAACCTGCCACAATAACCGATCTAACAACTGCGCCAGACACTTGCTGTCTTATATAGGCGTTGCCTACTGCAGCGCCGTATTCTGCCTGTTTACATATCTCTGTATATAAATACCCAAGCCTATACCAGTTTCTTTTGCGCTTCACTGTAGAATGATTTCGAAATCTGGAAAACCCAAAAGCAACCCCATCTCATACCGACGTCCTATTACTCTCAATAACAGACAAACCTTTTGAAGCAATAACTATCAGGCAACAAGTGCTTACAGGAGAGAACAGCACTATACCATATGAAGAAGTTCACTTCAGAAACAGTGACTGTGCCGCTAATCCACTATTAAGAGTAACTAACAAAGCAGGAGAAGCCTGCAACTTAGCAGATGTGACAGCTGCCTTCCGTATAGACATGGAAATCTCCATTGACAAGGTAATAGCATACGACTTCAAACCTGAAATAGTACTATTAAGAGGTAACCTCATTGGAAATAGATGGGTAGTAGTTCAGGCTCAAAAATCATCGTATTTCATAAATCCGGAGTCCCCCAGGGTCCCATCATCACCCCGCTGTTATAAACGACGTGTGAAGCTCACATCCCAAGACCCAGGTGATGCAATAAAGATATTGCTTACTGGTGACATGGGGCCGGCTACAATGCAGTCAGTGAAGAGACAAATTCGAAACATGATTCGGTAAACCAAGTGAGATGGCGCAGCGGTTAGCACACTGGACTCGCATTCGGGAGGGCGACGGTTCAATCCCGCGTCCGGCCATCCTGATTTAGGTTTTCCGTGATTTCCCTAAATCGCTCCAGGCAAATGCCAGGATGGTTCCTTTGAAAGGACACAGCCGACTTCCTTCCCAGTCCTTCCCTAATCTAATGAGACCGATGACCTACCTGTTTGGTCTCTTTCCCCAAACAACCGAACCCAACCCATGATTGGTAAATGGAGAATCCAACAAAAAGTCAACTTATCCTATTCACAAATGAAAAACTTACTAATTGCCAGCAACAGGTCCCCCAAAAACTCAACGTTCGACTTTGCGAACAAAAAATTAATGCTTCAAAAATGGTTCAAATGGCTCTGAGCATTATGGGTCTTAACATCTGAGGTCACCAGTCCCCTAGAACTTAGAACTAGTTAAACCTAACTAACCTAGGGACATCACACACATCCATACCCGTGGCAGGATTCGAACCTGCGACCGTAGCGGTTTCGTGGTTGCAGACTGAAGCGCCTAGAACCGTTCGGCCACACCGGCCAGCTCACACCAGATATACCCGCAGCAAACACTTCACACATTACTAACTTGCACTAGTTATTCGTACCACCTTTAGAAGGAATCGCCAGAGCGCTGTTCAATTAGGAAGTGCCCGGTTCCTCGGCGTGGCGCTGCTTAAATAGTTCTCAAATGATGGCGCTGGATCTAGAAGGTGTTTGCATCGTCGACACGGGATACGCAACATGCAACGCCATATGTGAGACGACCTTGTTAACATAAACTTGTTGACGTAAATAAAACTGACTGAAACTGCATTTACATGTTGCGCTAACAGATGGAGTTACTTCAGTGCTTGAGCCAAGCTCGTTACAGAATTTTTCAAAATTGGGACAAAAATTGGGTATCGTCGGGATGTCGGGACAAGAAGGTTCATATCGGTGACGGTCCCGATACATCGCATATCGGGACGGATGACAACAACCTTAGGTAGGGGTCATGCACAACCGGGCTGCGAGCTGTGATGTCACTGTGGATCCAGCCCGCCTCCCCCACCACACCACACTGCACTGAAGATAATAGGCACCCAGCGCACATATGTTTAGCTCATTCTCAGGTATGAATGTAATCGAGATTTTCCAAATTTTGGTATATTATTATAATTATTACTATCATAAAATTTATATTAGTTACAGTATCTTTTTCTATAGTTGATGAAATGCTAGAGTAAAGCTTCCAAAGGATGTCAACCTGTTTCACCGTCTCGGATGGGATTGCTTCTTTACCTGTGGGAAGACGCTCACAAAACCTAAGGCCACATAGCCCTGTAGTATGGAGAAACCTCCTATGTCAGTCTAAACTCTTTAACTGTGTTGACAGGCTCTCTGGAAAATTATGATACAACTTTTTTTACTTTCTTCGTTTTCTGTCTTTGTTCAGTTTCAGTTTGAAGTTTTTTTCTTGCTGATAGCACTCATTCTAATGAAAGTGCGTGTCCATATGAAACACATTAAAACAAAGAGAAATCTTTGCAAGAAGGGCAATGTGAAGTTGCAACCTTTGGAATATCTTCAAATGACGAATAGTACACAGAAATTTCACAATCATTTATTGTTGGCAGTCAGAAATAGAGCCCTGAATCACTTTTTGAACAAGTTTTCATTTGAGTTACTCATCACTAAATCGACAGATACGATGCTGCAAATCTCAGTTCTTTTGCATAAGGTTTTTTACTTCTGTTTCTATAATTTCTAATTGTTGGCATACGCAAATGTTTTTGCATTCACAACAGCTTTTGTTTTCACAGTTAACGTTTAGTCTAGTAATAATTTCTTCATTAGTTGGTAATCAGCTTACCTGTAAAAAATATCTTCTACCTTTTTACCTTGGCTTCGTTTTTGTGCCCAAATACTTCAAACATTATTTGGCTCATTACTACTCTCTAAATCAGTACCGAAGTGTGCTGGATTTAGAGTTGCAACAGCATCAATCTTCAACTTGCGATTCGAACAAATATTCCAATCCATTTCATAATACTAATCAGTAAAAGCACTGAGCAGATATGAGCATTCTCAACTGTGGCATAACTCTACACTCTGTCGCCAGTCAGTAATGACACTTCACAGTGCCGGAAACACTCTTGTTTTCGCTTGTAAACGCAATTACAACAGAATACGCCCCGGCAACTGCGAGCTACTGAGCGCTGGTTGGGTTCACTCTGACGTCAGTGGCGCAGCTCACTGTTGGGCATGCAGCTCGTCACCCCTACTGCGTTTTCTGGTATCTGCAGTCAACGCCTTTCATCTACTCGAACCCTCGAGCTCCGGCTGTCGCGCCAGACCAACGATGCTGGTAGCAGTTGCCAGCAGGGCAGCCGGACCAGCACAGCGGGCACCCACGTGCACTGCGAGAGACCTGCGCTGGTGATGGCCGAAACCTGATGTTATGAACCAGCTGCAGGGGAGTTTGCTAACACAGTGCCAGGTACACTGACCAGCCGCAACATTACGACCACCGACCCACTATGGATATAAACCCGTCCAGGCGACAGGATCATCACTTAGCAAAGAATTATTGCTAGTCAGACACACGTATGGAGTGAGTGTGTTTTCTGTGTGTAGAATAAGGAAGACACACAATGTGTCTGAGCTTGACCAAGGTCAGACTGTGAAAGACTCGGCACGAGCATTTTGGAAAATGCACACTTTGTCGGATGTTCGTCAGACGTTAAAGCTGGGCAGAGTACAAGTGTGTCTCAACTTACAGTGCATCGAACACTCCCAACGATGGACCTCCACAGCTGACGAACCCTACATGTGCCAATGTTAATGACTGAAATGGGCGCACGACCACCTGCGCTGGATTTTGACGCATGGTCAGACCATTGCACGGTATGATGAATGCTGATACCTTCTTCACTTTACCAATAGGAGAGGGCAGATTCTGTCATCTTCCAGGGGAACAGCTCCTCGACATCTGTACTGTGGGATAAAGATAAACTGGCGACGGCTCCATTATGCTCTGTGGAGAATTGTTATGGGAATCAATGGGTTCAGTGGAGCTTGCGCAAGGCACCATGGCGCTCAAGGAGTATCGTACACTGCGTGCAGACTTATGCCCCTTCATGACGATCATGGCCAGGAGTATGATGGGAGTCATTCGAGGAACACTATGGCGAGTTCCAATTGATATGCTCCCTCCCCCCCCCCCCCACCCCCAACTTGCCTGAACTCGATCGAACACATCTAGGATGCGATTGAATATCGCGATAGTGCCCAGCGTTCCCCTACCTAGGATTATGTGAATTAGGTGATTTGTGTGCACAGGTGTGCGGCAACTTCCTCCATGGCCCCATTGCTTCTACATGCCAAACTGTCACAGCTGTTATCCATGCCAGAGGTGGACATACAAGCAATTAGAGAGGTGGTCATAATGTTTTGGCTGGTCAATCTAGCTTCCATATTTAATCACATCGTCTGCATTTTGGTTTAATTGATAGGGGACAGTGTCAGTACACGATGTTGCATCATACTACCATAATTTGCTAATTGTTATTTTATATTGTGACTGATCCTTAAGAGAAATTTTTCTATTGGGCTTTTTCCTTATAATACGTTGCTGCTTTTCACAGTAAGGTACTCTCCATACATGGTCTACTACACTGAAGAGCCAAAGGACCTGGTATACCTGCCTAACAACGTGAAGGGCCACCACGAGCATTCAGGAGTGCCAGAATACGACGTGGCAATGACATGACTAATGTCTGAAATAGTGCTGGATGCAACTGACACAGTGTATCCTGTAGGGCTGTCCATAATTCCATATGAGAATGGGGGGAGGGGGGAGAGATCTCTTCTGAACAGTATGTTGCAAGACATCCCAGATATGGTCAATAATATTCATGTCTGGGGTGTCTGGTGGCGAGCGGAAGTGTTTAAATTCAGAAGAGTGTTCCTGGAGCCAATATTCCCGATGTGTGAGGTGTCGCATTGTCCTGTTGGAATTGCCCAAGTCGTTCGGAATACACAGTGGACATGAATGGATACAGGTAATCAGACAGGATGCTTACATAAGTGTCACCTGTCAGAGTCATAACTAGACGTATCAGGGATCCCATATCACTCCAACTGCACATGCCTCACACATTACACAGCCTTCACCAGCTTGAGCAGTCCCATGTCAACCAGCAGGGCCTTGGATTAATGACGTCTCCATACCCGTACACGTCGATACAATTTGAAACGAGGCGCGTATAACCACACAACATGTTTCCAGTCATCAACAGTGGAATTTCGATGTTGTCTGGCCCAGATGACATGTAAAACCATCTGTCATGCAGTCATCATGGTTACACGAGAAGACCTTCGGCTCCAAAAGCCCATATCGATTGAATGGTTTGCACGTTGACACTTGTTGCTGGCCCAGCATTGAAATGTGCAGTAATTTGCGGATGGGTTGCACTTCTGTCACGAACGATTCTCTTTAGTCGTCATGGGTCCCGTTCTAGCAGGATATTTTTCCGGCCGCAGCGATGTCGGAGATCTGATGTTTTACTGGATTCCTGATATTCACGGTACACTTGTGAGATGGTCGTACAGCAAAATTCCCATTGCTCGTGCGCCGACCACTACATCACGTCCCAACTCACTTAAATCCTGGTAACCTGCCAGTGTAGCAGCAGTAACCGGTCTAACAACTGCGCCAGGCTCTTGTTGCCTTGTATTGGCATTGCCGACTGCAGCGCCGTATTCGGCCTATTTACATTTCTTTCTATTCGAATATGCATGCCTATACCAGTTTCTCTGGCGCTTCAGTATAACACGACGAGATGGGTCAATCGCACTACCGAGACCAGTCCTGAGAAGATCAACACCTCATCCAAATGGCATTGCAGGACAGATATGCGTCCTTGCCTCTGACGCAACGGTGGAACAGTGGAACATATCGTACGCTTTCGGGAGTGACAGCCCGTCGCCGTTTATTTCCACATTGGTTACGTGCGCATCATGACTTCGCTGCCTGTGTGTGACGAATGTGCAGAAACAACCCTGAGGCGAGTTTTGTATGGAACGGCGTCACTGGACACTGGAATGGACTCAGATAGTATTTTTGGACGAATCCAGGTTCTGCTTGTTTGAGTATGATTGACCGCATTTTGGTTCGCTACAGACAGGGGGAGGATCACTGTGAATGCATTCGCACAATACATAGAGAGCCAACTCGAGACCTTATGGTGTCGAGGGCTACTGGGTACAGCGACAAATCACTATTGGTGTGTGTCTGTGGCACTGTGACCCTTGTGACTGACGTGAATTACGTAGCCATACCCTCTCTGCACAACAGTCCAGACTCCATTTTTCAGCAAGACAATGCACGACCACATGTTACTGGAGGAAATGTGCCTTCGTGGTGTCACAGGAGGCCAGCCTTTTGGTCTAGCTCGCAAGATTACCAGTCGCCCATCGAAAATGTGTGGAATATGGTAGCCGGCCATTGTGGCTGAGCGGTTCTAGGCACTTCAATCTGGAACCGCGCGACCGCTACAGTCGCAAGTTCGAATCCTTCCACGGGCATGAATGTGTGTGATGTCCTTAGGTTAGTTAGGTTTAAGTAGCTCTAAGTTGTAGTCGACTGATGACCGCAGATGTTAGGTCCCATAGTGCTGAGAGCCATTTGAACCACTTTTTTGGGATATGCTGCAATGCCAACCACCACAGACGAACCAGGTGAATGCAGCATGGATGGCTATAGCATAGGACCCTATTTGCGCCATATACGTGTTGATGCCATCACGCATGGAACCAGGTATCAGTGCCCACGGTGGATACATGCTGAACTGAGGAGACTAAAATGCTAATCATTTCTACAGACCATAATATGTACATGTCCTGGGAATACCAACGTTCTGTCTCTAGTCGTTCGACGTGTCTGCTGTTTTTTCTGAACATGAGTGTAAATAAATTGTAATGTCCCTGGATTATAGTCCACGCCAGAGGGGAGGATTCATCACTGACCAAGGCTCTGCTCTTCGAATTAGGAGAAATGTTTCTTCGATTTCAACATCAGTATAATCGACCCCACATTTTACTAAACTGTACCGATTCTCTACATGGGTATCTTTCATGCCTTTGGTGTTTCTTATGGTAAAACGCATAGTACAGATTAGTGCAAGCAACATCTCTTAATAAGTGAAGAAAAAATATATTTGTTATTGTTCAGCATGTAAAGAAGAATCAGATGCCCTGTTACGTTAAATGATTACTCTGTCTATATTGGGAAACAATATAATGTCTATGAATTCAAGCTGAGATTTCTTCAGACAAAATACATGTTTATAGAAAAAAGGAAAATTTTTCCCTTGAAACCTACCTGTGCACTTAGTTCTTGCTTTATTTTTTGGCACATCATCTTGGTAACTACCACCATCCTTATCAATGAGAATAACTCTGGTTTCATAAACTTTCCCAGGGAATAACCCCATGATTTCAAATTCGGTCACGATTCCAAGTTCTGTTTCATTAGGAATTAATCTTGGAGATAACTTTGACCAAACATTTTGTTCCTCTTCCTGCAAGAAGAATAATATAAAATTTCTAAGTCAAGACTTATACAGTGCAAATTAATTTCGTTCACACTTCAAATTCAGAGTTTCAAATGCTTATTACGCTTACTCGTGTCATCATTGTATATTTGGCTATGATGACAGAAAAATGTCTACTTAGCTGGCAATATCATTACATCTGCATCCACATCTACATGGTTACTCTGCAATTCACAGTGAAGTGCCTGGCAGAGGGTTAATCGAACCATATTCAAGCTACTTCTCTACCGTTTCACTGTCTAACAATGCCTCTGAAAACCAACGCATATATCTTTCCGTGCGAGCTCTGATTGCTCTTATTTTATTATGATTATCGTTCCTCCTTATGTAGATGGTGACAACTAACCATTTTCTGACTCTGGAGACAAAGATGGTGATTGAAATTTCATGAGAAGGTCCTACCGCAGCAAAGAACGCCTCTTGTTTTAATGACTGCCACCCCCATTCCTGTGTCATATCCGTGGCACTCTGTTTCGCGTTAACACAAAACGTGCTGCCCTGCATTGAACATTCTCGATGTCCTTCGTCAATATTATATGATGGCGATCTCCATGCTACTCTAACCTGTGCAAGCTTCTTAATCTCCAAGTAGCTACGGCGACATACATCCTTCTCAATCTGCTTAGTGTGTTCGTCTCTTGGTCTCCCTCTACGATTTGTACCCTCCACGCTGCCATCCAATACTAAATTGGTGATCACATGATGCCCCAGAACATGTCCTACCAACCGATCCACTCTTCAAGTCAAGCTGTGGCACAAACTCCTCTTCTCCCCAATTCTTTTACCACCTCATTAGTTACATGATCTACTCATCTAAACTTTAACGTTCTTCTGTAGCACCACATAATCGAAAGCTTCTATTCTCTTCTTGTCTAAACAATCCATTGTCAAGGTTTCACATTTATACATGACCACATCCCATAAAAATACCTTCCTGACACTTAAATCTACACTCGATGTTAACAAATTTCTCTTCCCCAGAAACGCTTTCCTTACCATAGTCAGTCCACATTTTATATCCTCTCTACATCGGCCACCATCAGTTATTTAATTCCACAAATAGCTAAACCCATCTACTGCTTTAACTGACTCACTTCATAATCTAATTCCCTCAGCATCACCTGTTTCAATTCCACTACATTCCATTATTCCAGTTTTGCTTCTTTTGATGTTCATCTTATATTCTGCTTTCAAGACACTGTCCATTTCGTTCAACTGCTCTTCCAGGTTCTTTGCTGTCTCTGACAAAATTACAATGAATGTTATCGGCAAACTTCAAAGTTTTTATTTCTTCTCCATGGATTTTAAGTCCTACACCGAATTTATCTTTTGTTTCCTTTACTGCTTGTTGAGTATACAGACTGAATTAAACCGGGGATATGGTGCAACCCTTCCGCACTCCTTTCTCAACAACTGCTTCCCGTTCATGCCTCTTGACTATTATCACTGCCATAGCCTTTCGCCCCTCGTATTTGAACCCTGCCACAGTCAGAATTTGATAGAGAGTATTCCATTAAACATTGTCAAAAGCTTTCTCTGAGTCTACAAATGTTAGCTTTATAGTCAGTACATATCGCTATTTTAAGACGCACAGCAAAAACACGAATTTCTTAAGCATCCTGTGTACAATGCATGATTCGTTTTGCGAAACGGTTTAGAAGTGTTCGGATTTTTCTGTTACATGTGCCTCAGATTTTTTTTCTTTTTTTTAACTTTCACTTCGCTTCTGAAAATTCGTTGTCTCTCGCATGCTCTTTACTGTCAGTCAATTAATAAAGTGGCAAATTTAGGTTCGGTAGATTAACAGCATACTTTCAACAAATTCTCTCTTACTGTTTTTGAAAGCTTTCTGACCTCTGTAAGTATGCTGTGTTTTTATTTCTTAGTTTTGTGCCAATTATGGCACTGTCATTGAAGATTGGCACTACAATGTTGGTACAAGATCTTTACCTGACCCGAGCGTTAACAGAGAGAGTGTGTTGTCATGTCGGACGTTGTGTGTACGTCTGGTGGGCAAAGCATTGCTTTCGTACTGTTAGTCGTGGCACACACTGGCTGGCGAAGACTGTGAACTGGGACGCGACCAGTAAAGTGAAGATTTGAACACTCGCCCCGTATGGTGTCTGTTTACAGCTTGTGAAGGTTGCTGCAAGTGGCATGTAATTCTGCGCTGCTCCGTATGGAATCCAGGCCACCGTTGCCTTCCAGGAATCCTTGGAGCAGTTCGCAGTCTTGTGTGAATGTATGGGTAAAGAAGGTGAGCTGCCAGACATATGTAAATAGCAGTGGTACTAAGGCTGTCCGGCTCTCCATACATGGCAACAGAAAAAGGGAAGTTGCAGTGGGCCAGCTAAGTTACCTGCTCGTTTCGTAATTGTTCTTTGTTAGGGTTATTTGCAATGGGTTAATTCAATACTCGGTTTGAAATATGACTTGTTTTGAGTGTTATCTTAGCTGAGACAGGAAGTACTGACTGTTAACTGACAATAGATTAACTGGTTAAACCAAATGTTTTTATGAGTGATGAAGTATTGTTTAGACAAAAGACAGTTTTCGGTTGTCAGTTGACCTGAGCCAGCTAGTGGTTGGTGTTAGTTAGCCATACAACCGTCAAATTTAATTTGGCCATCTTAATAAAAGCTGTTAGAATAGTTTTGATTCAGCATTCAGTTTTAAAAATTGTAAATATTTCGTTATCGTAACTGATTTTGTTTTAGTCAATGAGGGATTGCTTTAATTGTACAAAAGACTATTAAGGTCGGCTGTTTAGGAAAGTCAGCGAGGAGAAGGCGTTAGTTAATGATGCAGTTGTAGTTTATTGATGATGATCTTTATACTAAAAGAAGATTTTCCTTCAGGGTTTCCACTTTGAAGGTTTTTAAATTCGTTATGATTATGTGGCCGCGCGGGATTAACTGACCTGTCTCAGGCGCTGCAGTCATGGACTGTGCGGCTGGTCCTGGCGGAGGTTCGAGTCCTCCCTCGGACATGGGTGTGTGTGTTTGTCCTTAGGATAATTTAGATTAAGTAGTGTGTAAGCTTAGGGACTGATGAGCTAAGCAGTTAAATCCTATAATATTTCACAAACATTTGAACTTTTTTTATTATAAGTGTTTATTAAATTATATTATAACGATCAAAATAATTTGGTGAAACTTGCCCCAATCAACCTGCAAGAGCAAGGAAAATTTGACAAATGAGAACCATTAATTGTTTGTCTTTATACAGTTTCCTATAAAGCTCACAAAACTTGAAAAATAGTTTGAGCTCATTTTTATCTTCAGTAATAGGAGAGTTCCTGATAGCTTCTATCTTGGTTAGTGGTTTTATCCTCTTAATAGTAACATAGCAATCAGAGCTAACACGGAAATATTATGTGTTCGTTTTACGTACATGCTGTTCCAGAGCGGAACTGTAGAGAAGTAGCTTAAAGGTGGTTCGATAAACCTTCTATTAGGCACATAATTATGAACTGCAGAGTAACGACGTAGATGTAGATGAGTGTGTTGATGTCCTTGAAAGATTGAGTGACGTCATACAGGCACAACATACAATACCTTGGTTTTATGCATCTAGAACTTTATGCTGATGTTGCTACCATGTTCTCAAAATACTCTTCAATCTGAATAGAGTTTGGCAGTAGTAGTAACGCCCAAGTAAATGTGATTTTTGGTTTGGTGCCCAGGCACTGCCATTGGTACAGTAACCACAAGAGCCCCACCATCTGGTACTCATTTTTATTGTGCCTTTGCCAATGTATAGGACAAATAATTCTTCCGTTAGTGACTTGATGTAATGCAGTACTTGGTGCACTCCTTTGTACACTCATGAGTCAGTCCTACTAGAAAATTGGCAGTGCGTAATAGGAGTTGCTGGTAGTTGTCCATCTGGTGAAACGGACCTTGTGTTTCCTGCGGTGTCTATGCAGGGAGTGACAGCCCTAGCCGAGGAGCCCATAAATCCATTTATCTGTTTAAATATTTCAAGATCAGATACGAAGCCCTATGATGAATCCTACATTGCATTACCAGTTGCACAGCTCAGTCGTCTGTTTCTTATGCAGGAAATGAACACTTACTTCAAAGATTCTGCAAGACAGTCAGCAATAAAAAAATTCAAAAATATTTAAAACAATTATTATGTGTTTCATTAAGAAAATTACTGGAATCGAAAACCAACAAATACAGAAAACCTGTATGTTCTCATGTGAAATACAAATTCAAAATTATAAATTTATCATTCACATGTATAAATAAAATACAGATAAAACTGGCTCCTGTTCAACAAGAAATTAGTGTACTGTATAAAAAAGCATCACATTACTTTTGAAGCAGACAAGATACCATATAATTAAACAAATAGTCCTACATTATAATTAGCAATATTATGAAAAGTATAGATGCTACTCAGCATATTGCAGAGATGCTGAGTCACAGATAGCTTTCGGTTAACAAGGCCTTTGTCGAAAATAGACAAAACATACTCACACACAGACACACACACACACACACACACACACACACACACACACACACACAGGGAGAGAGAGAGAGAGAGAGATAGAAATGGAACTTATACACGGATGACCACAGTCTCCGGAAGTTGAAGCCAGACTGTACTGTAAACAAATACATATCAGTAAAATATAGTTGACCTGTGTCTGATATAGAGGTTTTGTAATAATTTTGTCCTATTATTATCAATTACTGTTCTTATTTAGAAATTGTATTGATTTGACATGGATGATGAAGTAAGATGTTGACACTGAAGAACATACATATTGAGGATATACATGTTCCATTCAATAAGTAGAAAATTCAGAGCCTAAAGAGGGGTCTGACAAGGAGCTCACGTATCACAAAAGTTATTTAGAGCACTGCAAGAGAAAGCTATCTATCTCAGCATTGGGAAATTCAGGAAGAAATTGCATTACTGGAACGTAACTCAACCAACTTCACTTCGTCTTTACTATAGACAAACTTCAGCAACAAATTAAAAAACTTTGAATGAACACCTTCATACTAATTACAACCCGAACAAAATAATGTGCGATCAACACAACAAGAAGTAAACCATACAAACTTGCGATAAAGTCATAGAACAAGTTTATCAACTTTTGTACTTTGAGGAATGACATGATGCACAGAAAAAGAAATAAATGGTGGGAGATAATCGACTGGGAATGCTTTTAATAAATGAAACAAAATCGAAAACTAACAAAATAATGTGTCTGAAATTTAAGGCTACACACTCAACTGCCATTTCTGACTTACAGTAATGTGACACGGACTTTTCATCTCAAAACTGTTCATGAAATGAGGGAAGTTTAAGAAACAGTGTGGAGAAGCCTCTCAAATATTTGCAGCAAGGAGAGACAGGAAAGCAAACATATAGGTCTGGGAAAAAACTGAGTTCTGAATAACTAATTATGATGACAGTGAAAATGGAACAGTGATAGAGAAGACATGCCATAAAATGGGATGAACAGAAACAATTTGATGAAAAGAAACGAAACTTCCAAAAGAGTTCCATGCTATAGTGACAGAAGACAAATGGGAATATCATTGAATGTTTTGTGTGTTTAAGTTGGTAATGAAGTAATATAATATGAAAATGGATTTCAAAGTTAGCAACACTGACAGTAAATGATTTGTTCACTCTATGACAAACAACGGACATGGTGTGAAATTTGCTTACTTGTAACTTTATTTATAATTGCCAATAAAATAGTGTTTTTTAGCTAAACTACATGATAAGCAAGTTTGCTGCCCCATGTCACTAACTAAAAGTTCACTATTTACGTATGAGTTAAAGTAACTTGCATTTTTGGTAATTTGAAATGAGGTGTAGTGCTTCGGAATTTGGGGGATTGGGGGGGGGGTTGCAGGGGGGGGGGGTGCAGGTGAATAGAAACAGTAATCGTCAGCCTTTCTCCTTTCTTCATAAGACGACCAAGAATTGGGTGGAAACGAAGAACCACATGCCACTGTCCTCAGCCCAAGAGCTTATGCTGTGATTGAAGTATGTGAAAGTAAAATCGTTATTTACAGGCCACAGGTTATGTTTCTGTTGCTTTCTGAAAACACAAGGACGATTAAACATGTTTATTTCAGGAGCAAATGAGTCACTTCTTATCATGGAGGTATTATTTGAAAGCTGCTCGTTACTTCTTATAATACAACTTGTAGCTTCAAAGACATCGTTCTCTAACATGATGTCAGTGACTTCATGTACTAACAAACAAACCAAGTTTGTTGTTGTTGTTGTGGTCTTCAGTCCTGAGACTGGTTTGGTGCAGCTCTCCATGCTACACTATCCTGTGCAAGCTTCTTCATCACCCAGTACCTACTGCAGCCTACATCCTTCTGAATCTGCTTAGTGTATTCATCTCTTGGTCTCCCTCTACGATTTTTACCCTCCACTCTGCCCTCCAGTACTAAATTGGTGATCCCTTAATGCCTCAGAACATGTCCTACCAACCGATCCCTTCTTCTAATCAAGTTGTGCCACAAACTCCTCTTCTCCCCAATATTAATCAATACCTCATCATTAGTTATGTGATCTACCCCTCTAATCTTCAGCATTCTTCTGTAGCACATCATTTAGAAAGCTTCTATTCTCCTCTTGTCTAAACTATTTATCGTCCAAATTGCACTTCCATACATGGCTACACTCCATACAAATACTTTCAGAAACGACTTCATGACACTTAAATCTATAATCGGTGTTAACAAATTTCTCTTCTTCAGAAACGCTTTCCTTGCCATTGACAGTCTGTATTTTATATCCCCTCTACTTCGACCATGATCAGTTATTTTACTCTCCAAATAGCAAAACTCCTTTACTACTTTAAGCATCTCATTTCCTAGTGTAATTCCAGCAGCATCACCCGATTTAGTTCGACTACATTCCATTATTCTCGTTTTGCTTTTGTTGATGTTCATCTTATATCGTCCTTCTAAGACACTGTCCATTCCGTTCAACTGCTCTTCCAGGTCCTTTGCTGTGTCTGACAGAAATACAATGTCATTGGGGAACCTCAAAGTTTTTACATCTTCTCCAATGATTTTAATACCTACTCATAATTTTTGCTTTGTTTCCCTTACTGCTTGCTCAATTTACAGATTGAATAACATCGTGGATAGGTTCCAACGCTGTCTGACTCCCTTCCCAACCACTGATTCCCTTTAATGCCCCTCGACTCTTATAACTGCCACCTGTATTCTGTACAAACCGTAAATAGCCTTTCCCTACCTGTATTTTACCCCTTCCACCTTCAGAATTTGGAAGAGAGTGTTCCAGTCAACATTGTCAAAAGCTTTCTCTAAGTCTACAAATGCTAAAAACGTATGTTTCCCTTTCCTTAATCTTTCTTCTAAAATAAGTCGTAGGGTCAGTATTGCCTCACGTGTTTCAACATTTCTGCTGAATCCAAACTGATCTTCCCCAAGGTCGGCTTCTACCAGTTTTTCCATTCGTCTATAAAGAATTCGCGTTAGTATTTTGCAGCTGTGACTTATTTAACTGATAGTTCGGTATTTTTCACATCTGTCAACACCTGCTTTCTTTGGGATTGGAATTATTACATTCTTCTTGAAGTCTGAGGGTATTTCGCCTGTCTCATACATCTTGCTCACCATAATGTAGAGTTTTGTCAGGACTGGCTCTCCCAAGGCTGTCAGTAGTTCTAATCGAAAGTTGTCTACTCCCAGGTTTTTGTTTCGACTTAGGTCTTTCAGTGCTCTGTCAAACTCTTTACGCAGTATCATATCTCCCATTTTATCTTCATCTACCTCCTCCTCCATCTATAACATTGTCCTCAAGAACATCGCCCCTGTATAGACCGTCTATATACTCCTTCCACCTTTCTGCTTTCCCTTCTTTGCTTAGAACTGGGTTTCCATCTGAGCTCTTGATTTTCATGCAAGAGGTTCTCTTTTCTTCAAAGGTCTCTCTAATTTTCTCGTAGGCAGTATCTATCTTACCTCTAGTGAGATAAGCCTCTATATCCTTACATTTGTCCTCTAGCCATCCCTGCATAGCCATTTTGCACTTCCTGTCGATCTCATTTTTGAGATGTTTGTATTCCTTTTTGTCTGCTTCACTTACTGCATTTTTGTATTTTCTCCTTTCATCAATTAAATTCAGTATCTCTTTTATTACCCACGGATTTCTACTAGCCCTCGTCTTTTTACCTACTTGATCCTCTGCTGCCTCCACTATTTCATTCGTCAAATCAACCCATTCTTCTTCTACTGTATTTCTTTCCCCCATTCCTGTCAATTGCTCCCTTATGATCTCCCTGAAACTGTGTACAACCTCTGGTTCTTTCAGTTTAACCAGGTCCCATCTCCTTAAATTCCCACCTTTATGCAGTTTCTTCAGTTTTAATCTACAGTTCATAACCAAATAACCAATAGATTGTGGACAGTGTCCACATCTGCCCCTGGAAATGTCTTACATTTTGTAACCTGGTTCCTAAATCTCTGTCTTACCATTATATAATCTATCTGATACCTTTTAGTATCTCCAGGGTTCTTCCGTGTATACAACCTTCTTTCATGATTCTTGAACCAAGGGTTAACCACGGTTAAGGTAACACATAGTTCTTAAACATGATGTCAGCCACTTCGTGTATTAATAAACAAATCAAAGTTATAAATTTAATATTACAGTAAAGTAAGCCGTGTGGGATTAGCCGAGCGGTCTCAGGCGCTGCAGTCATGGACTGTTCGGCTGGTCTCGGCGGAGGTTCGAGTCCTCCCTCAGGCATGGGTGTGTGTGTTTACCCTTAGGATAATTTAGGTTAAGTAGTGTGTAAACTTAGAGACTGATGACCTTAGCAGTTTGGTCCCATAAGATTTCACACACATTTGAACAGTAAAGTAATCAGAGATATTACAATTTTTCTTTCGAAAATGTAATAAAAATACAATTCATTGGATATTTTTAATTCTTGGATTAACTAAGGCTTTTTTGAACCAGGTAAGTTTGGATCCTTATTGTTCGATATCCAAAACAGATTTTGTCATGACCTGTTCACACAAAAAATGAGATAAGTTGTTTATACCTACCCCTCTCTGTGGTGTGAACGGAAAGTTTTTAATTTTTTAGTGTTACGAAAGCACGAGCTAGGTCTCAAGTCTAATAATATGTTTAATGTCAGGCACGAGACCTATAATTCCATATAATTTTGATTTTCGTATTTTTTTTTAAATTATCATTTTTTAAGTTGAAAATTGCTTCTGTCCACCCTATTTTGCTGTACACATGGGAGTTGCAGCTAGTTTTTCCTGTGTGCAAAGCTGTACAAAAAGAAGGAAATGGTGTTTAGATGGAAGGTGGGCTGACAATTACACGAAACATATAAGGTCAATGTTGATGTGAATAGCTGAGGACTGTAACTAACAGAAAATCATATAGGCAGCTTATATCCAGCCATGGACGTCAAATTGCTGCTGTCGGTCATAATGATGTTGATGCGGTTTAAGAACTATTTTCATATGCTTGTTCATCAATATAAACTAAATCAAGCGTCATCATATCTTCAAAAAATTTGATTCTATAAATACACAAATTTTTATGTCAAAAAATTCATTTTCAGGCTCACCTTGTATTGCACCTGATATAAGACGGGCTCCCCTTCTCCATGTACGTCTCTCAATGATATTCTTATCTTCAATGAATTGTAAGTCACTTCCACAATATGTGGCACATACTTTAATACTTTATAGGCTGGAAACGAAAAATACAATGACAAATTAATCAGAGGCTTCGAATTGGGTTAAGAGTGAATGACTATTTTTAATCCAAGTGAAGTAGGGCATTGACTCTTACAGGCCAGTTTATGACTCATTAAAAATATCATTCTGGGTGATTTTAGACAAGAGACTTATTTTGAAATATCAGATATTCTCAGTTTCAAATACCTTTTACGAACTTATGATCTTTAAAAGGATCACCAAAATCTGAACGTGTGCCGTTATTTTCGTTTTTGTTAATTATTTACTACAAAGGGTATTTGTTGATAATAGAGGAATAGAAAGTTACGTAATGGCTAAAATAGTAACAGGGGTGTGAGAAATGCCAGTGACATACTATTGTCCTGTACACGTTTCTGAACATAATGATATGTAGTCTATTAAGGTGATGGGAAGCATAAATTGGCGCAGAAGAGCTTGTAAAATAAACAGCTGGAATATTGCAGTTGATTGATGCGAAACACATCTAAATCCAAATTTTTATTCGGCTGTGTTATTTGATTTTAATCGAGAAGAGCATCAGAATTAAAGGACAGAAGCATCAGCAGTGTTCGACTCATGCCGTACAACGTGGCGATGCTTGGCTGAGGCAGATGCAAGCCTAAGAAATCGGCAGAAGTCAGGTCCCAGAGAGGGGCGACAGAAAGGCGTCTCCAATGTTCTGGAAGCTGGGTCTGGGAATACTTCTGTCGAAACTAAAAATTAAGATGTAGTTTGGAGGGAAGACAGTCCTTGGCAGCAGCAGGTCCCTGTGCTGTGGGGTGGGGAAAAGATATCGTCCTTCCACAAAAAAAAAAAAAAATAAAATAAAATACAACAAAATGTGTGACACATATTGAAACATACTGACACATATTGATTCTAAAATTATCATAAGAAGGCTTCCAAGTGAATATAAGTGCTTGTTGCTGTTGTGACTCATACAAGGAGTTTTATTATAAATACTAGGAAAGGTGCTGTATCTTACGTCACACGTTAAAAAAATTTACAAAATGGAGTATTGTCTGCTCGTTGGAAAGAGAATGTAATGGGTGTTGGCTGAGGTCAGGCATGTACCTGATGGCAACTGAACCTCAGTGGTACACTAAGCTTATGACGCAAAGTATAACCATGCACAGTCGTGTGGAAAGCGACTGATTCATGCTCAAAAGTTATATTATTAACTGTGAGAATAACTACAGATATTGACGTATTTAGATCGTATCACCAACGCTTATGTCGTGTTACTACATCATGTATGACATCGTTACTCGTAAGTAGGGCTACACACATTAGGGTACTGTGTGTGTACTTAGTTTTGTGGTAGATAGTCACTCATGACTTTCTGTGAGGCGTGGTTCTAAGTGCTATCAGCGCTACCACACTATAGGGTGGGGCAAACAAAAGTGACCCGTACAAGTAGGAAGTGAATGTACGCATATAACGACACCATGTGAGGTGCTCACCATGTGTACACCTGCCACGTGATCGACAGCAGTTAAGAGTATAGTGTGGGCTATTTCAGTGTGAGTGGAGTAGTGCAAAGGGGATGATGGTACTCACAGTGGAGCAGTTGGTGTTCATTGTGAAAAGTTATGTGACAGCAAAGTCGTGGAAAAGGTGTGGTCAGTTGTTCGTTGACAAATTTAATGGTGCCAAAGAGCCTGCAATGAGTGTCATGCAACGCTTATTCCGAAAACGGCGACAGAAATGGTTTCGAAAAAAAAATCAAAATACATTCTGAAACGTGTCACACACCATAAAATGTGGCTGTGGTCCTCCAGAAAATGTTTCAGAATCCTACCAAATCAGCCCAACATCTGTCGCAGGAGACCCACACATCAAATTGATCATGTGGTCGGATAACCCACCGGGACATCCACATGCATCCCTAGCAAGTGTGTCTTGTTCATGCATTAAAACCGGCAGATGCTCCACAGCGCCTCCAGTTTTGCGTGTGATTTTACTGTGATAACAGGGAGTGACTTGACATGGATCTGTTATTTATGTCTGATGAAGCCTGGTTTCACCTGAGTGGTTATGTCAGCTGACAAAATCACTGGTACTCGGCAGCTGAGAAACTGCATGATGTCCACAAAACACCACTGCATGATCAGAAATTTGGGGTTTGGTGTGCAGTGTCTGCACACCGCTTTATTGGACCCATCTTGTCTCATCAACATTTTGAAACCATTTGTGGCAGCGTTAAGGGAGGAGGAAAATACCTACAGCTACTTCCGACCGGATCAAGCAACTGCCCATACATCTGGCCGAACCTTTGAGCACGTTGAAACTATGTCTTCACGCCTGACATAACTGTTAGCTGAGTTCAGTTGGGTCGCTGTTGTAGTTGGTCACCTGATCAGCCACTATTCGATTACTTTGTGTGGGAAAGCCACAAGCCTAAGATGTATCACAACTACCCTCATGGTTTTTAAGAACTGCAGCACAATGTTTCTGATGAGACTGCAGCTTTTCCAGCAGTCCAACTTCCGCCTTCAGCAACTTGGCGATCAGCGCCAAAAAGTGCCAAGAGACGAATGGTGGTCACTTTTAATATCTGCCATAGTCAGGTCAGTTCTGCATTTCCTTTGCTGTGTTTCTCTGTACCCCGAAATATTGTTCTCCAGTACACTTTTATTTCTCCCACTCCGTATAAACTCCCATATATCAGCATTATTTTGTTTGACATCCTATGGCGGTTGCTCGTTCGTCAACCATTCGTTTCGGAAAAAATTACTTTCTGTTGATGGCTTCCGTGAAGACTCCAAGAATTCTTGTGCGCTGTACTTCCAGCTTTGATTTGAAACTGATGTTGATAGAAGCCAATTTCGTTGGAAGATATGGAGCATCAACAGTACGGGGTAGGTGGGGAGAAATGTACACACTGTCAAATCTCGGTTACCAACATCTAGGTTGCAGCATTACTAGTTCCGCAGTGCTGTAAGGCGAGGAAGCTCAGTGTCTGAGCGAGAATCAACAAATGCTTGTCGCAAGGTGAGATGTGCTCTGTGTTTCACATTCTCACTGTAATTTTTACACAACTTCGTTTGTGATCTTTGCATGTTGATTGAATTTTTTTCGCCTTGTTAATTTAGTACTAAGACCTTATGAAGTAACTATTCACTAAATTCGGGGGGAGGGGGGGATTACCTCAGGTTGAATATTTACAAGTTTGCAGAAATTAAACATATGGTAAATCAAAGTCCCCCCCCCATGAACCATGGACCTTGCCGTTGGTGGGGAGGCTTGCGTGCCTCAGCGATACAGATAGCCGTGCCGTAGGTACAACCACAATGGAGGGGTATCTGTTGAGAGGCCAGACAAACGTGTGGTTCCTGTAGAGGGGCAGCAGCGCTTTCAGTAGTTGCAGGGGCAACAGTCTGGATGATTGACTGATCTGGCCTTGTAACAATAACCAAAACGGCCTTGCTGTGCTGGTACTGCGAACGGCTGAAAGCAAGGGGAAACTACGGCCGTAATTTTTCCCGAGGGCATGCAGCTTTACTGTATGATTAAATGATGATGGCGTCCTCTTGGGTAAAATATTCCGGAGGTAAAATAGTCCCCCATTCGGATCTCCGGGCGGGAACTACTCAAGAGGATGTCGTTATCAGGAGAAAGAAAACTGGCGTTCTACGGATCGGAGCGTGGAATGTCAGATCACTTAATCGGGCAGGAAGGTTAGAAAATTTAAAAAGGGAAATGGATAGGGTAAAGTTAGATATAGTGGGAATTAGTGAAGTTCGGTGGCAGGAGGAACAAGACTTCTGGTCAGGTGACTACAGGGTTATAAACACAAAGTCAAATAGGGGTAATGCAGGAGTAGGTTTAATAATGAATAGGAAAATAGGAGTGCGGGTAAGCTACTACAAACAGCATAGTGAACGCATTATTGTGGCCAAGATAGATACGAAGCCCACACCTACTACAGTAGTACAAGTTTATATGCCAACTAGCTCTGCAGATGACGAAGAAATTGATGAAATGTATGATGAAATAAAAGAAATTATTCAGATAGTGAAGGGAGACGAAAATTTAATAGTCATGGGTGACTGGAATTCGAGTGTAGGAAAAGGGAGAGAAGGAAACGTAGTAGGTGAATATGGATTGGGGCTAAGAAATGAAAGAGGAAACCGCCTGGTAGAATTTTGCACAGAGCACAACTT
The DNA here is from genome assembly GCF_023864275.1 of Schistocerca cancellata. Classification (NCBI taxonomy): domain Eukaryota; kingdom Metazoa; phylum Arthropoda; class Insecta; order Orthoptera; family Acrididae; genus Schistocerca; species Schistocerca cancellata. The sequence goes on along the minus strand of NC_064636.1, from coordinate 117,333,018 downwards.
AATCATAGCTAACACTTGGTTTAAGAATCATGATAGAAGGTTGTATACATGGAAGAACCCTGGAGATAGTAAAAGGTATCAGATAGATTATATAATGGTAAGACAGAGATTTAGGAACCAGGTTTTAAATTGTAAGACATTTCCAGGGGCAGATGTGGACTCTGACCACAATCTATTGGTTATGATCTGTAGATTAAAACTGAAGAATCTGCAAAAAGGTGGGAATTTAAGGAGATGGGACCTGGATAAACTGAAAGAACCAGAGGTTGTACAGAGTTTCAGGGAGAGCATAAGGGAACAATTGACAGGATTGGGGGAAAGAAATACAGTAGAAGAAGAATGGGTAGCTTTGAGGGATAAAGTAGTGAAGGCAGCAGAGGATCAAGTAGGTAAAAAGACGAGGGCTAGTAGAAATCCTTGGGTAACAGAAAAAATATTGAATTTAATTGATGAAAGGAGAACATATAAAAATGCAGTAAGTGAAGCAGGCAAAAAGGAATACAAACGTCTCAAAAATGAGATCGACAGGAAGTGCAAAATGGCTAAGCAGGGATGGCTAGAGGACAAATGTAAGGATGTAGAGGCGCATCTCACTAGGGGTAAGATTGATACTGCCTACAGGAAAATTAAAGAGACCTTTGGAGATAAGAGAACCACTTGTATGAACATCAAGAGCTCAGATGGAAACCCAGTTCTAAGCAAAGAAGGGAAAGCAGAAAGGTGGAAGGAGTATATAGAGGATCTATACAAGGGCGATGTACTTGAGGACAATATTATGCAAATGGAAGAGGATGTAGATGAAGATGAAATGGGAGATACGATACTGCGTGAAGAGTTTGACAGAGCACTGAAAGGTCTTTCAGTCTTTGAGTCGAAACAAGGCCCCCGGAGTAGACAACATTCCATTGGAACTACTGACGGCCTTGGGAGAGCCAGTCCTGACAAAACTCTACCATCTGGTGAGCAAGATGTATGAAACAGGCGAAATACCCTCAGACTTCAAGAAGAATATAATAATTCCAATCCCAAAGAAAGCAGGTGTTGACAGATGTGAAAATTACCGAACAATCAGTTTAATAAGCCACAGCTGCAAAATACTAACACGAATTCTTTACAGACGAATGGAAAAACTGGTAGAAGCCGACCTCGGGGAAGATCAGTTTGGATTCCGTAGAAATACTGGAACACGTGAGGCAATACTGACCTTACGACTTATCTTAGAAGAAAGAATAAGGAAAGGCAAACCTACGTTTCTAGCATTTGTAGACTTAGAGAAAGCTTTTGACAATGTTGACTGGAATACTCTCTTTCAAATTCTAAAGGTGGCAGGGGTAAAATACAGGGAACGAAAGGCTATTTACAGTTTGTACAGAAACCAGATGGCAGTTATAAGAGTCGAGGGACATGAAAGGGAAGCAGTGGTTGGGAAGGGAGTAAGACAGGGTTGTAGCCTCTCCCCGATGTTATTCAATCTGTATATTGAGCAAGCAGTAAAGGAAACAAAAGAAAAATTCGGAGCAGGTATTAAAATCCATGGAGAAGAAATAAACACGTTGAGGTTCGCCGATGACATTGTAATTCTGTCAGAGACAGCAAAGGATTTGGAAGAGCAGTTGAACGGAATGGATTGTGTCTTGAAGGGAGGATATAAGATGAACATCAACAAAAGCAAAACGAGGATAATGGAATGTAGTCGAATTAAGTCGGGTGATGTTGATGGTATTAGATTAGGAAATGAGAAACTTAAAGTAGTAAAGGAGTTTTGCTGTTTGTGGAGCAAAATAACTGATGATGGTCGAAGTAGAGAGGATATAAAATGTAGACTGGCAATGGCAAGGAAAGCGTTTTTGAAGAAGAGAAATTTGTTAACATCGAGTATAGATTTAAGTGTCAGGAAGTCATTTCTGAAAGGGAGTGTAGCCATGTATGGAAGTGAAACATGGACGGTAAATAGTTTGGACAAGAAGAGAATAGAAGCTTTCGAAATGTGGTGCTACAGAAGAATGCTGAAGATTAGATGGGTAGATCACATAAGTAATGAGGAAGTATTGAATAGGATTGGGGAGAAGAGAAGTTTGTGGAGCAACTTGACCAGAAGAAGGGATCGGTTGGTAGGACATGTTCTGAGGCATCAAGGGATCACCAATTTAGTATTGGAGGGCAGCGTGGAGGGTAAAAATCGTAGGGGGAGACCAAGAGATGAATACACTAAGCAGATTCAGAAGGATGTAGGTTGCAGTAGGTACTGGGAGATGAAGAAGCTTGCACAGGATAGAGTAGCATGGAGAGCTGCATCAAACCAGTCTCAGGACTGAAGACCATAACAACAACAACAACAACAACAAATCAAAGTCAGGGGCAAGTGTACACAGCTCTCAAGCACATAATGTACTCACCACACGCCTCTATTTCATAGAGTCTTTCAGATCTACCAGGGAGCCCTCAATTTGGAACATCATTTTCTTCAAGTAGTCACACAAAACCGTCTGATATCACACATATTACTCATATTGAAAATGCAAGGAACCGATCTGGGAATGGTTTGAAATCAACTCAACTAGAATTTCTCGACAGAACCTGAGATATACGATAGTGGGACATCCACAGTGAATACGCATATACAAAAAGGTTATTTTCTTGATTCCAAAGTGTTTGGGAAAGACTCCTCCATACAGACATTATGTGACCGAACAGAGGTCAATAATAAAGCGCATTGTGAAGTTTCTTCCTTTTTGTTAAGGATCCCTATATCATTTCACTTTATCGAGAGACCGGAAGAAGTCTTTTCTCATAAGGATGACATCGTGGAGAAACTTTCGCAAGTACCGCAGTCTAGCTCAAGTAGATTCAGAGATGCAGTTGGATGTCAAGAGGATCTGAGTAGCTATAGTGCATTATTATACTGTTGATATTGCTCAACGATGTGTACCATTTATTCACGTTTTTCTACTAAATATTTATATCTGAGCTCATGTATTACTCCATATTTACACGTACAATTTGATTTTTGAATGCTTATTATGTAATAAAACGTCGTGTCTTTCGAAACGATGTTCTAACGTCAATTCTCCCAAATTAAACATTATTTCAGGACTCTTTTTCCTCAAGGTGTCAAGAGTACTCACACACGTACACTTAAGTCTCTCGATGGGGCAAGTGTATGTGTTGGTGTAGCCTTGGAAACTTACGATTTATGGATAAAGCAAGAAATATACAACGTCTTTGAGAGACGCATTTAGAAGCCCAATACATGCTTTGAGTATAACAAAATTTAGTGTCTTTGGCTTACTTCAGGCACTTCCCGCAAAATGTACCTATACTTACCGCCACCTAATCTTGCCTGTTTCTATCAGACTCGTTTGTTACTTATTTTATGGATGAGTGAGTGTGTCTGCATGAATTCCTAAGGGACCAAACTGCAGAGGTCATCGGTCCCTAGACTTACACGGTACTGAAACTAACTTACCCTAACTCATGGCCACGCGAGGTAGCCGTGCGGTCTGGGGTGTCTTGTCACGGTTCGCACGACTCCCCCAAACGGAGGTTCGAGTCCTCCCTCGGGTATGGGTGTGTGTGTTGTTCTTAGCGTAAGTTGGTTTAAGTTAGGTTAAGTAGTGCGTAAGCCTTGGGACCGGTGATCTCAGCAACTTGTTGCCATAGTCCTTACAACAAATTTGCAGTTTCCTAACTTATGCTAAGAACAACACACACACCCATGCCTAAAGGAGGACTCGAACCTCGTACCTCCGGTGGGAGGGTCCACGTAATCCGGGACATGGTATCTCTCACCGCGAGGCCACTTCGCGCGTATTATTTTATGGACAACGAACGTCTTCCCAGGCACGTGATGGAATTCAAAGGTTGTGCGTGTGCTAACAGTTTGGTACAGAGTCAGAATCCGTGCAGGACAGATGCGGAAACTGACTTTAGGCAGGCTACACCGTTACTGGTGTGAGCCGAGTAACATTAACCAGCAGATGTACCCACTATTGTGGCGGATGACGTGTGCCTGTAACACCACCTCAGCGCTCACACAGCTGGACACAGTTCTTTTTCACAGCCACGTTGCTTGTTTTCTCCTTTCCACGTGTCTCGCTGAAATCGATTTGTAAATATTCACTGAAGGCGAAAAAGGTTAGAAATACACCTGAAATGAGTGCTGAAAAGACAAGCCACGACCGTGGCTTTGCGTATTATCTCCTTACAAACATACTACCCGCGCATTCGACATAGAGTGGGCAAAATTCGTAGACACACTCAATACTCAGATTTATGAGCTGAAATCTTACAAGGGGCGGACAAAAATATGACATCACATGAAAGCACAACGCACAACCATGCCTACTAAGTTACAGAAAAACCGTTGTCATTCAAAACAGCTTCCAGGCGTCATGGAATGTGTAATTAAATTTCCTGTCCGGTATTCAAGGGAATCTTACACCATTCTCCCTGCAAAATAATGTCAAGTTCTGGTATATTGCGTGTCTATGGAATATCGCCTCATTTGTGCGACTGGATTTGTGATTTTCTGTCAGAAGGGTCACAGTTCATAGTAACAGACTGAGTCATCGAGTAAAACAGAAGTAACATCTGGTGTTCCCCAAGCAACAGGCCCTCTGTTGTTCCTCATTTATATTAACGATATAGGAGACAATCTGAGCTGCCCTCTTAGATTGTTTGCAGATGACGCTCTCATTTACCGTCTTGTAAAGTCATCAGATGATCAAAACAAATTGCAAAATTATTTAGATAAGATATCTGAATGCTGCGGAAAGTGGCAGTTGATCCTAAATAAAGAAACGTGTGAACCTATTCACACGAGTACTAAAAGAAATTCGGTAAATTTCGATTAAGCGATAACTCACACAAATCTGAAGGCTGTAAACTTAATTAAATACCTAGGGATTACAATTTCAAATAACCCAAATTTGAACGATCACATACACTACTGACCATTAAAATTGCTACACCACGAAGATGACGCGGTACAGCGCGAAATTTAACCGACAGGAAGAAGATGCCGTGATATACAAATGATTAGCTTTTCAGAGCATTCACACAAGGTTGGCGCCAGTGGCGACACCTACAACGTTCTGACATGAGGAAAGTTTCCAACCAATTTCTCATACAGAAATAGCAGTTGACCGGCGTTGCCTGGTGAAACGTTGCTGTGATGCCTCGTGTAAGGAGGAGAAATGCGTACCATCACGTTTCCTACTTTGATAAAGGTCGGATTGTAGACTATCGCGATTGCGGTTTATCGTATCGTGACATTGCTGCTCGCGTTGGTCGAGATACAATGACTGTTAGCAGAATATGGAATCAATGGGTTCAGGAGGGTAATACGGAACGCCGTGCTGGATCCCAACGGCCTCGTATCACTAGCAGTCAAGATGACTGGCATCTTATCCGCATGGCTGTAACGGATCGTGCAGTCACGTCTCGATCCATGAGTCAACAGATGAGGACGTTTGCAAGACAACGACCATCTGCACGAACACTTCGACGACGTCTGCAGCAGCATGGACTATCAGCTCCGAGACCATGGCTGCAGTTACCCTTGACGCTGCGTCACAGACAGGAGCACCTACGATGGTGCACTGAACGACGAACCTGGGAGCACGAATGGCAAAACGTTTTTTCGGACGAACCCAGGTTGTGTTTACAGCATGATGACGGTCGCATCCGTGTTTGGTTACATCGCGGTGAACGCACATTGGTTCAAATGGCTTTGAGCACTATGGGACTCAACTGCTGTGGTCATAAGTCCCCTAGAACTTAGAACTACTTAAACCTAACTAACCTAAAGACATCACACACATCCATGCCCGAGGCAGGATTCCAACCTGCGACCATAGCGGACGTGCGGTTCCAGACTGTAGCGCCCTTAACCGCTCGGCTACTCCGGCAGGCGACGCACATTGGTAGCATGTATTAGTCATCCGGCGTTATAGTATGGGGTGCCATGGGTTACACGTCTCTGTCACCTCTTATTCGCATTGAGGGCACTTTGAACAGTAGACGTTACATTTCAGATGTGTTACGACCCGTGGCCCTACCCTTCATTCGATCCCTGCGAAACCCCACATTTCAGCAGGATAATGCACGACCGCTTGTTGCAAGTCCTGTACAGGCGTTTCTGGATAGAGAAAGCACATTCTCCAGATCTCTCACCAACTGAAAACGTCTGGTCAATGGTGGCCGAGCAACTGGCTCGTCACAATACGCCAGTCACTACTCTTGATGAACTGTGGTATCGTGTTGAAGCTGCATGGGCAGCTGTACCTGTACACGCCATCCAAGCTCTGTTTGACTCAATGCCCAGGCGTATCAAGGCCGTTATTACGGCCAGATGTGGTTGTTCTTGGTACTGATTTATGAGGATGTATGGACCCAAATTGCATGAAAATATAATAACATGTTAGTTCTAGTATAATATATTTGTCCAATGAATACCCGTTTATCATCTGCATTTCCTCTTGATGTAGCAATTTTAATGACCAGTGTGTAGATAATGTTGTGGGTAGTGCAAACTAGAGACTGCGATTCACTGGCAAAACACTTAAAAGGTGCAACAGGTCAACTAAAGAGACTGCTTACACCACGCTTGTCCACCCTATCCTGCAATATCACTGTGTGGTGTGAGATCCGCATCGGGTGAGACTGACGGATGTCATCGTAAATGTTCAAAAAAGGCCAGCTCATTTCCCATTATCGCGAAATAGGAGAGTGAATTGGAGTGGTAATCAGTGAAATAATTTCAATCACCAGTTTTCTCTTCCGATTGCGAAAATATTCTGTTGGCGCGCACCTACATAGGGAGAAATGATCACCACGAGACAATAACAGAAATCGGGGCCTGCACAGAAAAATTTAAGTGCTCGTTTTCCACGCGCACCGCTCTAGAGTGGAACAGTAAAGAGACAGCTTGAAGGTAGTTCGTTGTGCCCTCTTCCAGGCGCTTTTTTGTGAACAGCAGAGTAATCACGTAGATGTAGATGTAACAGTGACTGAGGTGGATAGCAATCATATACCCTTCTTCCCGAAGCGCACCACAGAGGTTCGCTATTATTGTGACCTCGTGACTGTGGCGAGGTGACCTGTGTGGACAGAGGCCGACTGGGGAACAAACATTGTACCAAGGTTTCAGGACTTCAGCAGCACAGTTTCCCGTTCCGGGCATTCACATTACCGGCTTGCGGGTTGGAATTCCAGCTCGTGCTGCAGTTCTTTGTTCATGGAGCCCCTTCGTCTTATCATCGTGCTGACGGTGCTCTCAATCGTTACGTCCAGTTCTGCAGTGATTTTTGAAGCTGTCGTCCTCTTACTTTTTGTCTCAATCCTCTTCGGTCATTGTCTGTCACGGTCACAGTGTTCTGGTTACCTGCCCTGGGCACTGACGTAAGTTCAGGCAGTGTTCCTTTTTGGTAAAGTTAACTATATTACCTTATTTCAAATTCAAGTGTACCAGCGGAATTTTCTGCCTTTTGGCTGTTAGTGTTCCAGTTACCTGCAATGGCCACTAACATAAATTCAGGTACCGTCCTTTCCTACCTGTTGTCACTGTCCAACGTGGTGTGTGGTTTTGACAGCTTAATATACAGGGTGATTCAAAAAGAATACCACAACTTTAGGAATTTAAAACTCTGCAACGACAAAAGGCAGAGCTAAGCACTATCTGTCGGCGAATTAAGGGAGCTATAAAGTTTCATTTAGTTGTACATTTGTTCGCTTGAGGCGCTGTTGACTAGGCGTCAGCGTCAGTTGATTGGATATACAAATGGAAACAGATGAATCTTTCGTTTCAAAGATTGTGTTTAGTGATGCAGCAACTTTCCACACTAACGGGAAAGTCAACCGTCACAATGTCTGTATATGGGGCACTGAGAATCCGCGGGAAACAACTCAGTATGAACGTGACTCGCCTAAGGTGAACGTTTTCTGTGCCATTTCAGCAAATAAAGTTTTTGGTCCATTTTTCTTCGAAGGTGCTACTGTAACTGGACTAGAGTATCTGGAGATGTTAGAGAATTGGGTGTTCCCTCAGCTCGAACAAGATGCATAACAATTCATATTCCAGCAGGATGGAGCGCCACTACATTGGCACTTATCTGTCCGTAACTACCTGAACGTCAACTACCCGAGGCGATGAATCTGCCGCCAGGCAGCCCGTGACAGAGCACTTCATCACTGGCCTCCAAGAAGCCCTGATCTTACCCCCTGCGATTTTTTCTTATGGGGGTATGTTAAGAATATGGTGTTTCGGCCACCTCTCCCAGCCACCATTGATGATTTGAAACGGGAAATAACAGCAGCTATCCAAACTGTTACGCCTGATATGCTACAGAGAGTGTGGAACGAGTTGGAGTATTGGGTTGATATGGCTCGAGTGTCTGGAGGGGGCCATATTGAACATCTCTGAACTTGTTTTTGAGTGAAAAAAAAACCTTTTTAAATGCTCTTTGTAATGATGTATAACAGAAGGTTACATTATGTTTCTTTCATTAAATACACAATTTTAAAGTTGTGGTATTCTTTTTGAATCACCCTGTATATTTCATGTGGAAAATCACGCCCGTAACAGTTTGCTCTTTGAGTTTTTATGTACCGATTGGTGGATAGCAAGTCGTTTGTTCGGTCAGTCCGTGACTGTCTCTTGGTTGGGTCACCAACGGATCAAGTGTAGTTGGGTCCACCACTTGTCTCACCTAAGTGAACGTTGATGTTTCGAGGGCAGCCCCCACCCCCTCCCCCCTGGAGGTGACTGAGTGCCGTTGTTTATAGTGTTTAATGGTCTGTTAGTAATCTATTACAACCAAAGCTTTCAAATAAAAGAGTTTTTTATTGCATTTATGTATATCAATTGTGGGCCTTCAGCCACACACTAACGTTATCAAGGCAAGAAATTCCGCTGTTCCACTTGAACTGTAGTGAACCAATATAGTTAATTCCACCGCACGGCGGCTCGATTTCACCACTACAGACACTCGGTGTTGCTCACAGGAAAAGCTCCCCAACAGCACATTATTTTTGAATTTAGTTATTGTTCTTGCATTGCTTTTTCATTTAGTGTGTGTTCAGCCATTTAAAACTTAAGTGTTAAGGTATTTTTGAATTTTTTCAAAATCAGCTGTGGGCCTTCAGCCACTTGAAGCCTTAATCTTAAAATTTCCCCTTAAGCGAAAACATTTTAAAATTTTGACATTTAATTGTGGTCTTCAGCCATTTGTATTGCACTTTGTATATGTTTGTCGTATCTACATTTGCCTTGAGGCTTTCCGAGTAGCTGTGATACATATTTTATTTGAAATTTTAACTGCGTGTCTTCAGTTAATTTAAATTTATCTTGTTGCTTTCTAAGATTTCTTGTTGGAGGCCTTCAGGCATGAAAGAATTGGATTTTGAAACGTGTACTTGTAAACGATTGGCTAAGTGCCATTTTGTTTTACAGATGTTATTAAACTACAATTTGGAAGTGAAACTGACCGACACGTTATTTGGCCCTTTGCACAATCCTAATCACCTGCTCGTCCCAGCAGGTGTAGCGGGCGTTTCACTATCGTCCGCATTGTGACTTGGCGGATGACTCAGTTGCTCTTTCTCTGTATGCCGTATACGCGTTCGATAGGTGCCTCTTGAAACACGTCACACTTCGGCTGCCTCAGTTACGCAAGCACCCACCACACGAGTACAGACAGTTCGCCCACTTCCGACTTCACTTACCTCCGATACAGTGCACTCAGTATGCGGTATCCGGACCAGAGCGCGACTGACATCTGTGGTGAACTGAGGACAATGCGCAGCAGCCTCAGGTAGCATCGGCATTAGTTTTGAAGCCTGCATTTCTCGCACTGATGCTATACTTTTGCCTGACGCCTGTATAATGGAACAAGTATCCCAGCAACCACGGTCAGGGACAGCAAGCGACTGAAGATAGGAGGTCTTTCCTAATGCACTTGACTTGGTGACATGTATACACTGAAGAGCCATACGAATTGCTACATCTGCCCAATATTGTGCAAGGCCTCTGCGAACAGGAAGAAGTACCCAACACGACGTAGCAACAACTCGACATACGTCTGGAATAGTGCTGGAGGAAACTGACACCGTGAATTCTGCAGGGATGTCCACAAATCAGTAGGAGTACAAATGGGTGGAGATCACTTTTGAACAGCACGTTGCAAGGCATTCCAGATGTGCTGAATAATGTTAATACCTAGGGCGTTTGGTGACCAGCGGAAGTGTTTAAACTCAGAAGAGTGTTCCTGTAGCCACTCCGTAGCAATGTTCGACGTGTAGGGTGTCGCATTGTCCTGCTGGGCTTGCCCGAGTCTGTCGAAGAGCACAACGGACATGATCGGATGCAGCTGATCAGACAGGATGTGTACGCACGTGTCACTTGTCAGAGTCGTATCTAGACGTGTCAGGGCTCCCGTGTGATTCCAACTGCAAAATCTCCAAACATTACAGAGGATCCACCACCCTGAGCAGTCCCCTGCTGACTTGCACTGTCCATGGATTCATGAGGTTGTCACCATACCTGTACGCGTCCATCCACTCGATACAATTTTAAACGAGATTCGTCCGACCAGGCAACATGTTTCGAGTTATCAACTGTCCAATGTCGGTATTGACGGCCCCAGACGAGGCGTAAAGCTCTGTGTTTTGCAGCCATCGAGGGTATACGAGTGGGCCTTCTGCTCCGAAAGCCCGTATTGATGATGTTTCGTTGAATGGTTCGCACACTGACACTTGCTGATAGTCCATCATTGAAATCTGCAGCAATTTGCGAACGGGTTGCACATGAGCGATTCACTTCAGTCGTAGCTGGTTCTGATCTTGTAGGATCATTTTCCAGCTGCAGCGATATCAGAGATCTGATGTTTTACCGTATTCTTGAGATTCACGGTACACTCGTGAAATGGTCGTACGGAAAAGCCCCATTTCGTTCCTACCTCGGAGATATTGTGTTCCATCGCTCGTGTGCCGCGTATAACACCATGTTCAAACTCTCTAAAATCCTTTTAAGCTGCCATTGTAGCAGCAGCGTCAGACATCAGGAACCAGGTTTTTCACTGTAAGACATTTCCAGGGGCAGATGTGGACTCTGAGCATAACCTATTGGTTACGAACTGTAGATTAAAACTGAAGAAACTGCAAAAAAGGTGGGAATTTGAAGAGATGGAACCTGGATAAACTCAATGAACCGGAGGTTGTAGAGAGCTTCAGGTAGAGTTTTAGGGAAAGATTGACAAGAATAATGGAAAGAAATACATTAGAAGAAGAATGGGTAGTTTTTAGAGACGAAATAGTGAAGGTAGCAAAGGATAAAGTAGGTAAAAAGACGGGGGCTAATAGAAATCCTCGGCTAACAGAAGAGATATTGAATTTAATTGATGAAAGGAGAAAATATAAAAATGCAGGAAATGAAGCAGGCAAAAACGAATACTAAAGTCTCAAAAATGAGATCGGCAGGAAGTGCAAAATGGCTAAGCAGGGATGGCTAGAGGAGAAATGTAAGGATGTAGAGGCTTATCTCACTAGGGGTAAGATAGATACTGCCTACAGCAAAATTAAAGAGACCTTTGGAGAAAAGAGAACAACTTGCATGAATGTCAAGAGCTCAGATGGAAACCCAGTTCTAAGCAAAGAAGGGAAAGCAGAAAGGTGGAAGGAGTATATAGACGGTCTATACAAGGGCGATGTTCTTAAGGACAATACTATAGAAATGGAAGAGAATGTAGATGAAGATGAAATGGGAGATATGATACTGCGTGAAGAGTTTGACATTGCACTGAAAGACCTGAGTCGAAAAAAGGCCCCGGGAGTAGACAACATTCCATTAGTACTACTGACAGTCTATGGAGAGCCAGTCCTGACAAAACTCTACCATTTGGTGAGCAAGATGTATGAGACAGGCGAAATATCCTCAGACTTCAAGAAGAATATAATAATTCCAATCCCAAAGAAAGCAGGTGTTGACAGATGTGAAAATTATCGAACTATCAGTTTAATAAGACACGGCTGCAAAATACTAACGCGAATTCCTTACGGACGAATGGAAAAACTGGTAGAATTCGACCTCGGTGAAGATCAGTTCGGATTCCGTAGAAATGTTGGAACACGTGAGGCAATACTGACCTTACGCCTTATCTTAGAGGAAAGATTAAGGAAAGGCAAACCTACGTTTATAGCTTTTGTAGACTTAGAGAAAGCTATTGACAATGTTGACTGGAATACTCTCATTCAAATTCTAAAGGTGGCAGGGGTAAAATACAGGGAGCGAAAGGCTATTTACAATTTGTACAGAAACCAGATGGCAGTTATAAGAGTCGAGGGGCATGAAAGGGAAGCAGTGGTTGCGAAGGGAGTGATACAGGGTTGTAGTCTCTCCCTGATTTTATTCAATCTGTATATTGAGCAAGAAATAAAGGAAACGAAAGAAAAATTCGGAGTAGGGATTAAAATCCATGAAGAAGAAATAAAAACTTCGAGGTTCGCCGATGACACTGTAATTTTGTCAGAGACAGTAAAGGACTGCAGCTGAACGGAACGGACATGGTCTTGAAAGATGGATATAAGATGAACATCAACAAAATCAAAACGAGATTAACGGAATGTAGTTGAATGCTGCGGCAATTAGATTAGGAAATGAGACGCTGAAAGTAGTAAATGAGTATTGTTGTTTTGGGGAGCAAAGTAACTGATGATGGTCGAAGTATAGAGGATATGAAATGCAGACTGGCAGTGGCAAGGCAAGCATATCTGAATAAGAGAAATTTGTTAACATCGAGTATAGATTTAAGTGTCATGAAGTCATTTCTGAAGGTATTTGTATGGAGTGTAGCCATTTATGGAAGTGAAACATGGACGATAAAAAGTACAGACAAGAAGAGAATAGAGGCTTTCGAAATGTAGTGCTACAGAAGAATGCTGAAGATTAGATGGGTAGATCACATAACTAATGAGGAGGTATGAATAAGCTTGGAGAGATGAGAAATCTGTGCACAACTTGACTAGAAAAAGGGATCGGTTGGTAGGGCATATTTTGAGGCATCAAGGGATCACCAATTTAGTATTGGAGGGCAGCGTGGAGGGTAAAAATCGTAGAGGGAGAGCAAGAGATGAATACACTAAGCAGATTGAGGATAATTACTGAGAGATGAAGAAGCTTGCACAGGATAGAGTAGCATGGAGAGCTTCATCAAATCAGTCTCAGGACTGAAGACCACAACAACAACAATGATTGCACGAGTACGTTGATGTAGTGTGACGTCGACCACTGTTACGGCTGACATACTGTTTTCTCATTTTGTGAAATATTGTTTCGGACGAGAACTTCTGTTTTCGTAGCCGTTGAGGTATAGTTAATTTTCTGTTTCTATTCATTGCATTTGGCGTCCAGACTTTTTCTGTGCACCATTTGTCGTCTGAGCAGAAGGGCCTGAGGAGTAAATATTATTTCTAGTTTTATGCCAAAGTCGTACAGTTACTCAGCGTCTTGCTTTCTTCTAAATCTAGATTTATGTCTCTTATGAAACGGACAGTGTACTTTATTCGATGCTCCATCAGCTGCTGTTACTCGCCTATTATCCATAGGTCTGTCGACGATGATTTGGCATAATTTTGTATAAACCTTTACCTCAAAGATCTCGAAACTAAAGTACACTTACCACTGTCTCCAAAAGGCCATTGTCAAACTTCCTGCCAGATTGAAACTGTGTTGCGGACCGAGACTCTAACTCGGCACCTTTGCCTTCCACAGGCAAGTGCTCTGCCATCTGAGCTACCCAACGACGCCTCACGCCCCATCCTCACAGCTTTATTTCCGGCCAGTAACTCGTCTCCTTCTTTCCAAACTTCACAATGGCTGGCTCTGAGCACTATGGGACTTAACATCTATGGTCATCAGTCCCCTGGAACTTAGAACTACTTAAACCTAACTAACCTAAGGACAGCACACAACACCCAGCCATCACGAGGCAGAGAAAATCACTGACCCCGCCGGGAATCGAACCCGGGAACCCGGGCGTGGGAAGCGAGAACGCTACCGCACGACCACGAGATGCGGGCTCCAAACTTCACAAGAAGCTCTCCTGCGAACCTTGCAGAACTAGGATATTGCGGAGACATGGCTTAGCCACAGCCTGGGGGATGTTTCCAGAATGAGAATCTGCAATGGAGTGTGCTCTGTTACGAAACTTCCTGGCAGATTGAAACTGTGTGCCGGACAAAGACGAACTCAGGCCTTTTGCAGGAGAGCTTCTGTGAAGTTTCGAAAGTAGGAGACGAGGTACTGGCGGAAGTAATGCTGTCAGGACGGGGCGTGAGTCGTGCTTGGGTAGCTCAGATGGTAGAGCACTTGCCCGTGGAAGGCAATGGTCCCGAGTTAGAGTCTCGGTCAGGCACACAGTTTTAATCTGCCAGGAAGTTTCATATAGCGCACACTCCACTGCAGACTGAAACTCTCATTCAGGCCATTCTCAAGTCTGCACCTACTCTTACCATAAGGTGACCTAGTTTCATAAATTTGGAATGACTGCAGTACCAAAATTTTCCAATTGCATATATTCTTTACATTGTACGTTAAGCTGGCTACGTCGTGTGAAAAGTTAAACATCAGTTGAGGAACGACTTTAGTGATGACAAAGTACGCATGACGCGACTGCGGTTTATTTCCACATTCGGAGATCAAAAATATAAATACGAGAAACATACTGGTGTACAAAAATAAATAATAACTTTTACACAGTAATTAATAACCAACATTAAACAAAAGTGCATTCACGGTCCATTCCAACCTATCCAGGTTCAAAGTAGCACAAGGATGAGAACGGGGCGAGATATACTCGTAACGTGAGATGACACTCTGCTAAGCGAGCTCCCGTAAAACCGGGACAGCAAGAGAAAATTGCCACTAGATGAGAGCAAGGTAGACATTGTGGCGCTGTGTCACATACATTGTGACAACAAATTATATGAAATGACGAAATGGAAAGTGGTACTTCTGTGCTCGTAGGAATACAGTGTGATGTGCAATAATGTACCATCAGTCATTTTCTTCTTCTACATAATTTATTATCACAGTACATATGACAAGGCGCCACCATGCTTACCGTGCTGTCACCTTGTGGTAATTTTGTCTTCCTATCACGGTTTTATGGCAACTCGCTTAGTAGTGAGTCATCTCGTGTTATGAGCACATCTGGTAACACCCTCATCCTTGTGATGCATTTGCACCTGGGTAGCTACGAATGGACTGTCTGCAGATTTGTTTAATGCTGGTTCGTTATTCCTGCTTAACATCTATTATGTATTTTTGTATGCCAGTTTTTTTCTTATATGACTGTTTCAGATGTCTGAAGATGGATATAAATCAAAAACCCGTCATTCGCGCCTTATGATCAATAAAGTCTTTCCTCATCTGCTGTATGACCTTTTATGCGACGTAGCCAGCTCACGACAGATCTACGCATAGTTACTAGAATGGTCCCTAGCCTCCTATGTGACTTTATGTCACATCTTTATTACGTTCTGTAAAGTTTGGTTCGTACGTAATGTCTTTCAGTTGTCTAGCTTCGGTGCCAGCTGGGACATTAAACATTGTCACATGTGCCTAAATCTCTCAGTCAGTTGGTTAGGTAGTTAATTAGTTACATGTTCCATGGATCATTTTATATGATAGATTGTAATGAATTGGAGTGAACTGTTTTACATTCACATCGCATTTAATTTGTACACAGTGCTACATTCTCAACATTTCTATATTTTTCTTACTTATAAAAACAAAAATCGATATACAGATATGAGTTAGGAATTCTTACCCACCATTTTTCATGTAGTACAGTATTATTGTAATATAAATTCTTCTAGAGAACAGAACGAATTGTCAAGGAAAAACTTTCTCGTTTGTCACCAACTTTTACTTAACTGTTTGTCATATACACTCCTGGAAATTGAAATAAGAACATCGTGAATTCATTGTCCCAGGAAGGGGAAACTTTATTGACACATTCCTGGGGTCAGATACATCACATGATCACACTGACAGAACCACAGGCACAGAGACACAGGCAACAGAGCATGCACAATGTCGGCACTAGTACAGTGTATATCCACCTTTCGCAGCAATGCAGGCTGCTATTCGCCCATGGAGACGATCGTAGAGATGCTGGATGTAGTCCTGTGGAACGGCTTGCCATGCCATTTCCACCTGGCGCCTCAGTTGGACCAGCGATCGTGCTGGACGTGCGGACCACGTGAGACGACGCTTCATCCAGTCCCAAACATGCTCCATGGGGGACAGATCCGGAGATCTTGCTGGCCAGGGTAGTTGACTTACACCTTCTAGAGCACGTTGGGTGGCACGGGATACATGCGGACGTGCATTGTCCTGTTGGAACAGCAAGTTCCCTTGCCGGGCTAGGAATGGTAGAACGATGGGTTCGATGTCGGTTTGGATGTACCGTGCACTATTCAGTGTCCCCTCGACGATCACCAGTGGTGTACGGTCAGTGTAGGAGATCGCTCCCCACACCATGATGCCGGGTGTTGGCCCTGTGTGCCTCGGTCGTATGCAGTCCTGATTGTGGCGCTCACCTGCACGGCGCCAAACACGCATACGACCATCATTGGCACCAAGGCAGAAGCGACTCTCATCGCTGAAGACGACACGTCTCCATTCGTCCCTCCATTCACGCCTGTCGCGACACCACTGGAGGCGGGCTGCACGATGTTGGGGCGTGAGCGGAAGACGGCCTAACGGTGTGCGGGACCATAGCCCAGCTTCATGGAGACGGTTGCGAATGGTCCTCGCCGATACCCCAGGAGCAACAGTGTCCCTAATTTGCTGGGAAGTGGCGGTGCGGTCCCCTACGGCACTGCGTAGGATCCTACGGTCTTGGCGTGCATCTGTGCGTCGCTGCGGTCCGGTCCCAGGTCGACGGGCACCAGCACCTTCCGCCGACCACTGGCGACAACATCGATGTACTGTGGAGACCTCACGCCCCACGTGTTGAGCAATTCGGTGGTATGTCCACCCGGCCTCCCGCATGCCCACTATACGCCCTCGCTCAAAGTCCGTCAACTGCACATACGGTTCACGTCCACGCTGTCGCGGCATGCTACCAGTGTTAAAGACTGCGATGGAGCTCCGTATGCCACGGCAAACTGGCTGACACTGACGGCGGCGGTGCACAAATGCTGCGCAGCTAGCGCCATTCGACGGCCAACACCGCGGTTCCTGGTGTGTCCGCTGTGCCGTGCGTGTGATCATTGCTTGTACAGCCCTCTCGCAGTGTCCGGAGCAAGTATGGTGGGTCTGACACACCGGTGTCAATGTGTTCTTTTTTCCATTTCCAGGAGTGTAGTTTATACCATTGGGTAAGGGAGTAAAAAACTTTATTGCAGAATTGTGCACCGCTTTTTGTGCTAAAGACAATCTTAATGTGGAATAATGAACGTCTTTTTCCATCTCGGAATTGTAATTAAGCACCTTTTTGTCCCTTTTGAACAACAGTGGCTTATTTGCAACAAACATCACGAGGGAATAAATATAATGTCAAGCAGTAGTCAGAATACCCAACGTTTTAAACAGATATCTACAAGATGATTGTGGGTGAGCACCACATATTATTGTTACAACACGTTTTTGTGCAATGTAGACTTACTTCCTCAAATATGAATTACCCCAGAACACCATTTCACGTGGCATTATTGAACGAAAATATGCAAAATATTTCAACATACTGATTTGTGTCTCCCCAAGATTTCCAATGAACTAAGCGCAAATGTCGCTGAACTAAGTTGTTTTACCAGTTCCAAAATACAGGGTGATTCAAAAAGAATACCACAACTTTAAAAATGTGTATTTAATGAAAGAAACATAATATAACATTCTGTTATACATAATTACAAAGAGTATTTAAAAAGGTTTTTTTTTTCACTCAAAAACAAGTTCAGAGACGTTCAATATGGCCCCCTCCAGACACACGAGCAATATCAACCCGATACTCCAACTCGTTCCACACTCTCTGTAGCATATCAGGCGTAACAGTTTGGATAGCTGCTGTTATTTATCGTTTCAAATCATCAATGGTGGCTGGGAGAGGTGACCGAAACACCATATCCTTAACATACCCCCACAAGAAAAAATCGCAGGGGGTAAGATCAGGGCTTCCTGGAGGCCAGTGATGAAGTGCTCTGTCACGGGCTGCCTGGCGGCCGATCCATCGCCTCGGGTAGTTGACGTTCAGGTAGTTACGGACAGATAAGTGCCAATGTGGTGGCGCTCCATCCTGCTGAAATATGAATTGTTGTGCTTCTTGTTCGAGCTGAGGGAACAGCCAATTCTCTAACATCTCCAGGTACTGTAGTCCAGTTACAGTAGCACCTTCGAAGAAAAAGGGACCAAAAACTTTATTGGCTGAAATGGCGATCAAATGTACAACTAAATGAAACTTTATAGCTCCCTTAATTCGCCGACAGATAGTGCTTAGCTCTGCCTTTTGTCGTTGCAGAGTTTCAAATTCCTAAAGTTGTGGTATTCTTTTTGAATCGCCCTGTATGTTTGTTTCAATTTAAGTTCTCATCATCTGTTATACTCATCATTGTTGCAGTATCGCTAGATGTGCAGAACTGAATCTGTTGTGTCTTTTTAAAACTGAAGGAGAGACCATTTGCAAAAAACTAGTCAATGCTATTTTTAAGAACCCTGTTTACCATTTCTCCTGTTTCTGTGTGTAAGCTCAGAGTAATTACAATACTAGTGACATTTGCAAAAAGAACTAATTCTGCTTGTTCTATATTAGGCGGAAGAGCGTTTTAATGTATGAGGAACAGTGCTGAACGTAAGGTTGAACCTTGGGGTACACCATACAGGATTTCTCTCCAATTGGAATGATTCCTGGGACTATATTGTTTGAATTACTACACACAACTTGCTGCATTACTTTGGTTAGATATGACATTAGTCGTTGGTTGGGTGCACCATCAGTCCCATAAAATATCATCTCATCTTGGAGAATACCACGATCCACTTCTTACAGAGGTTGCAGAAAATACCAGCTGGCGCTATTTTATTATTTAATGCTTGTAAACACGTGGTATATGTATATGTAATAAACTGTTAAGATAGCCTTCAACGAGTCTGAGGCTGGCACTAAGGAAGCAAAAATTAAATTTAGAACTGATATGAGTGAATTTTACCTGAGTGAAGCTTTTGATATGTTATACAAATTACAGGTACTCAGAGCATCATACGTATATCAGTTGTCTTACTGGGCGCATACAGTCACTCAATATGTATAAAAATAACTTGCATATGTGACTATTTGCATATTCTGAACCGTTTTGAGCACTCCATCAACAGCTGGAGGAAGTTGCCCCCAACACTATGTAAGAGATGCACCGCATTTGTCTACAAGAGAAATTTTAAAAAAAGTTCTAGGCAAAGGTAAATATTAAGAACAATAAACAACAGAACAGAAAGTCTTCATACACTTAAACGAGAAAATAACTGATAGGAGTGCATGAAAAGGCATAGTTATAGGTAAAAAGGGCAGGGAATTAATAACAAGCTGCTTCTTATATCGAATTCACCATCAATTACGGAGGCCACTCGTCCTGAATTTTACAGGATAGTTCCACATTTTGATATATTGCCCCGAGCAGGCATGGGCCTGGGTATGTCCCGCAAAATGTATTGTAGACTTTTTTTCATTCTATTCACTTATGTATCCAGATTGCAGATAATTAGTCGTCTTATGTTCGTCATCTCAGCTTTTCGATTGTTCATTCAGTTATTGTACTTCTAGTCTATGCCACACACATTGATTTAATAAGTTGTAATCTTTGATTGTCAATGAAAATGGAAATTTCAGAAAGATAATACGGTTAACAAGAAGACAGTGGCAAAAAAGAGGGGAAAAATCGGGAAGTATTTGCAGAACTAAAAGGCATTTATGCCTATACAGTTTCAAGTGGGAAATGAATGCACCATTCTTGCCATCATATCCAAGAACTGATTCAAAGCAATGTGTAAAATGTGCACTAACACATTTAGTGTTGGTCATGGAGGCTTTAATGACATAAGTAAACACGCAAATGGTGAAGAACTCGAATAGACTGTGAGCATCTCAATCAAAAACAAGAGAATAACTTCTTTTTTTGAGTCTAATTCTGAAAAAAGAATGCATTAGGATAAAGTTACAGCTTCTGAATTGAACAAGGTGTATCACAATTTCTACACAATGTGCCTTCCGTTATTAGGTTCGTAGCTCAAGATTGGTCCCTACGATATTTCCAGATGTAGAACTGTCTAGGAACATTTCTTTGGAAAGAAGAAAAGCAACATCAGTAGTTACCAATTCCCTTGCAACCTTCTCAGTAGCTCAATAATTTAAGGATAGATATATGTTTTACGCAACAGCAAGCGATGCCCCTAATCATGGACACACTAAAATGTTCCCAGTTATTATTAGGTATTCCTGTTCCAGTAAAGGTGTACATGTGCTGGTCGACTACCGTAGTGACAACCCTGTCTCTGCAAATGCTATTTTCGATCAAACTGAAGGCAGATTAATAATGCACAATCTAAGCCTCAACAACATTCCTTCATATTATGCTGATGGCACATGTATCAACTTTGTGAATAAGCATTCAGCATTTACTCTCTCAAAAAACGAAAATAATATTTTAATCGGAGCAAGTTGCTCAACTCATAAAATTCATAATGCATCTATGTTTACATTTGATAAGGTTCAGCTTTTTGATTTACAAGGTTTTGTTACTAAAATTTATAATTATTTCTTCCATAAAAAGGAGTAAAGGGTTTGAAGGAGCCTTTTTTTTACTTTGTGATACTCAATACATTGAATTGTCAGCTACTACAATACTT
Source organism: Schistocerca cancellata (assembly GCF_023864275.1). Classification (NCBI taxonomy): domain Eukaryota; kingdom Metazoa; phylum Arthropoda; class Insecta; order Orthoptera; family Acrididae; genus Schistocerca; species Schistocerca cancellata. The sequence goes on along the minus strand of NC_064636.1, from coordinate 117,312,122 downwards.
TGTTATCTGTGTATTTCTAAGATATTAATCAGATCAAATATGTTTGTAATTTATAATCCTACAAAAAAATGGACCCGCAAGTCGCTGAAGTATTTTCAGTACTGGTTTTTGTGTTAGGCATCATTAAATTTTTGTGTGGAAAACGTCATTCTATGAATAAGAGAATGAAGAGAATATAACTACTAATTTCATTTCACGCCGTACTGTGTCCCTCAAAATTCTGAAATATATTTTTTTTGTACACCTGCAGAGTTGGTAATCCTACCATCCATGCTCAGTTACGACTTTATGGAGAAGTTGCCCACTTTTGTCCCACATTCTACGGTACTGTAGTGAGGAACTGTATGAACACAGACAGAAAGTAGGAATAAAACTGAACAACACTGGCCTACGGGCAGGAAACCCAATGGAAATTTTCTCTCATAATCAATATATGCCCATAGATATTCATATACAAGAGGGCAGTACTATAAACTGGAGTGTACAGCACTTCCTGTAGTGTTCAATCTAGCGTGGCAATTCAGAATTGAATACACAATGCAATATTTTGAGATATGATATCCCATCTGTAGTAGGGTTGTGTTATGTAGTCTCTAGACACAAACTAAATGTCTCTGAGCATTAACATGTAGAATTTCTCATGCATATCTTCAAAGCAGTTATGAAATATCTACGAGTGTCACCCATGAAATTTTCCGCTGCCGCCATTGTGAAACTAACAAAATTGCTAAGGGCCATTTGTGAAACTTTGGAACCGTTTAACAGTGATCAAGGTTAACTCAAGGCTTTGTGGCAGCAATGAATCTTACATGATGCCAAAAAAGTACACCCAGGGTGAGGGAGTAATAACACAAAGACTAAGAGGCAGGAGCACAAAGTGTAATGACGTCATGGACATACAGAAAAATCCTGTAATGCTTATTCATTTATGATTCAAGATCTAACTTAAACTGACAACTGTATAGCATATTTAGTGGCAGTTTTAACAGGAAACAACTTAAGGAAAATGTAGTGAGGACGATAACTAATTATTCCGTCATTAGTAAATACAATCTCTGTTTGTGTTAAATACATTAACTTTTTACTAGTTTCTAGAACTGCTATCATGGTGAAAGGAAACCGTTAGCTAGATTGAAGTGTAAAACATCACAATAAAAGTCATAGTTATCCCGTACGGAACGGTCCATTCGACAGGTGCAGAAACCGGTGTTTTGACATTTATACTTACTCTGTTTACAATACGGTGGATAGAATCCAGCGGAGCATCCAGAGCGACACATTCCAGTGTACCGATCACAGGTTTCACCATATTTGCATTTCCCACACTTCTGCCGGCAAGATGCTCCATACATTCCCAAATCACATGCTAGAACACATATATAATTTTAAAACAGTTATTGTTTGGATTGACGTCTGTAGGCCAGAAAACAGTTCTTCACTAAATATCAAAAATAGGAAAAAAATGCGGTCATATTTTACGGCACTATAGATTACTAGCATGATATTTGTTTATGGTCAGCCAGTTCCAGCAATAGTTTCACACTACTTGTGAAACTATTGCCTGTATGACAGAAGGCACATCGTATGACATCAGATTGCATCTAGATTAGCACATAGTTTAAGGATGAGGGGATTCATGTGGTTTGTTGCCACAGTTTGACATATTTAATTCACTCATGAAGAAGTAACTTGCAGTGGAAAGGTAGGATGATGTGTTAAATGTGTCAGGTGAGTGAGGAATAACGATCCTAGAGGGGCAAATAATTTTTGCAATTTGATTTCGAAAATTTTATAGAAGGTGAATTTATGAGGTACCACACAGCTTTACAAACCCAGCGAGTGAATACCTGCGTGGATTGATTGGCTGGTTGGTGAACATCAGAAAACAATCAGCAGGGCTGGAGAGAGGTCACAGGTGCAGGTGTCGTGCCAGAACAACAGGCCAGTCGCCCTTCTATGGTCCACACTGACTGGCGTAATTATTTTCATCGTGCCAGGCCACGAAAATTGCGGACAATACCGGAGTTAATGATTTCTAATTAAAAGGTAAGAAGCAGCGAATGTTTTGCTTTTGGCAGAATGTAAACAACATATGGGTTTCAGAAATTCACTGTATTTCTTTTACATGATGAGCGCATTTGTGTGCTAATGAGATAAACGTATTTCAGTTGAGTACAAAGCGGGTTTTCTTCTCTGTTTAATAATGCTAGGTGGGGTTGGGAGAATTATTTACTCTCATAATTAACGCTGAGAACTTTTTGATTTTATTACTCGGCAAGGCAGCAGAGTATTATTGCTGTAGGAAGCAATCAGGCAAAATGCTTAAGGGTCCCAGTATGCCATTTGTAGTGGCTGTTTCAATAATCAGTGGTTTTATGACTCGTCCCTAATATGGTTGGGCAACAGCTTTGCGGCAGTGGATATACCGGTTCCCGTCAGATCACCGAAGATAAGCACTGCCGGGCGGGGCGGCACTTGGGTGGGTGACCATCCGGGCCGCCACACACTGTTGCCATTTTTCGGGGTGCACTTGAGGAGCTACTCAACCGAATAGTAGCGGCTCCTGTCAAAGGAAACCATCATAATGATCGGGAGAGCGGTGTGCTGTCCACACGCCCCTCCTATCCACATCCTCAGCTCAGGATGACACGGTGGCCTGAAGACTAAGTGAGTGCTAATATGGTAGCCTCACCTGAGCCAGTTTGGCCAAACTGATATTATTACAGAATATCAGCGCTGACAACTGATGGTTAGAATATTATCAGTTGAACCCACTCGTTCAGTCAAATAGCACAACCGGCCCAAACTTGAGTAAGAGAGTGAATAGATGGATAGGATGGATCTGGACGCATCCATGAAACGTGAGTTGGGTAATGGAAGTGAATGGACAAAAACTGAGGATGGAAGTCAGAGCTTGAGTGCAGCTGTAAATGGACATAGGCTGCGGTAGCTGAGCAGAGATGAAGGCGCTAGCGCACAGCACACTAGCGCGAACAGGCGTTTTAGACCAGTATGAGCAGTGAGTACCGCGACAACGACGTCAGTTGATGCAAATAAGGTTTTAATGTGGAAAATAGAGTTTCTCTTCCATAGCACAAGCAGCTACGCTGATGTCCAAAATTAAAGCAACAAACACCTATTTGCCAATCCTATGCCTAATTCACAGTATAATCATACAAACTCCAGAATGTGATTTTTACTCTGCAGCGGAGTGTGCTTTGATATGAAACTTCCTGGCAGCTTAAAGCTGTGTGCGGGACTGAGACTCGAAATCGGAACTTTTGCCTTTTGCGGGCAAGTGCTCTACCAACTGAGCTACCCAAGCACGACTCACGACCAATTCTGCCAGTACCTCGGCCCCAAGGTACCCGTAGAATTGAAGCTGTGAGGACAGGTCGTGAGTCGTGGTTGGGTAGCTCAGGTGGTAGAGCACTTCCCCGTAAAAGGTAAAGGTTCTGACTCCTCACAGCTTCAATTCTGCAGGTACCTTGGGGACGAGGTACTGGCACCGTTGAAGCTGTAAGGACGGGTCGTGAGTCGCGCTTGGGTAGCTCAGCTGGTGGAGCACTTGCCCGCGAAAGGCATAGGTCCCGAGTTCGAGTCTCGGTCCGGCACACAGTTTTAATCTGCCAGGAAGTTTACATACTATCAAGAGATGCCCATACGATCGTGTTCTCCACAGAAGAACTATGTAAGAGAGCATTTTCTAAGTATTGCAGAGAAATTACGGCAAAAATTCCCCCAAACAAATACAAAACCTGTAAATAATATTGCACTAAATACAATGACGTTAATTCCAACCACAGAGAATGATGTCAATAAAACTGTTCAAAAACTATAAAATAAAAATTCAGTAGGCTTACATGAAGTACCAAAGTATGTACTGAAATAATGCAGAGGCATAATACAAGGCCCCTTAACAAATATAATAAATGAATCCTTCACATCAGGGACATTTCCAGAGCAGTTAAAACAGGCAAGAGTTGTACCTTTGCTTAAGAAAGGTAATGCGGAAGGTATAGAAAATTACCGGCCCATTTCGCTGCTGTCATCATTCTCTAAAATAATAGAAGCAATTATGAAAGACTCATTAATTAATTAAGTGAATAAACACAACCTTTTAAGCGAATCACAGTTTGGCTTCCGAAGTGGCAAAAATATGGAGTCAGCCATAGTAGAATTCACAAAAGTGGTACTTTTGCTCTTGATAAAGATGAGTGTGTCACAGGAATATTTTTGGATTTTCTAAAGCGTTTGATGCTGTCGACCCAAAGATTATATTAATTAAATTAGAAGCATTAGGAATAAAAGGGGTAGCTAATGACTGGTTTCGCTGATACCTAACAGATAGGGTACAAAGAGTAGAGATAACATATACACTCCTGGAAATTGAAATAAGAACACCGTGAATTCATTGTCCCAGGAAGGGGAAACTTTATTGACACATTCCTGGGGTCAGATACATCACATGATCACACTGACAGAACAAGAGGCACATAGACACAGGCAACAGAGCATGCACAATGTCGGCACTAGTACAGTGTATATCCACCTTTCGCAGCAATGCAGGCTGCTATTCTCCCATGGAGACGATCGTAGAGATGCTGGATGTAGTCCTGTGGAACGGCTTGCCATGCCATTTCCACCTGGCGCCTCAGTTGGACCAGCGTTCGTGCTGGACGTGCAGACCGCGTGAGACGACGCTTCATACAGTCCCAAACATGCTCAATGGGGGACAGATCCGGAGATCTTGCTGGCCAGGGTAGTTGACTTACACCTTCTAGAGCACGTTGGGTGGCACGGGATACATGCGGACGTGCATTGTCCTGTTGGAACAGCAAGTTCTCTTGCCGGTCTAGGAATGGTAGAACGATGGGTTCGATGACGGTTTGGATGTACCGTGCACTATTCAGTGTCCCCTCGACGATCACCAGTGGTGTACGGCCAGTGTAGGAGATCGCACACCATGATGCCGGGTGTTGGCCCTGTGTGCCTCGGTCGTATGCAGTCCTGATTGTGACGCTCACCTGCACGGCGCCAAACACGCATACGACCATCATTGGCACCAAGGCAGAAGCGACTCTCATCGCTGAAGACGACACGTCTCCATTCGTCCCTCCATTCACGCCTGTCGCGACACCACTGGAGGCGGGCTGCACGATGTTGGGGCGTGAGCGGAAGACGGCCTAACGGTGTGCGGGACCGTAGCCCAGCTACATGGAGACGGTTGCGAATGGTCCTCGCCGATTCCCCAGGAGCAACAGTGTCCCTAATTTGCTGGGAAGTGGCGGTGCGGTCCCCTACGGCACTGCGTAGGATCCTACGGTCTTGGCGTGCATCCGTGCGTCGCTGCGGTCCGGTCCCAGGTCGACGGGCACGTGCACCTTCCGCCGACCACTGGCGGCAACATCGATGTACTGTGGAGACCTCACGCCCCACGTGTTGGGCAATTCGGCGGTACGTCCACCCGGCCTCCCGCATGCCCACTATACGCCCTCGCTCAAAGTCCGTCAACTGCACATACGGTTCACGTCCACGCTGTCGCGGCATGCTACCAGTGTTAAAGACTGCGATGGAGCTCCGTATGCCACGGCAAACTGGCTGACACTGACGGCGGCGGTGCACAAATGCTGCGCAGCTAGCGCCATTCGACGGCCAACACCGCGGTTCCTGGTGTGTCCGCTGTGCCGTGCGTGTGATCATTGCTTGTACAGCCCTCTCGCAGTGTCCGGAGCAAGTATGGTGTGTCTGACACACCGGTGTCAATGTGTTCTTTTTTCAATTTCCAGGAGTGTACTTCTAATTGATCCAAAAAATTAGTAAAACGCTTAACAGAACCAAAATATATTAATATAGGAGTTCTGCAGGTGGCATATTCGGTCCAATACTGTTCCTGATATACATCAATGATTTTCCCAATAGTCTTACTCTTGGTGGAAAAATTCTGTTTGCTGATGACAGAAATATTACAGCCAATGAGAAAACAAGAGAACTCCTTGCAGAGATAGCAAATGAAACTCTCAAGGAAGCTTATGACAGGTGAATAAGCAATAAAGTGACATTGAGCATCAAGAAAACTAACGCCATGAATTTCAGATTGAAGAGGAAAAATTACAATGTTAAATTAAATGTAGATGGCCCTTCTATAGACTGCGTAACAAATGCAAAATTTCTAGGAATGAGTATTGATTCTCAGTTGAAGTGGTGTAAACACACAAAGGTACTTGCAAACAGAATGTCATCAGCATGCTATGCCCTTAGAATCCAATCGTCAGTGTGTAACATGCAGTGTCTTTTAGTTACATATTGTTCTTAGCTATGGAATTCTTTTTTGGGGAACAAATGCAAAAAATATGAACACAATTTTCAAACTCCTGAAAAGAGTTATAAGAATAATAACTAAAAATACTAGTCGAGCTCATTGTAAAGATCTGTTCAAAACACTGGGGATTTTAACTGCTCCATGTGAATAGATTTACCAGTCAGTTGTACATATCAAAAATAACGTTGGTAATCACTGCACAAACAGCTCTGTCCATGACCATGCAACAAGAGATAGGCTTCATTTACAAAGAAAAAATAAACATAAAACTCAAAACAGCATTTCTACCAAGGAATAAAACTGTACAATAAATTACCAAAAGCGATTAAAGAAACTGCAAAAATACACTTAATTAAAAAGGCAGCTAAAAAGTACCTGTTACACAATACATTTTATACATTGAAGAATTATTTAGCTAAAACAGAATAGGGGTTCGGTATAACAATGTTATACAAATAAATAATAATAATAATGATTATAAAATATCCAAAATTCCACATAACACCTACAATTTATGTTTTCTTCATTCTTTTTTCCTTTCTAGAAATACTTACCCCCAAGCTATGTGTAGCACAATACTAATACCTCTAACTCTTTCTGAGCTCAACATCTCACTCATTATGGAGGGATGCTGACTCAGTTTTTCACGATAGCAAATGGGAAGTTGCAGTACAGAAAATGCCGCAGAGATCAAAAGTGTGTGTGTGTGTGTGTGTGTGTGTGTGTGTGTGTGTGTGTGTGTGTGTGTGTGTAGTGAGTCAAGTGTTATGAAACAATGTGTGTATAGTGTGTGCAGTGACCAGTGACTAATAGTGAGATATGAGTGAACAGTGCAGCATTACATTATTTAATAAATTATTTATAAAAAAGGATTGTATACCAGGAGTAAATCTAATGATGGTCTCTAACTAGAAGTCTTTAAATATACGTGTATACGAATTAGCTTACTTACATTGATCTAAACTTGTAAATACTTTGACATGTCGTATATCCTTGTAAAATGAGATCTACAGATGAATAAAGGTACTGCTACTACCAGATGTCATTTCGCTCAACAGACAACCGTGCCCACTCTGACGTCAGGGGACCTATCAAATGGAGCAGTGTTTGCCGGATAGCCCCACATTCACACTCACTGTATACACAGTCACAGACCGTGCGGTATGGCACGCCGAAGACGCATACCAGACTCTCTTCGGTAGAGGGTCGTAGGAACATTGGAAGCTGAACAGTCGCAAATCGATGTGGCCCGATGGCTTAACTTGAATCGATCTGTTGTTTCTCGGATGTGGCTACAATTTATAGAGACCGAAACTACACTCCTGGAAATGGAAAAAAGAACACATTGACACCGGTGTGTCAGACCCACCATACTTGCTCCGGACACTGCGAGAGGGCTGTACAAACAATGATCACACGCACGGCACAGCGGACACACCAGGAACCGCGGTGTTGGCCGTCGAATGGCGCTAGCTGCGCAGCATTTGTGCACCGCCCCGTCAGTGTCAGCCAGTTTGCCGTGGCATACGGAGCTCCATCGCAGTCTTTAACACTGGTAGCATGCCGCGACAGCGTGGACGTGAACCGTCTGTGCAGCTGACGAACTTTGAGCGAGGGCGTATAGTGGGCATGCGGGAGGCCGGGTGGACGTACCGCCGAATTGCTTAACACGTGGGGCGTGAGGTCTCCACAGTACACCGATGTTGTCGCCAGTAGTCGGCGGAAGGTGCACGTGCCCGTCGACCTGGGACCGGACCGCAGCGACGCACGAATGCACGCCAAGACCGTAGGATCCTACGCAGTGCCGTAGGGGACCGCACCGCCACTTCCCAGCAAATTAGGGACACTGTTGCTCCTGGGGAATCGGCGAGGACCATTCGCAACCGTCTCCATGTAGCTGGGCTACGGTCCCGCACACCGTTAGGCCGTCTTCCGCTCACGCCCCAACATCGTGCAGCCCGCCTCCAGTGGTGTCGCGACAGGCGTGAATGGAGGGACGAATGGAGACGTGTCGTCTTCAGCGATGAGAGTCGCTTCTGCCTTGGTGCCAATGATGGTCGTATGCGTGTTTGGCGCCGTGCAGGTGAGCGCCACAATCAGGACTGCATACGACCGAGGCACACAGGGCCAACACCCGGCATCATGGTGTGGGGAGCGATCTCCTACACTGGCCGTACACCACTGGTGATCGTCGAGGGGACACTGAATAGTGCACGGTACATCCAAACCGTCATCGAACCCATCGTTCTACCATTCCTAGACCGGCAAGGGAACTTGCTGTTCCAACAGGACAATGCACGTCCGCGTGTATCCCGTGCCACCCAACGTGCTCTAGAAGGTGTAAGTCAACTACCCTGGCCAGCAAGATCTCCGGATCTGTCCCCCATTGAGCATGTTTGGGACTGGATGAAGCGTCGTCTCACGCGGTCTGCACGTCCAGCACGAACGCTGGTCCAACTGAGGCGCCAGGTGGAAATGGCATGGCAAGCCGTTCCACAGGACTACATCCAGCATCTCTACGATCGTCTCCATGGGAGAATAGCAGCCTGCATTGCTGCGAAAGGTGAATATACACTGTACTAGTGCCGACATTGTGCATGCTCTGTTGCCTGTGTCTATGTGCCTGTGGTTCTGTCAGTGTGATCATGTGATGTATCTGACCCCAGGAATGTGTCAATAAAGTTTCCCCTTCCTGGGACAATGAATTCACGGTGTTCTTATTTCAATTTCCAGGAGTGTATTACCGCGACAGCCGTGGCAGGGCCGACCACGAGTGACATCAGAAAGAGAGGACCGTTATTTGGCTGTAAGGGCGCGACGGTACCACCTCAGTACCGCGCAGCAACTGGCATCGGACCTCGCAGCATCCACTGGAGGTGTTGTATCAAAGGCAAGCGGTGTACTGAAGGCTTCGACAGAGTGGCCTTTAATGTCTGAGCCTTGCTGTGTGTCTACCTCTGACTCATCTGGAGTCATCAAAATGCCTCCACAGTCGAACAGTGGCCCAATGTTCTTTTGAAAGTTGGGTCCAGATTTGGTCTGGAGAGTGGTTCTGGTAGGATTCGCATCTGAAGGGAATGTGGAACACGATTTCGACGCCTGAACATGGTGGAAAGAGACCGATATCGAGGAAGATCTATAATGGTGTGGTCAGGGATTATGTTGATCACTCGAACACCTCTTTATGAAATTGTGTGGGTGAATCAGTAAGATTTAACTGCTATCAGTTATTGTGATGAGGTCTTGGGAGCTCAAGAGCGAGGTGCTGTGGACCCAGATATCGACTGATGGAAAACAATACTCGACTTCATAGAGCACGAGTGGTTGATGTTTTCTTGGAAACAGAAGATACTGGACGCATAGTGTGGCCTGCTCGCTCTCCCAACTTGAATCCCACGCAATCTGTCTGGGATTCGCTAAGGAGACGGGTTGCAACGAGTCAGCACCCACCAACAATTCTCCAAGCTTGCGAGCTGCTGCACATGGGCGTTTTGCCTCAACATGACACTGATGACGTAATTCACAGCACGCTCCGTCATTGTCAGCCCTGTATTGCTGCCAGAGTTGGCCACACCCTATAGTGGGCATATTAAACAGGTATCAGAATGTGTGTGGAAATGTGTTAGGTTACAAAAAAGTGAAGAACATCTTTGTCTACTGTTGTGCACGTTGCAGTTGTATATGTTTTCCATTATGTACATTGCCGGCTGGAGTGGCCGAGTGGTTCTAGGCGCCACAGTCTGGAACCGCGTGACCGTTACGGTCGCAGGTTCGAATCCTCCCTCGGACATGGATGTGTGTGATGTCCTTAGGTTAGTTAGGTTTAAGTAGTTCTAAGTTCTAGGGGACTGATGACCGCAGCAGTTAAGTCCCATAGTGCTTAGAGCCATTTGAACCATTTGAACTATTGTGAACATTGTTTGTACTGTATCATCTGTCTATACTGTTTTGTGGCAAAATAAGCGCAACCTTGCAAAAATTTCTGTTTATTGATTTCATTCTGGACACAAGTGTAGTATTCTGGATTTGTAATTATCTAAGTGTCTCAAAATATCCACGGGTATGCTGCCGGTCTATAGTGTCCAACGGGCACAATATTTCGGCGATCAAACATGTCGCCATCATCAGGTGAACTGACGGACTGAGCTCCTGTGAACGTGCCGGCACGGAGATCCGTACGCTATGGCTGCTCAGAGGGAACTGGGTTCGGTCGCGGCGGCGGCCGATTTAAATACCCTCCGCCCGCGGCGCGCTCCCTCCGCCGTCCGCGCCCAGCGCCACGGTCGCGCGGTGGAACAGATTGCGACGGCGTCTGAGATGACGTCGGTGTGATGGCTCTGTCCGCCGTGGTCGTCACAACTATACGTCTGCTCGATTTACTCTTGATTAACCCGATCGCTGGTTCCCAAGCCTTGCTAAGATTATAGCCACAGTCCCGGTTTATGAGGTCGTCATTGGTGCGAATTTCACATCACATCGCATCGATTCTGCAGCAGCTAAAAGAATCAAGAAACGAGCCAGCCTCGCATTGGTACGTGAGAGAGTGCAATTCACCCGCCGGAGCCTTGAGTTTATCTCACAGGAATTACTCAAACTACATTTGCAAACTGGCTAGTAAGTTCACTTCTTGTTCCTGGGATTGGATTGATGGTGTCACCTGGGTGTCAGCTGATTCCGCCCATAAGAAGGCTACAGGACGTCAAACACCTAAGTTCTCACGTCTCCTTGACAAACCATCCCTGCAGGTTCCGTGCAAGACTGTCATCAATTTGAGTGGCATGGTGTTGAGTGATGATGCGGTCTCGGTTTTGCAGAGAGGTCTCAACTTCGCTCCCACCCCCAAGTTCACTCCGGTCGCAGAAATTGTTAGTGCTGTTGAACAGGTTGCAGCTCGACTTCCGCCAGAATCAGCCGAGGAAATACGTCGTGAAACTTGTCGTGCGTTGACGAAATCCAAGCCGATGAAGTCAAATATCAGCAGTAAAGAGAGGGCGGCCATTCGTGATCTGAGGGAGCGCTCTGAAATTGTTGTCTTACCAGCTGACAAAGGCAATGCTACAGTTGTTGTCTCCCATAAGGACTACACTGATAAGATGCAGAGCCTGCTAAATGACGATTCCTACCGGAAGATCAGCGTTGACCCTACAAGGAAGGTGGAGAACAAGACGAGGGCGCTTCTCAAAGACGCAGATTTACCGGAGGTTGACGCTAAGAAATTGTTACCCCAAGGTCCGGTACCGCCTAGACTATATGGACTCCCGAAGGTTCACAAAGAGGGGGTACCATTACGCCCCATTGTCAGCAACATCAGGGCACCTACATATTTGCTGGCCAAATACCTGACGGGAATATTAAGTCCTTATGTGGGTAAATGCCCTCATCACATCCGTAATTCCGTGGATTTTGTTAAACGCCTTGATAGCTTCAGGTTGGATGAGTCAGATATCATGGTGAGTTTTGATGTCGTTTCCTTGTTTACGAGGGTACCCCGGCGAGAGTCACTAGAATTGATTAGTCAGAAGTTTGATGAGAAGACCACTGAACTTTTTAGGCATGTCTTGACTTCCACGTATTTTCTTTTTAATGGAGAATACTACGAACAAACGGAGGGAGTCGCCATGGGTAGCCCACTCTCACCGGTGGTAGCGAATTTGTACATGGAGAACTTCGAGGAGGAAGCCCTGTCGTCATCCGTATGGAAACCTACTTGCTTTTTCCGCTACGTGGACGACACGTTCGTCATCTGGCCACATGGTATGGATAAACTCCTTGACTTCCTTACACATCTAAACTCCATACACCCCAACATAAAATTCACTATGGAGACTGAAACGGAGGGTAAATTACCTTTCCTTGACGTCTTGGTCAAGAGAAGGGCTGACGGCACCCTAGGTCATGGGGTGTATCGGAAGGCTACGCACACTCATCTGTATTTGCATGCAGACAGCTGCCACCACCCTTCACAGAGGAATGGGGTACTTAAAACTCTAGTACATAGGGCGCGCACTATCTCTGACGCAGAGAGTCTACCCCAGGAATTGGAACATCTGAGAACTGTATTTCGAAAAAAAAAAATGGGTACTCAGAGTGGCAGATTCAACGTGCTCTCCGCCCAACCACTGCAGCACAACTTGTTGAGATGGATGAAGTCACGAGGGAGGAGGTAGGCACTGCATTTATTCCATACACAGGCGCACTCTCGGGGAAAATCGCCCGCATTCTGAAGAAACACCGGGTCGGAACTGTGTTTTGTCCTCCAAATAAAACTCGTGCACTGGTGGGGAGCGCCAAAGATGACCTCGGTTTGAGGAAGGCCGGCGTGTACCAGATTCCGTGTCAATGTGGCAAGTCGTATATTGGTCAGACGATGCGTACCGTCGAGGATCGATGCCGTGAACACCAGAGGCACACTCGACTGATGTATCCGAGCAAGTCGGCGGTCGCTGAACATTGTTTGTCGGAAAATCACGCCATGGAGTATGACCGCACGAGGATTCTGGTACAGACGTCGAGATACTGGGACAGCGTTGTTAGAGAGGCCATCGAAATTCGCACCAATGACGACCTCATAAACCGGGACTGTGGCTATAATCTTAGCAAGGCTTGGGAACCAGCGATCGGGTTAATCAAGAGTAAATCGAGCAGACGTATAGTTGTGACGACCACGGCGGACAGAGCCATCACACCGACGTCATCACAGACGCCGTCGCAATCTGTTCCACCGCGCGACCGTGGCGCTGGGCGCGGACGGCGGAGGGAGCGCGCCGCGGGCGGAGGGTATTTAAATCGGCCGCCGCCGCGACCGAACCCAGTTCCCTCTGAGCAGCCATAGCGTACGGATCTCCGTGCCGGCACGTTCACAGGAGCTCAGTCCGTCAGTTCACCTGATGATGGCGACATGTTTGATCGCCGAAATATTGTGCCCGTTGGACACTATAGACCGGCAGCATACCCGTGGATATTTTGATTATCAAATACGCCGGGAGAAACTCAAGAATCACATCTAAGTGTCTGTTTGTCATTTTATGTGTTATAGTATGAAGTGTTCGAGCCCATAATCGTGTTAGCGCGTTACGGAATTTCAGAATGGGAATGAAGAGACAATTAGCACCATTTAGAACAGAATTTCTGATCAGGCAATGGACAACTCGTCAACACAAAATTAAGCATGTGCAATAATGAACAAGAAATGCAGGGATGCAGGTGAACTACCGTGAGCATCATTTTGAGCAGCAAATACAGGTCAAGAGCCAAAGCTTACGAAAACTGCACAATTGTACTTTTTCACTTACTCCAGAGATGACAAAGATAGGAAAAATGTCAGATAAAATCTAAGGGATTACTTGGTACGGTAAAATAAATGCAAATTTGTTTGTCATGAAGGACTGTAGATCGGTAGGAGGAATAGGATGATTAGGACACAGATCAGAATTTAACCTGTAGGAGTCTCTTAACTTTTACGTAGTAGACAATGAGTGGTTTAACATGGTTGTGGACGCTTAACTGCTGAATAATTGTTTTAAGATGCATTTTTTCAGGTAGTACTGAACGGAGGGCATGGCCACACTGATCTACTAGGCATGTATGCTCTTGGAATTTAAACAGTAGATTCCGCCCATACTAAATGGATCTATAATATAAAGTGCTGCTCTTCTTTGTATCTTCTGTATTTCATTATCCATCCTACACCGTACGGGTCCCACATTGATGAGCAGTATTCAAGTTTTGATCGAATGATGGATTTGTTAACCACTTCCTATGTTGATGCACTACACATCCTCAACATTTCTCCAATGAATCTCAGTCTCACATGTGTCTTACATCTGAGTAAATTTAAGTACTGGTTCCGCTTCAGATCGCTCCGACGCGTGTTGTTATTGTGGTCTTCAGTCCAGATGCAGCTCTCCATGCTACCTTATCCTGTGCAACCTTCTTCATCTCCGAATAGCTGCTGTTCCCTACATATTTCTCAGTCTGCTTAATACATTCATCTCTTGGTCTCCCTCTACGATTTTTACCCTCCACACTGCTCTCCAGTACTAAATTAATGCCTCAGAACATATCGTACCAACCGATGCCTTCTTCTAGTCAACTTGTGCCACAAATTATTCTCCCCAATTCGAATCAGTACCTCTACCCATCGAATCTTCAGCATTCCTCTGTAGCACCACATTTCGAAGGCTTCTATTCTCTTCTTGTCCTATTCATCGTCCATGTTTCACTTCCATATATGGCTACATTCCATACAAATACTTTCAGAAAAGACTTCCTGCACTTAAATCTATACTCGATGTTAACAAATTTCTCTTCTTCTGAAACTTCTTATTCTGTGGCCAGTCTACACTTTATATCCTCTCTGCTTCGTCAGTCATCAGTTATTTTACTTCCCAAATAGCAAAACTCATCTTCTACTTTGAGTATCTCATTTCCTACATTACATTATACTCGCTCTGCTTTTGTTGACGTTCATATTATATCCTCCCATCGAAACACTTTTCATTTCGTTCATTTCTTCTTCCAGGTCCTTTGCTATCCCTGACAAATTTACAATGTCGTCGGCAAACCTCAAAGTTTTTATTTCTTCCCATGGATTTTAATTCCTGCTCGAAATTATTCTTTTGTTTTCTTTACTGCTTGCCCAATATACAGATTGAATTAAATCGAATATAGGCTACAATCCTGTCTGACTTCTTTCTCAACCACTGATTCCCCTTTGTGCCCTTGAACCTTATAACTGCCATCTGGTTTCTGTACGGATTGTAAATAGCCTTTCGCTCCCTGTACTTTGCCCCTGCCACCTTCAAATTTGAAAGACAGTATTTCAGTCAAATGCCAGAACGTAGGTTTTCTTTCCGTAGCCTATCTTCTAAGATAAGTTGTAAGATCAGTATCGTCGTATGCGCACTCTAGATATTTTATGGAAGTAACACCTTCCAATGGTTGTTCTTCCTAGGCATCCGCAGTACGCTAAATTTGAAACTTACTGGAATATTAAAACTGTGTGCCAGACCGAGACTCGAAGTCGGGACCTTTGCCTTTCGCGGGCAAGAGCACTTGCCTCCGAAAGGTAGGTCCCGAGTTCGAGTCTCGGTCCGGCAAACAGTTGTAATCTGCCAGGAAGTTTCACATCAGCGCGCACTCCGCTGCAGAGAGAAAATCTCATTCTGGATACGTTACATTTGTTCATGTTGGTGGTCACCTGCCACATTCTGCAGCTAGTGCCAGTTGTCTGCAGGTCATCCTGCATTTTGTCAGATTTTTCGAGTGTCGCGATTTCTCTGCTTGGAACAGCATCACCGCGAAAAACCTAATGGAACTTCTGAAGCCATCTGCTAGGTCATTTACACAAGGTGGGCCTGCGAATTCTTTATTCTGCTCTCAGTATCGGTTGAGTTGTGACGTATAATGCGTGTGACTCGGTCGAATTCCTCCTCCGCTGACGCAAGTTGGAAGCCTGTGCCGCTAGAGGGATCCGAATTGTAGCGTGTGACATGGCGGTGTGTGACGTTACTGTATCGGTGCGTGGCCGACTGCCTGGCTGAGTGGTAACGTGTCTGCCTACGACGCAGCTGTCCCGGGTTCGATTCTCAGCTGGGTTGGAGGTTTTCCCAGCCTGTGTACTGGGTGTTGCGTTGCGCTCATCATCATCTGATATCACCGACACGCAACTCGCCCAATGCGGCTTCGCCTGATATAAGACTTGCATCCTGACGGCCGAACTCCCCCTGATGGCGCCTCCCGGCCATCAACGCCACGCGACCATTTCATGTCGGTGCGTGAGGAACAGCGAGCTGCAATCGCGTTTGTAACCGCAGAACATTTCGTCCAGACGGGGAGCACTCTCCCTTTCAGCATTACAATGCCCGAACACACTAGAGAGCTGGGACGTCTGTAGAATCCTAGCGCCTCGGCTCCACTGTCGTCCACGATCCCCCGTACAGTCCTGATTTGGCCCTCTATGATTCTCATCTGTTTACAAAACATAAAGGACACCATCGATGACTTCACTTCGATAGTGATGAAGCGGCGGATTTAGAGGTGGGCTAGCGGTTCCGTCAACAAGGTGTAACATTCTACAGTGAAACTCATCCCTGTTTGGGAGAAATGTGTGAAACTACCGGGTAACATTTTCAGAAACATGTAGACATGAAGAATGAAGATGTAAGATGTTAATAATTTTTAAAATAACAAAGAGCCTTAAGAGGTTTCACATAAACAACCCAGAGACCTTACTTTCCAACATTCCCTTGCATATACATTACTGGCCATTAAAATTGCTACACCAAGACGAAATGCAGATATAAACGGCTATTCATTGGACAAATGTATTATAATAGAACTGACATGTGACTACATTTTCATGCAATTTGGGTGCAGAGATCCTGAGAAGTCAGTACGCACAAGAACCACCTCTGGCTACAATAACGGCCTTGATACGCCTGGACTTTGAGTCAAACAGAGCTTGGATGGCGTGTAAAGGTACATCTGCAGATGCAGCTTCAATACGATACCACAGTTCATCAAGAGTAGTGACTGGCGTATTGTGACGAGCCAGTTGCTAAGCCACCATTGACCAGACGTTTTCAATTGGTGAGATATCTGGAAAATATGCTGGCCAGGAGAGCACTCGAACATTTTCTGTACCCAGAAAGGCCCGTACAGGAACTGCAACATGCGGTCGTGCATTATCCTGCTGAAATGTAGGGTTTCGCAGGAATCGAATGAAGGGTAGAGACACGTGTCGTAACACTTCTGAAATTTAACGCCTACTGTTCAAAGTGCCGCCAATGCCAACAACAGGTGACCGAGTCGTGTAACCAATGGCACCCCATACCATCACGCCGTTTGATACGCCAGTATGGTGATGACAAATACACGCTTCCAATGTGCGTTCACCGCGATGTCGCCAAAAACGGATGCGACCATCATAATGCTGTAAACAGAACCTGGATTCATCCGAAAAAATGACGTTTGGTGACATTCGAGCACCCAGGTTCGTTGTTGAGTACACCATCGCAGGCGCTCCTGTCTCTGATGCAGCGTCAACGGTAACCGCAGCCAAGGGTCCGAGCTGATAGTCCGTGCTGCTGCAAACGTCGTCGAACTGTTCGTGCAGATGGTTGTTGTCTTGCAAACGTCCCCGTCTGTAACGAGACGTTACAGCCATGCTGATAAGGTGCCTGTCATCTCGACTGCTAGTGATACGAGGCCGTTAGGATCCATCACGGCTTTCCATATTGCCCTCCTGAACCCTCCAATTCCTTATTCTGCTAACAGTCATTGGATCTCGACCAACGCGAGCAGCAATGTCGCGATTCGTTAAACCGCAATCGCGACAGGCTACAATCCGACCTTTATCAAAGTCGGAAACGTGATGGTACGCATTTCTCCTCCTTACACGAGGCTTCACAACAACGTTTCACAAGGCAACGCCGGTCAACTGCTGTTTATGTAAGAGAAATCGGTACAAACTTTCCTCATGTCAGCTCGTTGTAGCTGTCGCCACCGGTGCCAACTTTGTATGAATGCTCTGAACAGCTAATCATTTGCATATCACAGCATCTTCTTCCTGTCGGTTAAATTTCACGTCTGTAGCACGTCGTCTTCATGGTGTAGCAATTTTAATGGCCAGTAGTGAGTCAAAAGTAATGATCCGATAGCACTCCCATGGTGCAAGCCCAAACCTTCTTTCAAATCTGAAGACTCCTCTCCATTCAGAATGACATTTGTGATATGTTTGCATGGAACTTTTCAATCCAGTCACACAGTTGGTTATGATACTCCAGACTCTTGTATTTGCATCATTACTAAGAAGTGCAGAACTGTACAGAACGTCTTCCGGAAGTCAAAGAACTCGGCATTTAGTTGAGTGCCTGTGTCTAGTGCTGTCTGCATCTCTTAATGTAATGATCATAAGACCTATGAAAGCTAGGAGCAGTGAATTCCACTGGCAAGATGTGGCAGTAGTGGCCATTTCAGAAGCAGGGAAAAGAAATTATCAGCTACCTCATCGCTTACTGGTTACACTGAGCCGATTTTTCCCAACGTTATACCCCCGTGGTCTAGGAGTAGAGTCTTTGATTCGTAATCAAAATATCCTCGGTCCCGTGTTCGAAACCAGCCACTACATAAACTTAGGTTAATGATCAACATTGGGGGCCGAAGACTTCAATCATAAGAAGACACCCTCATTCTGCCAAGGGTTTGTTAAAGACGGAGGAGTAGCGAACACAGGTTCAGGCACTCTCTTATCGTTGGTTGGGAAATTACACCTAATGAAGGATCAACAATTATCAACGGTATGAGTATGCAGAAGGCAACAGAAACCACTGCATGAAGGACACATAACCTTATTAAAAAAGTGAGGATCTGTCCACTAGCAAAAGATTCCGGAATCGTTCCCCAATCGGATCACCAAGAGGGGCTGCCAAGAAGGGGGTAACCATTAGAAAAAGATAGAATAAGCAACGGAAGGGTGTGGAATGTCAGAAGCTTGAACGTGGTAGGGAAACTATAAAATCTGAAAAGGGAAATGCAAAGGCTCAATCTAGATATAGTAGTGGTCAGAGAGAATGTTCCAGTTGATCAGGCGGGCTTCAGCCTGCTGCTGCTACCAAGTATTGTCTCTCACATTCTTCATAGAGTCAGGATACCAAATGAAGCAGAAAACATCTGTGGGGTTTGTTGATCTAACTGCTGCCTTCGACAATGTGTGGGGGGAAGGCCTTATCTACAAATTTCTCCGTATTATACCCTGCAGAACAATGGCTCGACTGCTTAACAACATGCTAAGCGATCGGAAGTTCCAGATAATCACTGGAAGCAACATAATTAAGGAGAGGAAGCTGAACAACTGCTTGCCTCAAGGATCAGTTCTTTCACCATTACTGTTCAACCTATACCTATCTGATCTACGTGACACTTCGTCCAGAAAATACTTCTATGCCGATGACCAGGCTCTACCCGTGAAGCACGAGGAAATGAAGACAACAGAAGAGATTCTAACCAACGACCTGTCTGCATTAGACAATTACTTCAAAATCTGGAGACTTCAACCCAGTATCAGTAGGACAGAAGTGTGTTGCTTCCATCTAAATAATCGGTTGGCGAGCGTAAAACTGGAACTAAGTTTAAGAGGCAGAACTCTTCATCATAATTGGAACCCAAAATATCATGGTGTCATCCTGGATCGTACAGTATGCTTCAAACAACACCTTCTTAACTTAGCTCAAAAGTTGAGGACTCAAAACAACATCCTCCTTTAGCTATGCAGAACTATCTGGGGACCTTCAGCAACCACCCTGCGATCTTCAGCTCTGGGCTTGGTGTACTCAAGTGCTGGGTATTGTGCACCTGTTTGGACGAACAGTCATCATACAAGGCTTGTTGATACTTAGCTGAATACGACAATGCACATAATATCTGGTGAAGTCAGATCTACTCCAGTTTATTGGCTGCCACTGTTAACTGTTATAATGCCTCCTGATTTACGCAGATGTACTGCCCTTATGAGAATTTCACAAGATCTCCAGGAATTCTAACCAACCCGTGCATAGCGACCTACCACTTTTAAATCGTGAGAGACTGAAATCACGCCATCCAACTCTGTGCGATGCTGCTGACATGGTTGTTAAGGATTTCAAGCCTCCTGACGAATGGAAAGGTCGGTGCTAAGCAGTGACAGAGGTGCCCCTGCATAACATCTTCTCAGGTGGATTCGACCTACCACGCAAGACCAGGACTACTCCTAACAGAATGCGTACCGGCCATGGCCAATGCAGGGATGCTCTCTTTAAATGGAAGAAGCTGCCTGATCCAGCCTGTGACTGTTCACCACATGGTCAGTGAATGTAGGATTCGAGCCTATCACAGCGCCAAAGAGGACTTCGTGCTAGCAACCCCAGATGCAGTGCGCTGGATGGAAGGACTGGATATTCAGTTATAAACATAAACTTAAGTGTGTCAATATGTACATACGTTTATGTAATTTAATTTCATGTTATGTCTGTATTAGCCATACGCTGAATAATAAATAATAAAGTGGTCCGTGAAGTGAAATGTAAAGAAGACAAGGATTTCTGGTGTGATGAGTGTGGAGTAATATCAACAGGAGTAGAAAGTGGTATAACGGGAGTGCGATTCGTTATGTAGAGGAAGGTACGGCAGAGAGGGTGTTACTGTGAACAGTTCAGTGATACGGTCGTTCTTATCAGAATCGACAGCAAACCAACACCGACAACGATAGTTCAAGTATACTTGCCAGCGTCAGAAGCTGAAGATGAAGAGATAGAGAAAGTATACAGGATGCTGAAAGGGTAATTCAGTTCGTAAAGGGAGATGAAAATCTAGTATTCATGAGGGACTGGAATGCAGTTATGGGAGAAGGAATAGATGAAATAGTCCCAAGAGAATGTGGGCTTGGCACAGGGAATGGGAGAAATGGTTCAAATGGCTCTGAGCACAATGGAACTTAACTTCTCAGGTCATCAGTCCCCTAGAACTTAGAGCAACTGAAACGTAACTAACCTAAGTACATCACACACATCCATGCCCGAGGCAGGATTCGAACCTGCGACCGTAGCGGTCGCGCGGTTCCAGACTGTAGCGCCTAGAACCGCTCGGCCACTACGGCCGGGGGAATGGGAGAGCAGAAAGACTATTCATGTAAGAAATTCCAACTAGTAATAGCGAATACTCAATTCAAGGCCCACAGGTGGAGCAGGTATACTTGGAAAAGGCCGGGTGATACGGGAAGATTTCAGTCAGAGTACATAAAGGTCAGACAGAGATGCCGAAATCAGATACTGGATTGTAGGGCATACCCAGAATGAGATATACACTCAGATCACAATGTAGCAATGATGAAGCGTCGGCTGAAGATTGAGAGATTAGTCAGAAAGAAACAATACGCAAAGAAAAGCATTGAGGACTAGCTCAGTAGGCAATATAGGTGGCGAGGAATGGACATCTCTAAAAAGTCACAGAAGTTGGAAAGGAAATTATCAGGACAAAGCAGGTAACTGTGAAGAAACCATATATAACCGAAGAAATACTTCAGTTGGTTAGTGAAAGAAGGAAGTACCAAAATGTTCAGGGAAATTCAGGAATACAGAAATACAAGTCGCTGAGGAATGAAAAAAAAATCTGTGCAGCTGGTCCCGGTGGAGGTTCGAGTCCTCCCTCGGGCATGCGTGTGTTTGTTTGTCCTTAGGATAATTTACAATGACAATTCACGTTGATATGTAGAATGTAAGAGTCTCGCGACATACCATCTAACTTTCTGAAAAATATCATCCACACTATTTCGAAGACTGCAAGCGCTGACAAGTGTGAGAATTATCGCAGAATCAAATGAACAACTCATGCATCCAAGTTGCTAATAAGAATAATGTACAGAAGAACGAAAAATAAAATTGAGGATGTGTTACATGACGATCAGTTTGGCTTTAGGAAAGGTAAAGGCACGAGAGAGGCAGTTCTGCCATTGCGGTTGATAATGGAAGCAAGACTACAGAAAAATTAAGACACGTTCATAGGATTCATCGACCTGGAAAAATAGGCATAAGCTATAGGGAGAGACGGGTAGTATACAACATGTAAAAGAGTCAAGAGGGAATAATAAATAGTGGAAGTCCTCAGATTAAAATGGGTGTAAGACAGTGATGTAGTCTTTCGCGACTACTCTTCCATCTGTACATCCAAGAAGCAATGATGGAAATGAAAGAAAGGTTCAAGAATGAAATTCAACGTGAAAGGATATCAATGATACGATTCTCTGATGACATCGCTAGACTGAGTGAAAGTGTAGAAGAATTACAAGATTTGCTGAATGGAATAAACAGTGTTATGAGTACAGAATATGGATTGAGAGTAAATAGAAGAGAGACGAAAATAATGAGAAATAGCAGAAATTAGAGACACTTAATATGAGGATTGATGAGCATGAAGTAGATGGAGTTAGGGAATTTTACTACCTAGGCAGTAAAGTAACGAATGACGGAAGAAGTTAGGAGGACATCAAAAGCAGACTAGCACTGGCATTCCCAGCCAAGAGAAGTCTACCAGTATCGAAGATAGGCCTTAATTTGAGGAAGAAATTTCTGAGAATGTACGTTTAGAGCACAGCATTGTAAGATAGTGAAACATGGACTGTGGAAAAAACGGAACAGAAGATATCGAAGCATTTGAGACGTGGTGCTACAGGCGAATGTTGAGAATTACGTGGACCAGTAAGGCAACACATGAGGAGGTTCTACACAGAGTCACAGAGGAAAGGAATATGTGGAAAACACTGACAACGGACAGGATGATAGGACATCTACTAAGACATGACGGAATTACTTCCATGGTACTAGAGGGAGCTGTAGAGGGCAAAAACTGTAGAGGAAGACAGAGATTGGAATACATCCAGCAAATAATTGAGGACGTACGTTGCTATTCTGAGATGAAGAGGTTGGCACAGGAGAAGAATTCGTGAACGTCCGAACCAAAAAATAAAAAAAGCATAACAAAACAAAGAAGCAAAAAAAAAGCACGCGAGGTCGCACAGTGGTTAGCACACTAGATTCGCATTCGGTAGGACAACGGTTCAAACACGCGTGCGGCCGTCGGACATACACATTTAGGTTTTCTGTGATTTCTCTAAATCGCTCCAGGCAAATGCCGGGATGGTTCCTTTGAAAGGGCACGTGCAATTTTATTTCCCAGCCTTGCCTAAATCCGAGCTTGTGCTTCATCTCTAATGACGTCGATGTCGCCGGAACGTTAAACCCAATGTTCCTAGCTTCCTTTCTCGCTTCTTCACCATATTGATTTGTACATGTTTCTTAATAACACAGACATAAGTTAGCGATAATTTGTTATTGATTAAAACCATATATGAACAAGTTCTCAAAAACAATTTCATTTGATAGTAAAATACTGTGAATAATAATAAAATGAAATAAAATTAAAAACGTTTTCTATCGCATACACCTGCCACAAATTATGTTATTATCTCAACTTCGTAGCTTAATCTCCCCGTTGAAAACGTTATATTTGATGGTAAGCGTGCACAGGTCTTCAAGCTTTTCGTATAACTACTATCTTGCATCAAATCTGATTACACTCGTGATAGTATTCATAACCAATACGATGTAAACAACAGTTTTTGGTATGATTATGAAATTACTCGAAGAAATAGCAACCCACTTGGCCGTATTGTGTTGATTTACACTTACGAATTAATGAATTATGCTGGAGATATAATACGCCTGCCACAATATTGATCGAACAATTGAGCGTGTAACACGAATTGCATTTCGTGACACCAACTACTGGTCGTGCTGATGATGCAGCCATTATCGTGCAGCGGTTGTTCACACAGAACCAACTGGGGTCCCTGATTAGTCTGTAATTATCTCTCAAAAAAACGGACGATACAAGATTCTGCAATCTCGTTACATGCGACAACTGGTTTCTCTACAGTACTCAAAAGGCTACATGTATTTTCAGCGAGACGAAGCACCGTGCTGCCGCTAGTAAAAGTTGTCATAATGATGCAAAGAACAGGCAGAGGACTCGATGGCCCTTGTTTGTTCTCCAAAGACCACATGTCCGAAACCTTGTTGGGGTATGTAGGTCACCTTGTAGCAAAATGTGCAAGTCTTGGAGACAGACAGCTGCCACGGCCGATTGGCTGGTCACAAACCATGATGGTTCCTGAAACAGGTCCCCAACTTGGGGAGTTCTTGCCCTGAGGAGCGGATGCTGTCACTACTGAGAAAGTGTCTACATCACATGTTCATGATCACTTAGTATATCAGTTAGAGTGAATCATATCAATTATAGTCAACTCCTTCACCAAAGGAGACGAAGTAAATATTCCTGAATTACATTCACGAACAACTGCCAAGGTGAGAAACATAGAAGTAGATATCCTCGGTGTAGCAAAACAGCTTAAATCACTTGATAAAGGCAAGGCCTCAGGTCCAGCTTGATTGTGTAGTGGGACGCGAAATTGAAGCGTCACCCATCCACCAGTGTCAGCCCAGTTTGCAGGAGAATGTAAGTTTAATTTATTGTTTTGTTTATGTATTTTGTAATATTTGTAATGTTTGTGAATTATCAAAAGTTTTGTATTTATTTTTATGTTTCATGTACGGAGAGGGCGGCGCAACGAACGGAGACAGCATCTTCACTGCCGGGACCTGAGAGAAAATTGCTGGCCACTATAAGTCGCGGGTCGACAGCCGAAGAGCAACAGAAGATCCTGGAACCGAGATGTTGCGTCGTGCTTCTAAAAACTGAAAAAATAAGAATTTGTAATGTTTCTACAACAATGGCCTCATAGAAAGTTTAATGATGTTGTAAATGTTCAATCCTATCTTGTGAAGGCTCAGGTTCACGTCTATATGTAGTATATAGGAAGATAATAAACTATTGTATACTACAAAAGTTTGAATACGTGTTCCGAGAATTTATTTATGAACAATTATATTAAGGAAGAAGCATTACTGATTTATTTGACAAGATTATTAATTTTGACAACGTTCATCGCGAGTTTGAGTCTTAAAAGTTAATTCAATGTGGTTTTAATATTTATTAAAGCAGATAACTTGCATTAATATAATGTCTGAGAAGAAACAAACGACATCTAAATTGAAAAAAGTTTGCGCAAACCAACTGGACTGAATGACGTAATTCTTCGCATACGACTCAAATGATGATGTTTTAATTAAAGTTTCGTTCAAGAACCATTCAGAGACAACTTTAAAAAGAATTTAAATAATTTTGAAGTGTTGTGTAACTGACGTAGGTGACGATGTCTGCACATGGTCATATGTCAAAAGAAAATCATTTATACAGAACCTACGTCGTTACACTACAATTGCCAGTCTGGTTCCTCTCAGAGTATGCTGATACAATACCTCCATATATGGAACCTCTCGCTCATAGAAAGATCCGTACCCACAGACTAGAAAATTTCTCAAGCCACGCCAATACCCAAAAAGGGTAGTAGGAGTAATCCTCTGAATTACAGGCCTTTATCACTAACATTGATTTCCAGTAGGGTTTTTGGATCATTTGCTGTGTTCGACTATCATGAATTACCTCCAGGAAAACAATTTCTTGACACATTGTCAGCACGGATTCATAAAACATCGTTCTTGTGAAACACAACTAGCTCTTTATACTCATGAAGTAATAAGTGCTATCGACAGGGGATGTCAAATTGATTCCATAATTTTAGACTTCCAGAACGCTTTCGTATGGAATATCGCCTCGGTTGTGCAACTGGATTCGTGATTTCCTGTCAGAAAGGTCACAGTTTGTAGTAATAGACGGAGTCATCGAGAAAAGCAAAAGTAATATCCGGCGTTCCCCAGAAAGTGTTATAGGCACGCTATTGTTCCTGGTCTATACTAACGACATAGGAGACAATCTGAGTAGCCCTCTTGATGCTGTCATCTACCGTCTTGTAAAGTGATCAGATGACCGAAACGACTTGCAAAATGATTTAGATATCTGTGGGGGGTGAAAAGTGACAATCGACCCTGATACAAGAAAAGTGTGAATTTAATACTATAAACCTTCTAAATCTAAAAAAGTCACACAAAACTGAAGGCTGTACATTCCACTAATACTTAGGGATTACAATTACAAATAACCTAAATTTGAACGATCACATAGATATTGTTGTGGCTAGAACGAACCAAAGACTGCGATTCATTGGCAGAACACTTAGAAGGTGGAACAGGTCTACCAAAGAGACTGCTTACACCACGCTTGTCCGCCCCATTCTGGAATATTGATGTGCAGTGTGGGATCCGCATCAGGTGGGACTGACGGATGACATCGGTTGGAGTGTCAATCATTAAAACAAAGGCGTTTTTCGTTGCGACGGGATATTCTCATCAAATCTGAATCACCAAAACCAAATTTTCCTCTGCGATTGCGAAAACATTCTGCTGGCACCCATCTACATAGGGAGAAATGATCATCACTATATAATAAGATAAATCAGGGCTCGCACAGAAAAAGTTAAGTGCTCGTTTCTCCTGCGTGCCGATCGAGAGTCGAACGGTAGAGAGACAGCTTGAATGTGGTGCATTGAACCTCCTGCCAGGCACTTCATTGTGAATAGCAGAGTAATCACGTAGATGTAGAAGCAAGCTGCACAACCAGTTTCTGCCAGCTACTTAGAGTAAATGAATGTGACAATGTGTCTTCATAGGAGCATCACCTGTGTATGTGTGTGTGTGTGTGTGTGTATGTATGTCTTTGTGTCTGTGTGCACATGTGAACACATGCCTGCTTTCACGTTTGCCAGCATGAGTCCAGACGGCGTGCAAACAGTGCTTAACTTGGATACGGAGCAGCTATGAGAACAAAGTCATTACAAATTTTACATATTATCTGTCTACCAGCTGGATCAAACTTAACAGTGTCTTGCTATCTGCAGTACACTGATACAGATTGCGTATTAATACTCTGCAGCAGCTGCTGCACTTTAAATTTGTTTGTGGAAAGCAAGTCTGACTTGAAATTATATAGAAATCTCAAAATCTGTCAACAGCATGAATAGAAACAATCAGAAACAGAGTCGTAAGTCAGGAAAACCTATTGGCGCATTGACTCGTAAATACAGACACGGATTAACGTGTGAAATAAAGCTTGACACAGTACTTACGTGTGTCACACTTCGCTCCTTGCAAGCCCGGTGCACATGAACACAATTCTTTAGTGCAAAATATCATCCCTTCACATGCACTTCTCAGAAATGAGCAGCGTTTTGAACAATTGTCTCCATATCTGTTTGGTCCGCAACCTAGGACAAAATACAAAAATTAATTTATATCCACAAGTCTAAGTAATCCATACGTATTACAAAAATGTATGTATGTAAGCAAGTATTTTTCACATCTCCTCCTAAACCCAAGCGCCGATTTCAACAGAACTTCGTACACATACCACTTGCTGTCTGCAAGGAAGCGCTGTGGGTGCAGGCGACACCTACCTATCAAAGTGGTTGATGTGAAGGTGAGAAAGAGGTGTGTAAGTAGGCTGTTTATGTTTTCTCTATGTAATTAGGCTGTTTATGTTTTCTTATTGGCAACGTTACGTAGCGCTCTGTATGAAAATCACTGGCTGTGCTGTGTGCAGCCTGTGGCTAGTTTGCATTGTTGTCTGCCATTGTAGTGTTGGGCAGCGGCAGCTGGATCTGAACAGAGCGTAGCGTTGCACAGTTGGAGGTGAGCCGCCAGCAGTGGTGGATGTGAGGAGAGAGATGGCGGAGTTTTGTAATTTGTCATGAACTGCTATATATATATTATGACTATTAAGGTAAACACATTGTTTCTTCTCTATTAATATCTTTCATTTGCTAACTATCCCTATCAGTAGTTAGTGCCTTCTGTAGTTTGAAGCTTTTATTTAGCTGGCAGTAGTGGCGCTCGCTGTATTGCAGTAGTTCGAGTAACGAAGATTTTTGTGAGGTAAGTGATTTGTGAAAGGTATAGGTTAAAGTTACTCAGGGCCATTCTTTTGCAGGGATCTTTGATAGTCAGATTGCGTTGCGCTAAAAATATTGTGTGTCAGTTTAAGCGCAGTCTTGTATAAATTGTTCTAAGGGGACGTTTCATATGTCGACCCTTAGCCTAGGATACCTCACTGGAATCTTCTGATTTTTTCTTGTAGTTTGTGTATTTAGTGTAGCTTTTGTTTACTGCTAGCGCGTAATTATAGAGAGAATTCCCTTGGTAGTTGTGGTTTTTCATTGTTGCACAGTAAAACAGTTGTGGCATGCATCTAGATTTGCACCAAGTATTTCGCACAGCTGCGCTTGCACTTAACTAGATATTATTTTCAGTTCTATGTTAATGTGTTCTCTTATTTTTGCTCTTAAAATTGTGCTTTTCTGTGTTGTCGTGTGAAATATTGTGACAATAATGGCGTGTGAAAAACGTAATACTAGGCTCAAAAGCAAACTGAGTAATGACAG
Source organism: Schistocerca cancellata (assembly GCF_023864275.1). NCBI lineage: Eukaryota > Metazoa > Arthropoda > Insecta > Orthoptera > Acrididae > Schistocerca > Schistocerca cancellata. Next base: position 117,283,818 of record NC_064636.1, on the reverse strand, counting down.
TGAAGACGAAAGTAGTGTGTTAGCGCCACCATGTAATGAATTAACTAATGTTCAACATAGTAATTTGGTAATTGTACATAGGGAAATGGAGCGGGCTGCAAACAATGGCGTAGGCAGTGAAACAATTAGTGAACAGGGAAGCATTATCGGTCGATCGGTCGGCAACAGCTCGCCTCAGGAATCCGAAATGACAGGACACAATCTTGAAAATACTGTAGATTCAGGTTTTGCGTCCTCACCCTTTTCTCAAATAAGTCAAGGACACATTTTCTACTATTCAAACTGCGAATATTGCCGGTTCAAATGCGTTGCCGAATAGCACCGAGGAACATGTTTCAGACACCAATGCACTGTTATTACAGTTAATGCAACAAATGGGACAAAGGCTACAAAAGTTAGACACAACGCTTGAACAAAATCAGAAACAAATGGAACAAAATCAGAGACAAACACAGCAAAAGCTTCAAAAGTTAGACACAATGGAACAACACCAGAGATAAACACAGCAACAGTTAGACGCAATGGAACAAAATCTTCACACCACGCTTGAACAAACACGTGAAGATTTAACTGCTGAGTTACATAACATTGAATCGAAATGTCAAAAAGTCTGTAATGACGTAAAAACACAAATTTGTGAGTATTTCCAACCTATTTTTTCGCGTCATGAAAATGCATTACAGAATCACGAAGCAGCCATAAAAGAACTGCAAACCATTGTTCATGAAAATCATGAGACCTTGTGGGCTAAAATTGACTCAGTTGCATCTGCCGATTCGGTTATGCAACTTGCAAAAACTCAGGAAAACTTAAAAGACACAGTAGATTCGATTTCAACACAAATGGACACTCTGAAACTTGGTTCAGAAAAACACACTGAGGAAATGTGTTCATTATCAGAGAAAGTAGCCGAATTGTCGGATCAGCTAAATAATTTATCTACGAAAGTAGATGATAATCTGAATGACACAAAACCGGTAGTCTTTAATGACACAGAAGAGAGCGAACAAATTAGGAAACTGAAACAAAATCTGAATCAAATTGATACGCAACATCAAAGAGAAATCCGGGAAGTACAAGATCAGTTGACGCAGGTGATACAAGAATTACGTATTTCAGAGGACACTCGCGCTCCAATACGGGAAGAGGGACATAGAAATACGGAACAGTCACAAAATAATAACACAGGGCATTTCGGAAGTTATGAAAGAAATTGGCTATGTGCACCGAATTTTGAGATGGAACCGCCGACACGACGTAACAATGACCGACATGCTACTCGTCGACACGATGATTTTGACTATAAGCTGCTCATTACTACACGTAAATTCAAAACGTTTAAGAATTCTGCCAACGACATTCATCCACAAGCGTGGCTCCATCAATTCTCTCATTGTTTTCCTCCCAACTGGGCATTGGAGCACAGATTAGAATTTATGTGTGGCTACTTGGAGAATGAACCAGCTGTAAGAATGCGATCGGTCATTCACGATTGTCACAGTGAAGGAGAATTTTACCATGCGTTCCTCTCAGCATATTGGTTACAAGCTACACAAGACCGAGTAAAACATAACATCATGCTGATGAAACACTTTAAACAATCTGAATTTTCCAGTCTTGTCAAATATTTTGAAGACATGTTGCATAAGAATCAGTATCTTTCAAACCCATACAGCCCCTCAGAACTCATCCGCATTTGCTTAATCAAACTACCTGAACATTTACGGCATATTATTTTGGCAGGACGTTGCAAAGACGACATTGAAGCTTTTCAGGGACTCTTACAAGAATTAGGAATTGACACAGACAGTCGCGGGATGCGAAAACAGGAAAACAATCACTACAGGTCACATCCGTCACAATTCCGTGATGACAGAAACAATAAATGGCCACGACAAATCTATTCTTACAACGTAAATCGTGACCAAAACAGACACCACCCATATGAAACGTCCCCTTAGAACAATTTATACAAGACTGTGCTTAAACTGACACACAATATTTTTAGCGCAACGCAGTCTGACTATCAAAGATCCCTGCAAAAGAATGGCCCTGAGTAACTTTAACCCATACCTTTCACAAATCACTTACCTCACAAAAATCTTCGTTACTCGAACTACTGCAATACAGCGAGCGCCACTATTGCCAGCTAAATAAAAGATTCAAACTACGGAAGGCACTAACTACTGATAGGGATAGTTAGCAAATGAAAGATATTAATAGAGAACAAACAATGTATTTACCTTAATAGTCATAATATATATAGCAGTTCATGACAAATTACAAAACTCCGCCATTTCTCTCCTCACATCCACCACTGCTGGCGGCTCACCTCCAACTGCGCAACGCTACGCGCTGTTCAGATCCAGCTGCCGCTGCCCAACACTACAGTGGCAGACAACAATGCAAACTAGCAACAGGCTGCACACAGCACAGCCAGTGATTTTCATACAGAGCGCTACGTAACGTTGCCAATAAGAAAACATAAACAGGCTACTTACATAGAGAAAATATAAACAGCCTACTTACATAGGCCATTGTAGTGTTGGGCAGCGGCAGATGGATGTGAACAGCGCGTAGCGTTGCACAGTTGGAGGTGAGCCGCCAGCAGTGGTGGATGTGAGGAGAGAGATGGCGGAGTTTTGTAATTTGTCATGAACTGCTATATATATTATGACTATTAAGGTAAATACATTGTTTGTTCTCTATTAATATCTTTCATTTGCTAACTATCCCTATCAGTAGTTAGTGCCTTCTGTAGTTTGAATCTTTTATTTAGCTGGCAATAGTGGCGCTCGCTGTACTGCAGTAGTTCGAGTAACGAAGATTTTTGTGAGGTAAGTGATTTGTGAAAGGTATAGGTTAAAGTTACTCAGGGCCATTGTTTTGCAGGGATCTTTGATAGTCAGATTGCGTTGCGCTAAAAATATTGTGTGTCAGTTTAAGCACAGTCTTGTATAAATTGTTCTAAGGGGACGTTTCAGGTGTACGTCACATCGTGTGTATAGCCAAAATTTATTGATCCAGTATTTGAGAATGAAAGCACATAGCAACTTCTAACTAACTTTACACGTTATTTAAAACCTTCGTGAAACTATTTATTGCCGAAACCCGCACACAAAATGGTAAATGGCTAAAGCTTTATCGCTTACTGCATTTTCACTGTACATGCAAAAAAAAAAAAGCCGTATCAGGCATGACGTCTGAATTTATTAATTCTTTACTACTAACTGTATTCGCGACACATTATGCTGCTAATATTCACGTATACACTATGTGATCAAATGTATCTGGACACCTGGCAGAAAATGACTTACAAGTTCGTGGCACCCTGCATCGCCAATGGGGGAATTCAGTATAGTGTTGGGCCACCCTTAGCCTTCATGACAGCTTCCACTCTCGCAGGCATACGTTCAGTCAGCTGCTGGAAGGTTTCGTGGGGAATGGCAGCCGATTATTCACAGAGTGCTGCGCTGAGAGGTATCGATGTCGGTCGGTGAGGCATGGCAAGAAGTCGGCGTTCCAAAACATCCCAAAGGTGTACTAAAGGATTCAGGTCAGGGCTCTGTGCAGGCCAGTCCATTACAGGGATGTTATTACCGTATAACCACTCCGCCACAAGCCGTGAATTACTAAAAGGTGCCTGATCGTGTTGAAAGATGCAGTCGCCATCCCTGAATTAGTCTTCAACAGTGGGAAGCAATAAGGTGTTTAAAACATCAGTGTGCTGTGATAGTGCCACGCGAAACAACAAGGGGAGCAAGCCATGAAAAACACGACCACACCATAACACCACCTTCTCCGAATTGTACTGTCGGCACTACACACGCTGGCAGATGACGTTCACCGGGCATTCGCCGTACCCACACCCTGACATCGGATCTCCACATTGCGTACCGTGATGTGTCTTTCCACACAACCTTTTCCCACTGTTCAATTGTCCAATGTTTACGCTCCTTACACCGAGCGAGGCGCCGTTTGGCATTTACCGGCGTGACGTGTGGCTTGTGAGCAGCTGCTTTTGATGTTCTCCTTGCTCCTTCTGTCGTTGGTAATTCTGCTGCCTAGGTAGCAGAATTCCCTAACTTCATATACCTCGTGACCATTAATCGTCATGTTAAGCCTGTGCTGTTCTCATTCCTGCTACTTCTCACTTTCGTCTTTCTTCGATTTACTCTCAACCCCTACCCTGTACTCATCAGACTGTTCATTCCATTCAGCATAACAATGTTATACGAATCGAATCACTGATACCCTTTGACCTTGAATTTTAATTACACTCTTGAACCTTTCTTTTACTTCCACCATTGCTTCTTCGATGTACAGATTGAACAGTAGCGAAGACTACATCCCTGTCTAACATCGTTTTTAATCAGAGGACTTCACTCTTGGTCGTCCACTCTTATTATTCCCCCTTGGCTCTTGTACATTTCGAACATCTTGCACCATTTTTCACTGTCGAACGCTTTTTACGGGTCGACAAATCCTATGAACGTGTCTTGATTTTTCTTTAGTCTTGCTTCCATTATCAACCACAACGTCATAATTGCCTCTCATGTGCCTTTCCTAAAGCCAAAGTGATCGTCATATAAAACATCTTCAGTTTTCACACTTATAGTCGCTTAAGAAAAGCCTTAAAGGGGCGATGATTTTTGTCGGACGGGGAAGTAAGCGGGCAACAACGCAGGTGTTCACGCAGAAGGACACGGGGTTTTGCCAAGAGAGTGTCATCAACATGGAGCATCGATGGGATCATTACCTGAATGTCCAGGCGATTTTACTTGAGTGGCATACCAATTTTGGACTGTAGAGCGTCCGAACAGGAACTTTTTCGTCGCTCCATTATAATTTGCCAACACCGATTTAAACTAACGGTTTGTCGACAGCACTGTCGGCTGTCGCCTACCCCTACTTTAGCCAAGACCAACTGTTATACATTGTTCGCCTTATTCGAGTTCAAATGCTTTTTTGTTAATCATCTCAGTTCTTCCTTGTACTTGAATTTAATGTAAGTGGTGCTGTTCATTGTTTTTTGTGTTGTGTGCTGTTCTGATAGTTTCCAACTCTTAATAAGTTTGTAACAAGAAAGAAGACGAAAAGCAATTCTGATTCGCCCACTCGCATTATGGTAAGTTAAAATATGCATGCACAAGTGGCGAATACATATGGGGGGTGCGCGGGGTGCGCATCACCCCCTTCCCCCACCCCCACCACTCCTTGCGGGGCCGCCAGCATTACCGCCCTCGCCGCCCCCGCCAGTCAGCCCGCACGCTATTCGTTCGTTTCTTTCGTCAGTCGACTCGACTGAATCGACTTATCGATTAGTAATACTTTCCTATGTAGCACGCGCGTCCGCGTCATCGTATTTTAATACGTTTCCGCCTGGCACATAGATAGCAAACACATACCTACGAGAAAAGTCGCGGCCGTTCTAGTGATCTCGATACGTCATTCTGTCTGGCACTTCTTCGAGAAAGGTCGCGAATATTCTACTTTTTTCTTGAACAGAGAACCTTCAATACGTTGCGTTATAAATACGGACTATTCGTCTAACAGGAAGCTATTAGATTCAGAAGCAGAGATATTAAGACTGAAGAATGAGTAAGTAAAAAGTCCTAGTTGTAGCAAGTGTGAACATTAGTCCAGAGTGTGAGTGATCAGTTGACTGTGAAGTGTTAATAATAGTAAGTCATAGTAATTTCAGGTGTGTGGAGAAATAGTATAATACCTGACGATTGGAGAAGAGGAGACATTGTTCCCATCTTCAAAAAAGGAAATAAAAGACTTTGTAAAAGCTACAGAGGAATAACCCTTATGAGTCATACAGCCAAGATTTTTGAAAGAATTTTACTAAATCGAGTAAGTGAAAAGATAGAAGAGGAGCTGGGTGAAGAACAGCATGGGTTTAGGAAAGGAAGAAGCACGATCGATCTGATATTTTCTATCTGTCAACTGATGGAAAAACTTGGAAGTACAACAAAGAGGTGATAATGGTGTTTATAGACAAAGGAAAGGCATATGACTCAGTTAACAGGGAAAGACTCTGGGAAGAAATGAAGAAGATAGATGTAGAAGATGGATACATTAATGTAATAAAGACAATGTACAGAGGACACAATTGTAGAATTAGAACACCATAGGGGGACTCTGAATGCTTCGAAATAAGACAAGGACTTACGCATGGAAGTATTCTATCTCCTGCACTTTTTAATGTTGTGATTGAGGCAAGGAATAGGGCAGTTAAAGATATAGTAAAAGGAAGAGACGAAAAGATGATTTTTGCAGATGCTATGGTAATATGGGGTGATAAAGAGGTAGATGTATAGTTACAACTTGATGTGTCGAAGGAAATAATGAAAAAGTATGAATTAAAGGTAAATAATGATAAGAGTGAAGTAATGGTTTTTGGAAGAGAGAAAGGGATCAACGGAAATATTATCTTGAATGGAGATCCCCTCAAAGTGGTAGAAAGTATCACTTATTTAGGGAGTGAAATATCTGGGGATGTAAGAATAACTAACGAAATGAATAGGAGGTTACAGAACGGAAGCAATTTCTACCAAACAATAAAACACCTGATTTGGAAAAGGGAGTTTCAGAAAAAGCAAAACTCCTTATGTATAAGAATTATTACTTCCCTATTGTCACCTATGGTTGAGAGACATGGACAATGACAAAAAGGGACTGGAGCAGACTGCAAGCAGCGGAAATGAAATTTTTAACAGCAGTTAAGGGAAAAACAAGAATGGACAGAGTAAAGAATGTAGAGATTACAAAGGACCTTAAAGAAGAAAGTATGAGACAAGAAATTGAAAAAAAGAGATTAAGATAGTATGGGCATGTTAAGAGGATGCATGGGCAGAGACTCCCCAGAATTATGGAAGAACTAAAGATGGATGGGAATAGACCTAGAGGGCGCCCAAGAACACAGTGGAAAGCGGGAGTGAGAATATCTCTGGAAAGGGGAGGTGTGACCTGGCAGCAAGTGGAGGAAGAAAAGTGGTGGGAGGACTGAGCCAAATGGAGAGGTCAGCACCCAGACCCAGCGGTAGCTGCAGCGCGATCCGGATATAGACAGATAGTAATTTCTCAGTAAAAATATTGTTGCGAGACTCGTAACGGTATTTTTACTAATAACGTAACACGAGTTACGTATGGGAAAAATGTTCAAATATGTGTGAAACATTATGGGACTTAAATGCTAAGGTCATCAGGCCGTAAGCTTACAGACTACTTAACCTAAATTATCCTAAGGACAAACACACACATCCATGCCCAAGGGAGGACTCGAACCTTCGCCGGGACCAGCCGCACAGTTCGTGACTGCAGCGCCTTGGACTGCTCGGATAATCCTGCGTGGCGTGTATGCGAAACTATAGATGCGTATACCTCCAGTAATAGTGACTTTCGAGAAAATTCTTAAAAACCCATTGTTACTACATAGGAATGCTATCGAATGAACGAGAACGGAATCGACAATAAAAGTTCCAGACACACAAATTGCCTGACTGTCTCTCCTATTGACAATGTAATTAACCAATATCCCAGGAAGAATAGGAGCATAGAATTCATCATTTAAGGAAGAGAACCACAGTTGTAACTTTTTTATAACATAAGATGTCATTCTCTTGTATATGTGTAGAATCAATGTAAAAAAAAACTTTATTTAACTTTACATGGGACTTGATCAATTTTTATTAGGGTAAAAGTAAATGTACCTCTAGGTATCTTTAGCGCCCCCCTTTTAGGATGTTCTGTACCCGCCACTGGTATGCATTACCGTAATAGCCTAATTAAGTATCTACAGCAGTTTAATGTTAGCGCTCGACACGTTATTTGGAGACTGGTGGCAGTCTGTGTATGCAGTATTTCAATATTCAGTAGAGCGATAAACAGCACTACAAATAATATTAAAATTACTTCGTAAAAATACACACCTGGAAATTGAAATAAGAACACCGTGAATTCATTGTCCCAGGAAGGGGAAACTTTATTGACACATTCCTGGGGTCAGATACATCACATGATCACACTGACAGAACCACAGGCACATAGACACAGGCAACAGAGCATGCACAATGTCGGCACTAGTACAGTGTATATCCACCTTTCGCAGCAATGCAGGCTGCTGTTCTCCCATGGAGACGATCGTAGAGATGCTGGATGTAGTCCTGTGGAACGGCTTGCCATGCCATTTCCACCTGGCGCCTCAGTTTGACCAGCGTTCGTGCTGGACGTGCAGACCGCGTGAGACGACGCTTCATCCAGTCCCAAACACGCTCAATGGGGGACAGATCCAGAGATCTTGCTGGCCAGGGTAGTTCACTTACACCTTCTAGAGCACGTTGGGTGGCACGGGATACATGCGGACGTGCATTCTCCTGTTGGAACAGCAGGTTCCCTTGCCGGTCTAGGAATGGTAGAACGATGGGTTCGATGACGGTTTGGATGTACCGTGCACTATTCAGTGTCCCCTCGACGATCACCAGTGGTGTACGGCCAGTGTAGGAGATCGCTCCCCACACCATGATGCCGGGTGTTGGCCCTGTGAGCCTCAGTCGTATGCAGTCCTGATTGTGACGCTCACCTGCACGGCGCCAAACACGCATACGACCATCATTGGCACCAAGGCAGAAGCGACTCTCATCGCTGAAGACGACACGTCTCCATTTGTCCCTCCATTCACGCCTGTCGCGACACCACTGGAGGCGGGCTGCACGATGTTGGGGCGTGAGCGGAAGACGGCCTAACGGTGTGCGGGACCGTAGCCCAGCTTTATGGAGACGGTTGCGAATGGTCCTCGCCGATACCCCAGGAGCAACAGTGTCCCTAATTTGCTGGGAAGTGGCGGTGCGGTCCCCTACGGCACTGCGTAGTATCCTACGGTCTTAGCGTGCATCCGTGCGTCGCTGCGGTCCGGTCCCAGGTCGACGGGCACGTGCACCTTCCGCCGACCACTGGCGACAACATCGATGTACTGTGGAGACCTCACGCCCCACGTGTTGAGCAATTCGGCGGTACGTCCACCCGGCCTCCCGCATGCCCACTATACGCCCTCGCTCAAAGTCCGTCAACTGCACATACGGTTCACGTCCTCGCTGTCGCGGCATGCTACCAGTGTTAAAGACTGCGATGGAGCTCCGTATGCCACGGCAAACTGGCTGACACTGACGGCGGCGGTGCACAAATGCTGCGCAGCTAGCGCCATTCGACGGCCAACACCGCGGTTCCTGGTGTGTCCGCTGTGCCGTGCGTGTGATCATTGCTTGTACAGCCCTCTCGCAGTGTCCGGAGCAAGTATGGTGGGTCTGACACACCGGTGTCAATGTGTTCTTTTTTCCATTTCCAGGAGTGTACATATGGATCTGCCTTTGTTGCCCGGAAATGTCACGGCTCAACAAAAACAACGCCGCCCAAACGGCGATTGTTAAATTTCTTTAAAAATATTGGTCATATTTCTATCATTACCAGCCCAAATGGTAAAATATTGATCAGTCTTATCACCCAGGCGGTACTAAAATTATGAAAGCCGGTTCCTATACGGAGCTTTTGGGGTAGGGATGTGTGATGACAGCACACTCTATAGTTCGTTCGTTTCCAGGATATTTTCGTAGTGGGCGACTTGCATCCCGCCCACTTTAGTTCAAATCTATTTACGCTCTTTTAGTACTAATAATAATTTATTGCACAATCAAATTTTAAAATATGCATGCATTTAAGCCCAACCAAATGACAGAACATACACAACTGAAGGAGAAATATGCAATTTCAGATTTACATCTTTTGTTGTGATCCACCTTATTTTATTTGAAAACAATGTGCGGCAACCAGTTTTTCCAAATTCGCCACCGACCAGAGTAGCTCTGCACCTTGAGGCGTGTAGCTAGCAGTCCGTGGCTTCAGGAGCCGGCGTGGGCCGAATGCATCCACCGGCAATCTTGAAAATGGTTTTCTGTGGTTTGCCATTTTCAACTTAGACAGGAACCGGCGTGGTCCCTTACTATAGGCCACAGTCAATTCCTTCTGAATTCCTTTCTTTACTGACAGATTCTAGTTCCCTTAAAGATGCAACCTCTCTGCTTAAACAAAAAGAGATGCATCGAAGGCGAGCCGAACATATGTTCGGAGACTTTTGAGGCTCAAAATCTTCTTTACGAGAATAATTAAAAAGACAAATTAGTCTGGAGAAAAACCATTTATTTTTACAAAACTATACATTTTCTGCTTTTCAACACACTCCCCTTGAACATTTATGCACTTGTTCCAACGGGTTACAAGCTCTTTTATTCGAGCTGCAAAGAACTCTTTATCTTGATATTTCAACCACTTTCCCACAAACTTTCTCACGTCCTCGTTGCCCTGGAACCTCTTCCGACGTAAGGCCACCTTCAGTGCACCAAACAAGTGGACATCACTAGGTGTTAACTCAGGACTGTAAAGGGGATGAGGCAGTACTTCCCAGCCCATTTTTTCGATGGTTTCTGGGGTTAGTTGAGCAATATGAGGACGCGCTTTGTCTTGCTGGAGATTCACACCTCTCCTCTGGGATCCACGATGCCTTTCTCTCATAGTTGGCTGGTTTAAAAGCAAATCCGAGTAGTACTGGCTGTTCATTGTACGGTGCTCTCCGAGATAATCACAAAAACAGGACTTTCAGCATCCCAAAACACCGTCAATATGACTTTTCCTGCTGCTGCTTGGATTTTGAAATTTTTCTTGAGAGGTGAGTTGGTGTGCTCGCATTCCGTGTTTTGTCTTTTTGGTTCCGGCTCATAATAGTGAGCCCAAGTTTCATCACAAGTTAAAATTTTGTTGATAAAGTGCTCAACTTCTCTTTAATAACGATCCTTTAGCTCTGCACACACCCCCAGCTTTGTTTCCTTGTGTAGCGGCGTCAGCTCCTTTGGAATCCATCTTGTACATGTTTTGCGGTACTTCATATTGTTACAGATAATGTTATGAACTGTACCAGTACTAACTTGAACCTTATCAACTATCATTTCCACAGTCACATGGCGGTATGTGCGAATAATGTCATCAGTTCGACTTCCAAGTGAGAGACTTGAAACTGCAACTGGTCGGCCAGAACGGCGTTCGTCAGTCACTGAGTCGTGACGATTTTTAAACTGCCCTATGCACTTGTAAAAATTTGGACGATTCATACCACCTTCACCATAAACGTTAGACATTCTACAGTGTATATTCACTGGTTTCTCGCCTTCAGGAAGTAAAATACGAATAACAGAACGTTCTTCAACTAATGTGGAGTATCAAGCCGACTCGCCATGTTGAAATGTATTTTTTCAGGTTATGAACAAAACAATGTTGATACATCAGCTGATGAGGGCTCAACCCAGTGATGCCAATTTAAGGCCATAAAAGTACCTGCTAATAGTTTTTTCTCCAGAACAATTTGTCTCTTTAATTATCGAATGACTCTTGTTCATTCGAAGGCGGCTTTCAAATGTCAAATGGTTCAAATGGCTCTGAGCTCTATCGGACTTAACTTCTGAGAGCATCAGTCCCTTAGAACTTAGAACTATTTACACCTAACCAATCTAAGGACATCACACGCATCTATGCCCGACGCAGGATTCGAACCTGCGACCGTAGCTCCTAGAGCCGCTCGGCGACTCTGGCCGGCCTATGAATCGTCATTTTCTACTATGCATCTGTGCATAGACTTGCCTCACTTGTGGGACGCCCATATACAGTATGGACGAAAGTTGTTTCACAATATTTTAACCCTGGATACCTGATGCCAGTAGGAAGAAAAATTACTTATGTTGCGTAGGTCGACAACGCACAATTTTTAAACTAAGGAAACTAGGCGTTACGATTGGCCGTTGGACTGCCCTGTTGGCATTCGTCGGTTGACGGGCAATGGTGTGGCTGTCGGTTCACACATACAAACGTCCATGGCCCCATCACTGACCCAACGTGATAGATACACATTCGTGGTCATGCGCTGTCCAGAGCATCCGGCAACACGGCAACCCTGGGGCCAGTTGGAGTGCTTGGCGCAAAGTTTCCGTAGTTTAAAAATTGTCCGTTGTCGACCTACACAACATAAGTAATTTTGATTGCTACAGGCATCAGCTATCAAGGGCTAAAATTTCCTGACACAATTTTTCTCCACCCAATATTATGTCTAAGTTTTACTACAAGGATGATATTCTACTGTGAAATGTCTCATTTGTAATATCCTTCCAGCAGTGAGACCAGACGTCACAACTTTAACGTATGTGTAAATAAACGTCACACAAACGACAACGTATGTTGTACATCATAGCGTAGGTTATTAGTAGCCGAGACTGTTATCATGGATAAATAAAAACTGATTTATCATATTTCATACTTTAGAATCCAGTTCAAATTAACACATGACTCAACGTTAAGATCTCAAAACTGTAACTCACAGAATCTGTGTACTACGTTTTAGTTTGTAAATAAATATGATTGCTATAGTTTCAAGTTGACATTTGATATAATAATTTAAAAGAAAGTCTTGATCATTCAAGGAAATTGACCATTTTAATGAAATGAAAGATATTAATAAAATTTTCGTTTGAATTTAGGAACTTGGGATGCTATGATGTGCTGAAGAAACTCTAACTTTGTATTAGATAACTTGTAAATTTGAATATGAGATTGTACTAGGAGATAGGCAGCTATTGTTAAGAGAAATTTGATCCCATTTGACTTTATAAGTTATTCAGCCTAACATTAAGACTCACCTGCTCTTCGAAAGTGAAAGTTATATTAGAAGACTGACTAGGGGAAGGCGTTAGACACGGCCAACCGATTCGGCTCAGGTCGCTTGTGTACAACCTAAATCGAAGTACGGTACTTTAAGAAATTTTGGCTCAGCACCTGCCCGATTTTGAGAAAACCTAGTCGGCACAGTAGCTCAGTGTGTTCGATCGGAGGTTTAGCTGCCCTCTGTCATAAAAAAAAAGAAAAAAAAAGAGTGAATCCATCAACAACGAACTAGAACGGGTGACATGGGACATGGGACCCCGAACAAAGGCAACGAACAAAATTAGACGATTAGAAAAAATAGTGCAACTGCTAAGGTAACTGTGTGGGAAGCGGAGAATCCGGGTTCGAATCTCAAGGAAACGTAGCGGATGTTATCCTTCTCGTCTGTATATTTCCATATATCAATTGACAGGGATAGGAGGGTTAATAGGCTAAGTGAATCAATAGGGAATGATAAGAAGGTAGGCAAATAAATTTGTCAGACCTTTGTTTCTTGTAAACACAGGAAAACCTGAGGCAATACTTTTCCAGAGGCTGTGTACGAATGCGTTAGTCTTTTTTCTTTACAACCATATGCGACGAGGATTCGTTCTTCGCCCTTATGCGATAACGTGCGTCGAATGTTCACCCGATACTTGCATCCTGTTTGATTGGTGTTGATCACGTAATCTCGATTAAAACCGGTCATAAGTGACGCCGTGATGAAAAGATCTGCCGCTTTCTGTATACCTTCTATATTTTCTACCTCCTTGTGGGAGACGTGTTTAGAGGCGTGTCGTTTACGATTTTTTTATTCCGATTTGAACTTCCTTGCCCAAGATAGTGATGCAGCAAACGTAAAATCCTTGTCGGTCGTATACTGAAGCGCTGCACCCGCAGCCCACTCGTGTAGTATTCCTGTTGTTAGATTCTCGTTACGACGACGATATTCGACAAATCGGTTGTTGTGTCCACTTATTTATCGCCTGGCATTTGTCCCTCATTTAACAATATCATTTTCCCACAATTTTAGGTCCTTCTTCCTTTTCAGGGCTTTTGATGGTCTGTTCTTTTGCAGTGTTTTACGTTCCAATTTGTATGATTCCTGGCTAGCACTAGCGCCTTTACTTTTACTTCAAGAGATTATAGTGCCGTACTTCAGCCGTTTAGTAACCGGTTCGTAATACTCATCGGGAACAGGTGAAGCACAGATTGCCTGCGAAGTGGACATTTCCAAAGTGTTGTGACCAGTTTGCGAGTCACTACTTGTGATAGCTTCCACTGGAATCACCTTCTGCTTCGCCTTCATGGTATAGTTCATCAGTACCAACAAAAGTCATTTCGTTCGTCAGCTCCAAAAATCGCTCGTTAGCCGCTCCTATCAATCTGGAATGCGGAGAGACAGAACTGCCTGCTTCGGGAAATCCATTGATAATACATCTGTCTTGCAACACTTTTACAAACTAAAACGCAGCGTCGGTAACTTCCCACTTGCCGTCGTCTGTGTTAGGCTCGCTACTACACTCCTGGAAATGGAAAAAAGAACACATTGACACCGGTGTGTCAGACCCACCATACTTGCTCCGGACACTGCGAGAGGGCTGTACAAGCAATGATCACACGCACGGCACAGCGGACACACCAGGAACCGCGGTGTTGGCCGTCGAATGGCGCTAGCTGCGCAGCATTTGTGCACCGCCGCCGTCAGTGTCAGCCAGTTTGCCGTGGCATACGGAGCTCCATCGCAGTCTTTAACACTGGTAGCATGCCGCGACAGCGTGGACGTGAACCGTATGTGCAGTTGACGGACTTTGAACGAGGGCGTATAGTGGGCATGCGAGAGGCCGGGTGGACGTACCGCCGAATTGCTCAACACGTGGGGCGTGAGGTCTCCACAGTACATCGATGTTGTCGCCAGTGGTCGGCGGAAGGTGCACGTGCCCGAAGACCTGGGACCGGACCGCAGCGACGCACGGATGCACGCCAAGACCGTAGGATCCTACGCAGTGCCGTAGGGGACCGCACCGCCACTTCCCAGCAAATTAGGGACACTGTTGCTCCTGGGGTATCGGCGAGGACCATTCGCAACCGTCTCCATGAAGCTGGGCTACGGTCCCGCACACCGTTAGGCCGTCTTCCGCTCACGCCCCAACATCGTGCAGCCCGCCTCCAGTGGTGTCGCGACAGGTGTGAATGGAGGGACGAATGGAGACGTGTCATCTTCAGCGATGAGAGTCGCTTCTGCCTTGGTGCCAATGATGGTCGTATGCGTGTTTGGCGCCGTGCAGGTGAGCGCCACAATCAGGACTGCATACGACCGAGGCACACAGGGCCAACACCCGGCATCATGGTGTGGGGAGCGATCTCCTACACTGGCCGTACACCACTGGTGGTCGTCGAGGGGACACTGAATAGTG
The DNA here is from genome assembly GCF_023864275.1 of Schistocerca cancellata. Taxonomy (NCBI): domain Eukaryota; kingdom Metazoa; phylum Arthropoda; class Insecta; order Orthoptera; family Acrididae; genus Schistocerca; species Schistocerca cancellata. The sequence continues at coordinate 117,268,660 of NC_064636.1, read as the reverse complement.
CACGGTACATCCAAACCGTCATCGAACCCATCGTTCTACCATTCCTAGACCGGCAAGGGAACTTGCTGTTCCAACAGGACAATGCACGTCCGCATGTATCCCGTGCCACCCAACGTGCTCTAGAAGGTGTAAGTCAACTACCCTGGCCAGCAAGATCTCCGGATCTGTCCCCCATTGAGCATGTTTGGGACTGGATGAAGCGTCGTCTCACGCGGTCTGCACGTCCAGCACGAACGCTTGTCCAACTGAGGCGCCAGGTGGAAATGGCATGGCAAGCCGTTCCACAGGACTACATCCAGCATCTCTACGATCGTCTCCATGGGAGAATAGCAGCCTGCATTGCTGCGAAAGGTGGATATACACTTGACTAGTGCCGACATTGTGCATGCTCTGTTGCCTGTGTCTATGTGCCTGTGGTTCTGTCAGTGTGATCATGTGATGTATCTGACCCCAGGAATGTGTCAATAAAGTTTCCCCTTCCTGGGAGAATGAATTCACGGTGTTCTTATTTCAATTTCCAGGTGTGTATATGTTTCAGCTCTGGTCGACGGGTGTACATCCTCCATAATTCAGATTATGCAACTGAAAGATATGGCACAACAAACAAAAACTAGTTACATCGACATAAACAGGAAACATTATTGTTCGTTGTATTTGATCGGAGCGGACGTCACATGACACCCGTTCATCCCTTCACTCAGCTCTCATTACACAGAGCAGCCAGCCTCTCACCGTACGCGCTGAGCTACCGTGCCGGCTTATCGATCCCGCCAGTTTTGAGTCGAGTGCTCGTCACAACCTTTAGGGGTGGTTTTCACAATAACGGGAGGGGGGAGGGGGAGAGGCGTTGGAAGAGAGGGGAGGGGGTGGGAGTGTTCAGCCAAAATATCTTAATCCTTCCTCCGTTTTAAGTTGAACACAAGCGACTTGCCAAATTTGGGCCGAATCAGTGGGCCGTGTCTGAGGCCTTTCCCTTGTGAACTGCGTTTTGTTAGCGAAGAAGCAATACACTGATTCAAAATTTTATTCGTTTGAAGTTATGCCATAGCCAAATCAAATACTTTTTTATCAAAAGCCGGCCAGAGTGGCCGTGCGGTTCTGGGCGGTACAGTCTGGAGCCGAGCGACCGCTCCGGTCGCAGGTTCGAATCCTGCCTCGGGAATGGATGTGCGTGATGTCCTTAGATTAGATAGGTTTAATTAGTTCTAAGTTCTAGGCGACTGATGACCTCAGAAGTTAAGTCGCATAGTGCTCAGAGCCATTTGAACCATTTTTTTAACAAAAGTTTTTCTTGCGTAGTTTAAGAGGCCAAGTACCACTTGTATGAATACCTCTCAAAGGAATTATTACATAAAATTAATAAATAAATAAATGAATTTTCAGAGTAAAATGAAAAACTTAGCTTTTTAAGAGCCTCTTTAACAAAGCTGCCACCCCCGCTCCCCCCACCCCTCCCTCCGCCACGTACTTGACCAGCTCTGTACGGTAGTTTCCTACTGTTGTCGGCGGACATCCGTAGTAATGTAGAATGCCACCAACCCTAGTCTGGAAGTATTTTTATATTTACAATGTATGTAGGAGTCAAGTGCAATGCTTCATTTGCTTTGGGAGATTAGAGATTTGCCTGCCATTTCTATGAAATAATAAAAGAGGAAGGAAATTGCGGTTACACTAATAAATTAAAAAGTTATCAACAATTCAATCATAGTATACAGTGGAAATAGAAAGTAGCTGATCTGCTGCCTGTGTCTTTACAACATGCCTCCATCTGCTTGTAGCCCATGACAGTGGACAAATTAACACACCAATAGAGGCTTTCTCCCCAGTTTCCGCCCTTCAACACTGACTGTTCGTAATGCCCAAATACTGGTATGATTTTGAGAATAGTTTCAAAAAATTAGAATCAGTAAGAGATTACTTTCAAAAAATTAGAACCAGTAGCAGAATACCGGTGATTTTTTGTGATACAAGAACAGCAGATCAAGTAAGTCTTTTTTCCGTTTTGATTTAACATTTTGCCTTTGTACCTTGGGCGTCAGTGTGTCAAAATTCTTCAGCCTTTCTTCGATTTCTAGATTTATTACACGAAATAAAGAGAACAAAAAAATCGAAAATCGGCTATTTGAGAAACCGGTTGTGTTGAAGGGGTTCAACAGGTTAAACTGGCATTTGAAAAAAAAAAAACAATTTAAGCGAAAACTGGTTGTCTCAGCCATAACCGCCAACCCTAGCAGCAGAAGTTTGCGAGTGACGTTGTACAGAGTACAGCGTTTATGGGCTTGTAGAAGGGTTATGTACAAGACTGGTAGAGTCGTACCAAACTCAACTTTATCTTCACTTTCCACCGCTCACAGTGAACGGAAATCAAGTTACTTTACTTTCACTTTCGAATTCCTGTCTCTGTGTTGTTGTTGTTGTTGTTGTTGTTGTGGTCTTCAGTCCTGAGACTGGTTTGATGCAGCCCTCCATGCCACCCTATCCTGTGCAAGATTCTTCATCTCCCAGTGCTTACTGCAACCTACATCCTTCTGAATCTGCTTAGTGTATCCATCTCTTGGTCTCCCTCTACGATTTTTACCCACCACGCTGCCCTCCATTGCTAAATTTGTGATCCCTTGATGTCCCAGAACATGTCCTACCAACCGGTCCCTTCTTCTTGTCAAGTTGTGCCGCAAACTCCTCTTCTCCCCAATCCTATTCAATACCTCCTCATTAGTTATGTGATCTACCATCCAATCTTCTGCATTCTTCTGTAGCACCACATTTGGGAAGCTTTTATTCTCTTCTTGCCTAAACTATTTATCGTTCACGTTTCAATTACATACATGGCTACACTCCATACAAACGACTTCCTAACACTTAAATCTATACTCAATGTTAACAAATTTCTCTTCTTCAGAAACGTTTTCCTTGCCATTGCCAGTCTACATTTTATATCCTCTCTACTTCGACCATCATATGTTATTTTGCTCCCCAAATAGCAAAACTCCTTCACTACTTTAAGTGTCTCATTTCCTAATCTAATTCCCTCAGCGGCACCTGACTTAATTCGACTACTTTCCATTATCCTCGTTTTGCCTTTGTTGATGTTCATCTTATATCCTTTTTCAAGACACTATCCATACCATTCAACCGCTCTTCAAAGTATTTTGCTGTCCTTCAATGAATTACAATGCCATCGGCGAACCTCAAAGTTTTTATTTCTTCTCCATGGATTTTAACACCTACTCCGAATTTTTCATTTGTTTCCTTCACTGCTTGCTCAACATACAGATTGAATAACATCGAGGATAGGCTACAGCCCTGTCTCACTCCCTTCCCAACCACTGCTTCCCTTTCATGTCCCTCGACTCTTATAACTGACATCTGATTTCTGTACAAATTGTAAATAGCCTTTTGCTTCCTGTATTTTACCCCAGCCGCCTGTCTCTGTATCTCTCCATAATACTTCGACGTGTAATTAAATGACGTTTAACATGCATGTCTTGATAGTGTTAATGGGAGTGTGTACATCCCATACATACAGCGTTAAATCTGCAATATTGATGACCCATTTTTTCAGAACCTTCGACAATTAGGGATCGGAAATTTTTTGAAACTACAGTTTCACTCAGGCTGGGCTTTTATGATTCTAAGTCAGTCCATTCGTTGGAAGGTCGGGAGTGATAGTGAGTTGCTGTAGTACCCTAATTCATCTCTTATTATCACCGTTATCACAGCGTCACAAACACCCTAGCGTAGAGTCGTCATTCCTACAAAGACTTTTTTGGTATGCGGGTCGAAATGACGTTATTGAAAGACTCATTCGCGTTTTGCGTTCGACCATAGAGATATTTGGAAAGAACGTCACGATGAGTTAACTGCCTAGCTTTCATCACTGCAAATGGTACGCTATTTTTGTGCCAAAAGTGTTCCTCTGCACCAGCTGCCTTAGTTTTGCGGTACTTGCACCATAAATCAGCACGAGGTGAGCACAGACCACGTATAGGTGTATCATCAGGGGATGATCTGAGGAAGAATGTAGCCCACACTGCTCTATTCATCCCTTGTAGGTCACGTGTTCTGTTTCTTATTGCCATTCCACAATATTGCTGGAGTTCATCAATGTTTTCGTCTGTAAGCCTTCCTTTTTGCCATTTAGAGTCTCCACAAAATGCATGTGTAATGTCGCTGTTTCATTTTACACACTGCATCCAACCTCTTAACATCAACATGAATTCAAGGAATGAATACCTGTAAACCACAATCTTTTGGAGTGAGTAGTTCCGGAGATAGAGTACTTTTACACTTGCACTATTAACTCTGAAATAATAAAAACTATACTTCCAATTGGAATTAATCGTTAAATGAAGCAGCAAATTATTCTTGAGAGAGCAAATATTGTTAAGAGATAATAATCGGAAAACGTCACTTTTCGACCAATTTCGCCACACATACTCAACTATATCTTTTTCTGTTATTTGTATTGTCAGTTCCATCGATCGTATTAAGGACAAGCTAAATTTTCAAATCCCTCCTTGTAGAATGCAGTAGAATAAGCAGCCGATAGTTAAATGAACAATTCGACAAAAGAAGGGGACGAAAGCGTGTGTCGTAAATCATACTTGTCATCAAGGTACTCGCTTGCTAACGGTGTGTGCTTCATAAAGTGCACTAAATGGAAGTTTCTTTTCGGGATCTGAGTTTCTCCTGGCGTATACAATTTTCAAACAACTTACGGGAATCCAGCCAGGTAGAATTTACAGCGACCGCCGATATTCCGGCTGGAGTAGACTACACCCCGCCATTTTCAAGGCACAAACTGCAACCGACAGGCGATGTACAAACAAATTTTAAACCTCGGTTCTTGGAGTAATTCAGGAGATATAACACACACACATTGCCACCAAAGTTACCAGAGGTTTCGATAGTGAAAGACTACGAACTGGCAAGCGGGGTAGCGTTGACTCTGTTCCTCTGTTTTTTGATGAGGTAGAAAGCAGGATTCCAAGCGGAGTTTCAACAGACGCCTCTATCCCCGTTTACAAGGTTGCTCGTCAATTTAATCTCAGCAGCCTCCTTAATAACACAGCCCCAATAGCTGGACGTGCACGGCAATATCGCGGTGTTGTTGTATAGCACAGGATGGCCAGTATCAAAACAATGTACGGCAATAGCAGACCCACCTGGCTGCTGTAATCGTGTGTGCCGTTTATGCTCGGTACATCGGTCCTCCACTGTTCTAATAGCCCGACCAAAGTATGCCATGCCACAGCTACAAGAAATGCAATATACAACCGCCTTACGCAAACCATGATCATCCCTAACAGAACCTTAGAGCACTCTTATATTAGATGGAGGTCGGAAAAACACATTTCACATCCAATTTCCGCAAAATACGACCGATCTTGATGGAAGTGCTTCCTGCGAAAGGGAGAAAGGCAGTAGACTTAGGTGTCGACTCAGTATTGTCATCAGTCACCCGACGCACAGTTGGTCGATAGCGCAACGCACCTTCAATCTGTCTTTCACTACAACCATTTTGATGAAATGTAGTTTCACGATGGGCCAGATCAGCTGGCAAAGTCCTAGGGTCGGAAATGACATGTGTCGTGTGTTCCAAGGTACGAAGTACCCCTTCACGCTGAGCAGTATGATGAGAACTATCAGCGTGTAAATACGAGTCAGTGTGAGTACGTTTCCGGTAAACTGCATGTCGCAATGATCCATTAACCTTCCTCCTAACCAAAATATCAAGAAAGGGAAGGCAACCATCCTCTCCCACCAACATCGTAAAGTCAACCTTTGGGTGGATCCAGTTTAGAAGGCCTAAAAGGGCATTCAAATTCTCCCTACCATGAGGCCAAACAACAAAACTATTATCAACATATCTGTAGAAGCGGGCGTGTTTCAAAGGCGCGGACTCCAATGCACATTCCTTGAAGTCTTCCATAAAGAAATTTGCAGTCACAGGAGACAACGGGCTACCCATGGAAACTTCATCTGTCTGCTAGTAATACTGGTCATTGTATAAAAAAAAAATTGTGGATGTCAACACCTGTCAAAAAGGGTTAGTTAGTTCAACACCAAACCTAACCTCAATTAACCCCCAACGAAACAGACAGAGGAACACGAGAGAAAGAGGGAGACCACTTCGAAACTTACTAAAATATCAGTCATTCAACCGCATTCCCTCCAAACGACGTAAAGAATCAGCTGAGTTCCTGATATGATGTTCACACCGACCAACTTATGGTCTCAACAGAGAAGCAAGATGCTTTGCTACACGATATGCCGGAGCGCCGATATTGCTCACTATATGACGGAAACGATCTCGTTCCTTGTGTACTTTCGGAAGACCACATAACCTAGGGGGAACAGCACTATAGGCGGTAGGACTCTTGAAGGTGTCCCACGACAAACCATTTTTCTTCAGCAGTCTGTTCATATTTCTCTCAACAATTTTCGTGGGGTCATCATCGATCCTGCAATACGCTGTCAGATAATAAACATTGTATCTTTGGTACCTAACCCTGTTTCTTTAAAACAAAGGTGGCATTGCCTTTGTCCGAAAGTAAAATGACAATGACAGGACCACAACTGAGAGACCGTAAAGCAGCCCTCTCTGCTGCTGTTACATTAACTGTCCACCTGAATAGCGTCTAACTTCTTTCAGAAATGCCTTAACCCTCTAACTACAGCACCTGAAACGACACCCATCTCTCCTATTCCGTGAAATGCGAAGCCACGTCCGAACTTTCATATATTTTTAGGTTTCAGATACATATTTTAACGGTTTTTGTGATAATATTTACTATATAAGTGACGTATTAGTGGTTTCTTCATTCACCACTGCCTTTCTTGTGTTGTGACCTGATATTTGTGTTTCGTATCGAGCAACTTAACCTCTTGCCTGTGTTTACATTCCGCGCTGACCAGTTGCAGCTGTAGTGGCGCATCGAAAGCTTAGTACTAATTAATTGTTTGTGTATAGTGGTTTATTTAGGAACTTTAGTAGTCTTCAACCGGCGTTCTTGGTGTTTTCTGGTGAAATAATTTCAGAAGAACCTTTTGGGAACTGTTTACAGCTTCGTTACTGTGTCATTAGACGTTTGATTCTCTTTCTGGAATAGTCTTTTGTTATATTCACATTTGTTGTTTATTAATACTGTTAATAATAGTAGTTACTTCCCTTGTAGAGTAAGTTTGTGATTATTGTAGTCAGGATTTTAACATCTTCTTATTGTAGTAGCGAAACTTAGAAAAAGTAAAATTTTTCCATGAGTGAGAAGTATGGGCTTTGCCATAGGTTCGTAGGTAGTGGATTGCGGTGTGAGACTTGTTCGAAGTATTTCCACTGGGGGGAATGCAGTGGGGAAGCCAGTGGGCATTCTGGTGAGATCCTCTCCTGGAACTGCAGGTTATGTAGCAAGAGTAAGTTGATAGAGGAGCAGGAGCGTAAGATCTGTGCCCTTCAGGTGCAGTTGAAAAACGCACAGGAGGAGCTAGATAGGATGAGGAGGGAGAAGGGGGTTGGGGAATGGGAGCTGGCTGTTGGCAAGAGATCTGCTACGAGAAGAAGATTTTCAGATAGTTTTACTATTGTTGTTTACAATAGCTATGACCAACTGTCAGAGTCTAGTGGAGAGGAATCTCTAGTAGCTGTAGATGTAGGAAGTATGCAGCAAACCTCAGTAGTTACTGTGCCTAGAACAGTTGCAAAGTCGAAGAAGAAGAAGAAGGTTCTGCTTTTCGGTAGTTCTCATGGCAGAGGTGTAGGCCAGCAGTTGCAGGAAGTGCTGGGGAGTGAGTACCAGGTCACCAGCATTGTGAAGCCTAATGCAGGATTGGCTCAGGTGACTGTTAACATAGGGGGGTTATGTAGGGATTTTACTAAAGAGGATCAGGTAGTGATTGTGGGTGGGGCTGGTAATAGTATTGATAGGGATGGGGAGGATAACATAGATGGTGACCTGGAAAAGATAGCCACTCAGACTGGCAACACGAATGTGCATTTCGTGGAACTGTTTCAGCGTCACGATCGGCCTCATCTTAATACAGCCGTCAGGCGTAATAACATGAGACTTGGGGGTGCGCTGATGACAGAAGGCATGGGTCACATGTCAGTGGTGTCGGTGGAGTCTATCAGCAGGACGGGTTTCACTAGACATGGCCTGCACCTCAACAGGTATGGGAAGGGGAGGTTGACAAAACTTATAGGTGACAGCATAGGTGGGGTTGGTGGGATCACTCATGGGAAAATTCCTGCAGTAGTGGGTGTTAGAGCTGCACCTTTTTAAGATTGAAGTCAGCTGATAGGTATTCCTGCTTAAGGGAAGTGTCTCTAACAAGGGAATCACTTTTGACAAAGCTTAGGTATCCGAGTAATGAGGGAATTAGTATATTTCATCAAAATATACAAGGTATTAGAGATAAAGTTAGAGGTGAATGGCCTTTCAGATCATGATGCGCAAATTTTAACTTTAAAACCTTTGTAAACCTTATAAAGGAACAAGAGTGGCAAGATGTTTATAGTGGTGATACAGTAGACGATAAATATAATGCTTTTCTCAAGACTTTTCTCATGCTCTTTGAAAGTCGCTTTCCGTTAGAACGTTTAAAACAGGGTACTAGAACAAACAGGCAGCCTGGGTGGCTGACTAGAGGGATTAGAATATCTTGTAGAACAAAGTGGCAATTATATCAAAACGTTAGAAACAGTCAAAATCTAAATTCAGTAGCCCATTACAAACAGTATTGTAAAGTGCTTAAAAATGTTATTAGGAAGGCAAAAAGTATGTGGTATGCAGATAGAATAGCTAAGTCTCAGGATAAAATTAAAACCATATGGTCAGTCGTAAAGGAAGTTGCTTGTCTGCAGAGACAGGTCGAGGATATAGAATCAGTGCGTAGTGGGAATGTCCGTGTTACTAATAAGTCGCATATATGTACAGTATTTAATAATAACTTTCTGAATATAGCAGGAGAACTAAATAGAAACCTAGTCCCAACAGGGAATGATATAGCGCTCTTAGAAAAAAGTGTTCCGAGACTGTTACCTGAAATGCTCCTCCATGATACTGACAAGAGGGAGATTGCGTTAATAATTAAATCACTAAAGACCAAGAACTGTCATGGATATGACGGGGTATCTAGCAGAATACTGAAGTATTGTTCTATGTATGTTAGGCCAGTTCTAAGCCATATCTGTAACTTTTCCTTTAGGAGTGGTCGGTTTCCTGACTGATTAAAGTACTCGGTAGTGAAGCCACTTTATAAAAAGGGAGACATTGATAATGTTGACAATTTTAGACCTATTTCTATGCCATCGGTGTTTGCTAAAGTTATCGAGAAGGTTGTATATACAAGGTTACTGGAGCATTTAAATTCACATAATTTGCTGTCAAATGTTCAGCTTGGTTTTAGAAATGGTTTAACAACTGAAAATGCTATATTCTCTTTTCTCTGTGAGGTTTTGGACGGATTAAATAAAAGGTTGCGAACGCTAGCTGTTTTCTTTGATTTAACGAAGGCTTTTGACTGTGTTGACCACAAAATATTACTGCAGAAGTTGGACCATTATGGAGTAAGGGGAGTAGCTTACAATTGGTTCGCCTCTTACTTTAAGAACAGAAAGCAGAAGGTAATTCTCCGCAATATTGAGAGTGGTAGTGATGTTCAGTCCCAATGGGGCACTGTTAAGTGGGGCGTTCCCCAAGGGTCGGTGCTGGGGCCACTGCTGTTTCTTATTTATATAAATGATATGCATTCTAGTATTACAAGTGATTCAAAAATATTTCTGTTTGCTGATGACACCAGCTTGATAGTGAAGGATCTTGTGTGTAATATTGAAACAGTAACAAATAATGTAGTTCATGAAATAAGTTCGTGACTTGTGGAAAATAATTTGATGCTAAATCACAGTAAGACTCAGTTTTTACAGTTTCAAACTCACAATTCAACAAGAACCGATATTTTGATCAGACAGAATGGGCATATTATAAGCGACACGGAACAGTTCAAATTCCTAGGCGTTCGGATAGATAGTAAGCTGTTGTGGAAAGCGCATGTCCAGGATCTTGTTCAGAAGCTAAATGCTGCTTTATTTACCATTAGAACAGTATCTGAAATAAGTGACACTTCAACACGAAAAGTAGTCTACTTCGCATATTTTCATACGCTTATGTCGTATGGTATTATTTTTTGGGGTAATTCTTCTGATTCAAAAAGGGTATTTTTGGCTCAAAAACGGGCTGTTCGAGCTATATGTGGTGTGAGTTCGAGAACCTCTTGTCGACCCCTGTTCAAAAATCTGGGAATTCTGACATTGCCCTCACAGTATATATTTTCTTTAATGTCGTTTGTTGTTAGCAATATTAGCCTATTCCCAAGAGTTAGCAGCTTTCACTCAGTTAATACTAGGCAGAAATCAAATCTGTATGTGGAATGCACTTCCTTGACTCTTGTGCAGAAAGGAGTGCAGTATTCTGCTGCATCCATTTTCAATAAGCTACCACAAGAACTCAAAAATCTTAGCAGTAGCGCAAACTCTTTTAAGTCTAAACTAAAGAGTTTCCTCATGGCTCACTCCTTCTATTCTGTCGAGGAGCTCCTGGAAGAGCTAAAAAATTAAGCAAATTCCAGTGTTGCATTGTTGATCGTCTTCATTTAAACTTACGACTTGTCACCTGAATATGTTTTTTTTATATTTCATTTTATCTGTTTCTAATATCGTGTTATAATTTCAGGTATTGACTCGTTCCATGACCATGGAGACTTCTCCTTAATTTGGTCCCACAGAACAATTAATAAATAAATATATAAATAAAAACTTACCAAACCCCTCATGCCTGAAGATGTCATGAAATTCATGATGATTGTGCTCCAAAAATCTACCCCACATCCCCTTCAAGACATTTCTCACAGTAATCTCTCCATCTCAGCACCCAATCCACTTACCTCCACAACCATCCACCTCGACATCTTAGTTTAAACTCATAGTATTCACCATCCAAGTTATCATGGAGTGATTACACTACAACATTCTATTCCATAACAAACATTCCCCTCTAAAAAGGAAAGTCCCCTTCATACACTCTCCATCCCAATACAAAATCCATGGCTTCCTATTTAACGAATCCTTATAGAAAACCTGTCAGACCATCCGAATCTTTCCGTGTACTGTGGACATTCAGACAATCGCCTTCTAGTGGCAAAAGGTGAATTTGCAATCGGTCACCAGAAGAAAAACCCTGCCTGACCACAGCCCTTATGAATTACTCCCACTGAATATCTTATCCTTACTATCTTCTTCTAAACCTTAACAGTTATCCTCTGCTTGATTCCAGCATTCGGTTACACACCGTGTCCAAGGGGACATTCTCTCGACTCCCCAGTGCACCTACCCTTAGGACACTACTCTAGTTGTCTCCTGACTTCTCTCAACCTCCTTGGACGCCTCACTGCAGCAGTCCCCAATCCATTTGAAAGTGGCCACCTACCTGTTCAGCTCAACATCGCCTACACACTGCCTCTAGCCCATGCACCAGATCCCAACCTCTGTCGCAGTGTTATCGAAGAATACTGCCACATCAACGGAAATGTCTACCAGGAATCCACAGATATGCATATTGGAAGCGACACAGAACCTGCCACCTACCAGATTATATTGATCCCACCCCACCCTTCATACAGTTCTTTTCAGATGCTATATCAGCCAACATTCTTACAGATATCATGTATCCTCGTCACCCCATGAGCTATACTATTCCTCCAACAATCCCATCACTCATACCATTCCTTCCTAGGGACGCATAACTAGGATACCACACCACTGACATGTACAGAAACACACTAGTAACAAAGGGAGCTTGACAAGTCGGCCATAGCGGAGCATTCCCTATAAAATGGACATAAAATACAGTTCGAAAATACAAAAGTGTTGGTTCATGCGTCTACATATTGGGTCTCCGTTATAAAGGAAGCGGTCGATATTCGTTTAAACAACAACAATTTCAACAGAGACCAGGGATACACACTCAGCAGGGCATGGGGGCGGGCGTTGGACATCGGAGGAAGCAGACACAGATGCGCGGCGCGGGAGCGGCAGTTTCAAACGTGGCGCCTGCCCCTGGCGCCACCTGACGTCACCGGCGCTGCTTCGGGCAAAAGCTCCCCCAGCTGCCCGGGTCGGCTTAAGCGCGCGCGTCACATTGGATCGATCTGATCGGCTGCTGATGACGTCATCGTGCCTTTATAAGCGAGAAACCGTAGCAGCCCAGGCGGTCAGTGAACTCCTGACGACGATGGCGGAGATGGCCATCGAAAGCTCGAGGATTTTATTCGAATTGACGCGGCTGCAAAACCGAGGACGTTTTGTTCATGTATGCCGTCGTGAAAGATTCCGAGGACACATGACTTATTAAATTCAAAGAATATCGGCACTGGTGCCAGAATTCTACCAGATTCAGTGGTATACTCCCCATTAACCCTCCCAAGTTTGGAAAACATTCCATTGACTCACTGTCCAATCTTCCACAAGATCAAACAATACCTGACAACCTAAATAAAGCTGATCACGTTGCAACCTATACCTCCAACATCTTCTTCATTTATGATGACTCACATATTGATTACTCACCATTTCCTGCAATCTGTGAATGCACAGATACTATTGCCCCACCCCTGGCTCCCTGTTTCCACTACTTCAACAACATATCACAATCAGAACTGAATGTACCTATTATTTCGCGTGACATAAAACAAGTCATTGTTGGTCCTCAACACATGACCTTTTGACACGTAAAACAATCCCCCTCCATTTTCTCTCCACACTTACATCCATTTACAACATGATCGTCTCTGCAGGTTACCGTCTTGAAGTGTGAAAAACCCTGAAAATCTCACTGTTCTACAAGCAGCACAAACCCCCTAACTATGCTTCTTCTTACTGCCCTTTCAGCCTGATCTGACTGTCCAGCAGTGTCTCTAAATCCATTTTCTGACCCACCTGTAAACACCTGAACACCAGAACTAATCGGGCTTGCATCCTGCCATATACTCTGATCGCAAACTCCTGTACCCCACTCATTTCTCCTCCACTCAACTTCAAAAAATCGGCAATGTAGGTCTCCTGCGACTTGGAGAAAGACTAGGACTGTGTATGGCATCTGGTCTCCTTTTCTAACTTCGGGCTTATACTCTCACTGTTAACTACATCTGACATACCGTATCCTGGCTTTGTATTTGCCCATTCTTGGTCACTATTGACAGTACCAATTCCCACACAAGCTTCATACCAATGAAAAGAGAAAGTTTCAAAGGTTTTGACAGGCGGCGGTAGGCGGGTGGTGATGGTTTGAGAAGTGGCTGGTAGAGTTTGCGCGGCAGTAGGGCCGTACTTTTTACACATAAAACGACGTTCCACCTTAGTGGAAAAGTCAACATGCACAATGTTCGCATATGGGGTTTGGAAAAATCCACATTCACCATTGCAACAAGAAAGAGACTGAAGTGTTCTGTGCCTTAGCCAGTACAAAGGTTTATGGACCATTTTTGTTTGCAGAAAGAACTGTAATGGCAAGCACATACTGGGACATGTTGGAACAATGGCTGTTCTCTCAAGTTGTGCAAGATTCCCAGGACTTCATTTTCGAAGAGGATAGAGCTGGCACCGTGACGTACGAGGCTTTCTCAATGACTCCCTTCCTCAGTGCTGGATCGGTCGCAGGGGACTCGAGGACCCGGCTTTGCACTTCTGGCCACCGAGATCTCCTGATCCCACATCCTGTGTGAAGGAAGCTGTTTACATCCCGCCTCTACCGACCACTCTGAACGATGTGTGGAACCGGATCACTGCGGCCGTGCACTCAACAACAGCACTTACGCTATCGCGTGTGTGGGACGAGTTTGGTTACCATACAGCCAATGGTGGTCACATTGAACGTTTATTCAATTTGTCACATTTCTAATTAATATATAATTATTAAAAACTAATTAATTATAAATTGTTGAAAATTATTAAATATATTATACTGATATCAAACATAATGAAACAATACCTTGAAAGTTCTTCTTTTCATTGGTGTCAGGCCTGTTCATTTTGGATTTGTACTTGAATAAATGGGAAGTTCTGAAAATGGGTCCATCATTTAGAAAGACGCTGCATTCTGAATGACAGCCCATGTCCGGAAACGTACCGTTTGCGTTCTACGACAGTTTCAGTACATATGTGTATGGTGTCAGCATGTGCTGAGGGAAACCGAAAAGTCGCAGAGCTGGTTGTGCTGGTATGCAACAGGGTAGACGGTGATGTGGGCAGTGTCTGTAACAACGTTGGTGGTCGCCACATCGAGCTGCTGTTGTAATGCATCAGTACTGTTGTGTATTTAGTGTGTGCTGGTTTTTTTGCTTGTTTTTGGATAATGTTAACATGTAATGTGTAAGTGTTACAGAGACAAATGTACTTCAGTGATAATGGATGTTTCCTTATGTTTCCTTTCTAATTCTCAGGCAATAACTGTACCACGTCACGCCTAATTCAGTTCCTCGTGCAGAAATGGCTGATTTAAACATTTCAATTTATACCGTCTCAGAACGGAAACGATACCTTCGCAGACATGGGTTCCTGTTCAAAATATTATGTAGTCACTGCCCTATACAAGCCCTTGCATTTTGTGAGAGGAATTTCCAAACACCCTGTAGAGGTAAGAACTTAAATGTAGCACTCATACGTGTTTTAAGACACCAGGGAACAACTTCCATTGATGAAACAAAGAATGCAAAAAGAAACAAAGTGGTGCAACTGTGTAAAAACTGTTAGTAGTCTTGCAATAGGTATGCCTGACATTGTTGAGTATCTTAGATTTACGTAAATCTCGCACACTTGGTCGCCAGAATGGCTAACTGGAAATGAAAGTATAACAGCTGAAAGTAAATAGCCAACACGCAGCAAGCATACTGTACTTAATTATGGGCTTCACAAAGTCAGTCAGCACTTGATAAAAACTCTGAAATCGTATCATCTAATCACAGACTAATGTAATTATAAGATACGTACACACACATAGTCACAAACACACACTCGGATTATCAGTGAAATGATACACTAAGAATAATTTTAAAAAATTCCTACCTTCCTCACAGTAGACGCCAGTAAATCCTTGTGGGCAGGTGCATGAGCTGGTTGCAACGCTCCACTCACCACCGTTGCGGCAGCTTTCCACTGGCCCTGTGGAAAGATTACAAAACTACTTACATTTGGTACTTTTAACTGATTTCGAAGATAGTGGTTCCAACAAATGTAATGTGTTACTTGGAAAATATCGTACAGAAACTTCGTGGAGCGAGAAAGGGTTTCAATCAGTTTGGCAACATGTCCCACTCAGGAAGACTTACACTATATGATCAAAACTTGTAAGTAGGCTGTGTAGGTTATAGGAAACAACGGAGCACGACGTGAGATAGTAGATGGTTTAGCCTTTTGACAAAGTTTACAAATAGACAAGACTCTTCGAATTTTCTTTTCCATATTGTTAAAATAATAAGTCGTCCGAAGAATATAACATTTTCGTGGAGCAAAATGTGCGTAGCTGAAATGAATGTACCAAATGAGCTTATTAACAAAATAGTCAGGAATGCAAAGTACCCATAGCTTGTCATCAATAGTGCAGCGTTTGAAGAGTATGTTGTTTCTAACCAGATAATAATGCTGAATCTGTATGTCTTTTCATGCCATTTACTTTTAATGTCTGTCAAAATCGGATTATTATCTTGTTCATGAACAATGTCCTTTAAAGATATGGTGATGAAGTTTTCAAAGGCGACTTTCTGAATGTAAAGAATACTGAAATTTTCCTCGAGGTTGCCTTCTGTGTTACTTTTCTCAAGCCCAGCCGGTGCGCGTGACAGTGCGTCCGCAGCAATGTTCTCCTTGCCGGGAATGTAGACTATTGTGAAGTGGAATTCTTGCAGAAACAATGCCCAACGTTTTAACCTGTCATGATTTAATTTTGAAGACATAAGAAATTGTAATGCACGATGATCACAGTATACTTTTACGTGGTTAACAGAAAGAAAGAAACGGAATTTGTTCAATGCCCAAACGATAGCTGAAGCTTCTAATTCAGTAATGGAATAATTTTTTGAGATTTTGTTAGCACTCGTCTAGCAAAAGCAATGGTTTTCTGAACAGTAGCGTCATTTTCTATGGCTTTTTGAAATAAATCGGCACCAAGACCAACTTTAGAAGAATCCGTGCTAAGGCAAATCTGGATGAGCTAATATTGGCACGTTAAGTAGAGATTCTTTCTAAGAATTGAATTCCAGTTGTGCCTGTTCGTCCTATTTCCAAATAGTATTTTTTCCAGTGAGAGAACAAAGTTTTCGTGTAACTAGAATTTGCATATTCAGTAAATGACGGTAAAAATTTACGGGAACTAGAAAACTGCGGACTTTTTTTTTTGTGGATGGAAGTGGAATGGCTCTGATTGCTTCTAACTTTTCAGAGTCAGCTGAATGCCTTCAGAAGAAATAATATGTCCCAAAAACTTTACCTTTGTTCTACCGAATTCAGACTTTTCCAAGTAAACTGTAATTCCAGATTCTGCAAAAATATGTAACACGCTGTTGAGGATGTCATTATGGTTTTCCCATGAGGCTTCTGCTATCAGAATATCGTCCACATATAAGGTAATGTAACGTTTTAAGAACTCAGGTAATATGGAATTTAGCCCACGAATGAAAGCTGCCGAAGAAATGTTCAAACAAAAAGGAAGTTTCCGAAATTGATAACAAACGCCTAAACAAAGAAAAGCTGTGTATTTTCTATATTCTGGATGAAGTTCGATCTGATAATAGCTGGATCTGAGATCAATGGAAGACAACACTTTTACACCATTAAAATTTTGAAGTTCTTCCAACGTTTGCGGTCTGTCTGTTTCAGGAATGATGATAGTATTGATTTGTCTCGAATCTAAGACAAGCCTGATCGATCCATTTTTCTTCTCAACAACATGTAATGGGTTGTTGTATGAGCTTACTGCAGGCTCAATAATGCCCTCGTCAAGCATAGATTGTATTTATGTTCTAACACAGTCCCTATAATGTGCCGGAATTACGTATGGTGTAACACAAAATTTAGTATGCTCACCAACACGAAATTGGTATTGAAATCCCTTGATTGTTCCTGTTATGTGAGTAAAAACTGTGGAATGGGCTTGTAAAATCTCAAAAAGGTCCTATCAGTGTCATTACAATTCTCAATTGCTTGAATTTTATTCTGAATTAACTCATTAGTATCAAATATGCCGTCGATATCATCCCTGTGAATACTTGCAGAGTGATTGTTAGTGTCAAGTTCCGTCGAAAATTCCGAACTGCTGTCTAACAGAAGGTAAAGGCGATTAATTTCCTCGTCATGGTTTGAGAGCCAATTTTCAAATTTCAAAGCTATTGACTTACTTCCTTTCTCTAAACTTATTTCAGCATCGTGAACGTTTAAGATTGCTTTGTATTCATTCAAAAAATCTACCTCCAATATATTTTCCGTCGACAATAATGGAACAATAAGAAAGTTCATGTGAACAGCTCGTAGCGTTGCGCAGTTAGAGCCGCCAGCAGTGGTGGATGTGGGGAGAGAGATGGCGGAGTTTTGAGAGCGGATGATCTGGACGTGTGTCCATCAGAGAGAGTAATTTTGTAAGAATGGATGTCATGAACTGATATATGTATTATGACTTTTGAACACTAATAAGGTAAACACATTGTTGTCTATCAAAAGCTTTCATTTGCTAACTATGCCTATCAGTAGTTAGTGACTTCAGTAGTTAGAATTTTTTATTTAGCTGGCAGTTTTGGCGCTCGCTGTATTGCAGTAGTTTGAGTAACCAAGAGTTTTGTGAGGTAATTGATTTGTGAAAGGTATAGATTATTGTTTGTCAGGGCCATTCTTTTGCAGGGATTATTGAAAAGCAGACTGCGTTGCGCTAAAAAACTTAAATAAATAAATAAAATAAATTAAATTAAATATTGTGTGTCGGTTTAGTGTTGATCAGAATAAGTAAAGAGAGTAATGTCTGAGTACGTTCAATTTTGATCAGCACACTAAAATATCAATTTCTGTAAGGGGACATTTCAAAGTATCCAGACACCTGGCTGAAAATGACTTACAAGTTCGTGGCGCCGTCCACTGGTAATGGTGGAATTCAATTTGGTGTTAGCCCACCCCTAGCCTTGATGACAGCTTCCACTCTCGCAGGAATATGTTCAACCAGGTGCTGGAACGTTTCTTGGGGAATGGCAGCTCATTCTTCACGGAGTGCTGCACTGAGCAGAGGTATCGATGTCGGTCGGTGAGGCCTGGCACGAATTCGGCGTTCCAAAACATCCCAAAGGAGTTCTATAGCATTAAGGTCAGGACTCTGTGCAGGCCAGTCCATTACAGGGATGTTATTGTCGTGTAACCATTCCGCTAGAGGCCGTGCATTATGAACAGGTGCTCGATCGTGTAGAAGATGCTATCGCCATACCCGAATTGCTCTTCAACAGTGAGAAGCAAGAAAGTGCTTAAAAATCAATTTCGGCCCGTTCTAAGATAGTGCCACGCAAAACAAGAAGCTGTGTGGGCCCCCTCCATGAAAAACACGACCACACCATAACACCACCACATCCGAATTTTACTGTTGGCACTACACACGCTGGTAGATGAAGTTCGCAGGGCATTCGCCATACCCACACCCAGCCATCGGATTGCCACATTGTGTACCGTGATTCGTCACTCCACACAACGTTTTTCTGCTGTTAAATCTTCCAGTGTCCGAGGCATGCTGTCACGGTTCATGCGGCTCGCCCCGTCGGAGGCTCCGGTCCTCCCTCGGGCATGGGTGTGTGTGTTGTCCTTAGCGTAAGTTAAAGTTAGATTAAGTAGTAGTATGTAAGCCTAGGGACCGATGACCTCAGCAATTTGGTCCCATAGGACCTTACCACAAATATCCTAATTTCCAAATGTTCGGTCCTTACGTCAAGCAAGGCGTCGTTTGGCTTTTACCAGCATGATGAGTGGCTTACGAGCACCCGCTCGATCATGAAATCCAAGTTCTCTCATCTCCCGCTTAACTATCACAGTACTTACAGTGGGCCGGCCGCGGTGGTCGTGCGGTTCTAGGTACTTGAGTCCGGAACCGCGTGACTGCTACGGTCGCAGGTTCGAATCCTGCCTCGGGCATGGATGTATGTGATGTCCTTAGGTTAGTTAGGTTTAAGTAGTTCTAAGCTCTAGGGGACTGATGACCTCAGATGTTGTCCCATAGTGCTCAGAGCCATTTGAGGATCCTAAGGTAGTTTGAAATTCCTGTGTGATGGTCTGGATATATATGTGCCTTTACACATTACGATCCTTTTGAACTGTTGGTCAACAGACGAGGTTGGCCTGTACGAATTTTTGCTGTACGTGTCTCTTCACATTTCCACTTCACTATCAAATTGGAAACTATGGACTTACGGATGTCTTGGTGTGTGTAAATCTGGCGTACAGACGTATGACTCAAGTGACACCTAATCACCTACCATGTTCTAAGTCCGTGAGTTCTGCAGAGCGCCTCATTCTTCTCTCTCACGACGTCTAATGACTACTGAGGTTGCTGACATGGAGTATCTGGCAGTAGGTAGCAGCACAATACATCTAAAATGAAAAAAGGTATGATGTTGGGGGTGTTCGGATACTTTTGATTACACGATGTACGTGAAACAAGTGCTAGAATACAAAACTATCTTTACAATAAGTCGGTGAGATTAACTGACGTTCACCTTGAGTCCAAAAGTAATACTACGTTATATACGTGAGAATGATGGTGAAGACAAGTTTAATTTTGTCTCTACACAAGGCTCAAACAGTACATCTGGGAGTGACAAGTGATACACTCCTGGAAATAGAAAAAAGAACACATTGACACCGGTGTGTCAGACCCACCATACTTGCTCCGGACACTGCGAGAGGGCTGTACAAGTAATGATCACACGCACGGCACAGCGGACACACCAGGAACTGAGGTGTTGGCCGTCGAATGGCGCTAGCTGCGCAGCATTTGTGCACCGCCGCCGTCAGTGTCAGCCAGTTTGCCGTGGCATACGGAGCTCCATCGCAGTCTTTAACACTGGTAGCATGCCGCGACAGCGTGGACGTGAACCGTATGTGCAGTTGACGGACTTTGAGCGAGGGCGTACAGTGGGCATGCGGGAGGCCAGGTGGACGTACCGCCGAATTGCTGAACACGTGGGGCGTGAGGTCTCCACAGTACATCGATGTTGTCGCCAGTGGTCGGCGGAAGGTGCACGTGCCCGTCGACCTGGGACTGGACCGCAGCGACGCACGGATGCACGCCAAGACCGTAGGATCCTACGCAACGCCGTAGGGGACCGCACCGCCACTTCCCAGCAAATTAGGGACACTGTTGGTCCTGGGGTATCGGCGAGGACCATTCGCAACCGTCTCCATGAAGCTGGGCTACGGTCCCGCACACCGTTAGGCCGTCTTCCGCTCACGCCCCAACATCGTGCAGCCCGCCTCCAGTGGTGTCGCGACAGGCGTGAATGGAGGGACGAATGGAGACGTGTCGTCTTCAGCGATGAGAGTCGCTTCTGCCTTGGTGCCAATGATGGTCGTATGCGTGTTTGGCGCCGTGCAGGTGAGCGCCACAATCAGGACTGCATACGACCGAGGCACACAGGGCCAACACCCGGCATCATGGTGTGGGGAGTGATCTCCTACACTGGCCGTACACCACTGGTGACCGTCGAGGGGACACTGAATAGTGCACGGTACATCCAAACCGTCATCGAACCCATCGTTCTACCATTTCTAGACCGGCAAGGGAACTTGCTGTTCCAACAGGACAATGCACGTCCGCATGTATCCCGTGCCACCCAACGTGCTCTAGAAGGTGTAAGTCAACTACCCTGGCCAGCAAGATCTCCGGATCTGTCCCCCATTGAGCATGTTTGGGACTGGATGAAGCGTCGTCTCACGCGGTCTGCACGTCCAGCACGAACGCTGGTCCAACTGAGGCGCCAGGTGGAAATGACAAGGCAAGCCGTTCCACAGGACTACATCCAGCATCTCTACGATCGTCTCCATGGGAGAATAGCAGCCTGCATTGCTGCGAAAGGTGGATATACACTGTACTAGTGCCGACATTGTGCATGCTCTGTTGCCTGCGTCTATGTGCCTGTGGTTCTGTCAGTGTGATCATGTGATGTATCTGACCCCAGGAATGTGTCAATAAAGTTTCCCCTTCCTGGGACAATGAATTCACGGTGTTCTTATTTCAGTTTCCAGGAGTGTAGATTCTTTACTTTCAGGGAGCACTGCAAGAAGTTCTGGTCAAGTGTCTTCACCAGGAACAATCTTCTACAAAAGTGCCTCAATTGACTGAGGTCTGGAGTTGGGAAATGAAAAGTTACTTAGGAAACGTGGTGCTACACTGATGAACTCATATTCAGTGTGACAGTGGAGAAGAGGAGACTGCTCATCACATGCTTCAGTCTCAGCTGAGCTGCGGCTGGCTGACGTCATGCTTTGTTTTTTTTTTAAACATTCGTTGCAGTCCAGTGGTATCTTATTTCTTGTTCTGTTACGGCCATGACGTTGCTGTCTTCTCTCTGCGAGTGGCAGCGGCAGCGTGTATCGATACTAGTACGGCTGCACTATCTTTGGCGTGGCGTATGTATTTCTCGGCTGTGCTGTGTGTGGCAGTCGGTCGGTTGGGGCAGAGCAGCGAGGATGTCTCCGTGGCGGATAGTCGGGCAGGAGCCGCTGGCGGCGTGCGCGCGCGGTTGGAGTTGTGAGTCTCTTCTTGCGAGGGTTTCGAAGTTCGTCGCCCGCCGATCCTGGACACTAAAGTTGAGCGCTCACTTAACCTACTATCAAGCTATCCTGCTATCACATCTCTGCGTTTGATCCTGGTTGTCACTTTCTGGGAGATCCCCACGAGCAACAACGTGTGTACATTGAAGTCGGATAGAATTGCAGCCATCTTCCTGTGTCGTGTTTAACTTAATTTAATTCATTCCTTCATTAATGAAGAGCACCAGTGGTATCTTCTGACTAGTGGCCGTTGACGTTCCGTGGACCTGCCCTGGTCGTTGACATAGTTTGTGGCAGTTTATTTTCCTCGTTGTGTTGATGCTGTCCAACACAGCGTGTAGTTAGACAGCTGAGGTGTTGTTGGTAGTTTTGGACGTTTATTCTGACTTGGCTGGATTGGACACCAGTATCAGAACGTTGTGCTATTGACATCGTGTTGTCGCTTTGCTGGTCGGATGGAGCAGAACTGATCTTGTTGGTTGGTTCGTCGGCTGGCTTTCGGTTGGGTTGCCTTCCAATTGAGAGGTTGTCGGTCTGGCTGCCTGTCTCAACCTAAACGTGCGATAGTGTCGCCATCCCACGCCGACCCTTGGAACTTTCTAAGCGCCGCTCCTTACGTGTTACATAATGATTTCCATTTTAGTCTTAAGTACTCTGTGTGGCCTTCAGCCGAGTTTCAGCCTTTCAAAATTAAAATTGAAAATCAAGCCGCGAATTTGTTTCGAATTCGTATGTAGCCTTCAGCCGAGTTTTCAGCCTTTTCCAATCAAAAGGTGAAAACTTTTGTCTGTGCATTAATCCGTGAGAAATACTTTCTAGTTTGTATGTGGCCTCTAGCAAGTTTTCCAGCTTAAAGTAAAAATTGGAAATTTGTTTGTCTGGGCTTTAAGCCATGAGACTGTTTGGGTTTGGTATGTGGCCTTCAGCCAAGTTTTATGTGAAGCATTTTAGGATAAAGCCTTTCGCCTATTTTAGTTGAAATTTAGAAGCTCTTCGCCTTAGGCCTTAAGCTGTAAAATTGTTTTCTGCGTGGTGTGTGGCCTTCAGCCGAGTATTAATTAAAAATTCAAGATCCTGGTCTAGCCCTTAAGTGATAAGGTTGTAATGCTGTAAGTAGGCTGTTTATGTTTTCTTATCGGCAACGTTACGTAGCGCTCGGTATGAAAATCACTGGCTGTGCTGTGTGCAGTCTGTAGCTAGTTTGCATTGTTGTCTGACATTGTAGTGTTGGGCAGCGGCAGCTGGATGTGAACAGCGCGTAGCGTTGCGCAGTTGGAGGTGAGCCGCCAGCAGTGGTGGATGTGAGGAGAGAGATGGCGGAGTTTTGAAATTTGCAATACTGGATGTCATGAACTGCTGTATATATTATGAGTTTTGATGACTATTAAGGCAAATACATTGTTTGTTTTCTATTAAAATCTTTCATTTGCTAACTATGCCTATCAGTAGTTAGTGCCTTCAGTAGTTTAAATCTTTTATTTAGCTGGCAGGAGTGGCGCTCGCCGTATTGCAGTAGTTCGAGTAGCTATGTTGTAGAATTTTTCTAATACTATGTTATTTACTTTGTAAAGATGTTTAGACATTATTTATTCTGTTTAGTTTTAATGCTTATGTGTAAAGTTGATGTTTCAAAAGTTATTCTGAGCTTTTATGTATTTACTTATGTCATAATTCCTGTAATACTGATGTATATGTTATTTCTATTCTTTTGTAAAGCCTGTATTACTACAAATGTTATCTGTATTGTTATGTTTTTAATGATGTATTTTGTACCTTTGTAACTGTATTCTCATGTTATAATATTGTAATTGACACCAGTTCATCAAATTAAGTAACTTGTAAGCATTCATTTCACTGCACACATTTCTGTTGGTCATAGTAATGCACAATATGTGAGAAGTTGGGACTGTTAGTGTTTGCAAGTGTGTTACAAATTCAGCAAGGGACTGGATAACAGCATTGCTGGTTCTAAGGACAATTCCAAAAACTTCGTGAGTGTACAAGTGGTGGTTTATGGACTTGCTATATTGTCTGCAAGACTTCTAAGGACAATTCCAAAAACTTTGTGCGTGCACAAGTGGTGGTTTATGGACTTCCTATCTTCTCTGCAAGACTCTTCGATGGTGATTGTGCACCTGCACAGTCGCAGCAGATGGCTGCTGGCCATCTCTACCAGGACTACAGTGGGTCTACTCTGTGATGACCTACCTACCAATATTCATCAACTTCGACTGACTCTGCGGTGGGTTTGCTCTGTTGTGGCCCATTACCTGTCTGCATGTCAAGAGTCAGCACTCACTCTCCGTTGGAAGGACAACTCTACTTCTGTGTGCTATTTCTTTTACTAATGAGACTTTGTGAAAAAAAACTGTAATTACTATTATGATGAATGATCAGGACTATCTTCATGGACTGTGAGAAAATTTTAGCTTTTGACCAACATTGTATCAATAAGTGTGTGCATTTGATTTCTTTGTTATTGTAATTACGATTATGAAAAATTTTAACAAATATGTATTGCCCAGTGCCCAAAACAATTTGTAAAATTTTTTGTGGGGAGCATGGGGGCTATGTAAGTAGGTTGTTTATGTTTTCTTATCGGCAACGTTACGTAGCACTCGGTATGAAAATCACTGGCTGCACTGTGTGCAGTCTGTAGCTAGTTTGCATTGTTGTCTTCCATTGTAGTGTTGGGAAGCGGCAGCTGGATGTTAACAGCGCATAGCGTTGCGCAGTTGGAGGTGAGCCGCCAGCAGTGGTGAATGTGAGGAGAGAGATGGCGGAGTTTTGAAGTTTGCAATACTGGATGTCATGAACTGCTCTATATATTATGACTTTTGATGACTATTAAGATAAATACATTATTTGTTCTCTATTAAAATCTTTCATTTGCTAACTATGCCTATCAGTAGTTAGTGCCTTCAGTAGTTTGAATCTTTTATTTAGCTGGCAGTAGTGGCTCTCGCCGTATTGCAGTAGTTCGAGTAACGAAGATTTTTGTGAGGTAAGTGATTTGTGAAAGGTATAGGTTAGTGTTAGTCAGGGCCATTCTTTTGTAGGGATTTTTGAAAGTCAGATTGCGTTGCGCTAAAAAATATTGTGTGGTCTATCATATTGTGTGTCAGTTTAAGCACAGTCTTATATAATAGTTCTAAGGGGACGTTTCAATGCTTTAGTGTGAGGGCTTCAGCCGAGTTTAACACGAAATATTTTAAGAGAAGGCCTTCAGCCTTTTCAAACTGAAAGCTCTTCTTACTAGAAGCCGTTGAACTGTTTTGTTGATATGCGGCCTTCAGCCGAATTTTCAGCCTATTTAGAGTAAACATAGAAAATCTGTGTTTTGGCCTTAAGCCGTAACACTAATCTTGATTAATGTGAGGCCTTCAACCGAGTTCTACGGGAAAAATTTAAGCTAAGGTTTTCAGCCTATTAATATTGAGGATAAAATTTTTTTTTCTAAATAAGTGAAACCTCCAGAAGAACTCCTGTACCTCAGTTCCTTGCTTAGGCCTTGTGCCTTGGATTTTCGATGTGGCCTTCAGCCGATCTGAATTAAATCAAAGGAGGTCTTTCGTTAAAACCTTGAGAGTTTTTTATTCTTGATTGTGTGAATGTTTTAAGAAATAAAGTTTATTTATTTAGTGCAACTGACAGTAACTTATTTTTGTCCCTTTCCACAAATATAACCTCATCCGGTCTGTCCTGCTAGCCCAATGATTTCACTGACTGTGTCCAGCCCTGGCACAGAAGATGAACTTCAGCAAGGAATAGAAAACGCTTTGAAAATGGCCAAGTTTTGCGCTGAAGTAATATAATCATAGCTGTTTACGAATATGCTATGAGTGATTCTGATATGCGAAACCGTCGAATGATGTTTACATGTCAATGGGACGTTAGATAGATGCGCCGTACGAGAAAGAATTGTCAGAGCATGTGCTTCGATAAGTGCCGAAGTGATAGGGAATGCCACTCAATCCATGATAAGAAGATTGCAGCATTGCATTGATACCAATCACCATCACTTGGAACACCTTCTGTAAATGGACATTCATGCCACGTTTGTGACCTTCGTTAACCATCAAAGACCTTACCGTTACACATCATTGGATTCGTCTTGATAGCCACTATCAGAAAATAAGTATCAAACTATACCATCCTATTTAGAAAACCAAAGTCGACCTGCATATCTCTGACGCGACCACACCTAGGAACAAAAAAGCAATGTCATAATGTGGCCCCCATTGTCCCATGCAACTATTGTCCCTCAAATGTTTAAGTTTCTAGGTGGTCCACTGATCGTGACTGGGCAAAATATCTCATGAAATAAGCGTCAAACGAAAAAACTACAAACAACGCAACCCGTTTAGCTTGAAAGGGGAAACCAGATGGCGCTATGGTTGGCCCGCTAGATGGCGCTGCCACAGGTCACACGGATATCAACTGCGTTTTTTTAAAATAGGAAACCCCATTTTGATTACATATTCGTGTAGTACGTAAAAAAATATGAATGTTTTAGTCGGACCACTATTTTCGCTTTGTGATAGATGGCGCTGTAATAGTCACAAACATATGGCTCACAATTTTAGACGAACAGTTGGTAACAGGTAGGTTTTTTAAATTGAAATACAGAATGTAGGTACGTATATATGGTTCTTGGACGAGACGTCGAATGTCATAGTGAAAACTCCACAATATTTCATCAGTGCAACTGGCTGACATCTTCAGGTGCGACGAACACACTGCTAAGGCAGGACCAGAGCCCTCTATTTCTGCCAGTCCTAGGCAGGAAGTGTGCATACGTGGAGGCGCCAAATTCAATGGCCAATAGCGACGATATCAACCGATAACTGGAAAGACAGCAACGAGGATACACGAATGGGCCTTCGATAGCCCACATCGGTGATGTTTCGTCGAATGGTATGCGCATTGTCACTTGTTGATGGCCCAACATTGAAATCTGAAGCAGTTTACGGAAGGGTTGCACTTCTGTCACGTTGAACGATTTCTTCAGTCGCCGATGGTCCCATTCTTGCAGGATCATTTTTCGACCGGAGCGATGTCGGAGATTTGAGGTTTGACGGGATTCCAGATATTCACGGTACACTCGTGAAATTGTCGTACGATAAAATCCCTATTTCATCGTTACCTCTAAGATGCTGTGTCCCATCGCTCCTGCGCCGACTATAAGACCACGTTCAAACTCATTTAAATGTTGATAAACTGCCATTGCAGCTGCAGTAGCAGATCTAACAACTACGGCAGACACTTGTCTTGTGTAGGTGTTGTCGACCGCACCGCCTTATTTTGCCTGTTTACATATCTTTGAGTACACATGCGTATACCAGTTTCTTTGTCGCTTCAGTGTATAACGGCTGGAACATTTGTCCAGAGAAATTATCTATATATCTCTCTCTAATATGCGCCACACTTGTGCCACTGTCACCAGGGTATGCATAGGAGCTCTTTGCCCTGTACAAAAGATTGTAACTTTAAATACTTCGCAGAGTGTTTCCTACCACACAGCACTGCATTCTGTAAAGTGTTTGTCTTGATATCAGGAAGGCCATGGAAAGAGTGATACCATCTCTCCATAAAACGGAAAAAAAGGTATGTGGGAGGACCTCTCTCACTCGGGTCCATTCACACACAAGTTAAGTAACTGCTGGGTGGAGCCCCGCCACTGCAGTACGTGTCGAAGGCGGCTTGCCCCCCCCCCCCCCCCCCCCCCCAGTGGAAGGACAATGGTTCAATTCAGTGTCCGACCATCCTGATTCAAGTTTTCTGGGGTTTCCCTATATCGCTCCAGGCAAATGCCGGGATGGTTCCTTTGAAAGAGCACAGCCGACTTCCTTCCTCGTCCTTCCCTAGTCCGATGAGACCGATGAAACCGCAGTTTGGTCTCTTCCCCCAAACAACCCAACCCAACCCTCTTAAACTTCATTCAAACCCCCGCACGTCGATAAACAAGATGTTGCGGTTACACAGGTAGCATAATCCTGACTGACGGCTGCGGAGCCCCACACCACATCTCCTGCATGCATCTTACCTGTCCAGCGCACAGAGACAGATAAGCGAAGGCCCCTTTATGGGCAACATCCCTCCATACTTACTTGGGTTACAGGAAAACGTCTGACGGATGTACTCCTATGTACTGGAGAGGGCCGCACGCATCAAATAGCAACCCTCCCAGTCGTATGGTTGCAATTGCCAGTCCAGTGAAAGCATGTGTCCAGCGCCATCCCAAGCCCCGTATGGGGCTCTGCTCCCATGTCTCAGTTCAGTGCGGCACAGTCAATCGGTCACCTTTTACAGAATGCATAACACTACGCTGTCTGCGATAATGTTATTTATTCCGCTATCGGTTTCGCTTCTAAACCGTAATGAACGGCAGAAAAATTATCAAAGATGAATCACATGCCATACGTGCTTTGACGTAAGTTACCACTACAAACCATGACCGTGAAAGAAAATAAAAAGTTGTCACTAGGTTAAAATACACTACTGGCCATTAAAATTGCCACACCAAGAAGAAATGCAGATGATAAACGGATATGCTTTAGACAAATATATTATACTAGGACTGACATGTGATTACATTTTCACGCAATTTGGGTGCATAGATCCTG
Source organism: Schistocerca cancellata (assembly GCF_023864275.1). Taxonomy (NCBI): domain Eukaryota; kingdom Metazoa; phylum Arthropoda; class Insecta; order Orthoptera; family Acrididae; genus Schistocerca; species Schistocerca cancellata. Next base: position 117,240,196 of record NC_064636.1, on the reverse strand, counting down.
AGAAATCAGTACCCAGAACAATAACGGCCTTGATGCGCCTGGCCATTGAGTCAAACGGAGCTTGGATGGCGTGTACAGGTACAGGTGCCCATGCAGCTTCAACACGATACCACAGTTCGCAAGAGTAGTGACTGGTGTATTGTGACGAGCCAATTGCTCGGTCACCACTGACCAGACGTTTTCACTTGGTGAGAGATCTGGAGAATGTGCTGGTCAGGGCAGCAGTCGAACATTTTCTATATCCAGAAAGGCCTGTACAGGACCTGCAACATGCGGTCGTGCATTATCCTGCTGAAATGTAGGGTTTCGCAGGGATCATATGAAGGGTAGAGCCACGGGTCGTAACACATCTGAAATGTACCGTCCACTGTTCAAAGTACAGTCAATGCAAACAAGAGGTGACCGAGACGTGTAACCGACGGCGCCCCATACCACCACGCCGGGTGATAAGCTAGTATGGCGATGACGAATAGACGCTTCCAATGTGTGTTCACTGCGATGTCGCCAAACACGGATGCGACCATCGTGATGCTGTAAACAGAAACTGTATTCATCCGAAAAAATGACGTTTCGCCATTCGTGCACCCAGGTTCGTCGTTGAGTACACCATCGCAGGCGCTCCTGTCTATGATGCGGCGTCAAGGGTAACCGCAGCCACGGTCTCCTAGCTGATAGTCCGTGCTGCTGCAAACGTCGTCGAACTGTTCGTGCAGATGGTTGTTGTCTCGCAAACGTCCCCATCTGTTGACTCAGGGATCTAGACGCGGCTGCACGATCCGTTACAGCCATGCAGATAAGATGACTTTCATCTCGACTACTAGTGACAAGAGGCCGTTGGGATCCAGCACGGCGCTCCGTATTACCCTCCTGAACGAACCTATTCTATATTCTGCTAACAGTCATTCGATCTCGACCAACGCGAGCAGCAGTGTCACGATACGATAAACTGCAATCGCGATAGGCTACAATCCGACCTTTATCAAAGACGGAAACGTGATGGGACACATTTCTCCTCCGTACACGTGGCATCACAACAACGTTTCACCAGGCAACGCCGGTGAACTGCTGTTTGTGTATGAGAAATTGATCGGAAACTTTCCTCATGTCAGCACGTTGTAGGTGTCGCCACCGGCGGCAACCTTGTGTGAATGCTCTGAAAAGCTAATCATTTGCATATCACAGCATCTTCTCCCTGTCGGTTAATTTTCGCGTCCGTAGCACGTCATCTTCGTGGTGTAGTAATTTTAATGGCCAGTAGTGTATGATAGCACATTTACAAAAGGACAACGTGCAGTGTCACATCACACTGCAGATGGAGAAAAATAACTGAGTGCTGTCTATGGCCATGTGGCGTACTACTTTAAGAAAAGTAAATGCGGAGCAGGCGTAATCGGAATTGGCGGTTGCATGTGCACGGTTTCTTAATGTATGACTGTATGGTGCATGCAAAGGTGATGCCATATATCAGTACTGTAATAGGGGCACCTCTGAGAAATTCCTATGCATGCAGCGGGAATGTCAGAAACCCATCTAAAGCTAAAGTGGTTAGAGTTGAAATGGCTCTGTATAAATGACTGTTAGCTTATGGATTGAGATAAAAATTGAATTTTTTTTTTTTTTTTTTTTTTTTTTTTTTTTTTTTTTTTTTTTTTTACGGAATGGGAATTGCGATTACCTAACATCTGACTGAATAGTTTACATGTCTCTCCGCTTCTAAGAAAATGGTTTTTAAGCTCTGATTGACATCTATGAAAAGGGACTGTTCGAGTTTGCTCCTGCCTAGCTGCAAATCGATCGGTGAATGGTGTGCAGGCCTGATACTACCCTACTTTGAAATCATTTTAGATATCATTCGTCAGTCTGATCTGGTAACGAATCTGCACCACTCTGAAACAGTCGATAGAAGAGGTGAATAAGCTTGGTACGTGGCATTCTCTCTTTGTATGGATTTTCTGTGTCTTTCAAGAAATGTGGAAATAAAACTCCCTCCCTCCTGCCCTTCAACATATTCTAGACACATTACTTCGCAAAACGAAATAAGTCAAGAAGTGTCGAAGATTGCAGACGGAAAACAGACACACTCGATGACTCCTAGGAGTGACACAGTGTATATCTGACACTACGACACTGAAATCGAAACGAAGGGAGAGCGATCTGCCGTAATTGGAGCTTAACTGGAACACGTTCAGGCGGAATGAGGGAAAGTAAATACTGGAGTATTCAAACGGTGACTGAACTTGAATTCTGTAAGACCTAGGTGTCTTGTGCCGATGTCTAGGGATAGCGTCTTCGATTAGTTGTCGAAGGGTCCTCGCTCCTCGGTTCTAACCATTCCACTGCCTAAATTTTGAATAAAAGTTATCAGTAACGACTGCTGAAGACTGCCGGCATAAGAAATCACCCTCATTCAGCCGACATCCTTGTCAAACGGCGTGGAGGTGCGGACAGTAGTTAAAGGCAATCTCTTGCCCTTGAAGTGTGAAACAGCCCTTAGAGACGGAAGACTCAGCAGTGATCAACGGCATGGTGAAGAAGGCAATGGAAATCACTGCATTGACGATACATAATGTATATCCACAAGACATGTTGCCAGTAATTGAAAGAGTGTTATGACGATTTCTCCATTGGCAAAGGATTTCGAACTAGTCCCCCATTCGGATCTCTGGGAGGGGACTGCCAATGGGGAGAATGAATAACCAACGAAAGGTAAACAACGTTCTACGAAACGGGAAATGTCAAATGCTTGGGGAATTAGAAAATCTGAAAAAGGAAATGCTAAGGCTCAAAAAGATACAGTGGGGGTTAGTAACGTGAAATGGAAAAGAGAGATAGACTTCTGCACAGATAGTGCAGGGTAATCTCAACAGCAGCTCAAAATCTATAACAGCAGTAGGATTCGTTAAGGATAGGAAGGTGAGTTACTGCAAACAGTTCAGTGATTAGAAAGACAGCAAACCAACACTGACAACGATAGTTGTGATATACAAACAGACGCCCCAAGCTGAATAAGAAGAGATGGAGAAAGTATATGAGAATATTGAACGAGTAATTCAGTATGTAAAGGGATATGAAAATACAAAAGTCATGGAATTGGAATATGGTTTGTAGCGAAAAGTGTAGAGGAAAGGGGCTATGTCTGTGACACAGTATCCACAGTCAACGTCTATCTTCAGTTCTGGGAACAGGGATAATGCAAAACTTGTTTGTGCTTCTACATCCTTACAGTGACCCCCCCTCCCCCCAAACGACTTTGCATTTTCCACCAATCTCATTTTTCTGACGTTATTTCCTTTCGCCTGCTTCATTACTGAGTCTCCTGGATATCCAAGGATTTTTACTAGGCCTTGTAGTTTAACCTATTTGAACCTGCGCTGCCTTCACCATTTCATTTCTCAAAGCCAACCATTCGTCTCATACTATATTCCTTACTCCTGTTTCAGTAAATCGTTGGCCAATGTTCAACAACCTGTGGTTCTTTCAACTTGTTCGAGTCCAACTCCTTAATTTAATTCCTTTTTCCAGTTTCTTCAGTTTTATTCTACAACTCAATAAACTGTGGTCGGAGTCCACATGCAATTCTGGAAAAGGCCTACTATTTAATACCTGGATCTGAAGCCTCAGTCTTATCCTGTTATAATCAGTCTGGAATCTTTTGATATCTCCAGATCTCTTCCACGTATACAACCTTCTTTCATGACTCTTAAACCAAGTGTCAGCGACGATTAAATTATTCTCAGTGCTAAATTCTACCCAGCGGCCTCAACTTTCATTCCTTTACCCCACTCCATATCCTCTTACTACTTTTGTTTTTCTTCGTTTTCCTAGGACCGAATTCAAGATCCCTATCACAACTAAATTTTGCTGTCCCCGGACTGTCTGAATAATTTCCTTTATCTCGTTATACATTCATTGTATCTCTTCATCTGCGGAGCTAGTTGGCTTATAAACTAGTACTACAGCGGTGGGAGTTGACATGATGTCTATCTTGGCTACGATAATGCGTTCGCTATGCTGTTCATACTAGTTTACCCGAATTCAAATTTTCTCATGTATTATTAGACATAGTCCTGCACTAACTCTCCCACATCACCCCAATATGATTCTGTATTTATGGCACTGCACTCACCCAACAAGGAATCCTGTTCATCCTGCCACCGAACTCACAAATTCCCACCTCATCTAACTTCAGCCTAAACTCCCCTGCTCTGACCTGTAGATTGCGAGTTCTGTTTTCCCTCGTGATGAAATCCTGCTGAGTAGGCCCACCCCAGAGATGTGAAGGGGGGACTAATTTACCTGCAGAATATTTTATCCAAGAGTACAACATCGTCATTTAACCAAAGAGTAAAGCTGCATGTCCTCAGGAAAAACTACGGTCATAGTTTCCAGTTGATTTCAGCCCTCCGCAGTACCAGCACAGCAAGGCCGTTTCAGCTGATGCTACAAGACCAGATCAGTCAACCATCCAGACTGCTGCCCCTGCAACTACTGAAAAGGCTGCTGCCCCTCTTCAGGAACCACGGGTTTGTCTGGCCTCTCAACAGATACCCCTATAGTGTGGTTGTGCATAGAGTACGACAATTTGCATTGATCAAACACGTACGTAGCATTGTTTGATGGTGGAGTTTAGTTATGTTATGGAAGATAAACTCAGTTTTTTACTTTAAAATGTTAATTACGTTAACTGACTTTGCTGCGGTGCTCCGCATTGCGGAAACTGATTTAAAGCAGCTCTCCATGCTAGCGTTTTCTGTGCACCTTCACTCAAGCCTTCACTTCCCTCATCCGTTTTTAGCAATTCTCTTCCTTCCAGTACCTAACTGAAGAGGCTTTGATGGTTCAGGATATCTCCTGTCTCCATATACATCTTGTTTTACCTAAGCTTGCGTCATTTCTGCTACTTCACTGACTGCCTGGCTTCAACTGCGAAAATTCCAACAATCAGCTTTGGGGCTGATGTGCCCAGATAATATCTGCTAGCTAAATTAACTCAGGAGAGTCAATAGTACAAGGGACGCTGTGTAAAAATCCCTGATTATTGACACTGAGCCAGAAGAAAACGCGTACTGGGCCCCTAAAATAAACCGTCTGAAAGTGTTTCCCGACCAGCTCCCTACGACATTACTGCTTCGCTACCCTGGCCGTGTAATAAAGTCGAAGAATATTTTGTGGTAATTCCAAGAGTGTACAACTCTCCCAATGTCACATAGCATCACCAAATGGAAAAGGAAGCCTGTCGTGCACTGAAATGAAAATAAGGATATAGCAATAGCACACACATCCGCTCACAAAGTAAGTGAAAAACAGTTAATCCCATAGCAGAACATACTTCCAATGACAACACATTTGTCACACCTTGAATTTTAACTGGAAAGTATTCCATTTTAAATTTCAATATAGTCAGGACTTATACTAAAATGTCGCAATGAAAGGAATGAAATCAATCAGTGCTGAGCACAGAGCACGAATGTCGCCTGCAAGGGTTTCATCGAATTTTGTTTTGCTGCGCGGGGTAGCCGAGCGGTTTTAGGCACCTCGATACGGTTCGCGCGGCACCCCGTCAGAGCTTCGAGTCCTCCATAGGACATGGGTGTGTGTGTTGTCCTTAGCGTAATTTAGTTTAAGTTACTGAGCCATGCGCGGCTCGCGGTCGTGCCGTTTATTGCTCGTCATCTTGTCTTTATGGTTCTGTCGCCTCGTTTTTTTTTTAATCGATTTACTGGCTGGTTTGCTTGCCCGTCAGTGGCAGCAGCAGCGCTTATCGATAAGTGCTCTGTCGTACTATCTCTGTAGCGACCGCTAGTATTTACGGGTCGTCGTGTATCTGGAGTTCAGTCGGCGACGGAGCGCATGTGAGGCGCGGACAACCAGTACTCCCCGACCGCTGGCGACACACATGTACTGTCCGACGGAGGCAGACTGGAGTGGGAACGACCGTTGGTTGGTCGGTCGGTCGGCCGTTTCATCGGGAGTCGCGTATTTGGAATGAAATTTTCACCCTACGGCGGAGTGTGCCCTGATATGAATTTTACTGGCAGATTAAAACTGTGTGTCGGACCGAGACTAGAACTCGGGACCTTTGCCATTCGCGGGAAAGTGCTCTACCAACTGAGCTACCCAAGCACGACTCACGCCCCGTCCTCACAGCTTTAATTCCTCCAGTACCTCGTCTCCTACCTTCCAAATTTTACACAAGCTCTCCTGCGAACCTTACAGAACTAGCACTCCTGTAGCTCAGATGGTGGAGCACTTGCCTGCGAAAGGCAAAGGACCCGAGTTCGAGTCTCGGTCCGGCACAAAGTTTTAATCTGCCTGTAAGTTTCATTTCAACGTGTATTTGATATTTTGAGCATTTCTGGGCCTTGTCAGTTGGGCATCTTGCCGGGCGTGGGTCAGTTCCTTCCTTGTGCAGAGATGTCATCGCCGATGGGCGAATGTTCCCTCTGCATGGGTCTCCGGGTCGCCGTGTCTCCGAGTTCCGAACGGACATCGAGTTGAGACGGGTTGGAGCTGCAGTCAGCTCCGGACAGCCAAGACTCGTCCCGACCGTTGCCGACACTCATAACTTGACGGGGAATACCTTGGTTGGTCGTTCGGTCGGTCGTCTCGTCGGACGACGTGAATTTGCTCGCCGATCGCTTATGGAAACTCTGTGAGTGTGTCACTTGTCATTTCTCCTCGTTGTTCCAGGGTGACTGGTTTTAGGATTGTCGGAGTTCTTGGTGCAAGTGTTTATGTGGAACTGTGTGTAGCTTCTGTGATTTCTGCTGACCAGATGAATGCTGACTGCGTACTGGAGTAGCCAGTTGGTCGGCTGCAGCGAAGAAGTCTCCACGGAATGAGGGGAAATGATTGGGTTGTCGGTTGGTTCTTCAGCCGTCCCCAGGCCGTGCTGCTACCCGATTATTTAGGGTTACGCTTGGCTGCCTGTCTCGCCTAAACTCTTGTTAGAGTTTCCTCCTCAGGCCGACCCTTGATACACTTATGAGCACCACTGTTCTGCTGTTGGTGATTGTGATTTTCTTTTGTCGCAAGTACTGAGCCAGGTCTTCAGTCGTGTTTTAATTTTGTCTGTTCTATGTTCAGTATATGGCCTTCAGCCAAACCTCATGTGGAGTATTTTAAGATTACACCTTCAGCTGTGTTTCATTTAAAATTCTTGTTTCCTCTGTATTTAGGCCTTGAGCCGCATTCGTTTTAAAATCTGTGGCTTTCAGTCCGAATTGTGTAAATTCCTGTCTGTAAGGTTTCTCTTTAATTGTCTTGAAAGCTTAAAATGGTCTTCAGCCGTAGTGTGTAAATGCTTATGTTAAGGTTTGTCTTTAATTATTTTGAATAATTGTTTTGGCCTTCAGCCGTCAAGATATTTTCAGTTTTCTTAAGTTGGTTGCACTGTGTAAATGCTTGTCTTAAGGGTTCCCTTCTATTATGTTGAAATATTAGTGGACTTTCAGCTGAGGAATTAATTTAAATTTTCCTTAATACGGCTTTTAGCCGAAATTTTTAAATGCTTGCCTTTTATGAATTTCCTTTGCAGACCTCAAATATTATTTGGACCTTTAGCCAAAAAGATATTTCAATCTTATTTATGTAACGCCTTCAGCCATTTGTCTTAATTCTTGTCCCTAAAAAGGAAATATTTAAGGATATTTTAATTTGACTTAAGTAACGTCTTCAGTCGTTTCTCCAAATCCTTGTGTTTTAAAAGGAATTATTCAAACTTTATTGCTGAGAAATTACTTCGGCATTCAGCCGTGAATTAATCCTTGTTGTTTTAAAGGGAAAACTGTGCATTGTGTTTTAGAGGAATAAAGCGGTGTGTTCTTGTGTAACTAACAGTCACTGATCTTGTCCCCTTTCCAAAACCTGATCCCCTCTGTCCTGCGAAACCAGATTTCAGTTACATTAAATAGTGCGTAAGTTTACGGACCGATGACATCAGCTGTTTGGTCCCATAGAACTTACCACAAATTCCCAAAGGAAAAAACATTGTTCTAGCACAGTGAGAGCATCTGCATACTATGTCCTGTCCTGCTTATTGTCCAATCGGCTCCAGCGCCCGTGCATCCTCCATGCAGGTACTCAGTCATCGATGTTGTGATGCCATGTGGTCACGCAGAAAAAAAATGGTTCAAATGGCTCTGAGCACTATGGGACTTAACATCTATCCTACCTAAGGATCCTACCTACATCTAACCTAAGGACAGCACACAACACCCAGTCATCAGGTCACTCAGACACTCAACACGTAGCAAAATGTCCAAAAACAATATATAAATGATTACACACCCCCTTTCAACTCCTATCTTCTCGCTCAGCAAGCACCTTTAACACTTCATCCCAGTTTTCCATTTTAAATCAATACATTACAGGTGAATAAGATTAGCGAATCTGAAACAATGTAATTAGACAATTATATTTGTCCTCCTACCCCACTCCTCTCCCTCACCCCTGGGATGAAAACAACTCGAGTTACCAGAATGATTTTTTCACTCTGCAGCGAACTGTGCTCTGATATTTCCTGGCAGATTAAAAATGTGTGCCGGACGGAGACTCGAACCCGGGACCTTTGCCTTTTTTCAGTCACATGCTTTACCAACTGAGCTACCTAACCCGTCCTCACAGCTTCCATTCTGCTAGTACCTCGTCTCCTACCTTCCAAACTTCACAGAAGCTCTTCTGCGAACCTTGCAGAACTACTGGAAGAAAGGATATTGTGGAGGCATGGTTTAGCCACAGCCTGGGAGATGTTTCCAGCATGAGATTTTCACTCTGCAGCGGAGTGTGCGCTGATATGAAACTCCCTGGTTCTACCACTTGGTAGAGTACTTCCCCGCGGTCGAGTGGTTCTAGGTGCTACAATCTGGAACCGCGCGAATGCTATGGTCGCAGGTTCGAATCCTGCCTCTGCCATGGATGTGTGTGATGGCCTTATGTTAGTTAGGTTTAAGTAGTTCTAAGTTCTAGAGGACTGCTGACCTCAGAAGTTGAGTCCCATAGTGCTCAGAGCCATTTGAACTATTTGAACTTCCCCGGGAAAGGCAAAAGTGCCGAGTTCGAATCTCGGTCGGGCACACAGTTTGAATGTGCCTGGAAGCTTCAACTCGAACTACATTTTTGGGTAGAGAGACTATTACATTGGATAATACCCAATAACTGTCAGAAAATACCTGACAAGGAGCAGAACTGGAAGAATATGTGCAGAACGTTGTGTCCAGAAATTCAAGCATTTCATTTTACGAGATGAAAAATTTGTCTGGTAGTGTTACGAATTTACTTCTCCCAATCACATTAATGCAACGGCCTTGCCGCAGTGGATACACCGGTTCCTGTGAGATCACCGAAGTTAAGCGCTGTCGGGCGTGGTCGACACTTGGATGTGTCACCATCCAGGCCGCCATGCGCTGTTGCCATTTTCGGGGTGCACTCTGCCTCGTGATGCCAAATGAGGAGCTACTCGGCCGAACTGTAGCGGCTTCAGTCAAGAATACCACCATAACGACCGGGAGAGCGGTGTGCTGACTTCACACCCCTCCTATCCACATCCTCCACTGAGGATGACACGGCGGTCGGATGGTCCCGGCAGGCGACTCGTGGCCTCAAGACGGAGTGCAATCACATTAATGAGAGCACCACCTACAACCGACGTCAACATGCAACAACCACTCTCAGATGGCAAGTGACGGCACTAGCAGTGAAGCACATTAGCAGGACGTGGAAACAATGCCGTCGTTGTTTGCAGTGCGGAAACGGAGCGAGTCATCTGACGTCCAAAACGGCGTAACCATTGGCCTTTGGACCAAGGGTCGAAGCGATTCCGATATGGTCAACTTTTTAAACAGCTCGTGCTCCGTTATGTTTTCAAGCATAACAGGTATGGCAGAACGGTGCTATCTTAAACAGGTGACGAGGCAACTGTGCTGCAACACAGGCCGTAGATGACAGGGGTGATGATGATGATGATGATGATGATGCTTGGTTTGTGGGGCACTCAACTGAGCAGTCATCTGCGCCCGTACAAAGTCCCAGTTTTTTCACAGTCCAAATTTCTTCACAGTCCAATCTAGTCACAGTCACGAGTGATGAGGATGATGATGAAATGTGAAGACCAAACACCCAGTCGACAGGTACAGAAAATCACCAATCCGGCCGGGAATCGAACTCAGGACCCTGTGATCCAGAGGTATCAACGCTAGCCGCTAGACCAGGAGCTGCAGACCGAGGACAGGGATGAACGACGGCTCCCGAGATGTGCGCGGGCGGACAGACGTGTTAACGACTGCCCAACTGACCACCCAGATGATGCAAGGATCTACCAACGGCGTCTCCTCAATGACCGTTTAGCGAACGTTACTCTGTATAGGCCCCTCCAGCAGACAAGTGGATCATGGAACCATGCTTTCTGCTGTTCATCGCATAAAAAGAATAGAATTTGCACGCCAATATGGCAATTCAAATGTTCACTGAGTGGATAAAGGTGATCGTTTCAGTTAAATCACACCATCGGGCACATGGCCGTATAACATTATTTGTTTATGGTTCATTTAGATCTTTACATTTTTTGTTCAAAATCTTCTCCTATTGGTACTATGTTTTCTGTACATGTAAAATGAAGTGTACTATACCGGAGATCGAAGTTCTTTGAGTTATGTATGTAAAATACAACGTAAATTGTTTATTAAGTTGAATAACATTCAGATGGCCTTTTGTACAGTATGTGATCAAAACCATCCGGACACCTGGCTGAAAATGGCTTACAAGTTCGTGGCGCCTTCCATTGGTAATGCTGGAATCCAGTATGGTGTTGGCCCACCCTGAACCTTGATGACAGCTCTCGTAGGCATACGTTCAGTCAGGTGCTGGAAGGTTTCTTGGGGAATGGCGGCCCATTCTTCACGCAGTGCTGCACTGAGGAGAGGTATCGATGTTGGTCGCTGAAACCTATCACGATATGGGCGTTCCAAAACATCCCAACATTCTATAGGATTCAGGTCAGGATTCTGTGCACGCCACTCCATTACAGCATGCTATTGTCATGTAACCACTCCGCCACAGGCCGAAAATTATGAACAGGTGTTCGGTCGTGTTGAAAGATGCAATCGCCATCCCCAAATTGCTCTTCATCAGTGGGGAGCAAGAAGGTGCTTAAAACATTGATATAGGCTCGTCCTGTGATAGTGACACACAAAACAACAAGAGGTCCATGAAAAACACGACCACACCATAACGCCACCGCCTCCCAATATTACTGTTGGCACTATACAGGCTGGTAGATGACGTTCACCGGGCATTCGCCATACCCACATCCTGCCATCGGATCACCGCATTGTCTACATCTACATCTACATCTACATCTACAAGGATACTCTGCAAATCACACTTAAGTGCCTGGCAGAGGGTTCATCGAACCACCTTCACAATTCTCCATTATTGCAATCTCGTATAACGCGCGGAAAGAATGAACACCTATATCTTTCCGTACGAGCTCTTATTACCCTTATTTTATCGTGGTCATCGTTCCTCCCTATGTATATCTCTTGGAACAAATTGCGCATTCGGAGGAGAAAGTTGGTGATTGGAATTTCGTGAGGAGATTACGTCGCAACGAAAACCGCCTTTCTTTTAATGATTTCCAGCCCAAATCCTGTATCATTTCTGTGGCACTCTCTCCCATATTTCGCAATAGTACAAAACGTGCTGCCTTTCTTTGAACTTTTTCGATGTACTCCGTCGGTCCTATCTGGTAAGGATTCCTTGCCGCACAGCAGTATTCTAAAAGAGGGCGGATAAGTGTAGTGTAGGCAGTTTCCTTAGTAGGTCTGTTACATTTTCTAACTGTCCTGCCAATAAAACGCAGTCTCTTGTTAGCCTTCCCCACAATATTTTCTATATGTTCCTTCCAACTTAAGTTGTTCGTAATTGTAATACCTAGGCTTTTAGTTGAATTTAGGGCTTTTAGATTAGACTGATTTTTCGTGTAACCGAGGTTTAACGAGTTCCTTTCAGTACTCATGTGGATGACCTCACACTTTTCGTTATTTAGGGTCAACTGCCACTTCTCGCACCTTTCCGATATTTCTTCTAAATCGTTTTGATCTTTTGATGACTTTATTAGTCGATATGCGATAGCGTCATCTGCAAACAACCGAAGGCGGCTGCTCAGATTCTCTCCCAAATCGTTTGTATGGATAAGGAACAGCAAAGGGCCCATGACACTACCTTCGGGAACGCCAGAAATCATTTGTATTTTACTCGATGACTTTCCGTTAATTACTACGAACTGTGATCTCTCTGACAGGAAATCGCAAATCCAGTCACATAACTGAGACCATATTCCATAAGCACGCAATTTCACTTCAAGCCGCTTGTGTGGTACAGTGTCAAAAGCCTTCCGTAAATCCAGAAATACGTAATCGATATGAAATCCCTTGTCAATAGCACTCAACACTTAATATGAATAAAGAGTTAGTTGTGTTTCACAGGAACGATGTTTTCTAAACCCATGTTGACTCTGTGTCAATAGACCGTAATCCATAATGTTCGAACACAACATTTGTTCTAAAATCCTGCTGCATATCGACGTTAACGATATGGGCCTGTAATTTAGTGGACTACTCTTACTAACTTTCTTGAATATTGGTGTGACCTGTGCAACTTTCCAGTGTTTGGGTACCGATCTCTCGTCGAGCAAACGGTTGTATATGATTGTGAAGTATAGAGCTAATGCATCAGCATACTTCGAAAAGAATCTAGTTGGTATACAGTCTGGACCAGAAGACTTGGCTATATTAAGTGATTTAAGTTGCTTCACTACTCCGAGGATATTTACTTCTATGTTACTCATGTTGGCAGCTGTTCTCGATTCGAATTCTGGAGTATTTACCTCGTCTCCTATTGTGAATGCATTTCGGAAGGCTGTGTTTAGTAACTCTGCTTTGGCAGTACTGTTTTCGATAGTATCTCCATTGCTATCGCGCAGAAAAGGCATTGATTGTTTCTTGCCGCTAACATACTTCACATACGACCATATTCTCTTTCTATTTTCTGTCAGGTTTCGAGACAAAGTTTCGTTGTGGAAACTGTTATAGACATCTCGCATTAAAGTCCGTGCTAAATTTCGAGCTTCTGTAAAAGATCGCCAATCTTTGGGATTTTGCATCTGTTTAAATTTGGCATCTTTGCTTCGTTGCATCTGCAACAGTGTTCTAACCTGTTTCGTGTACCAAGGAGGATCAGCTCCGTCGTTCGTTAATTTATTTGGTATAAATCTCTCAACTGCTGCCGATACTATTTCTTTGAATGTAAGCCACATCTGGTCTACACTTATATTATTAATTTGGAATGAGTGGAGATTGTCTCTCAGGATGGCGACAAGTGAATTTTTATATGCTTTTTTGAATAGGTATATTTTTCGCTTATTTTTAGAGGATTTGGGTATTGCAATATTCAATCTCGCTACGACAACCCTGTGTTATTTGCTGACAAGAGTTCAAGTGTGTTTTCACAACCGTTTACTATTCCCATAGGCTCATGAACTAACTGTTGAAATAATTTTCAGAGAATGCGTTTACCACAATTTCGGATGATATTTTATGCGTACCTCCGTAGTTATACACGTATTTTCGCCAACATATCCAGGGTAAATTAAAGTCACCACCAACTATTCTCATGTGGTCGGGTACCGTTTTGAAATCAAACTCAAGTTTTCTTTGAACGTTTCAGCAACTGTATCATCTGAATTGGGAGGTCGGTAAAAGGATCCAATTATTATTTTATTCCGGTTGCCAACAATGACCTCTGCCCATACTAACTCAGAGGAAGTATCTACTTCAGTATCGCAACAAGTTAAACTACTTCTGACAGCAACAAACACACCACCGCCCGCCAACCGTGTTTAGCCTATCCTTTCGGAAGACTGTTAGGTTCTTCGCAAAAATTTCGACTGAGCTTATATCCGGAAAACCAACTTTCAGTGCCTATAACGATTTGAGCATCAGTGCTTTCTATTAGCGCTTGGAGCTCTGGTACTTTCCCAACACAGCTACGACAATTTACAACTGTTATGCCAATGGTTCCTGTATCTACGTCCTTCCTGTGCTCAGCCTGCACCCTTTGTTACTGCAGCCCTCCTCGTGTTTTCCCGAGACACTCTAACCGAAAAAACCGCCCAGTCGACGCCACACAGACCCTGCTACCCGTGTAGCCGGCTCCTGAATATAGTGGACACCTGACCTATTCAGCGGAACCCAAAACCCAACCACCAATTGGCCCAAGTCGAGGAATCTGCAGCCTATACGGTCACAGAACCGTCTGAGCCTCTGAATCAGACCCTCCACTCGACTCTGTACCAGAGGTCCGCAGTCGGTCCTGTCCACTATGCTGCAAATGGTCAGCTCTGCTTTCATCTTGCAAGCAAGACTGGCAGCCTTTACCACTTCGGTTAGCCGCTCGAAACCAGAGAGAGTCTCTTCTGATCCACACATCATTGGTACCGACGTGAGAAACCACCTGCAGTTTGCTGCACCTTGTTCTCTTCATGGCACCCGGGAGGACCGTTTCCACATCTGGAGTGACTCCATGTACATGGAGTACACATTAGTTTTCTTACCCTTCTAGTCAGCCATGTCGTTAAGGGGCCCCCATAACGTGGATAACGTTGGATATCCCAACTACCAGTAATCCCAGTTATTCGTCACTCCACACAACGTTTTTCTATTGTTCAATCGTCCAATGTTTACGCTCCTTACACCAAGCGAGCCGTCGTTCGACATTTACCGGCGTGATTTGTGGCTTATGAGCATCCGCCCGACCATGAGATCAAAGTTTTCTCACCTCCCGCCTAACTGTCATAGTACTTGCTGTGGATCCCGATGCACTTTCGAATTCCTGTGTGATGGTGTGGATACATGACTGCCTATTACACATTACGACCATCTTCAAATGTTGGCGGTCTCCACCAGTCAACAGATGACGTCGGCCAGTACGCTTTTGTGCTGTACGTGTCCATTCACTTTCCTACTTCACTGTCACATCAGAAACAGTCGACCTAGTGATGTTTAGGAGTGTGGAAATCTCGCGTACATACATATGACACAAGTGACATCCAATCACCTGACCACGTTCGAAGTCTGTGGCGTCAGTGCGTAGATTAAGGTACAGCCTTTCATGTAAAAATAAAATTATTGAGATATCTTAGCACGTGTTTTTTAATTTCAAAACGGAACTTACTTAAAAGACACGCCTCGTACTATACCGGAAGTTGTAGTACTTTGAGTTATTTGTGTAAAATGCTTTGTAAATTGTTTATTACGTTCAATAATTTTCTGTTGACCTTTTATATTTGAAAATATTCGTGTACATACATTGTTCATGTTGATGTAAATTTGACAATTAACGAAATGGTCACGCTTAAGAGCAATGTAAGAAATAGGTGTTATACAGAAGCCAGTGTGCTTCTGTCGGAAATGAAAGTGACTCAGGGGAGTGGAAAAGGTGGTGAGGGCGAATGGGCGCGCTGCCTAGAGCAAGCGCGGGAAGTAAGTTCAAATGGCTCTGAGCACTATGGGACTTAACCTCTGAGGTCATCAGTCCCCTAGAACTTAGAACTACTTACACCTAACTAACCTAAGGACATCACACACACCCATGCCCGAGGCAGGATTCGAACCTGCGATCGTAGTGGTCGCGCTATTCCAGACTGGAGCGCCTAGAACCGCTCGGCCATCCTTGCTGACTCACCCTGTTATTTCATTCTAATCATACACCTGTGTATGGTTGCTTCCTGTTGTATGATTAATCCGAGTATCCTGTTTTCCTGACTTATGAAGTGTCAGGTTAATATAAAGAGGCACCATTTAAATGGTTTTTGTGTAAATAATAAAAAAGTTTTGTTAACCGTTGAAAAGTGTTATAGTAAAAGTTTGCTTACGTAAAATTCTAACCGAGTGAAGCCAATTTACTATAATCTGTTAAATGACTATACAGAATTAGTTCAAAGCGTAATAACTTTTGAAAGTAAATTCCAGTAAGAAAGAGGTTTTCTTGAAGTGAAATAATCGGTATAAAATGTGTGTGCTTTAGTATTTTAGTATTTAAGTTTTATGATTACGGAAAATACTTTTCTAAAGGACCCCTCTGTCCAAATTGTTTTAGCTTCCCCGAAGTTATCTACTGCGCTTTTCCTTTTTTAAAAACGTAATGTATAAGGGTGTAGTCCAACATCGTTTAAGTGGAGTTTTATTTATCTGAAGAAACAAATTAAACAGTAGCAAAAAAGTTGGAAAAATTCGTAGTTCTGCTTTTCCAATACTTGACTGTTTCATTGTCTGGATTATTAGTACATGTTTTAAACCACTAAATGAACTTGGAACTGAATTGTCCTAGCTTCAGAATAATATTATTAAAACTGCATTTCTGTCTGCTGGGTAATATCTTAGGAGAAGAAGTGAATAGTCTCTTATCCATTAGACACAACACATGGTCAAATCCTGCCAAAAGGGTATCTCTATTGAAACTTCCTGGCAGATTAAAACTGTGTGCCCGACCGAGACTCGAACTCGGGACCTTTGCCTTTCGCGGGCAAAGCGCTCTACCAACTGAGCTACCGAAGCACGACTCACGCTCGGTACTCACAGCTTTACTTCTGCCAGTATCTCGTCTCCTACCTTCCAAACTTTACAGAAGCTCTCCTGCGAACCTTGCAGAACTAGCACTCCTGAAAGAAAGGATATAGCGGAGACATGGCTTAGCCACAGCCTGGGGGATGTTTCCAGAATGAGATTTTCACTCTGTACCGGGCGTGAGTCGTGCTTCGGTAGCTCAGTTGGTAGAGCACTTGCACGCGAAAGGCAAAGGTCCCGAGTTCGAGTCTCGGTCGGGCACACAGTTGTAATCTTCCAGGAAGTTTCATATCAGCGCACACTCCGCTGCAGAGTGAAAATCTCATTCTGGTATCTCTATTGATTAGCTTTTCCTATAAACAGGACTATCCTCCCATAGTGTACTTTATATGGAAACTAAACTAAATTTTTGTAAGAGGGTTCTACGTGCAACATAGAAACAGGGTTTCTGTTATTTAGGTAAAAGCACACTAAATTGCAGTGGTAGTGGTAGGTTTATAGCCGTCACTGGGTATGGTGCGAAGTGCCTGAAAGCAAGCACATGGAAACAATCATCAGAAGGCTTCAGGCTGGAGGAATGGAGAGATATGGTCTGCGGAATATTTATGTGGAATTCCCCTGAGTGATCTCATCGTGCTGCAAGACTCAACACATATATGCACATATGCTTGGGTACCATGTCCTCCCCTACATGCAATTTATTTTCCCTCTACACGATGGCATCTAGCAACAGGACCATGTAACGTCTCACACAGCTCACAGCATGGTCGGAGAGCAGCCGGGTGTGTTTACCATACGGTCGTGCCACCAAAGCGCTGGATTTAGCTGCGCGGGGTAGCCGCGCTGTCTCAGGCGCTTTGCCACGGTTGGTGCAGCTCCACCCGTATGAAAAGTAAATGAAAACACCTAGAGCCGTCCTTATGATATTTTGTCGCCACCAATTTCAACGCTTCAGTGCGTCATCTTCAGGCAGTTTTTGATGCGATACAGGTTGATATGATCTCCTTGCATACCACATCTGTTGTCAGCATTACTGGTTGGAGTGCTGACACATTATCTGCGCCTCCAGTAATGCTGGCAACAGATGTGATATGCAAGGAGATCATATCAACCCGTATCGCATCAACAGCCTGTAGATGACGCACTGAAGCGTTGAAACTTGTAGCGACAAAACATAAGAAAATCATAAGGACGGCTCTAGGTGTTTTTATTTACTTACCACGATAGTAAACGGCCGTCGTCCGAGAGACCTCTTGCTAAAAGGACGGACATTCAAGAACCCCCCGTCGGAGAGTTGAGTTCTCCCTCGGTCGTGTGTGTGTGTGTGTGTTTTTTGTCCTTAGTGTAAGTTAGTTTAACTTAGATTAAGTAGTGCCCAAGCCTAGGGACCAATGACCTCAGCAGCTTGGTCTCATTGTATTGTATGTGAACCGGGGACCTAGAAACGACGGAGAGGCTCCGTACCCGCACTGCCGCAGTGCTCCACAACCCCACGACGACTACCGCAGTCCACTTCACCCCTCCGCCGCTCCACACCGAACCCAGGGTTATTGTGCGGTTCGGCCCCCGGTGGATCCTGCAGGAAACGACTCACACCAGACGAGTGTAACCCCTATGTTTGCGTGATAGAGGAATGTTGGTGTACGCGTACGTGGAGAACTTGTTGGCCGCAGCAATCGCCGACATAGAGCTTGGTCCAATAGAAACATACCACAAATTAAAAAAAAAAAAGAAACCCCTCTGGATTTAAATCCAACCGCGAGTCTGTCGGACGACGTCGATCTAGATGTTCGCGCCATGGATTCTCAACCGATTGACTTAGCAAGCTACGGCACTGGAGTCGACCTGGTTCCAGATCCCTGTCGGTACCTTCTGGAATGTTGCTGACACTCTTCCTGCACGCCTCACAGCGGTCCACGCTACAAGAGGTGGTTATTCATGCTTGTGACGGGTGGTCACCCTAATGTGAGTGAACAGTGCATTTTCAGTAGAGTCCAGTGGCTTCTTTTCTGAAGTTATAAGAGATTGACAGGACTATTTATTCTTAGAATTAATGTGGAGTCCTCTTTTACCTCTTGTTACACAGACAGAGTGGCGGAACATTATTTTTTAGAGCAGTAGAATCGCGTATTTTATGGTCCCTGTAAACATTTCATAAGCCACCGGCCTGACCATGGTGGTAATACCAATTCCCATAAGGTCACCGAAGTTAAGCGCTGTCGGGCTGGGTCAGCACTTGGATAGATGACCGTACGGTCTGCCTAGCGCTGTTGGCAAGAGGGGTGCATTCAGCCCTTGTCAGGCAAACTGAGGAGCTACTTGGCTGAGAAGTAGCGGCTCCGGTCTCGTAAATTGAGCATACGGCCGGGAGAGCAGTGTGCTGACCACGCGCCCCTCCATATCTGCATCCAGTGGCCCCTATGTGCTGAAGATGACACGGCGGCCGGTCGGTACCGTTGGGCCTTCATGACCTGTTCGGGCGGAGTTTAGTTTAGAGTAAACATATCGTGTCAACTCAGTTTCAATAACCAGGGATTTTTATGGTGAGCCTGAAACTTTTTTTCACCTAATCAGAGTAGTAGAACTGACATTGTTACATAACGTTAGTGTACAGGAGGTGATAGAATTTTCTCACTTAAACATACCCAGTGAGGCACGTAGAAGAACCGCCGCACTGGTAAGTCTGCCACGACCTTACTGGCTTCAAAGTATTTTGAGATTGGAGGGGAGGTTTACAGTGGAAGTTCTCAACTCAGCAGTGGCGCCTTGGGTTCGAACTACACAACAGGCAGTGGACTGCTGTTGACCTTTCACTACAGTTGCGGCCGCTCTTGACGGTTCTGGCAAGGTACTCGATGCCGCCTGCCCAGATGGAGTTTCGCTGGTCGTCTGCACACACTGAGGTCATTGGCTCGCTCGTATGGACACGGCGACGCAAATGTTTCCCTGTTATCGCCAATGGGCCCTGGTAACTAGCAGGGAGGAGACTTACATTGCCTCTATCAATTATCGGGGAGAAGCATTTGGAAGTTCGTCGCAGACCGTGGCATAGTGACCTGTGACATGCTCTCAGTCACGTTCGACATCATTCAGTGTCTCGGTGGTCTGCTTCTCAACCGAAGGAGGCTTAACTTCAGCACTGGCATCTGGCTGGTCTCCGATAGCGGCGCTCACGTTCCGGCCCACAGTTAATTCACGCAATGGCAATACCGTGGTAGCGAAGCAAAGTATAAGAGTTCTCTAATATTTGTATAGAGTTGAAACAACATGGAAGAGGAGAAAGCTAGTGAAATACATTTGTGTGATTACTTCCCATTAACTGAGTGGAAGGCTGGTGCTAGCTCCAAAACTGAAGCTACAAAACTCTCAGAGAAGGGAAGAGGAGCCCTTCGGGAGCTTTTGTTGTGATTCAGGTGATGAGAAAGCTCAATGTTGGTTCTGGAAAATCAAGGAAATATAAAAAAAAAAACTAAATGTCAGTTTAGACTCTAATACTATAGAATTGAAAGATAGCCATGGCTGAATTTCCTGACACACGCTTTTGTGGTGGCATTCGACTAAAACAAAGGGGGTTAGAATCCTGGTAGTGGACGAAATTTTCGATGCCAGTATTTGGACAGCAAAGGAAAGAGAAATGGTGGCGTAAAGTTCTTGATCACAGTCCTGAATTAAATTCTGAACCTCTCCACAATGTCTCGTGAAGTTTGAGTGTCTGACATTATTCATGATGATCCATTATTTGAATGGGGATTTTAACCTTGACAGAACCATTCATGCTATCTGAGTAAGCTATATGGCAGCACCATTTTTTCATCCCCTCCCTTCTCTGATCATCATCATACAACACAAATATAACACTACACTGTACACACGTCCGATCATCCTGATTCCCTAAACCAACTCAGGCAAATGCCAGAGTGTTTCCTTTGAAAGAGCACAGCCAACCTCGCTCCCCATCCTTCCATAATCCGACGGACCGATGATCTCGCTATTTGGTCCCCTGCCCCAAACGAACCAACCAACCAACCAACCACTGTACACACAGCCATTACATTCACCTACACTCTACAAATACACATATGTGACACCTCTGACATATCCGCAAGGAAACAGGTCAGTCTGTGTGAACGTAGAAAACTCTTTCCCACAGTCAACTGAATCTACCTTGTACGATATCCCAGCTGACTGTACCATAATTTGCAGAAATGCAGACCATATCTGACGCAACCAGAGTTTTTTCACCTCACTGGAATGTACTAATTCAGCTGGGTATTGATGGTCACTTTGGTAGAGAATTACAATAGTGTGATGAGTTAATAACACTACCCTCAGCTAAAGTAAATAGATGCAATATTTCATGACTTAGTTCGACACCCACGACTATGATCGGAACTAGTATCACATGGTATGAAGAGAATTTTTTGGCTGAGTTTTAGACTTCTTCGAAGGAAGAGTGCACCATGTTGTCGTGGATGGAGAATAATCAGTAGACATAGAAGAAACTTCAGGGATCTTTGGTGCTCATGTTGCACAGTAATGACCTAACACACAATGTAATATCAGAACTTTTTCAGATATAGATACATTTATAGGCAATGAAGTGCTTTCTGAAGGAAGCTGTACTAATATTAACTTAGAAGGTAAACAGATTTCTAAGTGGTGGAAAGATTAGCAATCTGCATGAAGTGTTCAGAAATGTAACATTATGTACTCTACAAAACGAAACGATGTAGTATCCTGTGCGCACAGTATCACTGACTCACCAATGGAGTCAGTCAACTCATACAGATATGTGGTGGTGACAGTTTGTGGAGATACGAAATTTAAAGGTCCGTAGGCGCAGTCGTAGCTAGAGCACGTGACACATGGCATGACACCATCATAATGCAATGTCTGCAACGGCGACTGCATAGAAAACATTCAAGTGACGTACCCTATAATACTGCTCAAGTATGTGATACACATAGAAAATAGGACTAACTGGGGATACTGAACGTAATCAAATAATGAAAGTTTAAATGGTTACAGGTTCGCTCGAATCACGGGAAAGCGCAACAGAGAAACTAAAAAGCATAGCTGGAAGGCACATGAAAATGGAAGTCATCCATCCCGTAAAAACCTGGTCACTAGATTTATTAGTATAAGAATCAGTACTAGTATTAGATTAAGTGAGCGAGACTATACAGGAAAGGCTACACCGTGCACTGAAGCACCGCAGTCTGTACGATCAGAAGTTTTTGAGAAAGTTGCCTACGATGAGAAACTGGCTCGTTTATCTGAACAGGATTGGTTAACTGCGTTTAGTTCTTCTTCCTCTTCGGAGAAAACTTCACAAATGATTACTCCAAGAAATATTATTGTATTATTTTCTGATTCGCAATATAAATCGTTATGGTATAACGAAGTCCCTTTCGCGTTGTTGGAATTTTCTTTCATAAAAAAGATCAGAGGGTAACATTGACATTATTGATGAAAGTGTCATGGGTGGGTGGGAAAGGGGGGACTAGTGTAAGATACCAGGTAGAATCACACCGTAATCAGTTCTTGGTCTATTCGTTTTC
Source organism: Schistocerca cancellata (assembly GCF_023864275.1). Lineage (NCBI taxonomy): Eukaryota > Metazoa > Arthropoda > Insecta > Orthoptera > Acrididae > Schistocerca > Schistocerca cancellata. The sequence continues at coordinate 117,218,016 of NC_064636.1, read as the reverse complement.
TAAAACACATTTAATGACATTACCATCATATGATAAATGGTTCAAAAGCAGTATTTTTCTGAAGGGTGAAGTATAGCGAGCAAAGATTATTCACAACTCATACAGAAACCAGACTGCAGTTGCAAGAGCCGAAGAACATGAAAGGAAAGCTGTAGGTGAGAAGGGAGAGAGACACGATTATAGCCTTTCGCTGATGTTATTCGATATATTGTAATATTATTGGGTTTCGGATACTCGGTATATAAAATATTTGTCACAAAAGAGAAGAACAGCCATCGAGCTGTAGTTGGTAAAATGTTATATTTTTGTAATGTGCGTCCACACAAAGTCGCGCAGATGCGAAACATATGAAACATATGAATGATAAAAATGTATCTTTTGTTATGTATAGTTCTAGAGACTTGATTGCCTTTCACTGTTTCATTGCAGACATGTGAATAAGTGCAGTGTAGCATCGCTACAGGTTATACTATGTTTTGTGTACCTACGAAAAAATGTAAATCTTTGAACAAAGGCTTCGAAAACACGTGTGACGCAATGAAATACTCACACGCAAGCAAGGACATCTAATTGCAAGAAAATAATGGACAGACAAAACAAGACTTTGTTATACCACGCAATGTGTGAAAGAAATAACAAATGTATGTTTTATGTTCCTAAGATATCTGTTCATGTTCGGTGGTATGGATTCTTTTAGAACATATTGATGAGTAATCATGAAATCTTTTTCTATCTATTCTTTTCTTTAAGTAACTCAATGTCCTTTTGGTGAGTGCTAACTATGTTACAGGTCTGCTCATTATAGTGGGATCTGGGTTGTTTCCGAGAGGCTACTAATGTATTCAACCTCATATTTCATAACCATTGAGAAAACCCACATTCTTCTATCCATTTCCTTTTTCTTTTTTTTGGAACGTTGAAATAGGTCCCTTAGGTACGGTATTTGTATCGAAGAATCAGACTGCGTGAAGACAATCCGGGTTAAATCTCAGCCTGAAGCCGCCTTTGCGTAAACAGACATTATTTCTTCTGAGCACAATCGTGAACCGACTCAACCCATTTCAAAACTCTGCTCTCTCGCTCCGACCTGCACCAAAACCGGCTAAGAAATTGCCGTGAGTGCAGACTCTAGTACAAATTGCATTATCATTATTATCTGTAATATTATCTACACTACTGGCCATTAAAATTGCTACACCAAGAAGAAATGCAGATGATAAACGGGTATTCGTTGGACAAATATGTTATACTAGAACTGACATGTGGTTACATTTTCACGCAATTTGGGTCCATAGATCCCGAGACATCAGTACCCAGAACAACCACCTCTGGCCGTAAGAACGGCCTCGATACGCGTGGGCATTGAGTCAAACAGAGCTTGGATGGCTTCTACAGGTAGAGCTGCCCGTGCAGCTTCAACACGATACCACAGTTCATCAAGACTAGTTATTGGCGTATTGTGATGAGCCAGTTGCTCTGCCACCATTGACCAGACGTTTTCAATTGGTGAGAGATCTGGAGAATGTGCTGGCCAGGGCAGCAGTTCAACATTTTCTATACCCAGAAAGGTCCGTACAGGACCTGCAACATGCAGTCGTGCATATTCCTGCTGAAATGTAGGGTTTCGCAGGGATCGAATGAAGGGTAGAGCCACGGGTCGTAACACATCTGAAATGTAACGTCCACTGTTCAAAGTACGGTCAGTGCGAACAAGAGGTGACCGAGACGTGTAACCGACGGTGCTCCATACCATCACGCCGGGTGATACGCCAGTATGGCGATGACGAATACACGCTTCCATTGTGTGTTCACCGCGATGTCGCCAAAAGCGGATGAGACCATCGTGATGCTGTAAACAGAAACTGGATTCATCCGAAATAATGACGTTTTGCCATTCGTGCACCCAGGTTCGTCGTCGAGTACACCATCGCAGTCGCTCCTGTCTGTGATGCAGCGTCAAGGGTAACCGCAGACATGGTCTCCGAGCTGATAGTCCTTGCAGCTGCAAACGTCGTCTAACTGTTCGTGCAGATGGTTGTCGTCTTGCAAACGTCCCCATCTGTTGACTCAGGGTTCGAGACGTAGCTGCACGATCCGATACAGCCATACAGATAAGATGCCTGTCATCTCGACTGCTAGTAATACGAGGCCGTTGGCATCTAGCGTTCGTATTACCCTCCTGAACCCACCGATTCCATATTCAGCTAAGAGTCATTGGATCTCGACCAACGCGAGCAGCAATGTCGCGATACGAGAAACAGCAATCGCGATAGGTGACAATCCGACCTTCATCAAAGTCGGAAACGTGATGGTACGCATTTCTCCTCCTTAAACTAGGCATCACAACAACGTTTCACCAGGCAACACCGGTCAACTACTGTTTATGTATGAGAAATCGGTTGGAAACTTTCCTCATGTCAGCACGTTATAGGTGTCGCCACCGGCGCCAAACTTGTGTGAATGCTCTGAAAAGCTAATCATTTGCATATCACAGCATCTTATTCCTTTCGCTTTAATTCCGCGTCTTTAGAACGTCATATTCGTGGTGTAGCAATTTTAATGGCCAGTAGTGTAGTATCTGTGAGCTGGCTATCCGTGCTGTAATGCCACTTGAATTACGTAACCGTTACGGCACCTCACCTCAACCTCTCGATACCAGCAATATTCTACTGTGTTTCTGTAAAATAGTTAACATATTTCTGTGACAACATTCAGATTTGATTTCATTAATGTAGAGGTACTTTGATACATCGATATGTTTATATTGCAATGATATTATTCTTATGTGTATTCCTTCTTTTGTCAGCATGATCTTTAACGTACTTGTAACTCTGATTTTTGGGCGCGTAAGCGGTTATTAGAGAGTCAAGTCTTGGCCGTCACGTTGAAAGGACTCCAATTGTAGTCAGTTTATGAAATGCGAACTTTAACAGTGGGGAAGATATTTTCAAGTATGTTTTATATTGTGAAGTGATGTTGCAACAAAAATAATAAAAAAGAAGTGTAACTTAAATTCGGAGTGCTGATTACTTTTTTTACATCACCATTGTCTTAACTTGCAAATGTCTAGTCTTCAAGGATTGTTTATGAAACACATCTATAAAACTTTTGAATATCGCAGAATAACACCTACACCTCTTTGCATCCGAGCTTGGAATCATCATTACGTTGATTTTCGACGATTGAGCCACGAGTTCACAACGAGACCAGCGCGGGAAACACGAAAAGATGAGTGCCTAGTTTATCCATTATTTCAAGAAATGACTTTATTAACTGTGCTCTAATGATACCTGCCACATAATATAACTTTGTAGTTGCCCGAAAGTGCAATATTTAGCAGCGTGAGCATCACTACAATCATAAGTAATTTTTGACCTTTGTTATGGTAGGGTTGTTAGAGTGTGTAGAATGGGGATGGTGCACGATCTCACCAAGTCTGACCGTGAGCAGTTTGTGACAGCCGACAGGGTGCGCACGAGTATATCGGATACTGGACGACTTGTCGGGTGTTCTAAAGAAATGTTCAAATGTGTGTGAAATCTTATGGGACTTAACTGCTAAGGTCATCAGTCCCTAAGCTTACACACTACTTAACCTAAATTATCCTAAGGACGAACACACACACCCATGCCCGAGGGAGGAGTCGAACCTCCACCGGGACCAGCCACACAGTCCATGACTACAGCGCCTTTGACCGCTCGGCTAATCCCGCGTGGCTCGGGTGTTCTAGCAATGGCGTGGCGAGCGTCTTCAACACGTGGCGCGACCAAGCTGAAGACACGTCCAGACGTCATGGGGTTGGGTGACCCCAACTTACTTCAGATGTCGGGCGCTGCGGGCTGTGCAGGCGGCGAACTGTTGGAGGAACTAACGTCGGACTTTATTGCTGGGCAGAATACAATCGTGTCCGAACTCACAGTGGTCCGAACACTCCTAACGATGGGCCTCCGCAGCCGACGGCCCTCGCATGTGACAATGTTAACACCGGGACACTGGCGACTGCGGCTGGAATGAGCACTTCATCATCGGCACTGGACATTGGTGCAGCAGCAGAGCTTTGCACGGTCCGATGAATCCCGGTATCTTCTTCATCGTGACGGTGGGAGAGCGCGAATCTACATCTACATCTACATTTATACTCCGCAAGCCACCCGACGGTGTGTGGCGGAGGGCACTTTACGTGTCCCTGTCATTACCTCCCTTTCCTGTTCCAGTCGCGTACGGTTCGCTGGAAGAACGACTGCCGGAATGCCTCCGTGCACGCTGGAATCTCTCTAATTTTATATTCGTGATCTCCTCGGGAGGTATAAGTAGGGGGGAAGCAATATATTAGATGCCTCATCCAGAGACGCAGCCTCTCGAAACCTGGACAGCAAGCTACACCGCGATGCTGAGCGCCTCTCTTGCAGAGTCTGCCACTTGAGTTTGCTAAACATCTCCGTAAGGCTATCACGCTTACCAAATAACCCTGTGACGAAACACGCCGCTCTTCTTTGGATCTTCTCTATCTCCTGCGTCAACCTGATCTGGTACGGATCCCACACTGATGAGCGATATTCAAGTATAGGTCAAACGAGTGCTTTGTAAGCCACCTCCGTTGTTGATGGACTACATTTTCTAAGGACTCTCACAATGAATCTCAACCTGGCACCCGCCTTACCGACAATTAATTTTATATGATCATTCCAGTTCAAATCGTTCCGTACGCATACTCCCAAATATTTTATAGAAGTAACTGCTACCAGTGTTTCTTCAGCCATCATACTGTATAATCATACAATAAAGGATCTTTCTTTCTATGTATTCGCAATGCATTACATTTGTCTATGTTAAGGGTCAGTTGCCAATCCGTGCACCAAGTGCCTATCCGCTGCAGATGTTCCTGCATTTGGCTGCAATTTTCTAATGCTGAAACTTCTCTGCATACTACAGCATCATCAGCGAAAAGCCGCATGGAACTTCCGACACTATCTACTAGGTCTTATATATATATTGTGAAAAGCAATGGTCCCATAACACTCCCCTGTAGACGTCTCTCCATTGAGAACAACATGCTGTGTTCTGTTTGCTAAAAACTCTTCAATCCAGCCACACAGCTGGTCTGATATTCCGTAGGCTCTTACTTTGTTTATCAGGCGACAGTGCGGAACTGTATCGAACGCCTTCCGGAAGGCAAGGAAAATGGCATCTACCTGGGAGCCTGTATCTAATATTTTCTGGGTCTCGTGAACAAATAAAGCGAGTTGGGTCTCACACGATCGCTGTTTCCGGAATCCATGTTGATTCCTACAGATTCTGGGTTTCTAGAAATGACATGATACGCGAGCAAAAAACATGTTCTAAAATTCTACAACAGATCGATGTCAGAGATATAGGCGTATAGTTTTGCGCATCTGCTCGACGACCTTTATTGAATACTGGAACTACCTGTGCTCTTTTCCAATCGTTTGGAACCTTCCGTTCCTCTAGAGTCTTGCAGTACACGGCTGTCGGCTTCCAGGGGAACAGCTCCTTGACACCTGTAATATGGGAGGGAGAAGAACTGGCAGAGGCTCCATTACACTCTGGAGAACACTCACGTGACCACCTGTGGGTCCAGTGGACCTCGTGCAAGGCATTACATAGGCCAAGGAACATCGTACAGTGGTTGCAGACGACGTACATATCTTCAAGACGAACGTGTTACCCGACGGCAGCGGCATTTTTCATGAAGATAATGCGCCATGTCACAAGGCCAGCAGCATGATGAAGAGGTTAGAGGAACAAATTTGTGAGTTCCAATTGACGTGCTGGCTCCCCAAACTCGCCAGAACACATCTGGCATGTGATCCAACGTAGAGTAAGAGGTCTTCGCTTCCCTCCCTGGAAATTGTGGGAATTAGGTGACCTCTGTGTGCAGATGTGGTGTTAACTCCTTACAATGACCTAGCAAGCCCTCACTGCTCTCATGGCACGATGCGTCGCCGCTGTTACCGGTGTCAGAGGTGGACGTGATGGCTATTTGCTAGGTTGTCATAATGTCCTGGATGTTATAATGAATGACCCTCCTCTGAGATTATCTTTCTTTATATAGAGATAACCGATATCATGTATACTGTCGATTCTCGAATAGTTTAAGATTATCTCAGCTGTTTCATTAAAAGAATTCATATGATTTTGTATTCAATGTATTATATTTCAGGCTGAAATGTATAAAAAAAGAAATTAATGTGTTACAATCGATATGTACTGACGGTTAAAATTACTCTTCTTTTAAAAATAATTGAAATTACAAAATTCGTGGTATACTTAAAATTCATATTATTAATTGCAAAAACCAACAGTGATTATTAAATTTATTTCTAGGTTGATTTACAAAATAATTATGTATTTTAGTGAAGGTTCTAATTGGTAAAGAAAGTTTGTAAACTCTTTTGCTTTGTAAACTCTTTGGAATAATGTTTGTGCCGCAGAATGTAAGGAGTCTTAAGCATGCCTCTGATGGATGTAGACCTTTTCTAAGTTTGTCATCAACAATGCAGTTATTGTTCTTTTTTTAATGTGGAAAATGTAGAATCGGTGTGATGCTGAAAGATGTGGCAAAGAATAAGATTTAAGAATAATACAGGTAAACCTTTATTAGTTATTTAGTCAACAAGAACCTACAAAATCGAAATTTTACCTGCAAGACAGTACCCCTAGACAGGACCTTGAACTATCGACAACAACAACGAGATAATGGAGATGAGTAAACAGTTATTCTTTTGCATATCTTACGCCTCTAGAAACTTTCAAAATTTGTGGAAAGACTGAATTTTAATAGTGATGTGTGGGAGGGAATGAGCGTTCAGTGTGGAGTGACAGTATCAAAGAAATATTATCTGAAAACTAGAAATCATTATGTTAGCATCGAATATACATGTAGGCGTAAGGAACTCTTTCTTGAAATTATTTGTCTGAAACGACAACAATGTGCAGCGCAAGGTTGAAAAAATAGAAGCTGATAAACTATGAGCAACGTAAGGTTGAAAGAAATAGAAGCATTAGAATTGTGGTGTTACAAAATAATGCTGAATATTTGATGGGCTTTGCTCAAAAACTGAACCAGGAGACAATCGAATCAGAGGGAAAATAACTTTAGAGCATAAGTTGACTAACGACGGGACCGCATGGCAATCGGAAATTTGTAATTTCAGAACCTCTCCCAAAGCAGTTCGAGGCGGCTCTCAAATATACCCGAGAAAATCGTCTTTGAATCCTTCTGAGGATTTTTATATTGCTAAATGAAGGTGGTATTTGTCCGACCAGCTGCGTGGCCCTGTGCTAAGGTGCTTACGTGTTGTGCGTTGCGGTCTGCGTTCCTGTCCTGGCAGAATCAAGCTTTTAAACATAGGTGCGTGTCCTATAAGGGTAAAGTACAAAAATATAGAAAAAAAATTAATTTCTATTTCTTTTTCAAATATACCCTTTTAATTGACAATCTTTTATGAAATATCTGTAATGAAGAACTTTTGGTTGCAATGAAAACTGGATTTGTGTTCAATATATAGGGTGAACATTAACAAAACCGACAAACTTCACGGACAGATTCTTGACTGGAAATGGAAGAAAATAGTTCCTATGAACATGCATCTGCAAATGCATGGTGTACGTTCAACGACAATAAATCGTCCCGGGACATAGCACAGAGATGCATCACATGCATGTCACAGCAGAATGTTGAAAGCGCCCTCCGTGGGATGCGATGCACGCCTTCACACGTCGCATCACGGGTGACGCACCCTTTCACTCTTTCACACATTCCACCCACTCTCCGAAAAGCGTCAATGGCGTCGTGAACACGTTGTTAAGGGGTCTGCACCTCAATAACTGGTCCATCATACACAGTGCGTTTCAGATGACCTCAGAGGTAAAAATGCAGGAGGTTTAAGTCCGGTTGTCTAGCAGGACATACTTCAGGTTCATGTGCGTCATATCCAGCGACTCGGGAAGATTTTGTTGAGGCGACTGCGAACTGTAACTTGGAACTGGAGTGTAGCTTCCTCATGCAGAAAGCATCTAACCTGTCGTATTGCTAAAGGCACATTCTCAAGCAGTCCTGGCGGAGTATTCAGCAGGAAGCCGAAGTACGTTCCTCCAGCGAGGCGTTGAGGAATAATAACCGGTCGAAGTATGTGGTCGCCGAGAATCCCCGCCCACACATTGATGCTGAACCGAAACTGATGGGAAGCCTCAACCATTCCTTGAGAATTGTCTGTAGCCGCAGGTGACGACTACGCAGATTGATGATGGCAGCCGGCCGGAGTAGCCATGCAGTTCTAGGCGCTACAGTCTGGAACCGAGCGACAGCTACGGTCGCAGGTTCGAATCCTGCCACTGGCATTCATGTGTGTTATCTCCTTAGGTTAGTTAGGTTTAAGTAGTTCTAAGTTCTAGGGGACTGATGACCTCAGAAGTTAAGACCCATAGTGCTCAGAGCCATTTGAATAATTTTGATGATGGCAGTTCTGGTAAAGGTTGCTTCGCCGGGAAAGAGGAATGATGCCATCTTCGATGGTCAGGTGCGAAAATCATCGAAAAAGTCATTCTTGTAGAGGGAAATCCGCCACAGATAACCCTGGCACTAGTAACAGGTGGTACAGATAGTAGCAGCTGTAACGCAGGGAACACATAATCGTACTTTGGCTGACACCATGTTGGCCGGCCACTTGCCTGGAGCTTGCATCCTGTAGAACTGTATCCCCCAATTCTGACATATGCACAGTCCGCCACCTCCCTAGACGTTCGTCTGTCTGAAAGGACCAATGATCAAACTAATGCCCAAAAAGGGCCTGATATGTTGTGGTTGGTGTCTGCGAGGATGCTTGTTTTCGTATAGCAGTGCAGCCTCTTGATCGTTTTCATCTGCTGGGTCGTGCACAACACCATCTAGGCTTGTTCCCAAAATGAATACCGGACCATTCTGGTGCTTGCAATGGGGTGCGTCAATCACACAGCCCGCAACACGCAAGCAACACACGGCGCATGGTTAGAGGAACTTCATTCATCAGCACCATCTCTGGATGCATATACGTAGGCAGGCAGTAAAGGAAACAAAAAAATTATGAGTAGGTATTAAAATCCATGGAGAAGAAATAAAATCTTGGAGGTTCGCTGATGACATTGTAATTCTGTGAAGGACAGCAAAGGACTTGGAAGAGCAGTTGAATGGAATGGACAGTGTCTTGAAAGGAGGATATAAGGTGAACATCAACAAAAACAAAACGAGGGTAATGGAATGTACTCGAATTAAGTGTAATGACGCTGAGGGAATTAGATTAGGAAACGTAAGTTAAAGTAGTAAAGGAGTTATGCTATTTGGGGAGCAAAATAACTGATGATGGCCGAAGTAGAGAGGATATAAAATGTAGTCTGGCAATGGCAAGGAAAGCGTTTCTGAAGAAGAGGAATTTGTTAACAACGAGTATAGATTTAAGTATCAGGAAGTCGTTTCTGAAAGTGAAGAAGATTAGATGGGTAGCTCACATAACTAATGAGGAGGTATTGAAGAGGATTGGGGAGAAGAGGAGTTTGGGGCACAACTTGACTAGAAGAAGGGATCGGTTGGCAGGACATGTTTTGAGGCATGAAGGGATTACCAATTTGGTATTGGAGGGCAGCGTGGAGGGTAAAAATCGTAGAGGGAGACCAAGAGACGAATACACTAAGCAGATTCAGAAGCATGTAGGTTGCAGCAGGTACTGGGAGATGAAGAAGCTTGCACAGGATAGAGTAGCATGGAGAACTGCATCAAACCAGTCTCAGGACTGAAGACCACAACAACAACAACAACAACAACATACATCGGCTCTTTTTTCCTCTATTTCCAGTCAGAAATCGGTCCTTTCAGTTTGCCAGTTTTATTAGTATTCAGTCTGTATATTTGAAATAAGAAGCGGCACTTTTTGACAAAAGTGATGATTACACATGTTACTTAGAATATATTTGATGAATTTTATACTTAAATTACTTAAGTATTAGAACTGAACGGAAAAACGGAAAGAACAATGATCGAAACTTGTCTTAATTTAGTGATTACCAGTCTCATGAGCACTGTGTAGTCTACGCTTCACGGAAATTTTCGTAGAAGATTCACGTTTGTTTGAAAATCAGGTTGCACCTGAAATCGAGCTCACTGCCGCCGCCTCCTCACAAACACGCACCCAACACGGCGAGCGAGACGCTACCACAACGGCAAGCAGCTCGTCGAAAAACATGTGCATTATTTCAGCAAGTTAACATGTTTCGGCAACGTGTGAGTCGGTTTACTCGAGAATTTGGGGAGTTGCATCGAACTGCTCTGGGAGATGTGTATTGCAGTTCTGAACTTCACGTGCCATAAATACAAAAAAAAAGACTGTGTGTACCATGAGAATGTTGTACCATAATAGAACAAGAGGTATTTGAAAAAAAAATTTCATAAATCTTGTTATTTCGTCCCTACGTTCAGCACCAACTTGTAACTTTCTCACAAGCACTGAACATATTAAACGCTCTCTGCTGGCATCTTCCTGTGTCAGTCTTCCTGTCTCCGTTCTTGGTACCTACACGCCTGCAACTCTTTACAAATTACCACCTCATTTTTTTTCTTTGATCGCTGCTCCTCTCTCACTGCATGTACTTGTGCTTGTATAGTTTCCATTATCAGCAACTGTATGAAATTAACGGCATTTTAGATAAACGTTGTACCATCAGGAGACAAGAAAAATATGAAATATTTATTTCAAGGATCGTACAAACAATAAAAAAAAGCACTCCGTCACCAGGCCACAAGTGGCCCCTCGGGACAATCCGACCGCCGTGTCATCCACAGCTGAGGATGCGGATAGGAGGGGCGTGTGGTCAGCACACCGCTCTCCCAGTCGTTACGATGGTTTTCTTTGACCGGAGCCGCTACTATTCGGTCGATTAGCTCCTCAATTAGCATCACGAGGTTGAGTGCACCCCGAAAAATGGCAACAGCGCATGGCGGCCGGGACGGTCACCCATCCAAGTGCAGGCCACGCCCGACAGCGCTTAACTTCGGTGAGCTGACGGGAACCGGCGTATCCACTGCGGCAAGGCCGTTGCCGTACAAACAATACCTTCAAACCAATAAGTTCTCAGAGATCAAGGACAAAGTGTACAAGACAGTACAGCAAACAACAAACATTATCCAAGGTTTTATTGCGGTTCCAGGTTCATCTACGTCTACATGAATACTCTGCAACTCACAATTAAGTGTGCGGCAGAGGGTAATCGAACCTCATTCAACCTATTTTTTCTACGGTTCTACTCTCTAACAGCGCCCCCGAAAGCGAGCACTTAAACCTGTGTGTGGGAGCTCTCATTTCTGTTATTTTAACAGGGTGATCGTTCATCGCAATGTAATTGGGAGCCAACAGAATATTTTCGCATTCGGGGGAGAATGTTGGTGATTGAAATTTCAAAGCCGGCCGAAGTGGCCGAACGGTTCTAGGCGCTACAATCGCAGGTTCGAATCCTGCCTCGGGCATGGATGTGTGTGATACCCTTAGGTTAGGTTTAAGGAGTTCTAAGTTCTAGGGGACTGATAACCTGAGCAGTTGAGTCCCATAGCCATTTGAACCATTTTTTTCAAACTTCAAACTTCACGACAAGGTTCTGCCGCAATGAAAACCGCCCTTGTTTTAATGAATGCCACCCTATTTCACTCATGTCCGTTGCACTCTCTCCCCTATTCCGCGACAGTGAAAAACGAGACACTCTCCTTCGAACTTTTTTGATGTCCTCCATCAGTCACATCTGATGTGGAACCTACATCGCACAACAATACTCCACAAGAGGGCGGACAAGCGTGCCGTACGCAGTCGCTTTAGTCGACAGCTCGTATTTTTTAACCGTTCCACCAATAAATCGCTCTCTTTGATTTACTTTACCCATAACATTAGGAATGTGATCGTTCCAGTTGAAGTTATTCATAATTGTAATCTTTAAGTATTTAGTTGAATTTACAGCCTTTACATTTGTGTAATTAAAACCTGTTCTTTATGGAAAGAAGTTGTCACCCCATAAGGTATTCAGTATCTGTTCAAGATAAAACAATGATGTTTCAACATAAGTCATGTAGCAACAAAATGAGTTTGCCTTTGGCTTCTAGCCCATACCAAGGATACACAGTAGCTACATGAAACTCGTAAGTGTGCGCTGTAAGGGATACTAAGTACCTGTGGTCTAGCGACCGCGACTATAATTCAAAATTGAAATGTCTTCGGTCCCGGGTTCGAATCCCGCCGCTGCTTAAATTTTGATTAATAATCAGCATTGGTGGCCGAGGACTTCCGGCGTAAGAAGTCACCCCTCATTCTGCCAAGGGCCCTATCAAAGGGGCGGAGGAGCGGATAGAGTTTCAGGGCATTCTCTTGTCCTAGGGGTCGGAAACTGCCCCTAAAGGCGGAAGAATTAGCAATAATCAACGACATGAGGATGCACAAGGCAATTGATCGTAACGTGTATCCACAGGACATATGACATGTAATTGAAGAAGTGTAATAATGACCTCTCCATTGGCAAAACATTCCGGATCTCCAAGGCAGAGGTTACCATCAGGAAAAGACTGAATAATCAACTGAAGGATAACGTTCAACGAGATGGGGCGTGGAATGTCAGGAGCTTGAACGTGGTAGGTAAACTATAAAATCAGAAAAGGGAAATGCAAAGGCTGAATCTAGATATAGTAGAGGTCAGTGGAGTGGTGGAAACAAGACAAGAACATTTGGTCGGATGAGTATAGGGTAATATCAACAGCAGCAGAAAATGGTATAATGGGAGGAGGATTTGTTATGAACAGAAACGTAGGGCAGAGAGTGTGTTACCGTGAACAGTTCAGTGATAGGGTTGTTCTTATCAGAATCGACAGCAAACCAACACCAACGATAGTTCAGGTATACATGCAGACGTCGCAAGCTGAAGATGAAGAGATAGAAAAAGTTTATGAGGATACTGAAAGGGCAAAAAATGTTCAAATGTGTGTGAAATCTTAAGGTCCTTAACTGCTAAGGTCATCAGTCCCTAAGCTTACACACTACTTAACCTAAATTATCTAAGGACAAACACACACCCCATACCCGAGGGAGGACTCGAACCTCCGCCGGGATCAGCAGCACAGTCCACGACTGCAGCGCCCTATACCGCCTGGCTAATCCCACGCGGTTGAAAGAGCAATAGAGAATGTAAAGGTATATGAAAAGCTAATAGTCATGGGAGACTGGAATGCAGTAGGACTGGAAGGAGTACAAGAAAAGGTTAACAGGAGAACAAGGGCTAGGGACAAGGAATGAGAGAGGAGTAAGACTAATTGAGTTCTGCAACAAGTTTCAGCTAGTAACATCGAAAGCTCTGTTCAAGAGTCACAAGAGGAGGAGATATGCTAGGAAAAGGTTGTGTGATACGGGAAGATTTCAGTTACATTACATCAAGGACAGATAGAGATTCCGAAATCAGATACTGGATTGTTAGGCGTATCCTGGAGATCACAATTATAGTAATGATGAAGAGTAGGCTGAAGTTTAAGACATTAGTCAGGAAGAATCAATATGCAAAAAAGTGCAATACACAAGTACTAAGGAATGATGAGATATGGTTGAAGCTTTCTTATGCTATAGATTCAACAATAAGGAATTGCTGAATAGACAGTGTATTTGAAGAGGAATGGACATTTCTAAAAAGGGTCATCACAGAAGCTGGGAAAGGAAACATGGGTACAAAGAAGGTAACTGCAAAGAAACCACGAGTAACAGAATAAATACTTTAATTGATCGATGAAAGGAGGAAAAATGTGAAGACATCGAAAAAGAAATGATTGTCGCAAGAACAGACTCAGCATATAGGAAAGTCAAAAGTAGCTTAGGTGACATTAAAAGCAAGTGTGACAACATTAAGAGTGCAACGAGTATTCCACTATTAAACGCAGAGGAGAGAGTGGATAGGTGGAAAGAATACATTGAAAGATTCTATGAGGGAGAAGATTTATCTGATGTGATAAAAGAAGAAACGGGAGTAGATTTAGAAGAGATAGGGGATCCAGTATTAGAATCAGAATATAATAGAACTTTGGAGATAAAATAAGGCAGACGGGATAGATAACATTCCATCTGAATTTCTAAAATCATTGGGGGAAGTTGCAAGAAAATTACTATTCACGTTGGTGTGTAGAATCTACGAGTCTGACGACATACCATCTGACTCTCGGAAAAGCATCATCCACACAATTCCGAAGACGGCAAGAGCTGAAATGTGCGAGAGTTTCTGCACAATTAGCTTTACAGCTCATGCATACAAGTTGCTTACAGGAATAATATACAAAAGAATGGAAAAGAAAACTGAGGATGCGCTAGATGACGAGCAGTTTGGCTTTAGGAAAGGTAAAGGCACGAGAGAGGCATTTCTGACGTTACGGTTAATAATGGAAGCAAGAGTAAAGAAAAATGAAGACAAGTTCATAGGATTTGTCGACCTGGTAAAAGCGTTCAACAATGTAATATGGTGCAAGATGTTCGAAACAATTGGGAGAGACGAATCATATAGAATATGTACAACAGCCAAGAGTGGACGACCAAGAACAAATTGTTCATATTATAAAGAGTGTAAGAAAAGGATGTGGTTTTTCGCCCCAACTGTTCAATCTGTATATCGAGGACGCAATGATGGAAATAAAAGAAAGGCTTAGGAGTGGAATTAAAATTGAAGGTGAAAGAATATCAGTGATGCGATTCGTTGATGACATTGCTATGCTAGTCACCCATGACTATTAAATTTTCGTCTCCCTACACTATCTCAAGAATTTCCTTTATCTTGTCATACATTTCATCGATCTCTTCGTCATCTGCGGAGCTAGTTGGCATATAAACTTGTACTACTGCGGTAGGCGTGGGCTTCGCATCAATCTGCGCCACAACAATTCGTTCACTATGCTGTTTGTAGTAGCTTACCCGCACCCCTATTTTTTTATTCATTATTAAACCTACTCTTGTGTTACCCCTATTTCATTTTGTATTTACAACCCTGTATTTTTCTGACCAGAAATCTTGTTCCTCCTGCCACCGAACTTCACTAAGTCCCACTATATCAAACTTTGACCTATCCATTTCCCTTTTTAAATTTTCTAACCTAGCTGCCCGATTAAGGGAACTGACATTCCACACTCCGATCTGTAGAACGTTAGTTTTCTTTCTTTTGATAACGACGTCCTCCTGAGCATTCCCCGCCCAGAGATCCTAATGGGGGACTATTTTATCTCCGCAATATTTTACCCAAGAGGACGCCATCATCATTTAACCACACAGTCAAGCTGCATGCTATTGGGAAAAATTACGGCTGTAGTTTCCCCTTGCTTTCAGGTGTTCGCAATACCAGCACAGCATGACTTTTTGGTTAGTGTTACAAGGCCAGATCAGTCAATCATCCAGATCGTTGCCCCTGCAACTACTGAAAAGGCTGCTGCCGCTCTTCAGGGACCACACGTTTGTCTGGCCTCTCAACAGGTACCCCTCCATTGTCGTTGCAACTACGGTATGGCTATCTGTATCTCTGAGGCACGCAAGCCTCGCCACCAATGGCAAGGTCCATGGTTCATTAAGGGGCTTGAAGGAATATTCTTGAAGGAATATTAAAATATAATTTCTGTAGTATAGTATGAGAACAACGTTGGTTGGTTGGTTGCTTGGGGAAGGAGACCAGCGTGGTCATCGGTCTCATCGGATTAGGGAAGGAAGGGGAAGGAAGTCAGCCGTGCCCTTTCTGAGGAACCATCCCGGCATTTGCCTGGAGTGATTTAGGGAAATCACGAAAAACCTAAATCAGGATGGCCGGACGTGGGATTGAACCGTCGTCCTGCCGAACGGGAGTCCAGTGTGCTAACCACTGCGCCACCTCGCTCGGTGAGAACAAGGAGGTGGGACAAAGACTATTTAAGCACAAAGGAAAGAGAAATCACAACTGAAAAATAAATAATTTTTCAGTTATTTTGTTCCTCATGCTCCTATTGTGAATAATAAATATCAGTAGCCTACTGAATCGTACCAAGCAGATCCTACAAAAAACAGTATTAAAGACTGTAAAACTAAGGCATTATGACACTGTAATTGACAGTGAAGGATTATGTGCCTTATATTTTGCTTTACACCTCATAGAACAAGCAAAAGTAAGTCATATGCGATATATAATCCATATATTGAATCTAAGACTACTTTCCGTCATGTATGGTAGCTTCTGTTTATTGCAACTCTAAATAATGTCATTAAATACCAAACTCATTTTTAATATAATGAATGATAATCTTGTTATATGTATTCAACCGAAACTACTCACCTCGAGGCCCTTGGGCACCAGCTGCAAGGCGTTCTGGAAAGAAAAGAAAACTTAAATTTATTAACTTGTATGTAAAAGAACTTACTTCAAGATACAGACCGTGTTTCATAAGGAATTAAGGCGTATATCGATAATTCCGCATCTGCTTGTTAAAAATGTTGTACAATCATTTTACTTTCATTGACTGCAATAATATAATAAATTTTATTTGTGTTTTCATTACATTCTAGCCCATTAAGCATCACATTCATCGTCCCTTTGTGGACCTGAGTGGCATATACTGGCAGTTTCCATACACAATAGTCAACTTAAAATATCATGCCAAATAACTTTTTTAGACCTTTGATCACTTTTTAAAATAAAATTACTTGATACTACATGGTAACATAGCTTTCAGATGAAGGAAGCAAGCCTTAATGAGGCGAAATATGATTCACGAAACTGGATTACAAACATGACAAGATCATATGTTGTCTATGTTGCACTGTGACTTCGAAACTGCTGTTGTTTATAATACTAAAAATAAATTAAAACAACTATCTCCACCAGTCATTTTTATTTTCTCACATGATGCATTTTGATGGATTACGTCTTCATCTTCAGGTGGGACAGGTTTGTTTACTAAATGTAGCCATCTGTTTGTTTTGAACTTCATGTTACAAATGGCCCAGCATAAAGAACCCACAGGGTTGTTGAAAATATACGTTTTCATCAATAAGTGGCACACACGCGAAACAACACATAAATAATGAAGATGCGTATTTATGAGGACTATGAGGGACCGTTCCGCTGGAACATCTCCGAAATGAAGTTTGAAACAAACAGCTAGCTACATCCAACAAACAAAATGGAGTGAAGACCTCTGATCCAGCTAGCTCATGGAAAGCATCGTTGGTGAAACTGAAAGTGAGTAGGTTGAGGGTTTACGTATTGAATCATAAAAGTCGAAACTGCCGAGTATAACACGTGCAAATAACATATCTTTGATGGTGTCTACCTGGGTCAGGCCATAGTCATAACAGACGAATTATGCCTCAGTTTTCTATGGAAAAATAAACAAATAATTATAAGAAGCCATTCCATCCTCTTTATTGTACTGCTGCCTTCTGTAGCCTGTTGTCACATTTCCTCATCACGTGTCACATTGTAAGTTATGCTTATAATAATGTTGAAGTTTGTATCTGGCTTTGATTACTGCAGTGACTTTTTACTACCAATTGTTTCATTCATTTAGTCCTGGTGAATTAATAGGAAGTTGGAAGCACATTCAACGTAAAAAAAAGATTATCAAATGTTTCAAGGTAGATTACGCTAGCCGGCTGCGGCGGCCGAGCGGTTCTAGGCGCTACAGTCAGGAACAGGGCGACCGCTACGGTCGCAGATTCGAATCCTGCCTCGTGGATGTGTGTGATGTCCTTAGGTTAGTTAGGTTTAAGTAGTTCTAAGTTCTAGAGGACTGATGACCTCAGATGATAAGTCCCATAGTGCTCAGGGCCATTTTTGAAGATTAGGCTAAAGCCTTCACACACAACAGTGGTTCACAAACTCTGATGCAAAAAGGAATTTTCTCAGGGATCAAAACAAAATGAATCTTTTATGTTTCGGCAAAAAAAAACAGGAAATTACTTTTTAAAGTTCATTACTATAATCACTATTTCGTAATACTGTAATACAGTACTAGCATTATGACGTGACATGGTGTGGTGGAAGTTAAAGATTGTGCAAACGAATATAGGAATCACTTCTTCCTCACACTGTTCACCCACGAGGCTACAACACTAAAATTTAGACACATAATCATACACTATTGGCCATTAAAAATGATACACCACGAAGATGACGTGCGAAATATAACCGACAGGAAGAAGATGCTTTGATATGCAAACGATTAGCTTTTCAGAACATTCACACAAGGTTGGCGCTGGTGGCGACACCTACAACGCGCTGACGTGAGGAGAGTTTCCAACCGATTTCTCATACATAAACAGCAGCTGACCAGCCTTGCTGGTGAAACGTTGTTGCGATGATTCGCGTAAGGAGGGAAAATGCGTACCATCACGTTTCCGACTTTCATAAAGGTCGGATTGTAGCCTACCGCGATTGCAGTTTATCGTATCGCGACTTTGCTGCTCGCGTTGGTCGAGATCCAGTGACCGTTAGCAGAATACTGAATCTGTAGGTTCAGGAGGACAATACGGAATGCCGTGCTGGCTCCCAACGGCCTCGTATTACTTGCAGTCGAGATAACAGGCAACTTATCCGCATGGATGTAACGGATCGTGAAGCCACGTCTCGATCACTGAGTCAACAGACGGGAACGGATGCAATACAACAACCGTCTGCACGAACAGCTCGACGACGTTTGCAGCAACATGGACTATCAGCTCGGAGACCGTGGCTGCGGTTAACCTTGACGCTGCATCACAGACAGGAGCGAATGAGATGGTGTACTCGACGACGAACCTGGGTGCATGAATGGCAAAAAGTCATTTTTTCGGATGAATACACGTTCTGTTTACTGCATCATGATGGTCGCACCCGTGTTTGGTGAAATCGCGGTGACCGCACATTGGAAGCGTGTATTCGTCATCGCCACACTGGCGTATCACCTTGCTCGATGGTATGGGGTGCCATTGGTTACACGTCTCGGTCACCTCTTGTTGGTATTGACGGCACTTTGAACAGTGGACGTTATATTTAAGATTTGTTACGACCCGTGGCCCTACCCTCCATTTGATCCCTCAGGAACCCCACATTTCAACAGGATAATGCACGACCGTATGTTGCAGTTCCTGTACAGGCCTTCTTGGATACGGAAACTGTTCGACTGCTGCCCTGGCCAGCACATTCTCCAGATCTCTAACCAACTGAAAACGTCTGGTCAATGGTGGCCGAGCAACTGGCTCGTCACAATACGCCAGTCACTACTCTTGATGAACTGTGATATCGTGTTGAAGCTGCATGGGCAGTTGTACCTGTACACGTCATCCAAGTTCTGTTTGACTCAATGCCCAGGTGTATCATGGCCATTATCACGTCCAGATGTGGTTGTTCTGGGCACTGATTTCTCAGGATCTATGCACCCAAATTGCGTGAAAATGTAATCACATGCCCGCATCTCGTGGTCGTGCGGTAGCGTTCTCGCTTCCCACGCCCGGGTTCCCGGGTTCGATTCCAGGCGGGGTCAGGGATTTTCTCTGCCTCGTGATGGCTGGGTGTTGTGTGCTGTCCTTAGGTTAGTTAGGTTTAAGTAGTTCTAAGTTCTAGGGGACTTATGACCACAGCAGTTGAGTCCCATAGTGCTCAGAGCCATTTGAACCATTTTGTAATCACATGTCAGTTCTGGTGTAATATATTGGTCAAATGAATACCCGGTTATCATTTGCATTTCTTCTTGGTGTAGCAATTTTAATGGGCAGTAGTGTATATGCTCAAATATTTCATGTAAATTCCATGTCTGAGGTGTAGTTATTTCCCAAAATTGACCATAAATTACTTCATTATTTAGTTCGCAACATATGAATGAACTATTTTATAGTAGAACACAAATTAACAATGTAATGGCTACTAAATTTTCAAATAGCCTACATGCTATTATTATTATTATTGTTATTATTACTATACATTCCATTGGTCAAATAGAAAACCTGAGGTTTTCTAATTTCTGCCACTTCAGAAGTAATGATCACAGCATTTAAGTGATTTGCAAACAGTAAGAGCAGTGCGGACATTTCAAATCGGTTGATTTTAAATGGGGGTGCGGTATGTCCCTGAACCAAGTTTCACAAGGAGGGGGTTGGTGTGGAGGGGGCGTGTTTGTAACAACTGTGTACACCCTCACGGTGGGAAACCAGATTTCTTTTGTGAGGAGGAGCTACAGGTGTCACATGCAATGAACTGTTGACTATTTCATGACATTACAAAATAAAAGACTGTTAGGAATAAGTAGTATCAATTGTGTTAATGACTCGGGTGATTAATAAAATATATACAAAACATGATTTATCTTTCTTTAAAAATAAAAGTGTTTAATGAAAGTTCTTTCTCATTCTAAACTGTAGGTAGAGGGCTACCAAGAAATATCTGATCGCACTGAAGAATAATGCTGGGAGGAACGGTTGAATTCATTGATCTCTATTGGGTCATGAATACTGCCCGTATTTTCATCCTCAGACTTTATACAGACACCTAAGAAGTTTTCCATCACCTCGGTCCCGAAAGTTAGCGAAGCTGTACAGAAAATAGGAATAGAGATCAACATAAACGTAATTTCAGCCCTTTTTACTGCTCATGAAATCTACACATTGCACCACCATACAGCGAGACCTTCAGAGGCCGTCGTCCAAATTGCTGTACCTCTAACACCCAGTAGCACGCCCCCTTGCATTGGTGCATGCCTGTATTTGTCGTTCCAAAGTACCCACAAGTTCATCAAGGCACTGTTGGTCCAGATTATCCGGCTCCTCATCGGCGATTCGGCGTAGACCCCACAAAGTGGTTGGTGGATCACATCGTCCATAAACAGCCTTTTTCAATCTATCCCAGGCATGTTCGATAAGGTTCACCTCTAGAGAACATACTGGCCACTCTAGTCGAGCGATGTCGCTCTCCTGAAGGACGTCATTCACAAGATGTGCACGATGGGGGCGCGAATTGTGGTCCATGTCTCGCGAATATGTTGCCGATATGGTTGCACTAACGGTCGGAGGATGGCAGTCAAGTATCGTACTGCCGTTACGGCCACTTATATGACCACCAGCGTCGCACGTCGGCCCCACATAATGCCACCCCAAGACGGCTCGGAACCTCCACCTTGCAGTACACACTGGGCAGCATGTCTAAGGCGTTCAGCCTCACCGGGTTGCCTCCAAACATGTCTCCAACGATTGTCTGGTTGAAGGCATATGCGACACTCATCGGTGAAGAGCACGTGATGCCAATCCTGAGCGGTCCTTTTCGGCATGTTGCTGGGCCCATCTGCACTGCGCTGCATCGTGTCTTGGTTGCAAGGATGGACCTCGCATGGACGTCGGGAGTGAAGTTGCGCGTCATGCAATCTGTTACACAAAGTTTGAGTTGCAACACGATGTTCTGTGGCAGCACGAAAAGCATTATTCAACATGGTGGCGTTGTTGTCAGGGTTCCTCCGATGCATAATCCATACGTAGCGGTCACCCACTGCAGTTGTAGCTCTAGGGCGGCCTGCGTGAGGCATGTCATCGACAGTTCCTGTCTCTCTGTATCTCCTCTAAGCCCGAACAACATCGCCTTGGTTCACTCCGAGACGCCTGGACACTTCCCTTGTTCAGAGCCCTTCCTGGCGCAAAGTAAGAACGCGCACACGATCCATCTGCGGTATTGAGCGTCTACGCACGGTTGAACTACAGACAACACGAGCTGTGTACCTCCTTCCTGGAGGAATGACTAGAACTGAACGGCTGTCAGACCCCCCTCCGTCTAACACGAGCTCCTCATGGGTGGGTTGTTTACATCTTCTGGCGAGTTTAGTGAAGTCTCTGAACGGTCAAAGGGACTGTGTCTATGATACAATATCCACAGTCAACGTCTATCATCAGGAGTTCTGGGAACCGGGTTGATGCACAACTATTTTGATGTGGGTACTTTGAGGAAAGGATATAAATACATTTCTTTCCATTCCACCTTCCTCGATAAGCTTTTACCTCTCCCTGTTTCCATACGACCCTCCGTTAACTATCAGTACACGTTTACATGACCAAGCTCTTCATATGCCTGCCAGCGACTACCTTGATAAACAGACTCGTAGCTGAATCTCTGCAACGACGCATCTCTTGTCACGCACCAGAGAAGTTTACCTATTCGTCCACTGATTGACTACCCGTGGCGTGAAAGAATAATTTATCGAATGTGCGGAAAGTAAATTTATATAAAACGCGATCTATGTGAGGACGTAGTTTTCCACGGAATTATTGCTTAAGTTGTAGCAAAACGCTGTATTTACACTTCATAATTAACAAAGTCTAGGGCATGTTCATGTTTTTACTGTAAAATCTGGAACTTGAAAACGTAGCAGCTACATTATTTGCATGTGAGTGTGTCTTGCAACATTAAGATACCTGAGCAGCGCCACAGAGGGAGTCTACTATATATGTAACGAACACCTCGTGAATAAGCTAAGTAATGAAAAGAACGAAACTCTCCCCAAACAGGCCATGAAGTCCCAACGGCACCGACCGGCCGCCGTGTCATCTCCAGCCCACAGGCGTCACTGGATGTGGATATGGAGGGGCACGTGGTCAGCACACCGCTCTCCCGGCCGTACGTCAGTTTCCGAGAGCGGAGCCGCTACTTATCTGTCAAGTAGCTCCTCCGTTTTCCCCACAAGGGCTGAGTGCACCCCGCTTGCCAACAGTGCTCGGCAGACCGGATGGTCATCCATCCAAGTGCTAGCCCAGCCCGACAGCGCTTAACTTCGGTGATCTGACGGGAAGCGGTGTTACCACAGCGGCAAGACCGTTGGCAACTAACTAATTAGTGTAAAAGAAGTCTAGTCCTCCCCCTTCCTCTATGCATCACTCTGATAAACACATGAACATCAAGTATAGTCCTTCACAACCAAACATTTCCTTTAAGTCGAATTACGTGATCATTAATAAACATTGTGAACTACTGTGCTAGAATATGTTATTTTATTCTGCTTTATTGCCTTCTCATAAAATTTGTGACGTTATGAAGGTAGGATACTGGTCAAATTGCCTGACACGAAAATACAGGCATTCTGCGGTTGGCAGGATACTGATCAAATTGGTTGAGAGGGAAAAGTAGGTCTTCTCCGGCAGGCAATAGCTCTAAACGTAGCACAAAAAAAAAAAAAAAAAAAAAACACAGAACACCACGCCAAACTGATTTATGTGAGGTTACACACCTCTACAGCTATGTAGGTCATGTTTGGTGGAACATAAATGCGTACAAGCGAAAGGTTTGAAATGTATTTTACAATAGCGTATTTATTTGGTTTCTAGAGACAGGAACAGCCTTTGTAGAGAACACCTATGACAAATACCCATTGACAGAATACTGAAGCGTCAAAGAAACTAGTGTTGGTATGCGCATTCAAAAAAAGAGATATGTAACCAGGCAGAATACGGCGCTGCGGTGAACAAAGCCTATGTAAGACAGCAAGTATGTGGCGCCGTTTTTGGATCGGTTACTGCTGCTACAGTTGCAGGTTACCAAGACTTAAGTGAGTTTGAACGTGGTGTTATAGTGGGTACACAAGCGAAGGGACATAGCTTCTCCAAAGTAGCGATGAAGTGGGGATTTTTTCGTACTACAATTTTACGAGTGTAGCGTACAAATAAGGAATCCGGTGAAACATCAAATCTCCGACATCGCTGGGGCCGGAAAAAGATTCTGCAAGAACGCGACCAACGACGACTGACGACAATCGTTCAACATGGCAGAAGTGCAACCCTTATGCAGATTGCTGCAGGTATCAATGCTGGGCCATCAAGAAGTGTCATTGCACGACAGAAAGCTTGACATCTCGCCTGGCCCTGTCAACACAGACATTGGACTGTTGATCACTGGAAACTTGTTCGCTGGTTGGACGTTCTCGTTTCAAATTGTATCGAGCAGGTGGGCGTGTACGGGTATGGAGACAACCTCATGAATCCATGGAAACTGCATATCAGCAGAGGACTGTTCAAGCTTGTGTAGGCTCTCTAATGGCGTGGGGCGTGTGCAGTTGGAGTGATGTGGAACCTCTGATACGTCTAGATACGATTCTCACCGGTGACACGTACGTAAGCATCCTGTCTGATCACTTGTATCCATTCATGTCCATTGTGCATTCCGACGGACTTGGGCAATTCCAGCAGGACAATGCGACACTAGGGACAGTTCCAGCATTGCTACAGACTGGCTCCGGGAACATTCTTTCGAGTATAAATACTTCCACTGGCCGCCAAACTCCCCAGACATGAACATTATTGAGCATATCTGGGATGACTTGCAACGTGCTCTTCAGAAGACATTTACGTCACCCGGATCTCTAACGGATTTACGGACATCCCTGTAGGATTTATTGCGTCAGTTCTCTCCAGCACTACATAAGACATTAGTCGAGTCCATGCTACGTCGTGTTGCGGTACTTCTGCGTGCTCGCTGGGACCCTACACGATATTAGGCAGGTGTACCAGTTTGTTAGGCTCTTCAGTGTGGATCAGGTAAGTTTTTTTGCTAGGTAGTGCTCAGCAATACCTTTTGTAGTATCCACGGGAAAAGGGAAAGTCCTGTCAGTGCGAAGCATAACTCACGGAAAGTTACGAGACTGGAGGTACTGGTCACATAGGCTCAACAACAGCCAGACCTCGAAGGGAGGTTTCATAAAATATCACAGGCTCCTAAACGCGTACAGGGGAAAACGCTGACCAGAGGCGCCAGGGCGATGAAGGTCGTGTATAGTGGTGACATTATAAGGTATAAAAACGAGAGTGATATAAATGCATATAAGGAGATGTGTAAGAGGCGCAAGAAGGGACAGAGTCCGTGCAAGGGGCACCTGTACGTCATTAAGAATCCATAGCCGGCCTAAGACAGTGCAACGACAAATGCAGTTAGTACTGTTAGTTCCATTTTAAGTAGACATAGCGGTACTACCTAGTCACCGCCTCTGTGTAAAGACTTGTCCTCTTTATGGGTACAGTTCTCTTAGAGCTGGTATACCAGGGGTCGATACTATTTTCTGAGTACAGTCAGAACCTGTAAAACACTCATACTGTTGGTAATTTCAATACTTATAGAAACCTCTCACTTTCCGTAATAATGAAATTTTAACATCATAAGTAATGACACACTCTCACTTAGAACTACTCCCACATTCCCCAACCTTGTTGCCCAGTCACAAGCAATACTATCTATTGGGACACGAGAATTTTCTATCCCTGGGTTTCCTTAAGACCCAGTATCATTATCATCCTTAGTAGATG
The DNA here is from genome assembly GCF_023864275.1 of Schistocerca cancellata. NCBI lineage: Eukaryota > Metazoa > Arthropoda > Insecta > Orthoptera > Acrididae > Schistocerca > Schistocerca cancellata. The sequence continues at coordinate 117,192,703 of NC_064636.1, read as the reverse complement.
TTGGGAAGTAATCGGGAAGGAGACGTTATGTGACACTATAATGTTTTTAGTCACTTATGCAAGCATCAGTAATTGTGGGTTTTTTCCGTGGAGGTTAAAATATCTCATTATTAGACCGTTCTATAAGAAGGATGACCCCACAAATATCAATAATCCTCTTTAATGTCATGCCTTATACAATTCTCTAAAAGTTTTGAGAAGGTTATGTACTCACTTCCTGGTTGTCACACAACTGTATGGTAATGGGAGATTTGGCCAATCACAGATTGTATTTGAGAAAGAGCACTCTACTGAGTGACCGTGATGCATTTACTGAGCCCACAATAATTATCTTAAAATGATAAAATATATCACCATTTTGGAAATTTTGTGGTTTGTCAAAGAGGTCTGATTGTGTGGATCATAACATTTTATGGTACTGGAGTAGTTAGCAGACGCCTTGTTGAGCTCCTATTTAGTAAACATAAATCACCCTAGCCTCTTTGATTAATACAAAAAGAGAAGCCACGCATGGAGAGATATGACAATGAGAGTTCTACATGGTTAGAATATTGGCACACTACTGTGTGTTTTAATTATTGTATTTGGATCAGAAGGAAGAAATAGTCCAGCTTGGAGATCATACAAACATTGTTGAGAAGCTGAGCAAAGAATTATATGTAGAGAAAATAATAAGGGATGGTCTTGTGAAAGTTGGTGACTGGTCCTGCACAACTGGACTACCTTTAAACTTTGAAAAACACAGCTGATCCAGTTTAGCACTGTTGGAAATATACCACTTCCTGTTAATCTAGTGTACTACTAAGAAATAATAAACAGGGTAGAAAGTTTTAGGTTCTTATATGTTGATATTAACGAAAATTTAAATGGAAAAACTATATATCAGACCTGCTACAAGGTTTTGGTTCACCTACATTTGAATCAATCGTTTTTATATGTGCGTAACTCATTTGTACCGTTCCGATGTTTTCCACTTCTTAGGTCCTACAGAGGTAGGTCTATCATTAGTGTTTAAAAGAAGACCAGTGATGCTATTGATTGGGTAGTAAAGGAAAACGAAGTTGATAATTATTTTTGAATGAGCTATAGTGACTAACATGCACCAACTTAAAAAAAAGAAAAAAGAAAAAAAAACGGGCATGGAAACAGCTGAAGAGCGAGTAGCAATTGTTTGTTACTTATAAAATTTTATTACCTCACAAATGTTGTCTGATGCAGATATTGCAAGTTATACTGAAATTGTAAGTAGAATAAGGAAAAAGAGGAAGAATTTCTTCCAGTTACATTAGTAACAAAATAAAAGCTGCTACATTGAAGGTACTAAAATTACACTCACGAAAACTAAAACTTCATAAACGGGCTATTACGTTTGATTATCATAAACATAACCTCCAATATCATCACAAAAAGAAAGAAAACAGCTGTAACAAATATCCATTTCATTATTCTGTAATCAACTTGATTTATTTGATCCAGGTGTAAGAAGAATTGTTTCAAAGTAGCTCGAGAGGAAAACTGCTTAGAAATTCGTACAAACTTTTACAATATTTCTAATAACAAGTAGAAAAACATATTTTTTTAAGGATTAATAGATCCTCAAGAGGCCTAACAGAGATGACCAAGAAAAAAGTTAAACTCTACAATGTACTTTCTACTACTTTTTATATCATGAGTTAGTTGGTTATTATATGAAGAGGTTTTTAACGTTACAGTAGTGAGAAACAAGTATGAAGAATAAGACAACTTAAGCTCTATGGAAAAACCCCAAATGACAGGAGAGGTAGAGGAGTTACACATAGCCTCGAATTCTCTGTTCATGAGGAATACATCCAGTCATTCCGCTTATGAGAAAGTCATGACACTACTTACAAGGTGTACTATCCTAGTGCAGACTTAAAAGTGAAAATCATGTGGAAATTGTTCTTGAAGAAGACAGTAAAATAGCTTATCACTCTTACTGGAACTTCTTTAGGAACAACTCAAGTTACTGATTTGGAAACCAAAGGCCTATGAAGAGTTGCAGATAAAACTTAGAACTACATTTCTCAGTGATGTAGCAAACCGAACAGCTACTGCAGAATTGATGATACATCAACATACAAGCAGAAAATGTTACTCAGATCTCAAGCAGAAAGTGTCAGGCGGGACAAACAAGGAGATGAATGTATTATCCTTATCATTGTATTACATGCAGAAATCACTTTGGTGGAAGTGCCAGAACAGGAAGTCTTTTATTTAAAACACTTACAGTGAATGTTTTTTTGCATTCATGATACAAAAAGAGGATTTAGTGCAGATAATTTTTACCAGGAAGGAAAAGGTAAAAAGCCCCTAGTGAATTCTGTTCTTTTCTGTTTGGCTGTCTAAAGTCTGTAGTCAAAAGCATCACAGAGGTTAGGTTGTTTTGTGACAACTGTGTTCAACAGATCCAGAACCAGTCTCTGTGCAGTTTCTTGCTATCACTTACAGATTCTGGTCGTTTGCAAAACTACAACAATATTACCCTATGAGAGAGCACAGCTTTCTAGTTGTGGCCGAGATTTTGGGATTATCTGCGGATGGCTTAGTTGCTATGACAGAATTTTAATTATCCATCAGATTAACACTTGGTTCAAGAATCATAAAAGAAGGTTGTATACCTGGAAGAATCCTGGAGATACTAAAAGGTATCAGATAGATTATATAATGGTAAGACAGAGATTTAGGAACCAGGTTTTAAATTGTAAGACATTTCCTGGGGCAGATGTGGACTCTGACCACAATCTCTTGGCTATGAACTGCAGATTGAAACTGAAGAAACTGCAAAAAGGTGGGAATTTAAGGAGATGGGACCTGGATAAACTGAAAGAACGAGAGGTTGTAGAGTGTTTCAGGGAGAGCATAAGGGAACAATTGACAGGAATGGGGGAAAGAAATACAGTAGAAGAAGAATGGGTAGCTCTGAGGGATGAAGTAGTGAAAGCAGCAGACGATCAAGTAGGTAAAAAGACGAGGGCTAATAGAAATCCTTGGGTAACAGAAGAAATATTGAATTTAATTGATGAAAGGAGAAAATATAATAATGCAGTAAATGAAGCAGGTAAAAAGGAATACAAACGTCTCAAAAATGAGATCGACAGGAAGTGCAAAATGGCTAAGCAGGGATGGCTAGAGGACAAATGTAAGGATGTAGAGGCTTGTCTCACTAGGGGTAAGGTAGATACTGCCTACAGGAAAATTAAAGAGACCTTTGGAGAGAAGAGAACCACTTGTATGAGTATCAAGAGCTCAGATGGCAACCCAGTTCTAAGCAAAGAAGGGAAGGCAGAAAGGTGGAAGGAGTATATAGAAGGTTTATACAAGGGCGATGTACTTGAGGACCATATTCTGGAAATGGAAGAGGATGTAAATGAAGATGAAATGGGAGATACGATACTGCGTGAAGAGTCTGACAGAGCACTGAAAGATCTGAGTCGAAACAAGGCCCCGGGAGTAGACAACATCCCATTACAACTACTGACGGCCTTGGGAGAGCCAGTCCTGACAAAGCTCTACCATCTGGTGAGCAAGATGTATGAGACACGTGAAATACCCTTAGACTTCAAGAAGAATATAATAATTCCAATCCCAAAGAAAGCAGATGTTGACAGATGTGAAAATTACCAAACTATCAGTTTAATAAGTCACAGCTGCAAAATACTAACGCGAATTCTTTACAGACGAATGGAAAAACTGGTAGAAGAGGACCTCGGGGAAGATCAGTTTGGATTCCGTAGAAATGTTGGAACACGTGAGGCAATACTAACCTTACGACTTATCTTAGAAGAAAGATTAAGGAAAGGCAAACCTACGTTTCTAGCATTTGTAGACTTAGAGAAAGCTTTTGACAATGTTGACTGGAATACTCTCTTCCACGTTCTAAAGGCGGCAAGGCCAAAATACAGGGAGCGAAAGGCTATTTACAATTTGTACAGAAACCAGATGGCAGTTATAAGAGTCGAGGGGCATGAAAGGGAAGCAGTGGTTGAGAAAGGAGTGAGACAGGGTTGTAGCCTCTCCCCGATGTTATTCATTCTGTATATTGAGCAAGCAGTAAAGGAAACAAAAGAAAAATTCGGAGTAGGTATTAAAATTCATGGAGAAGAAGTAAAAACTTTGAGGTTCGCCGATGACATTGTAATTCTGTCAGAGACAGCAAAGGACTTGGAAGAGCAGTTGAACGGAATGGATGGTGTCTTGAAGGAAGGATATAAGATGAACATCAACAAAAGTAAAACAAGGATAATGGAATGTAGTCGAATTAAGTCGGGTGATGCTGAGGGAATTAGATTAGGAAATGAGACACTTAAAGTAGTAAAGGAGTTTTGCTATTTAGGGAGTAAAATATCTGATGATGGTCGAAGTAGAGAGGATATAAAATGTAGACTGGCAATGGCAAGGAAATCGTTTCTGAAGAAGAGAAATTTGTTAACATCGAGTATAGATTAAAGTGTCAGGAAGTCGTTTCTGAAAGTATTTGTATGGAGTGTAGCCATGTATAGAAGTGAAACATGGACGATAACTAGTATGGACAAGAAGAGAATAGAAGCTTTCGAAATGTGGTACTACAGAAGAATGCTGAAGATAAGGTGGGTAGATCACGTAACTAATGAGGAGGTATTGAATAGGATTGGGGAGAAGAGAAGTTTGTGGCACAACTTGACTAGAAGAAGGGATCGGTTGGTAGGACATGTTTTGAGGCATCAAGGGATCACAAATTTAGCATTGGAGGGCAGCATTGAGGGTAAAAATCGTAGAGGGAGACCAAGAGATGAATACACTAAGCAGATTCAGAAGGATGTAGGTTGCAGTAGGTACTGGGAGATGAAGAAGCTTGCACAGGATAGAGTAGCATGGAGAGCTGCATCAAACCAGTCTCAGGACTGAAGACCACAACAACAACAACAGATTATGAAGTACATTATTCACAGTACAGAAAAGTAGGCAAATTCAAAGGTAATAGAAGTCAAAGCATCCACAATTGAAGACTTCATGTGCTGATGGATGAAACACAATAAGAAAAACACTTTTCTGAGGAAACAAGGACCAAGTGTATAACTGAAAGAGATAACTGTGGAATCAGCACTCTGTTCCACTTTGTTTGCTTCTGTGACAGATACAGATATGTGAAAGGATACAGTAATATTGATCATAGCGTCTAAGAGGGGATATCTTCCTCCACCATCAGAATTTGCGTATTCCTGAAGAACAGTTCCAGTTGCAGAGAAAATAATGCAAGACTTCCAGTAGATGAAGCAGTATATTATACGCGAATGTAAGGCATTTTATGAGGAAATATTCAGCTGGTCAACAGATAATAATGGTGTAGAGAGCGATTGAAAAAAGTGAGTTTCAATTTATTTGCATGTTTTTTAACCTTCTCCAATATTATGCACTTTGATTAAAGTTTTATTCTTTGTGTGTGGTTCTGAATGATTTACAGTGTAATGGAATGTTAATCACCAGGCCTCCATTACGTTTCTGCATGTCATTAAGACAATATAGTTTAAAACTATGAATTTTTCCAATTTTAAAACCCTAACAACTACTATTAGGTGTTACAAATAGTGAAAAGGTACACTAAAAACCAATAAACTTTCATTAAAACTCTGTTGTTATGTTTAGAAGTTTATATTTTCAAACAGTTTGCTTCTAAATTATTTTTCTTCAATTTCCCACACATTTATATTTCTTGATATAGACTCTTCATCTGCCATACGACTAATAGTAAACTTCCGTGATATTGAAGTCAGAAAATTAAGATATCTTGCTTATCTGCTTGTTTAATGTAGGATAATATTCTTGGTTAACTCCTCCAATAGACAAATAGCATTCAGTTCACAAAGGAGAGTAATGAGAATTATCTGTTTAATACACGTATGCACATGCCACAGGCATCTCTTTAAGCATAGGGAATATTAACCATGGCCTCACACGATATTTATTCATGTATGAATTTTTTTATCAATACTTCATCTGAGTTTGAGAGTAACTGAGATATTCACAAGTTTAACAATAGAAGGAAGAAAGGGTCTAACTTTGGCACAGAAAGGATTGATATCTGGAGCTGTAAATTTCTTTGGAACTTTATCCAATGAAATAAAATATTTGTCAGAAAGCAAAGAGCAAAGGTGACGACTATGAGTATTCTCCATAGGAGATCCTTGTGTATCATAGAGAAATTCTTGGATATATGCATGGAGATTTTTTATTATATATATATATATGGACAGAATGTAGTCATTTTCTTCGTATAAAAAACTATGTGTTGTATATTTGTTCATTTGACATATTCCACACTATAACATTTATTGTGAATTTTGCCATTTCAAGGAAGCGTATTTTTTATCTCCGTTAAATTGATATGTTCGACATCTTAACATTTATTGTGAATATGATCTAAGGAACTCTTAGCTAGACAGTTAACCCTGTAGAGACTATTCAAAACTCAGACTTGACAAGACAAAATGCACTTGGTTTGGTAATGATTGTCTGATACACAATAACAACTAGCACTTGATGATTTGGAGAATGCAAGAAAACAGCTATGAGAAAGAAACTGACAGCATAAAACAGACCTACAGTGAAGGATCAAAGAAACTGATATGCATATTCAAATACAGAGATATGTAAACAGGTAGATTACGGCGTGGCGGTCGGCAACGCCAGTATAAGACAACCAGTCTCTGGCGCAGTTGTTAGATCGGTTACTGCTGCTACAATGGCAGGTTATGATGATTTCAGTGAGTTTGAACGTAGTGTTATAGTCGGCGCACGAGCGATGGGACACAGCATCTCCGAGGTAGCGATTAAATGGGGATTTTCCCGTGCGACCACTTCACAAGTATACCGTGAATATCAGCAATCCGGTAGAACATCAAATCTCCGTCATCGCTACGGCAGGGAAAAGATCCTACTAAAACGGAACATACGACGACTGAAGAGAATCGTTTAACCAGGTAGAGGTGCAACCCTTACGCCGATTGCTGCAGATTCAATTCCTGGAACATCAATATGTGTCAGCGTGTGAACCATTCAACAAAATATTATCGATATGGGCTATGGGAGACGAAGGCCCTCTCGTACACCCTTGATGACTGCATGACACAGAGCTGCACCTCTCACCTGGGTCCTTCAACACGGACATTGGTCTGTTGATGATTGGAAATTATGTTGCCTGGTCGGATGAGTCCCGTCTGAAATTGTATCGAGCAGTTGGATGTGTAGAGGTATGGAGACAACCTCATGAAACTATGCACCCTGAATGTCATCAGGGCACTGTCCAAGCTCGTCGAAGCTGTGGAATAGTGTAGGGCGTGGGCATTTGGAGTAATATGGGACCCCTCATACGTCTAGATACGATTCTGACGGGTGACACGCACGTAAGCATCCTTTCTGATCACCTGCATCCATTCATGTCCGTTGTGAATCCCAACGGACTTGGGCAATTCTAGCAGGACAGTGCGACACCCAACACGTCAAGAATTGCTACAGAGTGGCTCCAGAAATACTCTTCTGAGATCAGAGACTTCCGCTGGCCACCAAACTCCCCAGACATGAAGATTATTGAGCATATCTGGGATGGCTTGTAACGTGCTTTTCGGAAGAGATGTCCAGCCCCTCGTACTCTTACGGAAGTTTGATGGACAGCCCTGCAGGATTCATGGTGTCAGATCCCTCCAGCACTACTTCAGACATTAGTCGAGTCTATGTCACGTCGTTTTGCGGCGCTTCTGCGTGCTCGCGGGGGATCTACGTGGTATTAGGCAGTTGTACCAGTTTCTTTGGCTCTTCAGTGTATGAACCAGAGATATTTTAACGTATAAAAATAAGCAACTAAGTTTTCAGAAGCGGATAGAAACTCGGTACAATGACTATGGCTGTGTTTGTACTGATCAGACAGTTGTGGTTGCAAGAGGTTTCGTGCTTGTAGTGCATGGAATACCACATACAAGTGAAGGAGTACACCGTGGAAAACTTCAAGAAGATCTGTTACATATAGCTGGTTTCTTGACTCTGACATCACTAAGTGCATTATGGAGCCCTCCGTGATTGATGCGTCACATATTTCTCTTTGAAGTGACTCTTTGTCACGAATTTCACTGTAGTCGTATTACGCTCAACAGAGTCCATGGATTTGTGATATGAACGGGCTTACTGATAAAGACCTGTCACATTATCCACTGCCAATCTTGAAAGATATTCGAGTTATGACCACTGGCGCTGTTTCAGAACAGCGATCTGTCACGAAATGTGTGCCGCCGAGGCAATGATACGCTGACGATTGTTCGCCAGAATTCTTTATACCCTTTGAGAGATCATCAATCAGATGAAACGAGTTTTATCGCCCTATGAGCTTAATTATTTATGTTTCTGGGCCGGCTTCAAGTCTGCCTTAAGCTGCTAAGATTTAAATTGGTTATTATAACACAATATATGTATATATTGTTGGAGATTAACATAGAAAGAATAAAATTTCGCTTATTATCAATTTACATTGTCTGTCACAACTGTGCTGAAGTAGGCAGCGGGACTCTGTAGTAAAAATTTTCTCCCTTTTGGTAGACAGCTGTAGAGTTTCCTTCTGGGGATTCTTAGACACACACTAAACGTTACAAGCAGCAGGTTTCTGTAACTGTAGACCCAGTGCAGATTTGCTTCAATCTCTCCAACACACAAGTTAACTGGGGAAACTTATGCCTGAAACAAATACAGCGCCTTAACATCGTTATGAACCCACCGCATTTAAGATTTTTCTAGCAACATGGCCATTTACAGTGATGCTGACGAAGTCTAGGTACGACTCTTTTGTGCTAGGAAAAGCTTAATTCCACTGAGAGCATTATGGTTTTGTGACATTGTGATTTTCAAAACCATCTCTCAACAGGTTATTCATGAGAATTACGTCGCCTTCCTTCCATGGATTCCCGTTAATTCGATGCATCTACGTCAACTACATCCACATACTTACTCCACAAGCCATTGTACGGTGCGTGGCGGAGTGTGCTCTGTACCGCTACTGGTTACTTCCTTTCCCGTTCTACTCGCAAATATAGCGAGGAAAAAGCGATTACCTATATGCCTTCCCGTGAGCCATAATTTATCTTATATTCGTGTTCCTTACGTGAAAAGTATGCTGGACGAAGTAGAGTACTTCAGCAGTCAGCTTCAGATGCCGGCTCTGTGAATTTTCTCATTAGCGTTGTCGAACCGTAAGTCGCCTTCCCTTCATGGATTCCCACTTGAGTTCCGAAATACTTCTGTGTTGTTCGAATCAACCGGGAACAAATCTAGCGGACCACTTCTGAACTGCTTCGATGCCCTCCTTTAATACGACGTGGCAGCCATCCCAGTAGGAGCTAAAGGCCGATTTCGGATCGAACAAAGATCAAGCAAAAATGGTATAAAAACGCGATTTTTTCAAAGCGCTCTATTTCCTAATGAAAGTCCATTTTCATTGTTGCATGAAGGAACATAAAAACAGCCATTTTTTCAAGCATTTTTCACTGTTTTTAGATCACGTCTGGGAAAAAAACCGATTTTTAAAAAATCTTAAAATTTCAAGCAAATAAGAAGAAAGAAGATTTTACACAGAAAAAGAAATTTTTAGAATACTTTCTGTGTAGATAGAAGCGATTATTACTAAGAAGTGTAAACTTTGTGAAGTGGGGAAATCAATCGACAACTATCGTTCACATGGGCGCACGAAAAGTAATTATTCATATATGAGTAAAGAATGTGATAAAAAAGTATCAAAAAATTTGTATCTCACCAATACCAGAGCGCTCTGTGTATGTGGAAAATATATTATATATCAATATTATAAAAAGCTCTACAAGAAATTTTCGAACAGTTAACACACGAAACTCTTGGAATCCATGAAAAATAAGGAGGAGGATAATACAACAGAAATATATTAACTGTCAAGAAATTAAAGATTCTGGAAATTTTTTTCCAGATCCAGCGTCTAGGGGCAAGGTGCAAGCAAGTGTAAGATCTATTATCCAGAATATTGGAAAATAAAGTGATCAGTATCTGTGGCACAGAAGTTGTTACATGTTGTCTTACAGAATATCTACTAACGGCCAAAAATCCAGATTCAACAGGCTGCAGGTTGCACTTTCTTCTGCAGGTGCAAAAATACAGAAAATTGAACTTTCATGAAATGTTTAAAAATTATCGTTTGAAACTCTGTGTTGTGCGTCATATGTCAAATAATTCTTGCCGTATATAATTTTGTAGGTGAGGGTATCATTTGGAATTATATCGAATTTTATCACTGAAAGGGGCACACAGTGTCATAGCAGTCTTTGGTGTTCTGAGGAGGAGCAGACAGAAGTTCAGAGCACTCTCTTGCCCATGGGGCGCGAAACTGCCCCTAAAGGCGAAATTGTCGGCAATGATCAACAGCATGAGGATGCAGAAGGCAGTGGAAACCACTGCATTAACGACACGTAACGTGTATCCACAGGACATGTGCCCTCTAACTGAAGAAATGTCATGATGATCTCTCCATTGGCAAATGATTCCGAAACAGTTCTCCATTCGGATATCCAGGAGGGCTCTGCCAAGGGAGAGGTAACCATGAGAAAAAGATTGAATAAACAACGAAAGGATAACGTTCTACGAGTCAGGACGTGGAGTGTCGGAAGTTTGAAATTGGTAGGGAAACCAGAAAATCGGAAAACGGCATTACAAAGTTTCGATCTATATATAGTAGAGGTCAGTGAAGTGAAATGGAAAGAAGACAACGATTTATGGTCAGATGAGTGTAGGGTAATATCAACAGCAGCAGATAATCGAGAATGAGATTTTCACTTTGCAGCGGAGTGTGCGCCGATACGAAACTTCCTGGCAGATTAAAACTGTGTGCCCGACCGAGACTCGAACTCGGGACCTTTGCCTTTCGCGGGCAAGTGCTCTACCATCGCAGCTACCGAAGCACGACTCACGCCCGGTACTCACAGCTTTACTTCTGCCAGTACCTCGTCTCCTACCTTCCAAACTTTACAGAAGCTCTCCTGCGAACTTTGCAGAACTAGCACTCCTGAAAGAAAGGATATTGCCAGTACCTCGTCTGTGAGTACCGGGCGTGTGTCGTTCTTCGGTAGCTCAGATGGTAGAGCACTTGCCCGCGAAAGGCAAAGGTCCCGAGTTCGAGTCTCGGTCGGGCACACAGTCTTAATCTGCCAGGAAGTTTCAGCAGCAGATAATGATACAATGAGAGTAAAATTTTTTAAGAACATGAAGGTAGCGCAGAGAGTGTGTTACTGTAAACAGTTCAGTGATATAGTAGTTCCCACTAGAATTTACAGCAAAGTAACACTGACATCGACAGTTCAGATATACATGCTGAAGTCGCAGGCTGAAAATGAAGAGATAAAGAAAGTATGTGATGATACGAAACAGATAATTCAGTATGTAGAGCAACATGAAAATCTGTTAGTCATGAGACTGGACTATGGTTGGAGGGGAAGGTGTAGAGGAAAGGGCTGCGGGAGAATATAGGCTAGGTACTAGGAATGAAAGAGCACAAAAACCAGTTCTGTAATACATTTTAGCTAGTTGTAGGGAATAGTCCGATGAAGAATCACAAGAGCAGGAGCTATACTTGAAAAATGCTGGGAGATATAGGAAAAGTTCAGTTTGATTATATCATGGTCAGACAGAGATTCCAAAATCAGGTACCGGATTGTAAGGTGTACCCAGGAGCAGATATGGAATCAGACCACAATGTAGTGGTGATCAACAGTAGGCTGAAGTTTAAGAGACTAGTCAGGAAGAATCAGTGCTTAAAGAAGTAGGGTATGGAGGTACTAAGGAACGACGAGATACGCTTGAAGTTATCTGAGGCTATAGACACGGCAGTACGGAGTAGCTCGATAGGCAGTACAGTTGAAGAGGAATGGACATCTCTAAAAAGGGCAATCACAGAAGTTGGAAGCAAATATACAAGCACCATGAACGTAACTGCTAAGAAACCATGGCTAACAGATGAAGTACTTCAGTAGTTCGATGAAAGAAGGAAGTACAAAAATGTTAAGGGTAATTAAGATATACAAAAATACGAGTCACTGAGGAATGAGATGAAAGGGAAGAGCAAGGAAGCTAAGACGGAATGACTACTCGAAAAAGTGAAGCAATCGAAAAGGAATGAGTGTTGGAAGCACTGAATCAGCGTATAGGAAAGTCAAAACAACCTGCGGTCATATTAAATCAAGGGCGGTAACATTAAGATTGCAATGCGAACTCCACTCTTAAATGCACAGAAGAGAGCGGATAGGTGGAAAGAGTGCACTGAAGACCTCTCTGAGGGGGGAAACTTATCTAGTGTTATAGAAGAAGAAACAGGAGCCGGTATAGAAGAGATAAGAAATGCAGTATTAAAAAAAATGAGAATTTAAAAGAGCTTTGGAAGACTTGCGATCAAATAAGACAGAAATGATAGATAACATTTCCTCAGAATATCTAAAATTATTGGGCAAAGTTGCAGCCACACGACTATTCACAATCGTGTGTACAGTCTATAAGTCTGACGATGTACCGTGTGACTTCCTGGAAAATATCATCCACACAATTCCAAAGACTGCAAGAGCTGACAAGTACGGCAATTATCGGATAATCAGCATAACAGCTCATACATCCAAGTTGCTGACAATAATAATACATAGAAAAACCAAAAAATTGGATATGTTAGTGACGATCAGTTAGGCGTTAGGAAAGGTAAAAGCACCTGGGAGGTCGTTCTTAACGTTGTGGCTGATAATGGAAACGAGAGTAAGAAAAGTCAGAAAAAGTTTACAGGATTTGTCTACCTGGAAATAGTGTTCGACAATGTAAAATGGTGCAAGATGTTCGAAATTCTGAGGAAAACAGAGGTAAGCTACAGGGAGTGACCGGTGATGTACAACAACTTCAAGAGCCAAGACGGAGTAGTAATCGTTGAATACCAAGAATGAACTGCTAGAATTAAGAAGGGTGTAAGACAGGGCTGTAGTCCTTCGCTCCTAGTGTTAAATTTACACGTGCAAGAAGCAATGATGGAAATATAAGGAAGGTTCAAGAGTGGAATTAAAATTCTCGGTGAAAGGATACCAACGATAAGATTCACTGATGACATTGATATCGACAGGAATTACAGGATCTGCTCAATGGAATATACAGTCTAATGAGTACCGAATATGGATTGAGAGCAAATCGCAGTAAGATGTAACTAACGAGAAGTAGCAGAAATGACAACAGCAAGAAATTGAACACCAGGATTGCTGGCCGTGAAATAGATGAAGTTAAGTAATTCTGCTACCTAGGCAGCAAAATAAACAATGATAGACGAGCAATGAGAATATAAAAAGCAGAATAGTACTGGTAAAGAGGGCTTTCCTGGCCAAGGGAAGTCTAGCAGCATCAAACATAAGCCAAATATGGGGAATAAATCTCTAAGAAAGTACGTTTGGAGCACCGCGTTGTATGGTAGTGAAACATGGACTGTGGGAAAACCGGAACAGAGGAGAATCGAAGCATTTAGGATGTGTCACTACAGAAGGGAGTTGAAAATTAGGTGTACAGGTAAGCTAATAAATGCGAAGGTTCTCTGCAGAATCGGAGAGGAAAGGACTGTATGGAAAACATTAACAAGAAGAAGGGACAGAGTGGGCCATTTGTTAAGACATCACGGAATGCCTTCCATAGCAGTAGAGAGAGCTGTAGGTCGTAAAAACTGTAGAGAAAGAGAGAGACTGGAATACAAACAGCAAATAATTGAGGACATAGGTTGCAAGTGCTACTCTGAGATAAGGGGGTTTCCGTACGAGAGAAATTCGTGGTGGGCCGCAGCAAACCTGCCAGAAGACTGTTGATTAAAAAAAAAAAAAAAAATTCTTACCTGACATGTTGAACACATAAATGGGGTACTTTTCTATGAAACAACAGGTTTACGTTAACATTGCCTTACAGATGTGTAACACGTTTAAAATCACGAAATGTGTCGTAAGCCTTCAGATACTTGTTTGAGGGACCTAAGTTTCACATCTCTTGTGGAAAAAATTCATTTTTTTCAGTTTTCACGTGGATAATCTATAGCGTGAGATAATCAGACAATGCAAAGCCAACGAGTTGATTGTTTTTACGATTTGTCTGAAACACAACGAACATAAAGTAGATCATGTGGAACTGTGTAGAATTATAGGTAATTGTGACATTAACTGAAAATATCTCTTGTAACTCAATCTTGTACTCTGTACATTTTGTTCTTCAGTGAAAGGCACGGGAATTTTCGAATTTTTAAGCCTTCCTTGTTTTAGTTAAAGTTGATATTTAGGATAGTGTTTGACAACAGGCACACAAATTTTCGTGTTTTCTACTATAATTTTATCTTCTTTTGGTAATGCCTCTTTTATCTTAACATTGCAACATTTCGATCACTCCATCGAAGACGAGCCCCGTTTGCACTTTAACTCCAAGCGAAGCTTACTGTTGGATTACATACCCCTGTAATTTCTTTAAAAACCTAAAAATTCACCAAGCATGTCCAATCACTTCTGTTTTTTTTTTTTTTATTTTTCACTTTATCATTCATGAGTATATGATCTTCTATACCTAATTCATCGACATGGCACGAACTCAAACATAACAAAACTGATGAAAACATAAAAGCATGCTCCATACTAGACAAAATATTATTTCCTTTTCTTATGGACACGAAGTCAAAAAGTTTGCTACATAGTTCTCAGTTTGATTCAACTGTTAATAATACGTTGGATATCCTGTCCCACCAGCTTGAAAAATTCTGAAACTCATTTACAACTGGACACGAAGGCGACGAACCTAACCATTACAAATGTGAATGTTGACCTCCACACCCTTGTTAGGAATATTTTCAGTTAGGATTATTTTTAGTCCTCTAGCTCACGGGGAATGAGTAGAAATAGTAGTTTTGTAACTTGTTCATTTATAGAGAAAGAAATTTTATTACTTCGTTTCTAAAACGACTTTTATACTGATGCCATTGAAATCACTCAAATTGTCATTTCAATAGATATGGTTACTTCCAAGTTCTTAATTTTCTCGTGGATTGGAACCACTAAAGGATGATGTGGCTCATTAATTATTGATGAACCGAACCCGTCATTGGTCTTAAATGATGCCATAATGTTAGTTTCTCAATGACACGGGTCCCTATCACATACATTCCGTTGGTAAGATTAAAATGTACGTTAATTACCTCAAATGGTATAATTTTTGGAAGGTCATGAGTGACGGTTTTTCCATTGTCGGAAATAATTTGTTCGCCAGATCCCAGCACACTTCTAACACTGCATTTTCTGTCCATGTGACCTACCACAATTCTCACATGCTCGTTCCATTTCGTATCACTTTGTAACGTTGCACCCACAAATTTACACAACGTGACTGTGTCAGGAAGGGCACTATTAATTCTGTATCTGAACATTAAAGGTCTGTTTTTTCTACTCATCCGAATTAACTTATATTTTTCTATATTTAGAACCAGCTTCCATTCATCACGCCAACTAGAAGCTTTGTCTAACTCGTCACTCAACTTCGACACCTTCCTGTACACCACAGCATCATCAGGAAACAACCGCAGGTTTTTGCTCACCATATATATATATATATATATATATATATATATATATATATATATATATATATATATATATATATATATATATCAGATACTCATCAACCAGGATAGGAAGGTCACCAATCGTTATTTGCTGTCTTGTTTCGCAAGAACTGATCAGCAGAACGTCTGTGCAGGAATGCCCAGAAAAATTGCATTCTAGTGCAGGAAGTAGTTAACAAAGCGATACAAATTCCACCATTGCAGTGGTAGCAAGAGATCCCTGGGAAGTGATTCGAAAGTATGCAATTCTGATAAGGGAGAAGGTTCCAGTTTAATCAAAGTACATTCTTCTTTTTTATCTTCATCTGTTCCTATCAGAGTGTTAGTTATAAATGCAAAATCAAATGTGTAAATATCAAGTTGATTATGTAACAGTAACCTTTACCATTCTTCTTTTGAATAGTGGGGTATGACCACAACGTGTTGTCCGATAGCTGAGTGGTCAGCGTGACGGAGATCCGTCCTACGTGCTCGGGTTCGATTCCCAGCTGGGTCGGGAATTTTCAAATGCTATAGAACTTTCTATTTTTCAAAGCTCTGGAAGGGAGCGCTACAGGCGAAACTATTTCTTTTTCGACCATTCCTTTTTGTTGACTGCAATCTGTCTTGGACAAGTTGTATTCGTACATGTACCAATGGGGCGGCAGTATTTACCGGAACTACGATGGTTGCCCAGAAACTAATGCACCGCATTATTTCCTCAGCCGAAAACAATGCTACGAATGCGAAACGTTACGTATCTATCATTTGAAGTCTCCTGAGTGAGCGGGCGAAGTTTTCATCACTTGCCCTGAAAAACAGGTACCGGTTCCTATTAAAGTCCTAAGACATCGTGATTCTAGGTCAGTTTCAAAATGGCGTCCGTAGGTGATGTACGTTACAAACAACGTGCCATCACTGAATTCTTCACTGCAGAGGAAGAACTTGTGGGGAATATTCACAAACGCTTATACAAAGCTTATGGAGCATCTGCTGCCGACAGAAGTACAGTGAGTCGCTGGCCACGAAGCTTGAGGTCACCAGAGGGCGGTTCGCCGGAGTTCCACGATTTCAAGCGGTAGGGGAGACCATCCACGGCTGTCACACCTGACACACCTGACCTAGCCAACTCGGACTTCCACTTGTTTGGGCCATTAAGGACACCACTCGAGGAAGACATTTTGAGGACGATGAGGAGGTGATTCACACAGTGAAGCACCGACTCCGCCACCAGGACAAAGACTTTTACGGACAGTGCGTACACGTCCTTTTTAGTGCTGGAGGAAGGCCACAGAACGGGATGGAGATTGTGAGGAAAAACCGTGTGTATACATCAAACAACGGTCTTTCGCGTGTGCAATTCTCATTGTGTTCAATAAAGAAAAAGAAAAATATGCGCTTCATTATTTTCTGGGCAACCCTCGAAGAAAGCGGTTCGTAGCAAGGGGATGTGCTGTTTTAGCTTCAGTAAAATTCACACCAGAAAGCATTGGCTTCTGAAGTAATACGACTGGAAGTCAATAAAGTGCTCAACAACGCTGTCAGTGTTGCAAATTCAGTAAAAGTACAAGGTTTAAGCAGTAGCTATTTTCCATTCTTTGCGAGGAGATGGGTTGTATACATGCACCGCTTCTGCTGCACTCTGAGGTACCTCGGCTGTCACGTGGTAAAACGCTTCGTCGCGTTCTGGAGCTCAAGGGTGAATTTTTCCTACTGAACAGCAATCCTACACTCACGATTGTGTTTTAGAATGACAAATGGATTGTAATGTTATACTACTTGACCGACGTCTTGAGAAGCCGAATTTTCTCTAGGTACACTATGTTATCAAAAATGCCGATTTTCAAGTTCGTGGCGGACTACGTCGATAATGTTGGAATCCAATTTGGGTTTGGCCCACCCTTAGCCTTGATGACAGCTTCCACTCTCGCAGGCATACGTTAAATCAGGTGCTGGAAGCTTTCTTGGGGAACGGCAGCCCATTCTTCATGGAGTGCTGCACTGAGGAGAGGTATCGATGTCGGTCGGTGAGGTCGGGCATGAAGTCGGCATTCCAAACCATCCCAGAGGTGTTGTATAACATTCAGGCCAGGACTATGCGCAGGCCATACCATTACAGGGATGTTATCGTCGTGTAACCAATCCGCCAAAGGTCGTGCATTATGATCAGGTGCTCGATCGTGTTGAAATATGCAGTCGCCATCCCCGCATTGCTCTTCAACAGTGGGAAGCCACAAGGTGCTTAAAACATTAATGTTGGCCCATGGTGTGACAGTGTCACGCAAAACAACGAGGGGTGCAAGCCCCCTCCATGAAAAACACGACCACACCATAACACCTCCGCCTCGGAAGTTTACTATAGGCACTACACACGCTGGGAGATGACGTTCACCGGGCATTCGAGATACCCACACCCTGCCATCGGATCGCCATATTGTGTACCGTGATTCCTCACTTCACACAACAATTTACCACTGTTCAATCGTACAATGTTAAACGCTCCTTACACAGAGCGAGGCTTTTACCGCCGTGATGTGTGGCTTATGAGCAGCCGTTCGACCGTGAAATCCAAGTTTTCTCACCTCCCGCCTGACTGCCATAGTACTTGCAGGGGAATCTGATGCAGTTTGGAATTACTGTGTGTTAGTCTGGATAGATGTCTGCCTATTACACATTAAGACCCTCTTCAACTGTCGGCGGTCTCTGTCAGTCATCAGACGAGATGGGCCTGTACGCTTTTGTGCTGTATGTGTCCTTTCAAATTTCCACTTCACTATTGTATCCGAAACAGTGGACCTAGAGATATTTAGGAGTGTGGAAATCTCACGCACAGACGTATGACACAAGTGACACCCAATCACCTGACACGTTCGAAGTCTGTGAGTTCCGCGTAGCGCCCAACTCTGCTCTCTCACGATGTCTAATGACTACTGAGCTCGCTGATATGGAGTACCTGGCGGTAGCTGGCAGCACAATGCACCTAATGTGAAAAACGTATGTTTTAGGGGGTGTCCGGATACTTTTGATCCCATAGTGTATCACTTCAGCGAGGCAAGATTAATAACATCTTTCGAAGGGGGAAAGTGCTTGCGTTTAAGGAAAACTTGTACTTTGAAAAACCTGTATTGAGAACAGTAACTGCAAGATGTTTTCTTGTCTCAATGAGTTCGCGGAGGAAAATAGTGTGGATGTAGGGAAAATTAGTACCATTAGTGTAGGGTATGGTTGTGGCCTTACTCAGCAATTCCATGATATATTTCCGAATTCTTCATTTGTGTGTGATTCGACCCACAAGCCTTTCGATACGATCGACCACTTATGAACAGTGGAACAGGAGATGTTAATGTAATTCTGAAGTGATAGAACTGTTCGAAATAAATTTAAATAGAAGTCTCTCGAAACGTTTTGGGTGCAGACTCGGAATGAATATGCCAATTCATCAAGAAGCATATTGGACGTGTGAAAGCCCTTCATGTCGACTTACTTGTGGGATTCAACATTTTCTACGATGGTATTAACGAAGACGGAATTTCGGACTCAGCTGCAGATGTAAAGGGGCTTACAAGTCACTGTTTCAGACATCCAACGAATACTGGACCTGCTTTATTCACAAATTCAAGCGCCACATCACACTAAAAGTGCACATGTCAAAATTATCCAAATTTTGAACCATGTGTATTTGTACACTTTTTTACTTTCTTTCCAGATGATCAGTCTGAATAAAACAGTTTCTAAGTGGGTATTAAAATTTTGATTATTGTTCTATCGCATTTGCACATTGATATCTTTCAAATACGAAAGAATTCGTAATGAATTAAAGTCCATATAAATGGATAAATGGAAACAAACTGTAAACAACTAACTTATTTGTGAACTAAGTTTTTTTTAGAAAAGGTTTGTTAGCTTTCAGTTCCTTTGAATAATAGAAATGTATGATAATTTCAAAAATATTTAAATTTGATATGATCGAAGCAGATTCTCTATTAATCTGTACTGTTATAATAATAATAATAATAATAGTAATTACTATTATTGTTATTATTATTATTGTAACTGATAGTTACAATAGACAGAACTAAGTGGATATCATGGGATATTTTTGTGCCAAGTGTAAGAAGTGTTGAAGAAGGAAAGAAAAATGGGGCGGGAGGGGGACAAAAGAATTTTTGTTTCAGAAGGTGAGTGCAAAGGGAAAAACTATGAGAACCCCTGCGTTGGTGGCCAGTACCGTGGAGGCCAAGTGTTCGGTTCCCAGCGACCACCTCAGATACGTCTGATCTGGAAAGGTCAGTATTGGGATGCCTCTTAGACTACATAACAAGCCATCAAAGTAGTGCCAAGTAGAAAGGCTTGAACCAGTCTGGCAGCTGGATGATATCAATTTATTTTCGTATCGCTGTTCCAAAGAATTTTCCAAACTGTAGGACCAGTAGGTACTTGCACTTAACACATGTTTTGAAAGAAACGTTGAAAATCATGTAATGAGATAGAAAGTACATACCAAGGTTAAGGCACCTTCCAAGGTTGTAAACCTTAGTACCTTCTCCGTGGAACTGGAATTTTACTTCATGATTTCCTTGGCCATACGGAATCCGGAAAATGTCTCTTTGCCACTTCCCATCAGGGTGCTATCAACATAAAACAGGATCTCCTATGAGTATAAATACTTCAAAATCACAATACTGTAACAATGAATGCGAATTTTGAACTGAATTTAGCACATTGTAATTAATCCTCTACATAAGGAGACATATTACACTAAAGCAGGGAAAAACGAAGGAAAATTATTACTAGAAAACAGAGTACTCATCAAGAACAACTGTGAAGTAGTTAAATATGGAGAGAACAAAACTTAAGGAATTAATGCAGAAAAGACTAAATAAGTAACACATAAGATGCATCTCGGAAATACAACTGTCTCTCAAACAAGTGTTGGAGGACACATCTATAATATTTACCCACAAAAATGCAATCTCTAGCAACAACAATGTTTCCAAATACAAATTAAAGTTCTTTCTTCATAAGATTCTGATCATTACTGTATGTGAATAATGAAATTAAAATACACTCCTGGAAATGGAAAAAAGAACACATTGACACCGGTGTGTCAGACCCACCATACTTGCTCCGGCACTGCGAGAGGGCTGTACAAGCAATGATCACACACACGGCACAGCGGACACACCAGGAACCGCGGTGTTGGCCGTCGAATGGCGCTAGCTGCACAGCATTTGTGCACCGCCGCCTTCAGTGTCAGCCAGTTTGCCGTGGCATGCGGAGCTCCATCGCAGTCTTTAACACTGGTAGCATGCCGCGACAGCGTGGACGTGAACCGTATGTGCAGTTGACGGACTTTGAGCGAGGGCGTATAGTGGGCATGCGGGAGGCCGGGTGGACGTACCGCCGAATTGCTCAACACGTGGGGCGTGAGGTCTCCACAGTACATCGATGTTGTCGCCAGTGGTCGGCGGAAGGTGCACGTGCCCATCGACCTGGGACCGGACCGCAGCGACGCACGGATGCACGCCAAGACCGTAGGATCCTACGCAGTGCCGTAGGGGACCGCACCGCCACTTCCCAGCAAATTAGGGACACTGTTGCTCCTGGGGTATCGGCGAGGACCATTCGCAACCGTCTCCATGAAGCTGGGCTACGGTCCCGCACACCGTTAGGCCGTCTTCCGCTCACGCCCCAACATCGTGCAGCCCGCCTCCAGTGGTGTCGCGACAGGCGTGAATGGAGGGACGAATGGAGACGTATCGTCTTCAGCGATGAGAGTCGCTTCTGCCTTGGTGCCAATGACGGTCGTATACGTGTTTGGCGCCGTGCAGGTGAGCGCCACAATCAGGACTGCATACGACCGAGGCACACAGGGCCAACACCCGGCATCATGGTGTGGGGAGCGATCTCCTACACTGGCCGTACACCACTGGTGATCGTCGAGGGGACACTGAATAGTGCACGGTACATCCAAACCGTCATCGAACCCATCGTTCTACCATTCCTAGACCGACAAGGGAACTTGCTGTTCCAACAGGACAATGCACGTCCACCTGTATCCCGTGCCACCCAACGTGCTCTAGAAGGTGTAAGTCAACTACCCTGGCCAGCAAGATCTCCGGATCTGTCCCCCATTGAGCATGTTTGGGACTGGATGAAGCGTCGTCTCACGTGGTCTGCACGTCCAGCACGAACGCTGGTCCAACTGAGGCGCCAGGTGAAAATGGCATGGCAAGCCGTTCCACAGGACTACATCCAGCGTCTCTACGATCGTCTCCATGGGAGAATAGCAGCCTGCATTGCTGCGAAAGGTGGATATACACTGTACTAGTGCCGACGTTGAGCATGCTCTGTTGCCTGTGTCTATGTGCCTGTGGTTCTGTCAGTGTGATCATGTGATGTATCTGACCCCAGGAATGTGTCAATAAAGTTTCCCCTTCCTGGGACAATGAATTCACGGTGTTCTTATTTCAATTTCCAGGAGTGTAATTAGATAATTACAAACTTTTAAACGCCTTTCTTGTATTTTTAAACATGTATTTAATTTAGTGTGTACTACTATTATTTTTCCTACTCAGTGACACTGCAGAGACTGAACATGAGGTTACAGTGTACATTATTTTTTATCTTCCTCCTAGCCACACACTATTTTATTTTTCGCTGTTCTTCACATAATTATTCGATAAATCCAACTGAAAGCACGTCTTTTATGCTACTTATTTCAAGTTAATCGTCGATCATAATCATATGGCTATTTCTCCATTCACAAATGTTCTTCCAGTCATACTGAATAAAGGTCTATTCCCTTATCTCATGCTGTACTACTTCTAGAATCTGCTCTTTGTTGCATTATGGCTGACTTGTGGGAACTGCATTCCTTGGCATATTTTGTTGTTATGAGTAAATGCTTTTGTGGGCATAAGAAATCCCCATGCTGCAGTACCTTATCTTCATAACATGCTCTAATGGCCTTTAATGTTCAATAATTATTTGTCTCCGCTCACAGACTATGAAAGAATACTACTACTCGACTGTGCATTATGAACACACATGCTGCTAAGGCAGCTAGCACCATAATATAGTGTAGCACCAGTTCATTATACATGTAATAAAATTAATGAACTTTCTGGAAGGTGGCGTC
Source organism: Schistocerca cancellata (assembly GCF_023864275.1). Lineage (NCBI taxonomy): Eukaryota > Metazoa > Arthropoda > Insecta > Orthoptera > Acrididae > Schistocerca > Schistocerca cancellata. Next base: position 117,169,922 of record NC_064636.1, on the reverse strand, counting down.
AGTTCTGAAAGTACTTGTACTATTGTTTCAGGCAACTTATGCATATCTATCCGTTTTCCTGGTCTTAACAAACGTTGCTACAATTGTCTTTCTAGCAGACTATTAAAAGCAAGTGCTGACTTCATAGAGATTTCCTTGAGCTGTTTTGTAACAACTCAGTGGTGTAAGATCCATTTCCCACCTTGTTTAAGTATACAGTAGTGATAGAACTACACATGCCGTAGCAGTGCCCGTCTATGACTGAAAATAAGTTAATTTGTTCAATATATACTAAGAAACTAAAAACAAAAAAGAAGGTTTACGAAGGAATTAATCCCATAGGACGGAAATTAGTAGAGACATGTACAAATACAGGCAAACAAATGACTACAATTTTAAAAGAAAAAGAGCTCCACAAACTGGGTCCATATCTGGCCTTTATGCAAGCAGTTACTCGTCTTGGCATTGATTAAAACAGTTGTTGTGTGTCCTCCTGAGGAATCAAAAGCAACAATATCAGAGGACAAAGAGCAAAACTGGCATGAAAACAGCATGAAATTACCATTTTTTTACCAAAAATAGAAATTTTCACAGAAATGAGGAAAACCACATTAATGGAGGAAAAATAGTCAAGCTGTATCTTGCTTATTACTTCGAGCTTCATCATCATCATTGGCTGCTGAGCTTTTTCTACTGCTTTTTATTTTCTTTCAACATCAATGGCAGTTCTCTCCCAATCATAATCTTGAAAAGTTCATCGTCGTCGTCGTCGGCTGATACTCGTATACGGGTTTTCATTTCTCTCCTGAGATTTCCTTTGTCACGGTTCAGGCGTGGAAGTGTCGTTGATGGCTTAGCAATCCAATCCTAGAGTGGAACAGGTGGCCACAGACATTACAGCTGATGGAAGGTGGAGAACGTGGCTGAGCCTGGAGGAGTTTACGTCTCCGGCGTTTGTCATCCTCAATTCTTCGACGTTCCAGCTCAAAGTTTTGAAGAGCATTTGAGGTAACTGAGCGCCAGCGACTTCCGTCTTCTGCTATTGCGGACCAGTTACTCGGATCGATGTTCAAGTATTTAAGATTTTTCTTGTACTGATCCTTATAACGTTTGAGAGGGACACCTCGTGGCCTTTTACCTGTGCTCACTTCGCTGTACAGATTACGTGCTGTCCATGTAGTATCTGGACGTCTTACAAAGCGTGTCTTCCTGAATAAAGACCTAACACTGTACACGAAACTGATGGTGTACAAAGCTGTAGTCATTTCCGCCATGCTACATGGTTGTGAAACCTGGACGTTATATCGCTGTGATCTGAAGAAACTAGAACGCTTCAAAATTTTAAATTTGCTGATTCTCACTTTATTGCTCACCTTACATTTAGGCTTGGCATCTTCAACTTGAACTGCCTTCAGTAGTTCCTTCTCATTTTCTTTGATTACATCTGTTGGCTTCATCTTTACCGTTGAAAGTTCATACATTAACTCGAACCATCCATCTTGATCATTCCAACACATTTCTACTTCTTCTTTCCGTAAGTAACAGGCCTTTCATTTACTTAGAAAATTTTTTCTATTGAATAAATTTTTCTGTTCACACCCAACTTTTGTTTAGTCATAAAAAACCCAGGAATTTCACATACACTTTGTCATCCTTCTTCCTCAAGTTTCTCAACAGGCTATACGTGTGGAAACTTCATCTTCTGTAGCTGATGTTCATTAAAAATTTCTTTCCCTCCTTTCCCTCCAAGGTATTCAACTTGTATGAAACTGGCTTAGAGAAAACAGCTCGATCAACCATAAGAAATTCTGTTGACTAGTTGACTTTGTAGCCCTTTTGTAAAATTTTTAAATTTGCTGATTCTCACTTTATTGCTCACCTTACATTTAGGCTTGGCATCTTCAACATGAACTGCCTTCAGTAGTTTCTTCTCATCTTCTTTGGTTACATCTGTTCGCTCCATATTTACCGTTGAAAGCATCCAGTTATTGTACTCATCAACCAACTTTTCAACCAGTTCAATCGATTTGTAGTTACCCTGAACAGCAAACTCTTTGCACATTTTCTTCCATTGGTGTTCCGTTAAATCCTTCGACAAAAGATGCATTCGTCTCTCAAAATGTTCAGTACCGGTTGATATCACGTTTCTTCGCCACTTTTCAAAATTGTTTGTTGTAAAAATTTTTACCGTTTCTGTCTGCACATTTTTTTCCGAAGGCATCCTCCACATATTTGTCGTTACATGCGATGGCCGATGCAAAATTTGAGAAGACATTGATGACAGTCAATAAACATTTGGGTCTTTTGTTAATTTTTGAAATGGATTTCAGAGTACCAGAGTCCATTTCTATTACGTCAGCTAGCCATCAATCGTATATGAAAAGTTGGATGACACTACTTGTTTTAAAAAATTTTCCCAAGGTTTCTGTAGTTCGTTGGTGGTTTCTTCACGAACATTCACTACCTCTCTAGCGGCTACAATTTTTTTGACAAATTTACTTTTCTTTCTCTTACATACTGTAGGAAGACCTTCATCAAAGTTAAATACTCTCTCGACATAGTAGTATAGTTCATGTTGACCTAGGTCGTCAACCAATTGTCTTGGTGTTAGCACCAAATAAATCGAAGACAAACTCCTTCTCGTTGTCTTTGTGGTAACGCGCCAAGTGTGTGTCAACGTTAACAGAAGTATCTAAATTTACCGCTACACACACAACACTTTTTGGTTGACTGGTTAGTTCACCTATCATGCAAATACCACGAAAGTGGCGGATTTTCAACTGTTTTGCCAACTTTGCTAGGTTAAAATTTGGTCGAGCTTTGTAGCTCCCTGATTCTCTATTGCATGGTTGTGTCCCTTCTGTTCTTCCAATACTACATCGTTCTTTTGTTTTGTCGTGATTACATTTTGCAATGGCAACAACGCCACCAGGCAGTGAACCAATTACTCCTGGTGCAGCAAGTAAAATTGGTGGAAATCCTCCTTTATGTTGTGGTAGTCCTGACCCTTAATTCTTTTTCATAAGATATCCAATAATTTTTTACGAGACGTATGCCTAGAGTTATGAGTAGGTTTACAGCAGTATTTTGCTTGTCTTTCCTCGTTCGTTGCGAGTCAGTCAAAAACTCGTGTTTGCTGTGTAGCTGATAGTTGCTGAGTTTAGTCTTCCCACTCGGCAGAACACTGTAGTCAATCGTGAAATTGTTCATTTACGCAGACAAAAAAGATAAACCATTTTTATGAACCTCATCTGTTGTCATCCAAGCCATGGCTAGTTTTCCTTTTCCATACACTATTCCTCTTACTGTCATTGCAGGCAATTTTTAACCAAATGAAGCATCTTCCGCTTGCATTTGTCCCTTTGGAGCCAACTGACGTTCTTTGCCAGCTCTACGTGTTTTATCTAGACCTTTGTGGTATCTGTAGACTATGTCACGTCTTTTGCCTATTTCGTACAATGGATTAATTCCTTGTTTCCTTGAGCCAGTCTTTCATCCAGTTTTGTTCCTGGACCACAATAAATGTGTCCTGGTAGATGCCTTTCAAACGCAAGTTCGTTGATCATTGTTTTCACCAAGCCTTTACCATACTTTTCACTTTAGCGGAATGTATGCGGAAGATTGTTCAAATATCTGACTCCTGCGAACGTTGATGAATAAGTTACTGTATTTATTCCACAAAATCTGTTTTACTACCAATATTTTCGTTGTTAAAATATTTGTTGCCTTCCATCTCCTCACCATGGATACTCATTAATCTATCTCGTAACTGATGTACATCATTCATCCAGATATACTCGACTGCTTTGTATGTGTACATATTTATGACGCCTTCACCCATTTTCTCATCAGCATTTGAACGAATGATCCACACTTTGATCAACCTTCAGTCTTGGGAAGAAAAGGTCAACCATTTCTCTTACCAAATATTTGTTCTTGGGCACCACCCATGAACCATGGACCTTGCTGTTGGTGGGAAGGCTTGCGTGCCACAGCAATACAGATAGCTATGCCATAAGTGCAATCACAATGGAGGGGTATCTGTTGAGATGCCAGACACACGTGGGGCTCCTCAAAAGGGGCAGTAGCCTTTTCAGTAGCTGCAGGGGCAACAGTCTGGATGATTGACTGATCAGGCTTTGTAACACTAACCAAAACACAATTTCTGTGCTGGCACTGCGAACGGCTGAAAGCAATGGGAAACAAGCCCTAATTTTCCCCCAGAATATGCAGCTTTACTGTATTGTTAAATGATGATTTTGTCCTCGTGGGTAAAATATACCGGAGGTAAAATAGCCCCCATTCGGATCTCCGAACGAAGACTACTCAGAGGACGTCGTTATCAACAGAAACAAAACTGACGTTCTACAGAGCATAGCGTGGAATGTAAGATTCCTTAATCGGGCAGGTAGGTTAGAAAAATTAAAAAGGGAAATGGGTGGGTTAATGTTATATATACTGGGAATTAGTGAAGTACGGTGGCAAGAGGAACAAGACTTCTGGTCAGGTGAATACAGGATTATAGAAACAAAATAAAGTAAGGATAATGCACGAGTAGGTTTAATAATGAATAAAAAATATAGAAACGCGGATAAGCTACAACAAAAAGCATAGTGACACATTAGTGTAGCCAAGATAGACACGAAGCCCATGCCTACCACAGTAGTACACGTTTATATGCCAACTAGCTCCGCAGATGATGAACAGATTCAAGAAATTTATGTGCGATAAAAGAAATTATTCAGATAGTTAAGGGAGAGGAAAATGTCATAGGAGAAGATAGAGAATGAGAAGTAGTAGGTGAATGTGGACTAGGAGTAAGAAATGAAAGATGAAGCCGCCTGGTAGAATTTTGCACAGAGTATAACTTAATCATAACTAATACATGTTTTAAAAATCATGAAAGAAGGCTGTATACATGCAAGAGGCCTCAAGACACTGCAAGGTTCAAAAATGGTTCAAATGGCTCTGAGCACTACAGGACTGAGCTTCTGAGGTCATCAGTCCCCTAGAACTTAGAACGACTTAAACATAATTATCCTAAGGACATCACACACATCCATGTCCGAGGCAGGATTCGAACCCGCGACCGTAGCGGTCGCGCGGTTCCAGACTGTAGCGCCTAGAACGGCTCGGCTATCCCGGCCGGCCCGGAAGGTTTCAAATAGATTGTATAATGGTAAGACAGAGATTGAGGAACCAGGTTTTAAATTTACAGGGGCAGATGTGGCTCTTACCACAATTTATTGGTTATGGACTATAGACTGAAATTGAAGAAACTGCAAAAGGTAGGAATTTAAAGACATTGGACCTGAATAAACTGAAAGAACCATAGGTTGTAGAGCGTTTCAGAGGGAACAAGATCGAGAGCTATCAGTTCTGTTCGTCCCCAGGAATCGAGAAGATGAAAAACAAACTAAATACTCCTGACAAGGATCATCCGTTCTTTTTATCAGCCTCGTTATGCTTGACTTCGTCTCTTGCCGATGAGACAGCTATGAAAGGTCACATCCTCAACAACGGGAAGATGAAAAGTAAGAAAGATTAAGTACTTGTTCCATTTGATGATCTTGGCGGGTTCTTCAAAGCTTATACATAAAGAAGTGATAGCGACGTAAGAAGGCGACCTAATAGTGTGTTTCACATGAAGTTGAGGTGCAAGCGATGCCATTCTTCGTTAGTCTGATCGAAATGACGCCGTTGTTGAAGTAGTAGGTATGCTTCCAAAGCTAGGCAAAATTGTTGTGGAGAGTGTGGCAATCCGTGCTACCGCAGTAAGATACGCACCAGAATATTTGCTCGAACTACTACAAGAAAGGCCTGAAATCTGAAAATTACCATTTATTTCTTTGAAGCACAGACCGTCGAGATGACAGGACAGAGCAGCAAAAGAAATTTCGAGATAGATGTCACAAATTACTACATTTCGTAAGAATTTGGCATGCCTCACTTAATTTTCGTTCTGTGCCAAACTAATTGCAAAAATAATCAGTTGGCTGACTCTTCCCTGTTCGATCACGTCCAGCTTCAGAACTCCTACCTGACGAATGGGGGAAACGAAGTTTTTCCTCAATAAATGTGGAAACCCGACCCACCTGGCGACTTTCTGAAAGCTTACGGTGCTTTTCGTGATTTTAAATGTGCGGCACAGGTGAGGGGTTACGTTAACTTAAAACTATTCAGTTTCGTCCAAAATTATTCCATGTGTGTCTTAGACATGTCAGTAATCATAACTGCATTGACAACAGAGCAGCAAAAGAAATTTCGAGATAGATGTCACAAATTACTACATTTCGTAAGAATTTGGCATGCCTCACTTAATTTTCGTTCTGTGCCAAACTAATTGCAAAAATAATCAGTTGGCTGACTCTTCCCTGTTCGATCACGTCCAGCTTCAGAACTCCTACCTGACGAATGGGGGAAACGAAGTTTTTCCTCAATAAATGTGGAAACCCGACCCACCTGGCGACTTTCTGAAAGCTTACGGTGCTTTTCGTGATTTTAAATGTGCGGCACAGGTGAGGGGTTACGTTAACTTAAAACTATTCAGTTTCGTCCAAAATTATTCCATGTGTGTCTTAGACATGTCAGTAATCATAACTGCATTGACAACGCAAAATATGACAATGAAGCTGTGTGCTACGTTCAACGGTAAAATTCCGAATGATGCACATGTCTATATAATCATATATGGCAAGATAAAATTTGATATACGACGCTCGACACAGAATTCAGTGAAATTTTTTAAGAATTTTCTGTACGAAGTGACTTCTGAAGTAATCTTTCGACTCTGTCCAGTCTTAAGCCTGCTTCCTCTGGCTGCTTCCTCTCCATTAGTTTTATGTGTTTTGCCGTTAGTTGATGCCTTTTCATGTTATATCTACACACTGCAGGCCTCCCTCACCCACACACACACATTACATTTATGTCAGTGTTACTCCTATGTTGTCTATGAAAAATTTTACATCTGTTTGCACGTTTTTCCATAGCTAATAGATTTATAAAAACGCAGTGACAAGTTTAATTTCTTGGAACTTACTATATATTTTTTGTTGCTTTCTTCTCTTTCGTCATCCCCCACGGAATACAACACTCAGAGTTCTTTGTTGGTGAGATTCTTTATTTTTTAGATATTTTATGATATTCTTTACCTGTGTTATAATGTTTTTCCATCATTTACATATGTGGTTGAAAGTCATCGAGTGACTTCTCCTTATAACCGTGAATTCATCTTTATGTCACCACCATTTATGTAGATAAAAGCCTTGGTATGTTTAAAGTCGCGTGGCTTCAAGATCTTTTTCTACATAAATGGGTAAACGTGAGGTAAGAATACCTGCCCTTTCTTGTTTTGTAACCGTGTGTTACCCTGATAAAGATGAAGTGTTTGCCTTTATAATCAGTTGAGTGATTAACATGTTTTTCATTTGTTTAATCCCGATGACGACGAAATTTGTGCAGTTTATGAGTATTACCAACAACGTAATTGGGTAAGTAGTGCTCGTATGGGAGTATATCTATCATATTTTTCAGGACAATATCTTGTTGTTGTGAGGAATCAACGCTTGTTTATTCACTAATTTGAGACGACTTCATTCCTATCACGTATCTTCGTACCAGGTTCATCGTTCTTTATTTTTCAACGTCGTTGAACAATCTTTGCACTCTTGAAGCCACATTATATCCTTCAGTACACATGTTTTGACTCCTTTCGATTTTTCTTTCTTTCTTGCTATCAACTTTACTAACATACATTTTTGCTCTCATACAAAAAAATTCATCCATTATTGTTCCATTGCACTGATCCATCATCTTTCCTACAACTTTCTTGTTCACTGGTGGTACACTGTAAATACTCTCTGTTGGATAGTCACTTGTGTCAAATTTTTCGATCATCAGTTCATGTCATCGTAGAAATCTTCAGACTCTTTGTTTTAGATGATGATGCCAGTGCCTTGGTAACTAAGTTCAGAATTTTCTCCGTATTTTACCTTCATCATGTTGTGGTACAGGTCGCACATTAACTCTCTAGACACGTCGAGTACACTCATACCAACATGGCTTGTTGAAGACCATTTTTACCTTCTAGAATGAAATTTTTACTCTACAGCGGAGTGTGCGCTGGTATGAAACTTCCTGACTGATTAAAACTGTGTGCCGGACCGAGACTCGAACTCGGGACCTTTGCTTTCGCGGGCAAGTGCTCTACCAACTGAGCTACCCGAGCACGACTCACGTCCCGTCCTCACAGCTTTACTTCTGCCAGTACCTCGTCTCCTACCTTCCAAACTTAATCTGCCAGGGGGACGAGTGCAGTAATCAGGTCCAGATGGATGTGAGTTGCAGTGGCTATGCAGAAATGGAGAAGATTGCACAGGCTACCGTAGCGTGTACAGCTGCATCAAACCAGTCTTCGGACTGAGGACTATAACAACAACAACGATTTTGTCAGTTTCTTGAATAAATTTTTGAAAAGTAGCAAAGGAAAGAATATTAGGAAAGTTTTAGGATAAGAATTCTTTGACCCTCTTGGGCAACTACATCTTCCTTGTTTCTTCAGAGAAAGTCATAAATGACTTCACAACAAGGTTCTGCCAAGGAATAAACAAGAAAATTTGTCTGGAGGGCACTACCGAATATTAGACCTTAACGTTTTGCCGAAGATGAGGAGTAGGACAAGAGCGAATAAATGAAAACGCGTTAAGAGAGGAATCATCCCGGCGTAATCAGATCAGGGAAAACATGAAAACGTAAATCCTCACGACCGAAAATATTTGAAACGTCCTAAACGTGAGATCAGGCTCTTAACTACCATAACACGGCGCTCCTTGTAGCTCCATGTGGGGTGCTCAACGATTCTGCCAAAGCCTTTCATTGCATGGATCTCAGAATTCCCCATGGGAAACTTAAGTGATACGATGTTGATGGGATCCTTTTCGCATTTACGGAAACATTTCCATAACAGGAAATATAGTTACCACATTGACAAACTATAACACAGAAATAAAAATTGTAACACAGAGTGGGAGGCATTAAGACAACGCAACTGTTACCGACCATTAACTGTTCACGTAAATAGCTTCGTTCTGTCTTGCGTGCTTCATTTATAACAACAAATCGTTGCGTAATTCTATTCTTCGCCTGTCTGTTACGAAGGAACATAGTCCCTTGTGATGCCGTCTGTACCGGGATCAGGCAAAAGGCCAGACACAAACACCTGTCCTACTACATACTTTAGTACAGTGACCAAATATGACAAAATACGTATGTTGGTCGTCTGTCTGTTTTATGTGTATCAGTTGGGAAAGAATTTTTTACTACGTTTTCAGAGTGTTGTGCCATCCCCATGAGATTAATGTGAAAACCTACGAAACTAATGCGACGATATTAAAGACAATCGTATTGATAAAAGTCATAAAGACGATGTGTTGTGATTATTGCAGTGAAGGGGATGCAACGCACTTCCCTGGGGCACACTCGAGGTTACTTCCACGTCTGACGGAGAGTCTCCATCCGAGATAACAAGCTGCATCCTCCCGACTAAAAATCCTCGATACACTGACAAACACCGCTTATACGCCACATTGTCGTACTTCTGACAATAGGCGTAACTGGTACTGAGTCAAATGCTTTTCGGAATCGAGAAATACTGCACCTACCTGATTGGCTTGATCCGAAGCTTTCTGTATGTCACGAGGGAAAAAATGCGAGTTGGGTTTCACATTACCGATGTTTTCAGGGGCCATTCTGGTTGACATGGAGGAGATCATTCTGTTCCACATACCTCATTACGTTTGAACTCAGGATATTGGACGGTAGTTTCGTGGATCACTTCTGCTTCCCGTCTTGTAGACAGGTGTCACCTGTGCCTCATTCCAAGAGCTGGGCACGGTTTCTTGTTGGAGGGGTTAGTTGGAAGAGGGGCTTACACAGTCCTTATAGAGTCTGACAGGTATTCCATCGGGCCAAAGAGCTTTGTTCAGTTTTAACGATTTCAACTGTTTCTCAATGCCACTGACACTAATACTTGTTTTCACTGGTGTGAGGACTAAATTCTGTTGGGTTTTCCTTCGTGAAGGAACATTTGAAAACGGAATTAAGCATTTCAACCTTTGCTTTGCTACCCTCAATTTCATTTCCTGCCTCATTCGCTAGGAGCTGGACCATAACGGACTGACTAACAAACCAACAGTCTTAAGATATTGTGCTGCCGTACACCTTCGCCACCTCACCGGTCGGCACTGGGAAACCCTGTATAGAAGGCTCTGCTGAACCAGGCGCGCCTACGGTCGAGAAGACCGAGACACGCCCCCAGGCTCCACGCCGATAACGCCCCCTGGGCAGCGTGCAAATCGGCCGCTGCCTCCGACCGAGCTGTCTCAAGCTCTCAATCTCAGCACCCCAGTGCGTCGCATTGTGCTCCAGTCGTCCACAGCGATAGTCACCAACTTAGTTAGCTGTGAGGTCATCGCATATACACTACTGGCCATTAAAACGGCTACACCACGAAGATGACGTGCTACAGGCGCGAAATTTAATCGACAGGAAGAAGATGCTGTGATATGCAAATGATTAGCTTTTCAGAGCATTCACACAAGGCTGGCGCCGGTGGCGGCACCTACAACGTGCTGACATGAGGAAAGTTTCCAGCAGCTTTCTCATACACAAACAGCAGTTGACCGGCGTTGCCTGGTGAAACGTTGTTGTGATGCCTCGTGTGAGGAGGAGAAATGCGTACCGTCACGTTTCCGGCTTGGTCGGGTTGTACCCTATCGCGATTGCGGTTTATCGTACCGCGACATTGCTGCTCGCGTTGGTCGAGATCCAATGACTGTTAGCAGAACATGGAATCGGTGGATTCAGGAGGGTAATAGGGAACGCCGTGCTGGATCCCAACGGCCTCGTATCACTAGCAGTCGAGATGACAGGCATCTTATCCGCATGGCTGTAACGGATCGTGCAGCCACGTCTCGATCACTCAGTCAGCAGATTGGGACGTTTGCAAGACGACAACTTTCTGCACGAACAGTTCGACGACGTTTGCAGCACCACGGACTATCAGCTCGGAGACCGTGGCTACGGTTACCCTCGACGCTGCATTACAGACAGGAGCACCTGCGATCGTGTACTCGACGACTAACCTGGGTGGACGAATGGCAAAACGTCATTTTTTCGGATGAATCCAGGTTCTGTTTACAGCATCACGATGGTCAATCCGTGTTTGGCGACATCGCGGTGAACGCACATTAGAAGCGTGCATTCGTCATCGTCATATTGGCGTATCATATTGCTTGATGGTATGGGGTGCCATTTGTTACACGTCTTGGTCACATCTTGTTTTCATTGACGGCACTTTGAACTGTGGACGTTACATTTAAGATTTGTTACGACCCGTGGCCCTACCCTCCATTCGATCCCTGAGAAACCCTACATTTCAACAGGATAATGCACGACCGCATGTTGCAGGTCCTGTACGGGCCTTTCTGGATACAGAAAATGTTCGACTCCTGCCCTGGCCAGCACATTCTTCAGATCTCTCACCAATTGTGAACGTCTGGTCGATGGCCGAGCAACTGGCTCGTCACAATACACCAGTCACTACTAATGACGAACTGTGGTATCGTGTTGAAGCTGCATGGGCAACTGTACCTGCAAGCGCCATCCAAGCTCTGTTTGACTTTATGCCCAGGCATATCGAGGCCGTTATTACGGCCGGAGGTGGTTGTTATGGGTACTGATTTCTCAGGATCTATGCACCCAAATTGCGCGAAAATGTAATCACATGTCAGTTCTAGTATAATATATTTGTCCAATGAATACCAGTTTATCGGCTTTATTTCTTCTTGGTGTAACAATTTTAATGGCCAGTAGTGTAGTTCAAATACAGACACGGATAGGGATCAGGAATTAGTACATGTTATCTGATTGCTGTTAACCACAGAAATTCAGACTACACGTTATTGAAGTTAAGTATTCAATCGATTCCTGTAATAAAGTGTATTGTAACCGCGTGTGCATCTTGTGTTGTACTGAGAGGAAACTGGCCACCCAGTCCTCATCCAGCCAGAACCACAAAACGTTACAGAAGGCACAGCCACAACAGATAACAACAGAACAAGATCATTTGAGAATATTCTGGTACCAGAGTCGTTGAAAGTGTCATTCATTGCTCTTTTAAGAGCTAACCGCATTTCATTAAGCATTTCCCAATTTGTAGGTCTATGGTTTGTTTTATACCTATTATGCAGTAACCTCTATTTCTTTAAATCTTTCTTTGCTGTGAATGTTTACCATGTACCATCCCTCCCATTATGAACTGTCCTACTGGGTACATACACTATGTAATCAAAAGTATCCAGACACCCCCAAAAATACACGTTTTTCATATTAGGTGCATTGCGCTGTCAACTACTGCCAGGTACTCCATATCAACGACCTCAGTAGTTATTAGACATTGTGAAAGAGCAGAATCGGGCGTTATGCAGAACTCGCGAACTTCGAACGTGGTCAGGTGACTGAGTGTCATACTGCTAAACAGCCCTAGGTCTACTCTTTCCACTGTGATGGTGAAGTGGAAACGAGAAGGGACACATACAGCACAAAAGTGTACAGGTCGGCCTCGTCTGTTGACTGACTGAGACCACCGACAGTTGAATAGGGCCGTAATGTGTAATAGGCAGACATATATCCAGACCATCACACAGGAATTCGGAACCGCACCAGGATCCATTGCAACTACTACGACAGTTAGTCGGGAGGCGAGAAAACTTGGATTTGATGGTTGAGCAGCTGCTCATAAACTACACATCACGAAGGAAAATGCCAAACGACGCCTCGCTTGGTGCAAGGAGCGTAGACATTGGACGATTGACAGCGGAAAAACGTTGTGTGGAGTGACGAACCACGGTACACAACGTGGCGATCCGATGGCAGGGTGTGGGTATGGTGAATGCCCGGTGAACGTCATCTGCCAGAGTGTCTAGTGCCAATAGTAAAATTCAGTGGCGGTCGTGTTACGGTGTTGTCGTGATTTTCATGGAGGGGTATTGCACCCTTAATTGTGCCACTATTACAACACAAGCCTACGGTGTTTTAAACACCTTCTTGCATCGCACTGTTGAAGAGCAATTCATGGAAAGGGATTACACATTTCAACATGATTGAGCACCTGTTCATAATGCACGGACTGTGGCGGAGTGGTTACATGACAATAACATACCTGTAATGGACTGGCCTGCACCGAGTCCTGACCTGAATCCTACACAACACCTGTTCGACGTTTTGGAACGCCGACTTCGTGTCAGGCCTCACCGACTGACATCAATACCTCTCTTCGGTGCAGCACTCCATGACGAATAGGCTGCCATTCCCCTAGAAACGTTGCAGCATCTTATTAAACGTATGCCTGCCAGAGTGGAAGCTGTCATCAAGGCTAAGGGTGGGCCAACATCATACTGAATTCCAGCATTACCGATGGAGGGCGCCACGAACTTGTAAGTCTTTTTCAGCCACGTGTCCGGACACTTTTGATCACATTGTGTGTCTAAGAAAATGAAACACCTACTGAAGTCCTTATGATGTCTTCTATCGTCTGGCCACCAGTTTCGGTGCTTCAGTCCAACATCTTCAGGCCTGAGGTGATGCTGAAGGAGTTAACACTACCCATATACACCATGTGTCGTTGGCCAACACCTATAGCTGTTTACACAGACCATCTGTAACTGTGATATTGACTCTCCAACCATGAACTTGACAGTTGAAACTGATTTCCATACAGTAAATGAAATCATAAGGATGGCTGTAGGTGTTTCATTCTCTTACAGAAGATTTTACGCACCCATCACCATCTTCAAAAAAGTAGGGACATATAACGCCACTCGATTATATGGCGCGAAATGCGGTAGCCCTGCAGCTGTGCAATATCCTCAAGTGTGACTTACGTTCGTTTTGCTCAGACCATTAGCGAAAATTGTCTCCATTGATAAAGCCACTGAGGTGAAAGTGAACTTTATCGAAAATCGGCAGGTTGTTAATGAAACTATCGAGCATTTTTGCTAACTTGCATTCAGCATATTGTTTACCCATCCGCAGAGCGTTACGTTGAAGTTGCCGGACGATCTGCAGCTTGTACACTTTCAGTGTTTCCAGAATGAGATTTTCACTCTGCAGCGGAGTGTGCGCTGGTATGAAACTTCGTGGCAGATTAAAACTGTGTGCCGGATCGAGACTCGAACTCGGAACCTTTGCCTTTCGCGGGCAAGTGCTCTACCAACTGAGCTACCCAAGCACGACTCACGCCCCGTCCTCACAGCTTTACTTCTACCAGTATCTCGTCTCCTACCTTCCAAACTTTACAGAAGCTCTCCTGCGAACCTTGCAGAACTAGCACTCCTGAGAGAAAGGATATTGCGGAGACATGGCTTAGTCGCAGCCTGGGGGAGCTTCTGTAAAGTTTGGAAGGTAGGAGACGAGATACTGGCAGAAGTAAAGCTGTGAGGACGGGGCGTGAGTCGTGCTTGGGTAGCTCAGTTGGTAGAGCACTTGCCCGCGAAAGGCAAAGGTCCCGATATCGAGTCTCGGTCCGGTACACAGTTTTAATCTGCCAGGAAGTTTCACTTTCAGTGTTCTTTGGACGCTGGAACGATGCAGCTGTGAGGACTCTGCATGATGCGGAACAGAGTGAAAAGTGCTTGTTACGAAAGCAGTTCGCACGGCCCCGATTTTATCTCGGGTGTGAAATGTTCACGGACTCCCTGCGGACTGCTTCTTCAGTGTAGAGTCCGTCACTTAAAATAGCACTGGTGGAACGCGACCATGTTTCCCAGTGTTGAAAAGGCGGCAAAATTCTCGATGCGCGGCATCCACAGTTCCATACTTGTAATACCGCAGAGGCATGCCGCACTCCGCCCCACTGCCCCAAGTTTACTGTTCACTAAATGGCGAGACAGTCCGAGCAGCGTGTAGTGGGTAATTCGGCGTCGCCAGCCTCACAGCACTCCCACAACATGTTCCAAAATTTCCCATTCTCTTGAGTCATCCTGTACTAAGCACTTCCAGTAAAATTAAAATTCAATATCGCTGTAATTACTGGTAATGACTACATCAAATCGCCACTAGATGTCCCTATGTCAACTTCTCTACGATAGTCAGGAAGGAATTCGCAATTCTAGTTTGAGCTAAAAAGAATGAATGCAACATCTCATTCGGTTTGATTCTCTGTAGTATTTTTATGACATTTCTATGTTTTACCGTCGCAAGCATAATCTCTTTTGCCACAATGAAGCTGGAGCAGTGTAAGAGAGACAGTGGTACAGACAGGGGAGCGGTGGTGTTCGTTATCGAAACTTACATGACAACGATTTCGCGCAAACGTTGTGGTCTGTTGTTTGCTGAGAAGTAGTGCCAGCAAAGAACGCCCTACAGTGCTTATTCGGAAAATGGGTCACACCGGATATGTTTCCAAGAAGTAAAAAATAAAAATAAAAATAAAAAAATAAATAAAAAAAATTCCGAAACGTGCCCACACACCAGAAAATGTGGCTGCAGTTCACCAGAAAATGTTTCAGAGTCCTACCAAATCAACTTGACACCTGTCACAAGAGGCCGGCGCATTACATCTATCGTGCGGGCGAGTACTCCACCTGGATCCGCACGACCGTCGCTACCGAGTGACTATTTTGTGCATTGAAACCAGCACATGCTCTTTATCACCTGCAGTTTTGTGAGTGGCTGTTCACTGAGTTAACAATGTATGGCCTGGACATAGATCTGTTCTTTATGTCGATAAAGCCTACTTTCACCTCAGTGCTTATGTCAACTCACAGAATTACAGGTTCTGCACAGCGGAGAATCCATGTAACTTCCGTGAACCACCACTGCATGATCATATGGTTGAGGTTTGGTGTGCAGTGACTGCACGTGGAATTATTGGTCCCACCTTCTTTGATCAGACGCTGACCTCGGCTCTTTACATCACGAACATTTTGCAAGCATTTGAGGCACCATTAACGGAGACTGAAAAGACCTACAGTTACTTCCAACAGCATGGAGCAACTGCTGAGACGGCTGACCAATGCTTGGAACACATTCACACAATCTTCACGTATGACGGAGTTGTTAGCATAGATGAGCCCTAGCTAGCCATCCAGGCAACTTTATATGTCAGTGTGCAATTACTTTGTGTGGGCAGCCCTCAATTCGAAGGTGTATCGCAACAACCCTCATAGTTTTCAAGAACTACAACAAAATATTCCGGATGAGGCAGCAGCAACTCCAGCACTCTAGCTTTGACCCGCCTTCAGCAACTTGGTGACCAGAGTCCAAAAATGCCAGGACGTGGATGGCGGTCACTTGTAGCATATGCTGTAGTCATCTTAGTACCGTATTTCCTTTCCTCCGCCGTGTTTATTCGTATCCTGGAAATATGTTCTTCTGCCCACTTTAATTTTCCCCATCCTGTACACATACAAACACACACACACACACACACACAGAATAATGTATACAGGGTTAATGACCTAATACTTGAACCTCATATATCGCAGAATGGTATTATGTGCAGTTTCACAAAATTGATTCTAAATCTGGGGCTTGTCTTGGTAGCCAATAAAAAGATTGTAATAATCCAATGTATTTTTTCTACTTACAGACAATTCTTTAAAAAAAATTAAACGATGCTTATTGCCAATAACAAAGAAAAAGCGTGGCAAATTACAATGTCAGAGGTGTTTGTTATAGGATTCTAGTGCAAGCCGTCATGTTTTGTAAAGTTCCCTCGTCGACACTTCTTCGTGGTATTCAACCTGCATAGTTGCTAGGTACAGCGTTATGTTTGCCTGCAGTGTGCTTGTGTCTGTTACTGTGTGACAGGTTAGGCAGAGGGTCATGAGTGGACTGTGGGATTTTCCAATGCACAAAAAGCCGACATACTCGTGCTATATCGAGAGTGTAGGAAGACCTTCACAAAAATTATCTGTTATTCCAATATCGAACAGTGCGTCCAGAAAACGAACACCTGTATCTCTCTGTGTGAGCTCTGATTTCCCTTATTTTATCATAGTGATCGTTTCTCATCATGTAGGTCGGCTCAACAAAGTAACAAAATATTTTCGCTGTCAGAGGAGAACGTTTGTGATTGAAATTTCCTGAGACGATACTGCCGCAACGAAATACGCCTTTGTTTTAATGACATCCACACTAAATCCGGCATCATGTCAGTGACATTCTTTCCCCTATTTCTCAGTAATACGAAACGGGCTGCTCTTCTTTGAACTTTCTCGATGTGCTCCGGAAATCCTAACCAGTAAGAACCCCACACCTTGCAGCAGCACTCCAAATGAGGACGGACAAGTGTAGTGTAGGCAGTGTCTTTAGTACATCTGTTACGTTATGTAACTGTTCTGCCAATGAAATGCATTCTTTGGTTTACATTCTCCACAACATTTTCTATGTGTTCTTTCCAATTTAAGTTGTTCGTAATTGCTATTCCTAGGTATTTAATTGAATTTACTGCCTTTAGATTTGGTTGACTTGTCCTGCAACCGAAGTTAACAGATTCCTCTTAGTACTCATGTGGATGACCTCTCACTTATTATTTTGGATCAACGGCCAATTCTCGCCCAATACACATATCTTTTCTAATCGTTTCGCAATTCGTTTTGGACTTCTGATGACTTTACTAGACGATAAGCGACAGCATCATCTGCAAAGAAACCAAGATGGCTGCTCAGATGTCTCCTAAATTGTTTACGTAGATAAGCAACAAAATAAGATCTACAACACTACTTTGGGGAATACCGGAAATCAGTTCCAGTAAATCCAGTCACATAACTGAGACGATATTCCATAAGCATGCAACTTGACTACAAGCTGCTTGAGAGGGTAATGCAGCTAGTCTTCCAAGGAAATTGCTTATAGTTCACTTGTTAGATGCATCCAATAATATCTGTCATTTGTGCAGGACCCATTCAAAATGAAACTAACTTGAGATACAGTCTGTATAAAACTAAAGCCAGCACGAATGGTACACACTTGTTAGGCTCGCAAAAGAGCATAATGGAGACCAGTTGAGGCTTGAATATATATTGCACGCAAGAACTTTAAGCAGCGAGTCACTCTTTCCAGTCTGCATACGTGAATGGAATGTACAACAACATACATATGTCGCACAAAGAGAAATATCGTCTGCCATACACTTCATAGTAGTGTGTGGAGTGTGTGAGTAAATGTAGATGTTGCAGTTATTGGACATTTAAAGCACCTGTTCGATTCTGATTTCCTTTAATGCTGCATGTCTGTAACATGGCTCATTTAAAAACAAAAAGGGGAAACACGTACCTTCAACTTTTGGAGTTACAGGGATTTTACTTTATGTGAGAGTGTGACCCCCCCCCCCCCCCCCCCCTTACACCTCAGTACGAAACTTATCTATCGTCTGCCTACCAACAATGTTGCGTGCAGAAAAGTTGCAAAACTGTAACTCTGTTGTTTCTATGTCCACTTCTAATCTGTTAATCCTGCTACACTTAATTGTGTTCCTGTCCGCTACGTAATCATATTAATCTTTTCTGTTAATTTTTGCATATGTTATTATTACTGCGGTAATAAATCAGTCTTCCATTGTTCACTCTGTTACCGGCTTCTTATTGTCCAAGTCCCTCACATTCCATCTCACTAAGTTTACTTTATTTTGTGTAACAAATTTCATCTCACTGCCCTTAACTTTTTGTTTTTTCCTGAACTTCTTCGCATTACCTCATTAGACTTACGTTTCGATAGTATTAATTCTACCTGCAGTGTCAAATGAAACCCATTAAGATGAAATTCAAGTTGACTTGTCAAATGATGCTTCTACCTACATGAAAATTAGATTAATTTCTCTCGCTTTACCATTGTTAGAAAGGGATGACTGTATAAGTCAGTCTTTTTCTAAAAGAACGTTGCATAAACTGAAGCTAAAAGATGATGTGAAGTTGGCATTCCTATCAGGATGCACATAGCTTTTTATGTGCCTGAGAAAAAAAAATAGATTAAGGACGTACACATAGGAAAGGACCGAAATTTATTGGTGAGCGGCAATACAATTTAGATTTTGGGATATATCTTTTCTATGCAGGTGAAAGGACAGTAAGTTTAAAAAAAGACTCAAGAAGCAAAATGGTGAAAGCTATGACTTCCAGACACAGCACACATTATCACATCCTTGCTGAATGAACCCTATGGTTAATAAAAAGGAACATAAACACTTGTCTCACTCAGAGCTTTTAGCATTAAGACTGTAAACAAATTATTTGTTCTCACATCTTTGCATGTGCTAACTATGTTTCGTGGGTAAGGTTAAGGTTTAATTAACTGTGAACGAAATGCTTAACAATGAGGTCATTTAAGATGATGCACCAACTAAGGTGGGACAAGAATACAGATAAAAATCTGATTTGACCCTTTTCTAATAAACAGTCAAGGAATCTGATTTAATCGTTTAATTGAAACCACAGAATTTCTAATTACATTGACTCGATGAGGATTTGAGGATCAGTCGTCACTGAGATGAATCTAGAGAATTAGCCAATCCACCACCTAACTGAGTGCTCATAGTTTTGCAAAACAAGTTAAAATTTTGCAACATGGAAGTAGTGTTATGTAGTGAATGTGAAAAACATTTGGGAGATCGTATTATGAAGAAAGCTAAGATAAAGAGCTAAATTTTTATTTTGTTTCATCTCTTTCATGGTAAAAAAATGCAATAATACTGCAGTAGTGATTTTTTCTTTGGATCAGCTTCAGAGGTTACTTCAGAACTCACAGACAGCTAGCAGACTAGCAGTTTACACCAATGACTAGAAAAAAGAAAAAAATTACTTGTAGTATTTAATTAATTATTATTTTTAGTTGTAAAATGCTGCATGTTTTGCTAAACAGCTCTATGTGAAGAAATGGTGAAGGTGAATTTTAATGTTTGCATTCTAAGGAAGTATTTGTTTGACCAAGAAGGTCTATTAGAGACGACCCTGTCCTATCTATTGATGGACTGTAAGCAGTACCTTGTCATCTCGAGCTGATACTGAAGTTGACTAGGTAATTTAGCCCAAGTATTCAAATATTCATTACTCTAAACGTCATTTCCTACCATATCTGAACGAAAATGGAGGCTGTATCAAGTGTACGAGTATCTGCAGAGTCAGAATTACTTAGAGGACGACACTATTCGTCTTGTGAGTCACGAGTGTTTAGAAGTCTGCCACTGATATAAAACAGGTGGCACCCAGCTGGAGCCTGTT
Source organism: Schistocerca cancellata (assembly GCF_023864275.1). NCBI lineage: Eukaryota > Metazoa > Arthropoda > Insecta > Orthoptera > Acrididae > Schistocerca > Schistocerca cancellata. Next base: position 117,149,667 of record NC_064636.1, on the reverse strand, counting down.
CCATTTAGAAAGTACTTCTTGTATATGTGGATGTATCAGGAATGAAATACATTTTTTAATTTTTTTTATTACTCAGTAGGCGATTTTAGGTGCAGGCATCACGACTGTACTCTGCTTTGAATGTAGTTTCATTACCCCACATTCACTATGAAATCTTAGAAATTTTTCAACATTAGAGAGTCAATTGACGGATTCCAGAGATTGCTAGACTAGTCTCTTAACTTTAGGAATCGCCAACACTTTCATGTTAATTGTTTCTGAAGAACCATGGTTATCTGAATTTATCTTCAGGATATATGTGACATATAATACACGCATGTCATGTCTTAAGAGCATCTCGTGGTCGTGCAGTAGCGTTCTCGCTTCCCACGCCCGGGTTCCCGGGTTCGATTCCCGGCGGGGTCAGGGATTTTCTCTGCCTTGTGATGGATGGGTGTTGTGTGCTGTCCTTAGGTTAGTTAGGTTTAAGTAGTTCTAAGTTCTAGGGGACTGATGACCATAGATGTTAAGTCCCATAGTGCTCAGAGCCATTTGAACCATTTTTTTTTTAACCATTTTGAACCGTCTTAAGACAGTAAATTAAGTTGTTATAATCTGTTCAGTGACCTCTTAATGTTGATTACTGTTGTTAATTGGGTTTTCAAATATCTTGAATATAAGGAACATGGAAATGGGTTGACTGGCGTACCATTATTGAGGCTAAAGTGTTAGTCACATTTACAGAGCTTGAGGATATGCACAACAGAGGGAAGCCTGCAGAAGGCTCGAAGAAAACATGGTAAAACAGAAGGGAAAATGTGATGAGTTGTTTGGCTGTGAATTTAAGGTATCAGTTACCCAGACTGGTATTAAGTTGTATTAAGTTGTAACCTTTCATGTTACATGTTTCTGAACAACAATGGTTATGTGGATTCATCTTCATGATGGATACCACCCTGTGTCTTAAGACAGTAGATTGAATTGTTGTATACTGTCTAATAAGAGTTGAATTTTGATTATTTTCGTTCATTGCCTTTTTATATACCTTGAATGTAAGAAACATAGAAATGGGTTAATTTATGTAGCATGATGGAGGCTAATGTCACAGTTACAGAGCCTGCGAATGGTTTGAACAAAGCATGCTAAAACAGAAGGGAAATGCAGTGAGTTCTTTGACTGTAAATTTATGTAATCAGCCACCCAGATTGGTATAAAGTTGAGATGACATTTGAATGAATGTATGGATAAAACTTCATACACTTCACGATTGCATTCTATGGGGCTAGAAAACAGTTAAGGGATTAGCTTGAACTTGAAGTAAGCTGTATAGTTTGTAGGACTTCAGATGTGACAACATACAGCTAGTAGTGCTCACTGTGAAGAGTATGATATAAATTTAGAATATGTAGAAACCACTGAAGGTCATGTACACAGCTCTGATATTTTGGAATAACTGTCATAGTTTCGTGTGACATGTATTAATGGCTCATAAGTGGTCGCTGTAGGCTAATTTATACAAATGTTTTGTCAGCACAAAGAGTAATGCCAAGAATGAATGCAGTGAACATATTAATGAGAGCAGTGCCATTTGCATCACTTTTATCCATTTATTAATTGAAGGAAGTTGTAGTTTCCTGATGCCATTCCCATTGAATATAGAGAATAATGGAAATCACACAGGAAGAATACGTGGGAGAAATCCGTAAGAATATGCCAAACGAAAGCAGCAAAAATGAAAAATAAATTCACAAAACACAGAGAAAAAATACAGAGTGAGAACAGTGCTGGCGACCAATAGAGAAAACTATCATTTCAGTAAATAAGCCTATTTTGCTTTGGTTTTACATATAAGTCCATGTCTAAAGTTTTTAGATTTTGGAATCTGCTTTAAAAGTGTTGCCATATTCATAACAATACATGAAGTATGATGTGCCGCATAATAACACTTGACTCAGCATTTCACATAGGTGTTTAATCACTGGGACTTTTATTAATTGGTTGCTTAGGGGATACTATCATGCTTATATTCAGTACTCAGTGCAGGGCATAGTAAATTTTATCCTTAGGTAGAGCTACCTACTCGAAGTGTATTATTAATGGAAACAAGTTTCAACAAAGACCACTTCTATAAAAGAAACTTTCCCTCTGAAAACAGTTTACATTTGAAAATAAAGTTCAAATCAAAGAACTGAATTAAAAATTTTGGTTAATGTAGGAAACCAAAATGTTTATTATCATTAGTAAGATATGTTCCTCATAGGGATTTCCATGGCTAATGACAAAAGACATCTACAGTCTCTTCATTAAGTGTTCAGAAATTTAATAATTTCGATGTGATTATGATGATTTTTGCAATGTACAAGAATAGTTTCTGTGCAAAGTGTGTATTATTTCTTGAGGCATATAAGTGTACTTTGATCATAGGTATGGCATATAATTGCCCGTTATGACCATATTCAAATAGTTGCATTCCCAAATTTTCACAAAGGAGAGAAGCTAATCATAAGATGGAGTTATGAGAAAGTGGGTATTTCCAACTGCTCAGGTTGTTTTAAAGAAACATGAGGACATTATTTCGTTGATAGCTATGAAAGAGGATGGAAAAGTTCATGTCCAATATCAGAACCACGAATATGAAGGATCCACGAAGAAGTAGACAAGTAAATTATGTTTCACTATTTCTGTACTATTACAAGCCTTATAGCAAATTTTGGTACAATAAAATATGATACTCTAATTTAAATACTAAAATGAATGTAGCATGATTCATTCAAATAAAATAAATACAGTACAAAAGAAACCTGCCTTACGCTAGAAAAAAGTTAATTCACATACCTTGAAGGTAACCTGTGGAGCAATTAATTCTTCATTGAGGCCCACCTTCAGGGAACCATATTGTGGTGTACTGTGTGTCAGAGACAAACAATCTTCACCCACAGGTAATGAAGAAACAGGAATTGTTAAATGGCCAACATTCCAACCAGCTTCAATTTCTAAATATTTGAAACCTGTAATTATACAGCACTTGTTTAATAAACATTTTCCATGTTCTACAGGCTTTCATCAAACAACACAGATATAGACATAACGGTAACACTATACAACAGCTGAGGGAGTTGTAGAAATATGTATTATTTGAACTATAAAAATGTAACTAAAACAAATGGATTTGTAATATTAAGGCAGTGCAGATGCAAAAATGAGCTGACTGAATTGACAGATAGAGGAAATATGTAACATTAAATTAGAGATATAAATATTAAGCTCTGACAGACTGAAACTACGGGCATAGCAAATGTCAATTTGTTAAAATCAGTTTGAGACTCTACAGAAAAAGAATGAGAGGCAGTGAATGAAAACGAAAGGTATCTCAGTCAATAAACAACGAATATCTCCGTTTAAGAGGCTTAGGATTACACTTACTATTGGTAATTACATAAAGGTTATTAAATTTTTGCAAGGAAATTAAAAGAATTAGTGAGATAGGGTATTTGAGATGTAACTTATTTTGCGAAAGTTGCATGACAGAAACCAAGTAACATCAGAAACTGAAAACTAGAGGCCAAAATAATTCATCTATAGATATATTAAACTTTAGTATGTTCTGTCTGCAGGCGCAGTAAACACTGTACAAATCTAATTCACTTGAGTCCATACTCATCCAAGCAAATGATATCCTCTTGGTTCCCTTACAGTACTTCTTCCATTTGTATCTATCTGAAGATCTGGGTAATTTACCTGTCTCTTTGTAGAAAAACTATCACATACATACAAATTACTTCAACGCACTCAAGCAAATTGACTTGTTGTTTCATCAGCTGATCTTTTCAGTAGAATAATATGACATAATTTGAACAGTTTTAATGTTTACTGCCAGTAGAGACTGATTTAAAAATAATTAGTTGCTCTACATCTATCAAAAAATGAAGTACTTCTCACATGTAACAACAGATTCGGCCTAATATAAGCATTCACAACATACTGAGTAATGAAATATGTTTAAGTAAATACAGTGGAAAGCATAAGTTATGAAAGATACAATAATAAATGTCAGAGCTGGTTAAATACCTGTAATAAGAGGAGGCAGGGCATTTAGGCAAAGTATTTCAAACAGTGTAACAATGAAAATGTCCTGTTCATGACTACTTCACTATAAGTTAATCACTAGTATATTCAGTTATTCTAGTACATTCTTGCAATAGTTTGCACATTCTGCATGTCCATTTGATATCGTAGAAAGGAACTAAAATTATGGGGACAAAGAAAAATATAAAGCAAATTTTAAACTATGTCACTGAAGCCTTATTGATCTTAACATTGAAATAATAATAATAATAATAATAGTTATAATAATAGAAATAATAATAATAATAATGATAATGTATTGAATTGTAAGACAAAACAATTACAATAAAAATAACACACTGAGTGAAAGTACAGATTAAAGTATAAAAGTATAAACGCTAAGAACTTTGTCTCCATTGTTGTACACTGTTGGACAAAGAAAAGAAGATGATGCACCATCAAGGAGCTATACAAATAGGTTACAAATTTATATTCATACATGTATTGATGAAAAATACAAAATAGTAAACTCTGGCTGCCAGTGGATGGATATGTGACACTGCAGTGCAGAATCATTGTGCTGTGGGCAAGCATAACAAATAGGGGAGTAATTGATACCACGGTACAAGATCTTCTCGAATTTCATTTCGTGTACTCAGATGGACAGTAATTATGTCTTGCCGACAGATGTGTGGACAATATACGCGAGATGTAAGCATTTTGGAGAGGACGTGTGGCTGGGCTCAAAGAACCTGATTGGAGTAATTGGTGAATCGTTTGACATTTGAATAGAAGTGATGGCATTATTCGATGATGTTGGCAGAAATGGGTGAACCACAGGCGAACATGACATCAAAAAGCAAGCAGTCGGCCTAGAGAACTAACAGAACAAGAGGACTGAACACTCGTCTTAGCCCCAGATTTAACGTTATCATTGATCCAATGTGCACCTGCTGCCTCAGTAACCTCAAGTACCACTGATAGGTGGCTGACAGAAAGGGGGCTGAGCTCACGGCACCACTTAGGCCTACTACCATGACCTCTGTACACCAAGAAGCCCGTTTACAGTGGCTTTGCGCACATTCACTCTGAAATCTCATTGACTGAACTGTCTTCAGTGATGAGTCCCCCTCCAAACTGAGCCCTGATGACCAGTGAAAGCACGTCTGGAGTCACTCCAGACAGCGGCCATATGACTCGACAACCTGAAGTGACGGTCTGGGTCATCATTTTACGTCGTAGCAGGACCCCTTTGGTTGTAGTGCTTACCAAACCTTACATTGGCTAGCAAGGTCGCTGGATCTCTCCCCAACTAACAACGTTTGGGCCATTAAGGGTACGACCCTCCAACCACATGGGGATTTTTACCATGTAACGTGCTGATTGGACAGAATTTGGTATGATATCCTCAAAATGACGTCCAACATCTCTGTCAGTGAGTGCCAGGACAAATACCCAGTTGCATAAGGCCCACATGTACACCAATGCCTTATTGACTCGATCAGTTTTTGAAGTTGTTTCTCTTGAATAAATCATCCTATTTTTCTGGAATTGTAGTCACTTATTTGCCTGTACATTTACATCGCATCTACCGTTTCCATGCCACTCGGATAATTCCTTCGTGGTGCATCGTTGTCGTTTTTTTTCTCTCTTTTTTTCGTCACCGACTGTATTATGTTGTGATAGAGGACACTGCCAGTGTATACAATTAAGACCACCATCTTTTAGAATGTATTGTTCTTATTTCCTGTTACATATGTTTTGTTTCTTTGAGCCATTAGAACAATTTTCTAATCTTAAATAGGACAAAATAATGTTTTCCTGTGATCCTTTAAGAGGACTACGAGTTTGGGATCCAGGCAGTTACATGTCTTGTTCAAGGTCACTTAATATGAATATGAAGCCAAGTGTTGTAAACAATTGTAAGATCTGACGCTAATTCCGCTAGAGAGCGGCAGTGTGTGAATTACGGAGCTCAGAGGCGTCGAGAATTGGTACATCTGGAAATTACAGGGGCCTCCAACACAGCGTGCCATGGGAGCACGTGATATTGTGGCAGGCTAAATAGTGAAACCAATAAGACGTGAACGCTGCAGTAGTAACGGCGCGCGAGTTACGCCACACAGCGAGGGGTCGACTGGAGCATGGCAAACAAGGCACTGCTCTACGTAACTAACTGTGGAACGGCAGCTGTCACGAAAATTAAACTTGTTTCACACTCAAAGCAGAAAAATAATATACTTGTGTATATCACCCAGGAGCAATGGTACGGATTGAACGGATGTTCCAAGGGACATGGACACCTAAGTACGACTTTTGGCATCGCTTTAAATACACTCATGCTCACAAATTAAGGACAATTACAGAATGTGGTGCTACACAACGTGGCACTACACAAAACTGGCGCTAATAGCATAGGCACATAGGGTACACACACTACACAGATCTGGAATTCCACGGTGTTGAGAAAACCGTTCCGAAACACATGTGCTACCAAACGCCACTGTTTCCTGCGCATTTACCCCGACACCAATATGGGATATGGTCACCATGCACACGTACTCAGGCCTCACAACGAGTTGGCATACTCTGGATGAGGTGGTCGAGCAGTGCCTCTCGAAGTTCCTGGAGTGTTCAAGCGGTTTGAAGATGTGCAAGGACGTCGACCGAGAGCATCTAAGACGTGTTCAATGGGGTTTTGGTCTGGAGAAAAGGCAGGCCACTCCATTCGCCTGATATCTTCCGTTTCAATAGCAGCTCTGTGGGTCTGTGCGTTATCACCCACCAGGAGGAAGGTGGGACCCATTGCACCCTGAAAAGGCGGACATACTGGTGCAAAATGACGTCTCGATACACCAGACCTGTTACAGTTCCTCTGCCAAAGACATGCAGGGGTGCACGTGCATCAATCATAATCCCACCCCACACCATCAAACCACGACCTCCATACAGGTCCCTTTCAAGGACATTAAGGGGTTGGTATCTGGTTCCAGGTTCACGCCAGATAAAAAGCCGCCGAGAATCGCTGTTTAGACTATACCAGGACTCGTCGGTCAACATAACCTAGGACCACTGTTCCAATGACACCTGACTTTACTGGCTCTCCTGTGACCAGGGGTCAGTGGATTGCACCTTGCAGGTCTCCGGGCGAATACATCGTGTCTGCTCAGTCGTCTGTAGACTGCATGTCTGGAGACAACTGTTCCAGTGGCTGTGGTAAGGTCCCGAGCGGGGCTACCTGCAGTATTACGTGGCCGTCTGCAGGCACTGATGGTGAGATATCGGTCTTCTTGTGGTGCTGTACACTGTGGACGTCCCGTACTGTAGCGCCTGGACACGTTTTCTGTCTGCTGGAATCATTGCCATAAACCTGAGATCACACTTGGTGGCACACGGAGGGCCCGTGCTACGACCTGCTGTCTTTGATCAGCCACCAGTCGCCCTGGTATTCTACCCCTAATAACGTCATCAATATGTATTCTTTGAGCTATTTTCAACACACAGTCAACAGTAGCACGTCGGAAAACGTATGCACACTTACTCGCTGCACCGTACTCTGACATGCACCAACACACCCCTGCGTATGAGGACTACTACCAGCGCCACCGTGCGACGACCGGAGGTCAAATGCACCGCATGCTCATACCGCGAGGTGATGTACTCCCGAAAACTCCCACCAGAGTGTTGTTTCACAATTTATCAGCATTATCCTTAATTAATGAGCATGAGAGTGTAAGAGAGGAGGAAAAATGAAACTGTGCGGTTTTATAATTCCGGCTATACTGATGCCATACTAGTATACAATCCCAGTAAATGGTTTTCAAATTACAGTCTATTCAAGAGATGACTTCCAGTGCCATGCCAAAGGAAACATTGCAAATCACTCACTCTTTCACGCAGGAAGATGCAGTTGGTGACCTCTCCCAAGTGTTGGTAGATATGTGCTACGCATTAGTAGTAATACCAGCACGTTCAGTAATGCGTGGATCATTTTTAGGAGACTGATAAGGTTACAATTTAACAATAATAACAATAACACAACTGATAGTTCAGACATTTACCGTATATACCTACAGGTGTAGTGTGACAAGAACTGGACAAAGTGGGAACTATCGCCTCTTTTGTCTGAAGTAAAGTAAAGAAACCATGGAAAATCAGGACCAGATGAAGATTGGAGCCTGCATCCTTGCAAATACAAGGTCAGTCAATTTGAAACAGAGTAACCTCATTCAGCTTATACCCAGTGCAGAGTACGTTTTTGCAAAGATTTTATTTCACATAGTAAAACGTTGTTGCTACAATATCCACTCACTCCTCACAACATATCACAGCACAATTTTTACACGTTATTTCATGCTGAAATTCCATGCATATCATCATGATGGATCAAGGCCATGTCAACGATGTTTTGGTCAATTTACCTGTTTAATGAGTGAGATAGTAAGCTCAGAAAGAGGCTAAAATCTAAGTATCACACATTGCAGAGGTTTAAGAGTAAGTCGAAGTGTAACGTGGAATGACAATGTGTTGTTGTTATTATTTACAAATTTGAAAGGAGTCTACTGTGGCACACTTGTATGTGGCACCCGAATATGAAAAGCTGTCAATGGAAACCAAATTGAAACTCTGATACTGTAAACTAGGTATATCTCTTGTAGGCTTTATAAATCGGATAGCCGACTGTGCACGACCACAGGGCCAAAGATACCGCTCCTGGTCTGAGACTGTGGTGTTGGAGTAAGAGAGCGCTTGGCACACAGTTATAGGCAGCTGTCTGTGAGCGAAAGACGATGGGGCAGGCAGTTTCTGTGGTGTGCTGTCTGAAGCCACCAAGTGTTAGATTGATGTAGGTCTTGTCACTGTTTTTGAATGTGGAAGCAAAACTTTTCATGCACGTAAGGTAAAGATTTTAAATAATTGTGATGTTTGTTTTTGCCAGCACGTTAGTGTAGATAAGTTGGCTGATAATTTATAGTTGTTGAATAACCCCAGAATGTATAAGTTAACATTTTATAAGAAGGCTAGTTAGATATTTCACTTTCGTAATGTTGTTAAGATTTATTAACAGAGCTATATGTAATTTGCATTTATATAGGATTAGTGACGTTAGACGATACTTGCTGTTCAAATCTCATTGTTTGCGAATCAGTTGTGAGTAATGTAACTTCAGTAATCAGATGTTTTTGAAAAGACAAACTTAACTTGCAATATAATTTTGCTAAAAAAATCTGTGTTATTCATTCACCACAATCAGTACCACCTGGGTAGGTCATATGTTTTTTAGAGAAGTTGGATATTCCTTAAATGTTTTCATTTAGCAGCCAGAAGAATTTCATGTGCATTTCAAGGTTTTATGGCCAGTACTGCACACTGCTAAACCTGTAGCTACCATATTTATAATTCTTTATGAGGGATCAGAATATATCGCGTTACTCCGTTGCTGCTTTAGAGGTAAGTCGGTTCAGTTTATTTGTTATGTGCGCAGAGACAAAAGTTATTGAGTTTTGAACAGGGCCAGGTGATTCAGTGCCCAAGGGGCTGAATGTATTTTGCAGTGACTGTATTTCTTTATTGGTATTGTGAGCTGCATTGCCCAATCAGTTCGTATAAAGTTTTTTCAAACAATAACACAGAGTAAGCACACCAGATATAACACGCTACACGACGGTTCGAATAAAGTATGAATTCCCATTTCAGGCATTTATTCGATGTAATCGCAAACATTTTTAAACGGACCTTACACAATTTCTACCATACCTCTACTCTGCGCAAGCCAATAAATTCTTTACTGTGCGGAATACGTTACTCAACCGGTACTTTCTAACTGCCTTTTTAAAATCAGTTCGTTTTGGTAATCGAGTCAGTTTCCTTCGGATATTTATTGTACAGTTGTATTCCTTGCTAGAACTTCTACATCTACGTGACTACTCTGATAGAGGGTACATCGAACCGCCTTCAGACTATTTCTCCACCGTTCCACCGTCTAGCAGCGCGCGGGAAAAACAAACACTTAAATATTTGCCTGCAAGACCTGATTTCTCTTATTTTATTACGACGGCCGTCTCTTCAAATGTAGGTGTGAGTCAAAAATATATTTTCGCGTTCGTTGCAGAGAGTCGATGACTGAAATTTCTTGTGACGAAAATACCTTTGCTTTGATGACTGCCACCCGAGCCCACTCATCATGCCCGTGACACTCCCTCCCCTGTACTACGAAACGAGCTGCACTTCTTTCAACTTTTCCGACGTTCCCCGTCAGTCCCGTCTGGTAAGGATTCCATATCGCACAGTAGTACCCTGGGCACGCACAAGCGTAGTATTGGAAAGGTGGCTACTATGCGATGGTTCCCTGATATGAGACACCCCAACTGTGCTCATGTTAGGGGCTGCACTCTGGCGGAGAGCTTCTTAAACACGTCTACTGCGTGCCAGGCGGCGACACAGCGAGTAGGATGCCTTAGTTGAGCCGGACACAGTACCTAGAGGTTGATACAAAATTTCTTGTGTTTGGAGTTTTTGCGACATCTGTGTTAAGACAATATTTCAGCTTAATGGTGAGTGGATATTACTGCACTCTTTTATTGATGTTATTTGTGACGCTATTACCTACAATAATTGACAAATAGGTTCATTTTCCAACGAACGTTGTTAGCAAGTGCGCGGCGAAATTCCTAATATGCGATAGTATGGGGATCCAAATACGCGACAGTGTCGCATATTGCGATACCTCTCGCATATTGGGGGAACTCGTTCTCTCACGATTTGTTATGTGTAATTTACGCAGTATCATCATGACATAACAATATTTTATCATTTATTGTAGTAAAATTTTGGCAAGTGAAATACTGCCTTACAATGGAAGAGCGATTTTATGCTCTTAAATGTAAGGACATACGAAGCATGGCCTTCCAGTTAGCTGTCAGGAATAGCCTGAAGAATCCCTTCAATTAAGAAAAGGCTTCAGCAGCAAAGGAATGGCTCCAAGCTTTCCTTAACAGACCTCCCATTTAATCAATGAGAACTCCTCAGGGTCTTGCAGCAGCAAGAGTGAAAGCTTTAACTCCAGAAAATGTGGGGAGATTTTTTGATATTTACGAATCTGTGCTATCTGAAGTCAACCATAACCAGCATCGAGTCTTCAATGTTGACGAAACTACAGCAGAAACACAGCAAGGTTATTGCTATGAAAGGGAAGAGACAAGTTGCTGCCTTGACTTCAGCAGAAAGGGGAAATCTCACCACAGTTGTAACGTGTATGAACGCAGCTGGCACTTGTGTTCCACCACTAATAGTCTTCCCAAGGAAGAATATGAAGGAGGAATTGATGGACGGTGCACTTGCAGGATCAATATCAGCTTGTCATCCAAGTGGCTGGATACAAACTCATATTTACTCAGTGGTTTGATCATGTGAGTCATGTCGAGCCATCTTCAAATGGACCTGACATTTTGATTCTTGATGGTCATTATTCCTACACAAAGAATCTCGATGTGTTAGACAAAGCACGCGAAAACAATGTTCATATTGTATGTTTGCCACCTCACTTGACGCATAAAATGCAGCCACTTGACGTCGGATTTATGGGGCCTTTGAAAACCTACTATGCATGAGAGATGGAAACGTGGTTGGCAAGTAACCCAGGTCGTGTTATCATCCCATTATTAACAGCCAGGTTATTTGGGGCAGCTTACAACCGAGCAGCAGTAATGGAAGCATCTGTGAATGCCTTCAGAGAAACAGGTCTCATCCCATGCAACGCTAACATCTTCGCGGAACATGAATTTTCAATTCATCGCTGTGCTGCCGCTCTTCAAGAAAGGGATGCCAAAACCGAAAATGAAACCACTGATGGTGATGGTCAAGCTGTCAGCCCGGCAGACATCAGGCCCCTCCCACACATCGAAAAACCACCTGGAGATAGTCAAATATAACTTCAACTCCATATGTGAAGTAATTTCAAGAATCTAAACAGAAGAAATCAGAGGTTCAAACTAAGAAAACAGCCAGAAAGTTATTTGGGGAGAAGAGTGGAAAATCTTCAAATCGTTGACCTAAAGCAAAAGAATCGTCTAGTGACTCCGCATCCGATGTCCATCTTGATGACAGTGGGGATTCAGACAGCAGTGATGACGATGACGCAGAGTGTCTGTTCTGTACTGGGCGCTTTTCTGAAGACAAACACGGGGAGAAATGGGCACAGTGCATGATGTTATCGCTGGGCTCATGAAGATTGCCGTGTTACAGAAGACAATTTTGTTTGCCCAAGATGTCGTAAATATAAACCTAAGTAGTGTGAAATGAGTGAAGGATAACAGAAATGAATGAAAATTTAAAAATTGTATATTCATATGTCATTATTCCGTAATAAAATAATTAAATCAAAATCCTGTTACTGTCTCAGATTAGGAAACCTTGATCTCATTTCTACGAAATGCCATGTTTGTGAAGATTTAATAACTACTCTGAAAGATTGTTTATGATTGCAAATACGATAATTCCATGATAAAATTAAATAACCCAAGATATTATTACCATCATAAAAATACAATTGCACTTACTTTTAGGTCTTTCAAATGGGTTTGCAAAACTGTGTCTCATATTAGGCACCTTTCCTCTATAGGCAGCTTCTTTATTGGATTTTTTTCAATCTTCTAAGTGTTCTGCCAATAAAACGCAATCTTTCGTTCGATTTCCTTACAGCACTGTCTGTATGATACTTTCGATTTGTTAGTAGACGTAATTCCCAGGTATTTAGCTGAACTGATGGCGTTTACATTTTTGTGATTAGTAGATTACTTTTCGTGCTCGTTTGGGTCACATCGCGCCTTTTATTTTTTGGTGTCAACTGCCACATTTAGCACCATACAGATATCTTGCCTAAATCATTTTTAAGTCAGTTTTGATCTTCTGATGATTTTACTAGACAGTAAGTGACAGTATCATTTGCAAGTAATCTAAGGCGGTTGCTGAGAAAGTCGGCTAGCTCATTTATATACGCTAAGAACACCGTGCCTTGGGAAACGCCAGATATCGCTTCCGTTCTCCTCCAGGAATCCAGGCAGTTGTTATGAACTGTGTCCTTTCCGACAGGAAATGCCGAATTAGAAAAGAAGTACTTGCTTCTAATTCTCCGTTGACAGCAAATCTATAAACATTGACCGAAATAAATGCTTTCTCCTCGACGGTCTCACATTTGCCGAAAAACGCGCTTCGATTTGTCTAGCCGTTCATAAATGGGGTGTTACGGTCTTACATAACTCAACCTGTGTACCACTAACAAATCTATAAAACCGTGGTGTCTATCTGTTTGTCTTTGAACACACTAATCTACAAAACTACTAGACAAATTTTCATGTGATTTTCCTAAGTCGTTTCAGCAAATTTTTGGGTACCGTACAGACTTTAGTTCATCATCAGATTACGGAAAAGAATTGCGATTTAAAGTTTTACTAAGACCTTCCTGTCCGTCTATCTTCCTGAACTCTAATCTCAAAAACTACCTGAGGATTCATTATGGAATTTTCACTGGTAACTTTAGCGTAGCTAGGGACAGCGTATTCCAGAAAAATCCTGTCACAATAAAGATATTCACACATATTATAAAAATTTATCTACATGTGTATGTATGTGCATTTTCCCCATCTTCTCCGGAACCACTGGACCAATTTCAACCAAACTTGGTACACATACATTAGATCATCAAAAGTATCCGGACAGCCCCTCAAAACAAACTTTTTTCATATTAGGTGCGTTGTGGTGACGCCTACTGCCAGGTACTCCATATCAGCGACCTCAGTACTCGTTTCAGATCGTGAGAGAGCAAAAATGGGGCGCTCCGCATGACTCACGGACCTTGAACGTGGTCAGGTGATTGGGTGTCACTTGTGTCATGCGTCTGTACCTGAGATTTCCACACTCCTAAACATCCCTACGTCCACTTTTTTCTGATGTGATAGTCAAGTGCAAACGTGAAGAGACACGTACAGCACAAAAGCAAACAGGCCCACCTCGTCAGTTGACTGACAGAGACCGCCGACAGTCGAAGAGGGTTGTAATGCGTAATAGGCAGACATCTATCCAGGCCATCAACAGGAATTCCAAACTGCATCAGGATCCACTGCAAGTACTATGACAGTTAAGCGGGAGGGGAGAAAACTTGGATCTCATGATCTAGCGGCTACTCATAAGCCACACATCATGCCGGTAAATGCCATACGACGCCTCCCTTAGTGTAAAGAGCGTGAACACCCGACGATTGAGCAGTGGAAAACGTTGTGTGGAGTAACAAATCACGGTACACAATGTGGCGGTCCGGTGGCAGGGTATGGCGAATGGCCAGTGAACGTCATGTGCCAGCGTGTGTAGTGCCAACAGTAAAATTCGTAGGCGATGGTGTGGACGTGTTTCCCATGGAGGGGGCTTGCTCCCCTTCTTGTTTTGCGTGACACTATCACAGCAGAGGCCTACATTGATTTTTTAAGCCCCTTCTGGCTTCGCACTGTTGAAGAGAAATTAGGGGATGGCGATTGCAACTTTCAACATGATCGAGCACCTGTTCATAATGCACGGCCTGTAGTGGAGTGGTTACACAACAATAACACCCGTGTAATGGACTGGCCTGCCAGAGTTCTTCCCTGATTCCTATAGAACACCTTTGGGATGTTTTGGAACGCCCACTTTGTGCCAAACCTCACCGACCGACATCGATACCTTTTCTCATTGCAGCACCCTGTGAAGAATGTGCTGCCATTCCCCAAGAAACTTTCCAGCACCTGAGTGAACGTATGCCTGCGAGAGTGGAAGCTGTCAACAAGGCTAAGGCTGGACCAACACAATATTGAACTCCAGCATTACCGATGGAGGGGCCACGAACTTGCAAGTGGTTTTCACCCAGGCGTCCTGATACTTTTCATCACATAGTGTATCATTTACTGTCTGGAAAGAATCGCTGTGGGCGTAAGAGCCACCTATACCCATCAAAGGCGACGGAAAAATAAGTCTAGGTCACAAAGCGCAGATACATAGATTATATTCATCCATTGTTTGAGAACATGAGTTCTTGGCGACATACGAAAGTTAATCCCGCTGATCCCTCACACGTAATGACGAAAGAAAAAAAGTTTCCATTTCCGCATCAGGCATTACGTTTTAATTTACTAATCATTTATCTCTAATTCTATTCGCGACCCATTTCAGGACATACGACGTTGTAGACACTAAGATGCATCGTGCATGATTTTTACATTTATTATTAATAACTCACTGGACCAGAAGGGTTAAAACAAGGTGTCAGGAGCATAAATCCTGGACCGCTGATCAGTGGAAGCTCGTCATATGGTCCGAGGAGTCAACGTTTTAGTTACTTCCGACACTGGGCCGGGTTTACGTCTGGAGAACACCAAAAGAAGTCTACAATCCAGATTCCTTAATTCTAACGGCTAAGCATGGAGGTGGAAGTGTGATGTTGTGATCTGCCATATCATTCCATTCTGCTGTTCCCATCATTACTCTCAAACTCCGTGTTACAGCCAACGTTTATGTGAACATTTTAGGTGATAAGTCGCATCCCGTGATTCAAAGGTTGTTCCTCAACAATGATGCCATATTTCGGGACAACAACACACCCATTCACACAGCCTGGACGGTAGAATCGCGGAGCATGCAACAGAACAGCAGCGTCTTGTCTGGGAAGCACAGTCCCCGGGCTTGAACATTATGGAACCCTCGTGCGCGGTATTGGAGAGCAGACTACGCAGCAGATTGCCGCCCCCCTCGTCACTACAGGTGTTACAAGAGGTTATGATCGAAGAGTGGCACAACATTCCACTAGAGACTATGCAATCATTATATGACAGTACTTCAAGAAGAATCACATCTCTATTACGGGCAAATAGGGGTCCAACCCTTATTAATAAACCATCGCCCAACTAAGTAAAGTGTTCACATTACTTTGCCCATCCCCTGTACAATGTATACTATGGTACTATACGCAATGTCTAGTACGGGATCGCTTACCGATTTTCAACAAATTTTACACACAATTTCAAACGTGTACGAAAATCCCCACGAAATGACGAAAGGAAAACAGTGTACCTCTCATTACGTTTTCGCTGCTCACACAGTAAAACTGCGCCATCAGGCACGACGTTTTAGTTCATTACTGCTGTACTACTACGTATATTCGCGACACATTTTACAGATAGTTTTTGCATATAGCACCGAATATACGTGCTAAATGGTGACATTATACGGCACAAAGTTAGGACATATGACGTCATAAAAACGTAGATGCGTGAGAAAGTACCGAATCGTACATGACGTCTGAATTTACAATTTATTTGATATTACCTCTATGTGTAACGTATTCACAGACAGTATGCACAAATACTGTTGAATGTATCTACAAAATGATGTCATTGACGGCACAAACAGAGGGTCATAAAGGGATCGATATAGCAAGGAAAGAGGAGGAGATAGACAGAGACAGGGTGGGAAGATGGTCAGAGAAATTGGGGGGAAGGAGATCGACTAATAGAACTGAAATAAGTACTACCCGGGCCACGTTTGGCACTCAGATAAGTTTTGTAAGTGAAATGTCAAGTTTTCTTCTGCCTTAGAAAATTTCACTTATATATGGTGACCGCCGCTGCAACCTTTTCATTTCAGTGACGCTGAACTGTCACAACGTTATTAACATCTACCACAGGCCCTTGGTTGTTTTTTCACAAGTCTTCCTAGTAAGGGGAGCTGACTGCATTTATGTCCTTTTTACGTGACCAGCGTTCTGTTATCCTACTCCTTCTGTCTACATGAACATACGTGAAAAACTTAGCACACTTATTCATAATCGGCTTTTGCCCCACAGATTTTGTGTAGTAACATACCGTCTTGAAGTCTTGAAGTTTGGAAGGTAGGAGACGAGATACTGGCAGAAGTAAAGCTGTGAGGACCGGGCGTGAGTCGTGCTTGCGTAGCTCAATTGGCAGAGCACTTGCCTGCGAAAGGCCAAGGTCCCGAGTTGGAGTCTGGGTCCGGCACACAATTTTAATCTGCTAGAAAGTTTCAACATACCGTCTTTCTTGTTTTCTACAGATATCGGTTTACACATACTGAACGTCCCTGTAACATTTCCTAATGAACAAACCTGAACTATTACGGTGTTATAGATATGTCTGAGAAGTTCTTTGGTGTTTTCTCCCAAGCCTGTGAGCTAAGGGAGAACTGACAGGCTGTGTGATATATGTATACGCCTGGAGCTACTGTATATTACTTCACTCTTGTTGACTCCATCGCGGAAAAGAAGTAATAAAGGCAGCAGAATGTTTCAAAGTCAACCTCGGATTGAGGCTTTCTACCTTTTTCCAAAATTGAGAGTATCGAAGGGCGATCTGTTTTAATTGTTAAAAACCATTCAAACGCCAAGAACGCACAAATTTTTTTATTCAAGATAACCGGTTTCGGGAGTCTTAGTAGTAAAAGTCTTGTAGTAAAAGACGTTGATTTTACGTTGAAACTTCTTGTGCATGACGATCAACACAAAATGAATATGTTTTAATACAAAAAAAATTTAAGTCATGGAGATGACAGCTAAGACTTCTGAAATCGGTAGTGTCGAATGAAAAACATTTTGTGCGATCTTGTCTGCTGAACGATGTTTAACATCTTTTCCGAAAGTTTTCGTGTGAATAACGGCCCATTTCTTCTTCTTCTCCACAGATTTCCACGTACATATCCTGAACATGTCTGAAGAACTTCATTGCATTAATTAAAACTTATGGGCAAAGAGGCCGTGGCCGAACGGTAGAAAATCTTCCGCCTGACGTTTCGGTGACAGCTGCAGGCAACATTTTCTGCGGTGAGCCGACCATTGGCTCCTAGGCATTGTTAGAATGGTTTGTCGGAAAAACTGATCATTACATTAAAAATTCTATGCAATTTATCCAAAACCTGAAGATTACTATCAGCCCAAGTGACATCACTGCAGTTTCGATGTGGTATCCCTGTTCACCATGGTTTCGATTGACGAAGCTCCTTCTTCCATAGCTCACACGTTTACAACTGGTATAGTAGCCTTGTTTCGACACTGCCTATCCACGACTTATTTTCAGTATAACAGTGAGTTCTACCAAGGTATTGAAGGAGTAGCAATGGGAAGCCCTCGAAGTCCGGTTGTTGTCAATCTTTTTATGGAATTTTTTGAACAGCAGGCGCTGCAGTCAGCGAGTAAAAGTTCTTTGAAGTGGTATCGGCATGTGGATGATACTTTTGTGATATGGACTCACTGTGAAGAGGAACTGAATGGTTTCTTGTAGCATTTAAATAGTATTTATCCGAACACACGGTGTACTATGGACACATAGAGTAATGGACTGCTTAATTTTTGGATCTTACAGTAATAACATTGAAGATGGGACCTCAGGTCAGAAGATATATAGGAGGGTAGGAGAGATACACATAGCGATCGTTACCTCGATAAGGATTCCATGTAGTTGCGTTAAGGTTTATGTTGGAACAACCAAAAGAAGTGTTGATATTCGCTTGGGACACACCGACAGAAAGGCTGTACCGGATTATGTTTTTGAAAAAGGTGATCATGAAATAAATTGTAGTCAGGTGAGCGCGCCACCTAAGACACTGCATTACTGTGGACATACACTGAAGAGCCAAACAAACTGCTACACCTGCGTAATATCGTGTAGGGCGCCCACGAGCACACATAAGTTCTGCAACACGACGTGGCATGGACTCGGCTGATGTCTGAGCAGCCGTCTTAGATTGTTTGCAGATGATGCTGTCATTTACCGTCTTGTACAGTCATCAGATGATCAAAACCACGTGCAAAATTATTTAGATATCTGTACAGTGCGATAAGTGCCTATTGACCCTGAATAAAGAAAAGTGCAAAGTTATTCACATGAATACTAAAAGAAATCAATTAAATTTCGGTTATGTGGTAAGTCACACAAATCTGAGGGCTGTAATTCGACTGAATACTTAGGGATAACTATTACAAATATCCTAAACTGGAACAGACACATAGATAATATTGTGGGTAGAGCAAACCAAAGACTGTGATTCATTGGCAGAACACTTAGAAGGTGCAACAGGTCTACCAAAGAGACTGCTTACACTACGGTTGTCCGCCCTATTCTGGAGTACTGCTGCGCGGTGTGGGATCCGCATCAGGTGGGACTGACGGATGACATTAAAAAAGTGCAAAGA